>NC_065890.1:3750000-5000000 GCF_905147045.1 Nymphalis io | reverse complement strand
AGTTCAATAAATTATGCCATTTATTTCCAAAACATAGAAAATAAAAAAGTACCGAAGTTTTTTAACAATTTTTTTATTCTAATTGTAGCACCTAGAAAAATTGTCTTAGAGATCAATACAATAATAAATGATAAATATTATAATAGGAACAAACACTCATATTTATAGACGAGTTTTAAATTATTAGGCAAGATTTCATGAATATAGGTGGAATAGATAAGTGATTTAATTCAACTTGACTATGAATATGAATGCTCAGAACCATGAATTACTCAAGTGCATGAGAATCATGAAGCCTGTCTTGTCTTTGATTAAGTCTTATTTAAGAAACGAGTACCAACTACATCTGAGACAAAGCAATTCCAATGAATTTGTACCGACTAATTTAACCTATTATTATAAAATCTTCAAGTTTCAATTATGGCAGTATATTCAACATTCAGAAGTGACCAACTTGTTAATTAATACCTTAGACATACTGTTAAATTATTAATACAATGGAATGGAAGAAAATGTATGTGATCTATTTACACCACAGAATAATTTATTGAAACAAAGATTTGGCATTATTTTTATTGACATAAATAATTATTATAAAAATATTTAATTAAAAAAACTTTAAATGCAAATCAATCTTGATAATGATTGTAATTGTTTAAGTGATATATAATTATTTATATTTTAGTATCTTTTCTATTTATTAAGTCACTGCTGGCTGGATTTTATAATATTAACTTCAGGTCTCACATATAATTTTTACCCCTAATAGCCTTTATTTTGTAATAATGTTATAAGATCGTATAGCTCATATATGTATATATATATATATATATATGATATAAAGGATTAG
Organism: Nymphalis io; assembly: GCF_905147045.1. NCBI lineage: Eukaryota > Metazoa > Arthropoda > Insecta > Lepidoptera > Nymphalidae > Nymphalis > Nymphalis io. The sequence continues at coordinate 4,999,150 of NC_065890.1, read as the reverse complement.
GATAAGATTTAGAACGGTTTGACTAGTTTAATATATTGTATTTGTGATTTTAATGTCTTATCTTTGTTTGTTACAAAAGTGTAAAATGGTTGTACACACATAAACAAGTAACAACCAGAAATAGTTATAATAATAAGCTTGCTGAAATATAACTACTATGTAGTATGAATGTTTTTGGGAAATATCAACAATTTAAAATAGTTCAATATTGTAGCAACTCTGTGCTATGCCTTTTCACAAACTTTACATTTTTTTTTCAGAAATATAGAGAAATTTCTATGTTCATAATTATATTATGAATACAGGGTACAGCAGCTTATTATTAAATCATATAATTTCCAAATGCTATGCATTACTTTGGCTGACTATATTAGGCATTATTGATAATAAAATAAAGATTAATAAAAAAAAGCAAAAATAAATGTTAAACATTAAAAATAAATTTGATGATAGTATACACCTTACATGTAAATTCCATTTGAATACAATTCATAACTTTAATTTAAAATTCCTTAAAATTTACTTTCTTAAGAAAATGTATTTTCAGATTATAGGTATTATGACAACTTTTCGGTTCTTAATTTAAATATTACTTGTATTTAAACTATGATATATGTTATAAAGAGAAAAATACACCATCAAAACACTACATTTACCTTATAGAAGACATATATGGAACGACTTGAGCGTACATGAGAAGTTTATAGGATAATCATAAATGTAAATGTTTAGAAAACACTAATTGACTACAGCACATAATTCCTACGGACACCAAATATGTATCAGATTGTTTTCAATATATGTAGATAAAGGTTTGATTAATATTAATAAAAGGATATGCAACATTTACTTAATGTAACATTGGCTATCTTATAAGATTACATACTTATTATATTTATATTTTTAATGAGAATGTTTGACTTGTGCTACCTACATTCAGCTTAGACATCAAAGTATTTAAGCTAATCTATTTGATTGATTACACATACATTTGGAAGATTAAGTTGAGACTGGAAATAATATAATTTCTAATTAAATTAAAAAATAACACTAGGCCTGTGGGAATTGCTTATAAAACATTGTTGTACTGAAAGTTAAAAAGCGAATTATTCTAATTTTGTATAATATTATCAAATATGCCTGGTCCATTTACAAAACGAAAAAATAACACAGCCTCCTTTTAGCCTTTCTAATATGTAAAAAAAATATAAACACAATGAATATTATAATTTTCATAAAATTTAAGTAATAGTTTCTTTTAATATTATTCTGAGAAATTTACTTCTAAATTATAAAAAAATAATAAATTAATATACTTAAATAAATGAGAAATTTCAATTACCCATACATAATCTATTTGGTTTTAGGTAAATGCATTTTAATTTCAAAGTTTCTTATCTAAATATGAGAAATCACAGATAATACTGAACTGACAATAAATAAATACATAGTTTATACATAAATTGTAATAGCCTATCATTGGTTCTGTATGAAATAGCTTTGTCTCTTTAATTGCCTATACAGTGAGATATACTTCCCAGCAGCTGATGTTCGTGGCACTACATACCGCTTACAGAAGAGTTTAGGGTCGCGTGCTCTATCTGACAATTCCCCACAGTCAAGTGCTCGTAAAAATGCCAGTACAAAGGTAAAGCAATTATGTCGTTCCTCGTTATACCTTTCTGCCTCCCACAAAGATCTCAGGCTCACCTGGAATTAAATATCATACATGTATTGTTAATAGTGTAAAAATTAATAACCTAAGTATAAAATTGTATAATTTCGTACAGTATTTATTGTAAAATAAGACCAATAAAAACCAACAATATTTTTATAAAAATAAATACAATAAATTACTTTTAATAACACACTATCCCAGATTTCATTCCACAGTTCATCAAACTGTTCTAACAAAAGACATTGGTCCCAGTCGACGCTAGTTTCACATTCACTCCACTTTTTAGTCACAGGGTCAACGGCACGGATGCCCTCTATGCTGAACTCTACTACATACCCTTGAGAGTTAGTGACCCCTATATGCAAATCTTTGGAGTTATAGTAGTCACTGAAACACAATGAACATATTGTATTCTTATCTAAAAGGGATATGAGTCATTTTCAAGTAATTGTCTGAGCAATCATATTTTATTTTAACAAAAAATAAGGATACTTACTTGAGGAAATCCCCATGAGTGGGTTTCATGACGATTGCTCGTGGATGCTGAGAGGCTTTCACGAAAGGATATGGTACTCTGTAACAAAAATAGGGTGCTTAAAAACCAGCTCTATTTCGAGAAACTATGTAATTAATAAATATACTAAAATTCTACATACCTAAATGGCAACAAATTGTAGTCATATCTATCCAGTTTCTGTTGACAAACAGGACAATTTTCGGGTATTATGGTACAAAAAACTTTGTGTTCACAATGGTGGAAACAAAGAATACCCGGATCCATTTTTAGGTTTTCTTTTGTAAAGTAAATTAAACTAACACTTTTTGGGTTTAATATTAACTGTAGAATTCTTACTACGTTACTCAGTAAAATATAATTTAATAATAAGCCGCAATATAAGACTGACTAAGCAAAATTCTAATTGGAATCTAGATCTATTGTCCCAGCGCTGAGCTCCTTCCACATCTTGAAGGCCTTTATAATAAAGTAACGTTCGAAAATCGTGTACGTCAAAGAGTCGTTTATGTATTTAATCAATACATAACATATAGTAGATATAAAATTATATAACAAATCTTATACATCAAATTTTAAACAAAAACCAATTTTTTTAAGCTAATAATAAAGTCCAAATACTTAAGCTTCACCTCTGAAATTATTGAGGTGAAACTACAGAACATTTTTACTTAGAGAATGGAACGCACTTTGTACTAAAATGTCAGTTTCAGATGACTGGGATTTTATTGGTTATTCATAATATAAGTTTTTTATTATTGGTTAGAATATAAATAATTAGCAACAAAGCGGCAATTTTGAAAGATATAATTAACAGGCATTATAATAATCGCATAACATCAAAAAGCAATTATTTTCAAAATATTTTAAATAAATTTTGACTCTTAACGATTTTTAACATAAATTTATATTAAGATATATATTAAGATAATGTTGTTTCTTTTTAAGTTTATCTATATTATAATTTAAGTCTTTCTTAAAAAAAAAACATTTTTATAGAGCTAATTAATTATTAGAGCCGAGCAAAGTTCCGTCACCCAGATACTTAATTCCAAGTGTATTAGTTAATCGTTTAATAGTTATTATGAGAATTAGTTCGAAAAAATAGCAATTTTCGTTATGCAATAAAGTTACTTTACAGTATCTAATTAAGGATTTGCACCATTGAAAAAATTTATGGTAGATACGTGTCTATATTTTTATGCTTCTCATGAAATAGTAATAATTGATAATAATAATATGTTTTAAAATACACACAGTCTCGTGCCTTATGCGAGTGAGGGAATGGATAGTACACCTGTATTTGCGTACACACTTGTGCACTGTGATATTTTCTGGGCAGTTTCTTAGTCTTCCATGAGAATGACTGCCATTGACATCATCATCATATATTAAAATATTATCTTAATTTAATGCTACATATGTCATAAGCTAATTTAGTATTACGTGTATTTCGAGCGCAAATCTTAATTGCAGCCGCTGTAAATTGTGTGCCGCTGTAAAATGTAATAAATATACTTATTTTTTTAATTCAATTTAAAGTTCAAATTTAAAAACAATTTTGAGTTAAATTACATTATTACGAGCATAACATAAAATTTTGTCAATAATTGAGGCATCATTGACCGCGACTATTGTGTTCACGGTTGCTATAGCAATATAGGCTTGATAAGCCACACCTATATAGACCTATTTAAAGTCTTCTAATTATTATACGAACATACTTTTCTGTATTTGTTGTAATAAATTAGTTTTAAATATAATAATAGAATATTTCGTTTCATAGATATTTTCAAATATTTAATTATTGGTGATGTATTATTGTATATGAAATAAGAAAAAGATTGAAGAGAAATAAGAAAAAAATAAGAAAAAGATTGAGAAATTAATAAACTCTGACTTAAGTTATTTAGTGAGTTTTGTTGTAGTGATAAAGAGTAAAACAGTGATAAATTTAACAAATTAATTGGTCATTTAAGTACGGTGTAATAAACATTGTTGCATTTGAAGTAATGACGCTAACCATGCGTCCTAGCAACCTATCGTAAATTATTTTAAGAAAATGTATAAAGATAGGCAAGAGAGACATTTACAATTTCTATGTTGGATACTTGTTACGATACCAGTAGTTTCAGCCGGAATCGCTTGCCTTGCCAATCCTTGCCTGCACGGCATTTGCATCGATGATGTGAACAGGTAATCAATTATATTTATTTATCAAACATATTAATTACAAATATATACATGAGTTCTTTATTTCATATAAATCAATGAAATGTAACATAAATAATTTTGAATGTTAACGCTTGTATTTCAAGTGAATATTAATAGATTCAATATTGTATAGCTTTAATTAAATTAAGGAAATAATTAATTAAATAAATGTATGTAAGGTATGTAGCTGTTAAAAACTATATTTGCATTATAAATTAGTACCCTTAAAAAAATTATCCTTTACAATATTCCTAGACGTTCAGTCACATTTCCAAATCACCGACTATCATGAACCATTGGGGCCCATTTCGAGTTTAAAGTTAATATTCACAGTTAATGCCTGCGGTCCGCTTGGAACATGTCTAAGTAGTATTCATTGCTTTTCATTTTTGTACAAAGATTTATCATTTAAAGTACAAATCATTTAGGTACAATTTCACCAAAAACACTTTAGTTGCTCCTGATATTACAGCTTACGTAGGCGGAAGTTCTACATTTCAGGAACTAAAACCTACCTACCAAATGGGACCTTTAGTAGCTTAATCCCTGTACTGTATTGCCTGTAAATATTGAAACCTAATTGTGAGTATATTTATAGCACGTATGCCTGTTATTGCACCGATGGATACACCGGAATTCAATGTCAAACGAACTGGGACGAATGTTGGTCGAACCCATGCCAGAACGGTGGCATGTGCATTGATGGTGTTGCTACTTATAATTGTTCTTGCCCAGATGGATTTACAGGTATGTGCGTTATCTACACCATTGTAAGGGCAAATGGGCCGAAGGCTCACCTGATGGAAAGTAATTAACACCGCCCATGCACATTTGCAATATCGGAGGGCTTGCAATGCGTTGCAGGCCTATAAGATCTAATTAAATAAACGGCAAGAGCAGATACCCTCTCTGATATAAAAGCACACCCCAATGCCCGCGGTACAAGGGAATATTCCAGTTTATTCCCTAGTAGCAGAGAAAACAGGATTCCACCTAAGAAGATATCTGGGTCTGGGTGGGTTAATGAAGAGCAATGCCGGCTTCGCCTTCTCAAGTGAGAGTAATGAAAGTGAACGGCTGTCAAGTTAGAATTTAGGCTCCTTATATTGCAAGTCCACAGTGAAGATGGTAGAGGTTACCTAGCAGCCTGCTCCGTTTACCCCGATTAATAATGAACGCAAAATTGATTATACATAATTATTTATTTTTAATAACTATATTGAGCAAAAACGGGTAAACAAAACTAAAGCCTAATAGTAAAACATCAACCTTAATTATATAAGGATTAGTTTGTAATTATTTTAATTTTATTTTATTTTAAAGGAGATAATTGTGAAACTAACTTCAACGAGTGCGAATCCAACCCGTGTCGAAACAACGGCACATGTATCGACATGACAAACGAATATATATGTCATTGTATACCCGGGTTCTCTGGTGAGCATTGTGAGCTGGATGTCGCCGTTTGTAACTCAACCGAAGAAGAGAGGTGTTACAATGGCGGAGAATGTATAGAAGGACCTGGCTTTAAATTTTATTGCAAATGTTCAGCAGGTAATTATTATGAACTAAGTATCATTAATATATCTCACTCTCAGCATACTCGAGTACACTTACCTACACATGTAACAGTTACAGTAACAGCCTGTTAATGTCCTATTCCTTATTCCACCACGCTGCTCCAATGCGGGTTGGTAGAATACACATGTGACATAATTTCAATGAAATTAGACACATGCAGGTTTCCTCACGATGTTTTCCTTTACCGTCAAGCACGAGATGAATTATAAACACGAACTAAATTAAGCACATACCTACACATACTCATTGTAATTCAGACGGAGAAACATAGTATAAACATTTTCTTAAAAGTGATACACAAACAGTCTAAGTAAATAATTTATGCCTAATTTTTATTGTTATTATTTTAGGTTGGGCGGGTTTAAAATGCGAGGAGCAAATTGATGAATGCCAATCAGATCCGTGTAAAAATGGTGGCATATGTATCGACGTGCACGCTGATTACATGTGTGCATGTGCTTATGGTAACAACTGAAAATTTAAGTTTGTTATATCATAGTAGAGTTAAATATGCTTTTTGTATTAGTTTAAATAACATGATATATTTTTTTCTTGTCTTAGGATTCACAGGCAAGGAGTGTGAAGTTCAGATTGAGTTTTGCGACGAAGACTCTTGTAGTAATAACGCTCTCTGTGTGGTAGAAGATGGTGTCAGAATTTGCTATTGCGTTCCTGACTATCACGGTGAAAGATGCGAACTGCAATATGACGAGTGTCTCTTAGGACCTAGGTATATATGAGCTTTGCTAATGACTCATCGGATTGAATAAAAATGATTAAAATGATAAGACATGATTAAATGATTAAAGGAAGTCTCATTTTAAATAGTTATTTAACTTTATAAATTATCTCAGCTTTTTCAAAACAATATTACCTAAAAACCTGTCGAAAAGTGTAAGTTTTTTTTTTAATATTGCTATGATTAATTTGCTTAAGTGTTTTATATTTAAATCCTAGATGCATGAATGGAGGAACTTGTATTGATGGTGTCGATAATTTTACATGCTCATGTCCACCGAGGCTTACTGGAGCTTTATGCGAGTGTTTTATACTTGATGATGAGAGTTACGATTGCGAGTACGTCAGCCCAACTTTAAACCCAGCTTATAATGAAACTAATATTTTTAAAACAACATATTCTGAGTCAACATCTGTAGATAGTATAACGACAATTGATTTTACTAAATACAACATGAGTATAGACACTGGTGTCACAGCAGAAGTTAACCCAGAAACTTCTACTTGGAAGAGTTCCAGTGAACCGCTAACTATGATTACTTCTGTTGCTATAACAACAGAAATGCCTTCAACAAATACGGAAATAAGTACAACGACAAATATATCTAAAATCGATGAACCAGATTTAACTACGACAATGACTGACACAGTATTAACAGAATCTACTACAGTTAAAACCGAGTCAACAACAGAAGCCATAACTTCATTAATGACACAAGAGACTTTAGAAAGTGACAATAATAAAATTGAAACTACAACAGAATGTATCGACTCTTGTATAAAATATAACGCATCCACAATAAACTTACCGCCTGAGTTAACAACAGTTTCGTCCACTGAAACAAGTTCACCATTATTAACAACTAAACAAACAACTGAAATCACACTGACTATTGAAGAAACGACTTCAACAACAATAACTAGAACAGCTGAAGATACAACGGAAACAGAAACGACAAGAACATTAATTACAGAAAAAACAACAAAGCTGGAGTTGGATACTATGACCACTAGCCCTCAACTTGATTCATACACTGACAAAATGTTTACAGATACACCCATAGATATCACTGATTATTCCACATCTACTTCTTCTTCGACTGAAGCAATGGAATCTAGTACTGAACTAGATACTACACTATCATACCCCACTAGTCACTCAGAATGTACGGATTTTCTCTGCAATAATCATGGAACTTGTATTAACGGACTACATGGTAGTAGAGTACGTATGATCTTGTACATATTAAAATTTTCCTTTATAATATTGAATGTTTCGTTGGTGTAGTCTAGTGGTCTGAGCTCCAAATATCAAGAAGAGATGAGGAAATGCCCAGAAATGGGATATTTATAGGCTGTTACTTTCTTGGCAGCTAGCCATAACAGCTATAGCACTGCAAATGCTGGAGCCTTTTACGTTACAAGTCCGCCCGATAAAAAATCATCGTCATTAGTCAGTACAGCCGAGTCTAAAACATCATAACTTCCATTACTATATAGATATCTTCTACTGGTGGTAGGGCTTTGTGCAAGCTCGTCTGGGTAGGTACCACCCACTCATCAGATATTCTACCGCAAAACAGCAATACTTGGTATTGTTGTGTTCCGGTTTGAAGGGTGAGTGAGCCAGTGTAATTACAGGCACAAGGGACATAAAATCTTAGTTCCCAAGGTTGGTGGCGCATTGGATATGTAAGCGATGGTTGACATTTCTTACAATGCTAATGTCTAAGAGCGTTGGTGACCACTTACCATCAGGTGGCCCATATGCTCGTCCGCCTTCCTATTCTATAAAAAAAAAAAAAAGATTTATAATTTCTCTAATTTCTAGTGTCACTGTCTCTTTAATTTCGGCGGAAGATTTTGCGAAGAAGAAATTATCATAACATCAGCCGCATTCGATGGAAATTCATTCATATCTCATCAAGTCAGAAACTCAACTTCAATAGCAATACAATTTAATGCAAAAACTCTCATAACCGATGGACAAATAATGCATGTGGATATAGTCAAAGGGTCATATATGAAACTTTATATGAACTTTGGCTTATTGAAATTTGAGTTTTCCTGTGGTTATCAGACAATGTTGCTAAGTGAACTAAAAACTTACGTTAATAAAGGATATCTTATGAAAATTGAAACGAGGTACGTCTTAAAAATGTTTTTGAAGAATTGCAATTATTTTAATACATAATATACACCGTTAAAATTTGCAGGTTGGATCTATATTTAAAAGAAAACCATTGCAACGGTACTCTTCGACTTAATGATACCGTGGCTATGAGCGGAGGACAAGTCGCTAGCCTAACCTCTCTCGATAAAAATACCATTATATTCTTAGGAAATGTTCCATACACCAATCATTCTGATAACAAACCATTTGTCGGATGTATAAAGGACTTGATTGTAACTAGCGATATTTTTCTTCATTTTACACATTATAAGAAATATAATAACAAATAAAGGAAAACCACTTCCACATATTTCAGGTAAATGGGGAAAAACGCGATATATTTAGAGACGCTTTCGATGCGGCTGCAGTTACAGAATGTTCTTCTTTATCCTGTTTATCTTCACCGTGTCTGAACGGAGGCAGTTGTAGTGATCGAGGTGATAGCTATACTTGTTCCTGCGCTAATGGGTATGTGTAAAAATATGATATTGTTTACTATTCAACGCAGTATTTGTGGTTTTCCGTCGCTTTTTTTCGTTTTCGGCGCCGGTCATTGCGCTTGCAGCACCATTTAGGTGCCTACCTTACGATAACATTAACTATAGATATATATTGCGTAAAAGAAAGTCGTGTGAATTTGATCCCAAAAAACAGGAAAAAAATATTAATTGTTTCCAGCTGGATGGGAAACCATTGCAACCAATCTGTTTGCGACCACAATCCTTGTCAGTCCGGAGGCAGCTGTGTTTCTCACCCAGGAAGTGGATTCTTGTGTCTTTGTCCTTACGGCAAACATGGAATATTTTGCGAGTATAGTAAGTGATTTTGATAAATATCAATGTAAATTTTGCAGCTGAAATTTTACTTGTAAGTTATTAGCGTGTTTTTATTTACACGATTGTTACATTAAACATGATAGACACGCAAGGAGGTTTTTTGATAATAACTCAAAATAAACATTATCATTATCCCATCCAAGGTATAAGTTATCAATATGTGTATGTCCTTGATTACAACAATCGAGGCAAACATTGTTGATACTACTTTGATTTTTAGTTTTTCGACAATCTGTATTATGTTTCACTAATGGTCTCCTTTTCTTTTCAGGGGATATTTGTTTTTGGCTTTTATTTAGTATATTTTTATACAGAATAAATAATAATTTGCTTGTGTTTATAGATGTTGAAATATCTCGTCCGTCATTATCGCCTATTTCAACTGGCGTTTCTGCATACGTGATCTATCCTCTGTCTTCTACTGCCATGAATTCAGATCGTTTCGACCTGCGCCTGCGCTTTCAAACAGCGGATATGGATCAGATCGCTTTGTTAGCGTATGTCGGACAAAGTGGACGACATGATTCTAAGAGTCAACATATAGCTTTGACTTTCGTGAAGGGCTATATTATGTTAACTTGGAATATGGGAAGTGGTAAGCATCAAGAGCTATTTAGATATGTCATTATGTCATCAATGTTACGAGCTTACAATATATCGCTGTGTCCGTTGATTTCAAACTTCTATTTTGTACTGAAGGTACTTAAATGTACCTACAGTACACGGGTAAATAGTCAAAAGAACATGTCGTCGAGCCGTTTACAGTCAGGAGTGAATCTCCCGCCAGGTCCGCGGCGCCTGTTCACGGCCGGCGCGCTGGCGGCGCGGCGCGGCGGCCACGTGGTGCGCGCGTGGCGTCGCGGCCGCAGCGCCGGCCTCGTCGTGGACGGGCGGCTCAATGTCACCGGGAACGCTCCCGCCGGCCGCTCCAACATGACGCTCCTGCCTTATATCTATATCGGTAAAGCTATTGGTCACATTTGGATCACTGCTTGGTTATTATTAAATACGAATTTTATATTCTAATTTTGGAAAATAAAAATGCGTATTAATTACTGTCTCAAAGCATCTAATCGGCCAAGTCATCTATTAAACAATAATAAATACCTCGTATTACTTGGCTACGTTCGACGGTCGGAGAACGAAGAGATCGCTTAGCACAAGATAGTAGTTTATAGTAGTTTTAATAATGTCATTAAGGGGTCAGCAAAATGTCGGACAATAGGATGTAAATGTAGGTACTTTTTATATGTGGTAAAGTCTATGTATACTATACAGCCGATATTCTACGGACAAAACGAAATGTTAGAACAAACACAATATAAACACACATAGTCTTAGCTATACCGTGTTAGTATAGTCTTGTAGAGTCTACATTGTGTTCTACTTTCTAATAAATATGACACAAATTAACTTGATATATAGAATATAGCAATTTATTTAAATATTTCAAATGTTTTACTCATAACGGCTAACATTAATCATATTATCATTCAAGGTTGATTCTACAAGTATCACGTCAGCATCAGTCCCCTTGTATGCCGTTTAGCTAATAAAGCTTCAAATGCATTATAGCCTTAAATCTTTAATTATCTAATATAATTTGACCATTTTAAAGAGCTAATGAATTGATATTTGAACAAGGCGGTCACCCATCCAAGGATTTCCGCGATCTACCCCATGATATACCGCTGCATAGCGGCTGGCGCGGCTGCGTGTGGGAAGTGGCAGGCCAGGCGGTCGGTGCGGGTGCAGTGGGGGGGCGCGGCGTGGGGCAGTGCGGAGTCGCGCAGTGCACCGCCAAGTCCTGCAATGCTCCACGAGGAGTGTGTATACATTCACCAGCTACTTATGGGTAAATAATGTTTAAGTTTGAGTAATAATAAGAACTCAAAACTCTACAATACATCAAAATAATATTCTGACATTAATTTGCCCAATATGTTATATAATTAAGTATCTTCTGCAAGATTTATCTTAAATGAACATCACTCTCCCTAATTTGATTTTAATTGATAATTAATAAAAACTTACTATGATGACTTTGACTGAATTTAATGACAAATAAAAATTTGGATTGGATTTAATGAAAAATAATTTCTGAATTTTTTTAACTCCTTAATACAGTTGTATATGCAACGAAGGTTGGTTCGGTGCGACGTGTGCCACTGTGCAAAGTCCTTGTGATAGTTCACGATCGCAGTGCAAAGGAGCCTGCGTCCTAACGATTGATGACGCGCAGTGTGACTGTCCTTATGGCAAAACTGGAATCAATTGTGATCAAGGTTCGTCTTATTAACCATGTTCCTGCAACTCTAGATTGTTAAAAGAATTATTAAAATAAAAGAAAAATAATTTGAGCAATTTTATTAAAAATTTACTTGACGTTTTTTATTTGATAAACTTGAAAACAATTAGTTTTATAGACATTAAAGTCTATTTATGTCTTGTGAATTGTTAAATTATACTGCTAGCCTTTTTTGAAAGTCAGATTTAAATGATTACGTAAGTAAAAGTTTTAGAAATACTATACTATATAAATTAAGTATGTAAAAGTTTACCTGGTGGTAGGGCTTTGTGCAAGCTCGTCTGGGTAGGTACCACCCACTCATCAGATATTCTACCGCAAAACAGCAGTACTTGTTATTGTTGTGTTCCTGTTTGAAGGGTGAGTGAGCCAGTGTAATTACAGGCACAAGGGATATAACATCTTAGTTCCCAAGGTGGTGGCGCATTGGCTCTGAAAGCTTCACATTTCTTACAATGCCATTGTTTAAGGGCGTTTGGTGACTACTTACCATCAGGTGAATATGGGTCACCTGATGGTAAGTAGTCGCTCGTCCGCCTTCGTATTTTATAAAAAAAAAAAACGTTGTAACACAGGTTTATATGAGATCAACACACACAGCTCATATACAACGCTATTTTCACTCATAATTTCAGATTTAGTTCCAATAGACATGTTATTCACCGGTACAAGATCTTACCTAACACTCCACCCGCGGTCGATATCTAGCGTCAGCTTGTCCCTGGAAGCGGAAATCAAACCAATGAATGAACGAGGACTTGTGATATTTGTAAGGACTCCTCATTTCTACACGGCTCTTTCACTCCAAGGTGGTTTGTTGGAGTATCGATGGACAGGTAAATAAAGAAATAAGGACGATTCGATAAGGTTACATTTTTGGCTACTATTTTGTTTCTCCTTACTGATTTTCGGCTTGATTTCTTGGCATTGATATCGATACAATTCTTTAATACGGTTGTCTTAGTCTTAGGCCTATTCAAGTCAAGTGCATTCGAAACCACTAAAATAAATTATAAATAGTGCATCGTCTGAAAAACATTTAATTATTGTAAAACAAATTGTATCTAAGTTGTTTCGTAAATTCACAATCAAGAACTCTATTAATATGAAGATTTTAATTGTAAGCAGGGCCAGATTTAGCGCATTCTGGGCTATGGCCCCAGGGACCCCACAATATAGATTTCTAAAAATAATCATCCCGATTTCGACGAGTTACCTTTGTTGCCTCAGGGCTAGAGATCTGCAATCTCTAAATCCGGCACTGATTCACTATTGGATAAGGACATTGATTGATTTTTAGATAACCTCTCCGGCCTGACGTCGCTAGTTCGATCAGGGGTGGTAGTGTCAATGTCTCAATGGCACAGTGTGAAGGCTGGTCGTTATGGTAACAGGCTGTATGTGTGGGTCGACGGAGCACTGAGCACTGAGCCGATGTTAGCCCATGCCTATCCTCACACGGCCAGCGATGCATCTATTTTTATAGGTATCTGGTTTTCTTGAGTCTTCTTCAATCGATGTTTCATTACAAAAAGGCTATTTTCATTTTATTTTTTTTAATTTTACCGTCTCTTAATTTCTTTTTTCCAATATGACATGAATAATAATAACTTGGAGAATTACGAGTATGAACGTATTATCTTAAATGTTTAAAAAAATCACCGAAATTGATAAATTTGTCTGTTGTTACTTGTTTTGTACGCTTTGTAAATTGTGTGCAATAAAGACTAAATAATTAAATAAATGTCTGAAGACTGTGGTAATTATGCTTTAATTGGGCTTTACATAATGTAATTTTTTCAAATAACTTTTATTATAATTCATATCTAGGTGGAGCAAAAGACTTATCGACTCTTCCTTTTGACGTGATGTCTGGACCACCAGAATCATATCGTGGGTGTCTCAGAAATTTTCAAGTTAATAATATATTGCTGCCACTTGAACAACAGAATATTAAAGGTACTTTATACTTATTTTATAATTGTAGAATGTTACAAACAAATCTCTTAATAATATAAGGGATATTTGCACCCCTTTTTTTGTCGCTGGAAAAACGCATTACGCGTTTCCCCCACGGGAACAGTGGAGGGGTATGTGGGGCTCACCGGTGTCCAAGGCGCCGAGTACGCCCCGAACAACGGAATACCCACTAAAAAACCAACGGTACCCTTTCTGTCATAACAAGGAGCGCCACGGGATCGCTTGCGCATACTACCACGACGCTCTGACAATATATTTGCACCCCTAGATTCTATGTTTTAAATTGGAATTGGGGTTAAAAGAATAATATTCATAATATCTTAATGTCATATATAAAAGACTGCTTATTATACACGTAGTTAAAGGTAAGGTAAAATATTTATTTATTTTAAGGTAAGTTTAAGGTATTTAATTGCGTGTCACGTTTATAATATATTGAATAACATTATAAAAAATTGTCATTTCAACTAATAGCTCATAGCTTGAAGAATTTTTAAGAATATGGATTATGATTAAGTATTTTAAGACATTCTGTGGTCTATGGGCTGAGTATGTAAACAGGGAACCGATAATTTTTTGTATATTTTAACGTTAAATCCAATTGTTTTTATGTAAGATTCTTAGTGATTGGTTTAGTTCCCGCTTACTGAAGAATAAGCGACGACTCTATATGATATCATCCATGTCCTTATTATACAAACAAAAGTGGGCCCTACGACAATGTCCTTTACATGAGAAAGACAAGCATTACCCTACTTTAAAGTTCAAATTGGTGAGGTCCGTTTTAAGGGACATTCAAAATAAACAAAGTTTTTGACAATTAGTACATATTTTTTATGAAAATGTTATCACGATACAAGACATATCATATTATGATTAAGAACACAACAATAAACAAAACAATCGACATATTTAATATTTAAGATTTTCGTGTCAAAATAAATAGTCATAATCAAACATTAAAAATGCTATTATAAAAATATACTTTCCTACTGTGCTTAGTACTCATAAGCACACATGGCCTTCTAGTTACCTGACAAATAAATCTATTTATATGTCTTATTAAGACAATTTCATAGACAAATATTACTTTTATTAACTAATTAATCATATTACTAACGAAGACATCAAAATTTGGGCGAATCTATCATATCACTCTATGAGTAAGCTTTTACATTTATTGCTTTATTGCACGACATTTTATAACTGAAGTTTTTTATTGCTTAGCAGTAGATTATTTACTATTATTATTTAGAGTATTAACATCGCCTTACTGTTATTATTTGACTTAAAAATCCGATAAATTCTTATCAGTGAGTGAATAATACCACCAGTGTATTACGTATGTGAATAAGGAACAAAAAACGTCCTTAAATTAACGATGATTTGGAACCCATATATTAACTTGAGATATTGTCTCTATCTCTTTTTTAGATGAGAAATCAAAAGCATATTGTCTCTAATTGCACGGCGGTATAATTTGGACTAAAATATTCATACATTGCACACTACCAAATGATTTGGATAAATCATAGAATATCCCTCAGGCACGCTGTGACTTCTCCTATGATGTCCTTAATCAGCTCCATTTATTTTTACTTTGTAGAGGGTCAGAATATAGGCGCTTGTGAGGGTGCTACTTGTAGTGGTACAAGTATGGGTAACTTGAGGTGTCGTCGTGCCGCGTGTCGTCCAAACCAGTGCGGAATGGGACGCTGCTATAAGGGACGTTGTCTCTGTCCCGCCGGGCAAACTGGGTTACGATGTGAGAAACGTAAGTAATATCAAACAATACAAAAGTATATGTCTATCTAAAAGTATATATATAGTATATATCTAAAAGTATATATAGTATATATCTTTTGAATCGTTTACAATATTAATTTAAGACCAAAGTCAAAGTGAAAATCTTTATTCAATATTAATTGAATCATTGACTTGAATCATTATACTTACTTATTGACTGAATAAGTTTACCAACGGTTCGAAAAAAAAAACACCTTAGAACCTTCGAAACAAACTCATCAACATTTTTCTGTTTTTATTATATTCTATTTTTCCAACAATCGTATTTATATTTCTATGTTCAGGCCGTTTCAAATAGTAATTTGTATCGTACGTGGGAATCAGTCCTCATACTGTAAGTAAAGTCAGTACAATTTCACTTGGTACCTGAGAATTGGCAGTTGGCCCAACATAGCGGGTATATATGCGTTCACTGTACGCCGTAACCGTAACAGCCTGTGAATGTCCCACTGCTGGGCTAAAGGCCTCCTCTCCTCTTTTTGAGGAGAAGGTTTGGAGCTTATTCCACCACGCTGCTCCAATGCGGGTTGGTAGAATTCACATGTGGCAGAACTTCAGTGAAATTAGAAACATGCAGGTTTCCTCACGATGTTTTCCTTCACCGTAAAGCACGAGATGAATTATAATCACAAATTAAGCACATGAAAATTCAGTGGTGCTTGCCCGGGTTTGAACCCACGATCATCGCTTAAGATTCACGCGTTCTTACCACAGGTACGCACTAATACTATATTGTACATATTTTGTCAATCAGAAAATAAGTAAGGTCTGGGGGCCCTGAGATCTTACTCTAATACGTTAGAAGTATTTATATTAATTAAAATGAAACATAACAGATATAAACGTGACAATCCCGCAATTCGACGGAGAAGCCTTATTGTCTGTATCGCGTGCGCCGTCCGCACGTTCCGGACAACGCCTCAGCTCAACCGTTTATACGCCTTCCCGCGTTTCACTGAATTTCACAACCGCTGAACCTAACGGTCTTCTCATATGGATTAATATGGTATTTATATATTTATATAACATCAAGAACATTAATTGATCAATTTATTGCTCAATTTTGAGTTCGGATAATAATTATAACTGACATTGGTTAGTGTTCATATATAAATATTAGGGATAATAATTATTATAGAAATAAATGCCTATTCATATAATAGGTATAGTTAAAATAAATGGCTTTATATTCATGCCTTTTATTTCAAGCATTTACTTTTTATCTGTTATTGCGTGTGTGAGTCAAATATTGCAACAGAATGTTAAGCAAGATCTATCTAATTTATTGATCCGAAATTTTCACACGATTTAACAATACGATAGTATGCGAAACTTAATTAGTATAACTAGTGTAGGTTACATATACAGGAAATGTTTTAAAATATATATTTTTATTATCTTTAAAACCTATCACATAAAATTAAAATAAATTGTTACTTTACAGGGAACCGATTATTTAGGCTTAGGTCTAGAAAACGGATACATTAAGCTGACGTGGTCCTTACATTGTAATAACTCGTCTAACAAGCAAAAAACTAGAGACTATTTACCCATACCACCTAAATTAATATCTAGCCTAGTACAAGCAGGATTCATGGCAAATGGGGAATGGCACTCGATAATGTTAATATTTAAAAAGCACATAACCGTTAGTGTTGATCAAAAGACTTATGTAGAGGAACATTGTTATAACGCTCAGGAAAATGAAGATACTGATTTGTATATAGGTAAGTATTTTATGTATGAAGATTCCGAGTATATTACACCCATACAGACCCGATTTGTTCCACAAATTGATAATGATGATTATGTCATCCAGACCGATTTTGGTCACGGCGGCCAATCGCAAAAGAGATTGCACAGGACCAGTGTATGCGCAAACACAGGTGCACTCTCTATTCATTTACTCTCATGATCCGAAGGGACGGCAACCTAATCCGACCGGAAAGAGTTCAGGCGCAGGTCCACCGGCTTTAAGTGCTTACCGACGCACAGGACACACACTTCCAACTTCCAGACTCTGGGCTGATACTGAGAAATTTTCGACGGAAAATCCCAAAACCTTTAATCGGCTTTACCCGGGGTTTGATCCCACACATATTTAGTCACTCATCCAACGAGGCAGTCAAAATATAATAACGATATAATATAAAAAATATAATAATGACAAAACCGATAACGCCTTGGTTAGTCACATTATAGTTTTTCTTAGACGATAACTAAGATAATTGAAAAATAAATATTAATAAAAAAAATGTTTATCATTTTTCTTTTTTTTTTTAACTTTTAATTTTTTTTTTAAAGGTGGTATAGTCAATGAACATGTCGAGGCTAAAAAAGTTTTTCCCTACAACTTCAGAGGCTGTATTGATAAAATTTCTACAAAAGAAGGCACAATTTTGACCAACTATGCGGAAGTCTACAGTGAAAACATACAATCGTGTCAATTGTTTCCATCGACTTAGAATGTGAGATTATAGTCGAATGAACAAAAAAGGATAAAATCACCCACCCTCCTTGGACTACACAAAACAAATTTACATTATTAATAAAAATCGATTGACAATACAATTTGACAATTGATATATTGATTGATTGATTGATGATAGATTGACAATTTGCATAACATTTCCATTGAGTTGTCATCAGGGGGGTGAAAATTTTATCAATTATTATAATGAATACCTCATTATACCAGTTTGAAATTAATTTATTAGTAAAATGTATATTAATTTGTGTAAATCGTTTTTAAGTGTTATACTTGTGGCAGCCCTACACTTAATCAAAAGTTGATCATAATTATTATAAGTGTTATTTCTTTAAACCACAGATAGTGTAAAAACGTACAGATTAAGAATTATTATTAGTCATTTATAAGAGTACTTTTTATTTGACATGTAATTGTTCGCTTCAAAAATATGTGTATTGTGTGGATATAAAAGTAAGTAAGTAAGTAACAGCCTGTAAATGTCCCACTGCAGGGCTAAGGCCCCCTCTCCCTTTTTGAGGAGAAGGTTAGGAGCTTATTCCACCACGCTGGTCCAATGCGGGTTGGTGAAATACACATGTGGCATAGTTTCAATGAAATTACACACGCAGTTTTCCTCACGATGTTTTCCTTCACGGAAAAGCACGAGATGAATTATAAACAGAAATTAAGCACATGAAAATTTCAGATGTGCTTGCCCGGGTTTGAACCCACGTTCATCGGTTAAGATTCACGCGTTCTAATCACTGGGCCATCTCGACTTTTTTTATGTGTGTGGATATAGTTGATAAGTAAATAAATACTCATAGTACAAAACATTTCTAGTCTTGTTCGTACAATCAATCAATTGATCGTCATTTATATATTACCTTTAGTGAAATTTTGAATAATTTAATATTGTACCTAAGCTTTTTTTCTCTCTTCTTATTGTAAAACAATTGTATTAAAACATTCATAAAAAACCATATTTGGTTTCCATATGATACTGACCATGAATATTTTTATTAGAACAACTGAATGTATCATAGACTTGCAAGTTATTTTTTATGGTTTGTTAATGAAATTAAAACTTTCACCATACACAAAATATAATTTTATTGATATATCCATGTTTAATAAATTGTATACATAACATCATCAAATATTATATTATAAACATATACATTTAGCTATATGTTACTTATTCAAACACAAATACAATATGAGATGTTATCCCCATTAATCATATGTATTAATTTAAAAACGTTTAGTCTCAACACTGTAATAATTTCCATTGGCATACAGATTTGATGGCTCTTTAAAGAAGCTCATAAACGTAAGTTTTATTTACATTCCCACATTAAAGCAACATTAATTCATAGAGTTTATTAGGCCTATTTACAAAGTGGAATACAAAGTTGGAATGCATTACTGTAGTACACAATTTAGCTTGCAATTGGTTTATCTTACAAAACGTTTAACACATTTAGGAACATCGATTCCTTCATTTATACGACTATAGAATATTTATATAAGTTCTAAAAAATAAATATATTATATTAAGCCATAAAATAAATAAATTGCACAATTAGAATTATAAAACTTTCAAAATATTAACCATTCCACCTATAAATGTATGTTGCAAGCTGTGCTTACAACATTTCATTTAAAATTTATTTCATTGACATGAATTGGATACGAAACTTTTTCTGCACCAAAAATTATGATAAGTTATGTAATTATGCTTTGAAAAAAATATCAAACATAGGAATGTCTATGATTACAATAAGAATATATATTTATATATATATATATATAAACAGAATACGGTGATCACAGAATATTAGTATTACCAACATTTAAGCTTAAATTCGTGCATTAAATAAGCTTTATGTCATTGACAAAGTATAAACATTGACAGCTTGAACTAGCAACATTGAATGCGATAAGGTTTATATGATAACAATCCATTAATCAAAGTCATTATTACATTAATATGACTTTAATCCACAAATATTTTAAACATTTATATGTGAATAATGACACTTAGAACATCGATGCACTTTCTACTATATAATTCGTATAATTGAATACAATTTAAAACATACTCTGCTTAACTATAGAGAAATTAATTTATTTAAAAATATAATTAGATTGATGTCAATTAATATTTTCCTAATATATTGATTAATTAAAGTAACAAACACCAATATGGGATCATTCTATTCTTTTTTTTTTCTTTTTTTTTTGGAACAGTTATTTCTTAGATATAAGGTAAAGTTTGAGAATTCCTTATCAATATACACCGGGTGGTAACAATCTCGATAAATTTATAATCTCTAAATTCATAAACAATTTATTCTATATTACATAATGTCATCAATTAGAAGTCATGTTCTATTATTTAAAAAAATAACACTATCATCAATTAAAACTTGGAAGGTACGTTATACAGTTAAATAACATTATCGGCAGAATACAAAATGGCGTTAATTTTTTAAACACCAATGGCAGCAACGCTTTAATCACTGAAAGGATCTAAACTTCCTTCTTTGATTTAAGCTTGCAATATGTATAATTAAAATATTAAAACATTGTCAAAATAAACATCAGCATTTAGAAACAATCATGTAGACGAAGCATTAATTTTCAAAATCAGTCTCATTCGCATAAGGAAGTGATCACAGTACACACACTGGAAACTCGTTGCAGAAAAAAGGGGCCTTGTCCCTCTCAACAGAACAATTATATTAGAGCACCTTGGTTGCTAACTTGCTATACTTAAATATGATATAAACTTGCAACAGACCGATTGATTCTTATAAAAATATCAAATGTCTGGAAAACACGGACCCAAGAAGACTAATTATATTAATTGGAAGTACACTTTGTATCACTATAAATAAAGTTGCTTTTATTTATATATATATGTATATATATTTAAAATTTTACTGCTATTTTAGTAATTATAGTAAAAAGGAAATGTTAAAAGCATAGACTAGATGTGAAGATCTGTGAAAATTTACAGACTCGTATGAATGTTTGTCACACTTCCAAAAATACATTTCTTTTAAAAATGGCAGTCCCACAATGTATTTCTTAAAAAATATTACAAAGTTGAGAATACAAAATAGTAATCGGTGTGGTCACTAGGCCGTTAGAGATACAGTCGGTTACGTAATTTAAGAAACAGATATGATTATAAATTCTCTCTTGTCATAATTTTCATAAACTGAAATTAAAATATAAATATAAAGCGATAATGACACATTATCTCGTGCCATCCGTCATCTGATGGCGGCGACACACTTTTTATATTTAATTATCTACTATATACATATAAATATTTTAGATGCTTTTATAACGGGTGGTCAAGCGAGGATTCTACAAAAAACGATTACGTAGGCGGGGGTACTCGATCGTCGTCGACCCGTCAGTCGAACGACGCAAGCTTGGAGAAATAATTTTCTCAGGGCGGTACATACGGGGCACCAGAGACATCAAATACACTATAAAATCACATCGAATGAGCTATGAAATAGAAGAATAATTGCACTCCTAACGCCTCGGTCTATCCAGCCGGATTACCGGGCCAAATTCGCGTATTCTGAATCTTATTCGTAACTGTCTCGAACCGGACGAGTCGTCGGGGTCTCTCTCGGCGAGACGGCGAGGCGCGCTCACAGGCGGGCGAGAGCACGCGGCCGCATCGCCGCCAGCTCGCGTCACGGGCGCGGCTCCACCAGGCGCTGCACCAGCACCGCCACCAGCACGGCCACCACCAGGAAGCCGGCAGCTATCAGCAGCGCGGTGTGGCGCGGAGACAGAGAGCGAGGGGCTCGTGAGCGACGCGGCCGGGCCGGCGCCGGGGCGGGAGGCACGGCCACGCGTGCCGTCGGCGACCACGCGCTGGCTAGGCCGCAGCGCACGGCACCCACGCGAACTTGGTATTCTGCGCCGTACTCCAGCTCTTCCAGCTGGTAGTGGGTTTCAGAACCGGAGTATATCTATAGATGTTAAAGTAGATTTTAAAATAAATAATGTAAGGGAATTTATGAGATTATATTTTCCAACTGGCGACTAAAACTAATCACCAAAAATTAATCATTTTGGACTGTAATTGAATTTAACTTGAGAATCACGCTGACTTTGCTTATTTAATTAGATATAAGGAACCAAAGAAAATATACTATGGAATAAACATAAGAGTTTAATATAAAAATAATAAAAAATCTAACTTCAATAACTTCACTTCAATTAGTTACAAATGTACCCAAAAAGTAACCGTTGGACAGCTGTGGACGTTGACATGGGCGAGTAAGGGGTTTACTTGCGTTTTTATATGTAAATAAATATCAGTGCTCAATAGGACCAGGGACTTCGGTAGAAATAACAAATATTATTTACCTCTTTGAAAATTGTGTCTTTGCCCCGTGCATACTGCAACACGTAGTCGGCGTCGTCGACCGCGTCCCAGGAGACGAGCGCGGCGCGCGGCGCGTGCAGCGCGACGGCGGGCGCGTGCGGCGCGGGCGGGGGCGCGGCCGCCGTGCGCGCCGCCACCGCGGGCCCCCACGCGCCGCGCCCGCCGCGCTCGTCGCTCGCTCGTATCCGAAACGAGTACGATGTCGCCTCTCGCAGCTTTTTCACCTTGCACGAGTGCGCCGATCCCCGATAGACTGGCCGGAATTCACGTGCGTCCGGGGGTCGCATTTCGACGCAATATTGCGCGCCCTGAACGCCGTCGTCCCACTCGAGACGCAGATGGTTGTGAGCAGCCTGCGCGCAACGGATTGTGGGTGGCGCGGGTGGCCGGGGTCGTGTCGCCGCACGAGCCTCCTCGGACCAATCGCCGAGGCCGAGCTCGTTGAGTGCCGCGACACGCACTCGATAAATAGTGTCGGGCGACAGCCCTTCTACGAGCCGTTCTGGCGTCGGCCCTTCTGTTTCGAAAGCGGTGTCGTCGATTTCAATCCGATAACGGAGAATCTCGGCTCCATGGTCGGCAGGAATTCGCCAGTGCAGACGCAGCGAGTCGACGGTGGCCTCGTGACGTAAACCGACGGGCGCGGCGGGCGGAGCGCGCGGAGTCAAAACGTCTTTTACGGGTGACCAGGCGCCGCGTCCCGCCGAGTTAGTTGCGCAAACGCGGAAGAAATAAGGTGTAAATGGTGTCAATTTCCCTATGTTACAGACGGTGTCCATGCCTCTATATACTTCCATAAAGGTATCGTCCACGTTAGTCGCGCTCATCTGTAAGCGGAAATCTAAGATGGGTGCACCATTATTTGGGGGAGCCGTCCATTCCACATGGGCACTACGCGAAGTCTCTAAAGTGACATTCGGCGCTTCAGGAGCATCAGGTGGCGCCGGTGCTGTCTTGAACCTCAACGCCGTTGAAGGTGGTCCGGCGCCTACCCTGTTACAAGCCGTTACCCACATGCGATATTCGCGACCTGGTAACAGTTCTCGTACTATACATTCGGATTCCAGGCCAACATGCACTAAGCGCACTAAGCCGTCTGTATCGGCAAGTTCAAGTCGATATTCAGTTAGCGGTGCTCCGCCGATACAGTCGGGCGTTCGCCAACGTACAGATACTAGCGTTGAGCGTGGCGCGCTCGCCATTTCAGGGGGACTACAAGCACTGGGACACGTGGCTTCAGTCACCACAGTCTCGCTGGACGACCACTCGCCCTCGCCGGCGACGTTCGAGCAGCGTACACGAGCGCGATACTGCGTGCCGGGTAGGAGCCGATCACAGTGCGCCTCGCGATCAGGACCTCTATATGCGCAGCTGTAGCCCTCGCCGCCGTCTATTTCTAAAGTGTAAGACTCGACGGTAGTGCCTCCGTCGTCCGTGGGAGGGTCCCACCTCAGTCGAAAAGCACGGGAATGGATCTTGCCGCGGGGGACAGGTCGGCCGGGTGGCCCAGGCCGCTCGGGCAATGTACGGTAGGTGACTTCCGATGACCAGGGTCCCATCCCATCGGCGGTTTCGCTTCTTAAACGGAAACGATAATCGCTAGCTCGACGAAGTCTATCGCAAACGTACTCACAGTCGGGACCCGAGTAGACTACTAAATATCCGTGGCCCTGCGATACGTCGTCCATTTGCAGGGTGAATTCTTCTTCTGCCTCACGTTTCCAAGCTAGAGAGAGAGTCGTGGACTCTGCAGTCGTCAGGACTGGTGGCGCGGGGGCGGGCGGCGGTGGCCCGGCAGTCCAGACCACAGTTTCTTCACTCCACTCGCCTCGCCCACATTCATTGACAGCAGCGATACGGAATCGATAACGTGTTTGTTGTTGTAGATTGTTCACTGTATGCTGGGGAGTTCGTGGACGCTTTAGTTCCGTGAATCCCTCGCCGGCATCCATCTCAAGAATAAAATGTGTTATTTTCGCTCCATTGTCGGCAACTGAGGACCATCTTAACAAGACAGATGTTCGCGTCCTTTGTTGGACACGTGCAGGATTTGGTCTGTCAGGAGGCGCAGGTGGTGCGCGAAAAGTAGCAGCTTCGCTCGCCGCACCTGTTATCTCGCCTGCTCGAATTTGTAAGCACACTGAATACTCACAGCCAGGCCTCAGATCTCGAACCCTTAAAATATAAAAATCAACCATTAATACATAACATTCAGAATATGTCTACTTAACAAAATCAGAACAAACTAGTAAGATACTAACCGACATGATAATGACGAGCCACTATATATAGCTTTATATCTGCCACGGTCACCCAATAAGAGATCGTAAGTAAGCTCGACGTTGGGAAGTGTAACGCCTTCAGGTAGTGGCGAGTTCCACTGCACGAGTGCACTAGTTGGGGTCATATCACTGACCTGGAAATAATATTAATTCAAAAAAATATTCTAAAAAAATATAAATAATTCAAGCTAATAATGCTCTTTTTTATGTCATATAATTGGCTCATTTTTAATTCTTATATATTTTTATTATTATTATTTTTGTGTGATTCTAATTATTAATGTATATTATGTAATGTTATGTTTAATTATCATGTACCAAAAGTATGGGCCTTGTTGTCTAAAGAATAAAGATATTATTATTATTAATAAACATTTTAATAAGGATGTTAATAAAAAATAATTGGTTTTGATTACTTGAAACCCTAAATGTTATTTATTAGCAAGCATAAATTAAAATATACCTGAGGTGTACGTGTGGCTGACAGCAAGTCAAGTAATGCTTGAGTATCGTTGTCGTCGTCGCCCTGCACAGACGCTCCCGCCGACGAACCTTCACCCTCGGACCATGCGCCGGAAGATGCACCGCCACTGCCACCGCTACGGCCATTTAACTCCTTCCGAGGTGATAGCGAAGGTGTACTGGCACCAGAGTTTACCTCTATACAAATATTTTTATTGTGTTACAATTAATTTCATATTTTAAATTTAAATTTAAAACAATATATTATTATAAAAATAATAAAATATATTTTAATAACAGGGTTCAAAAGGAGTTCCAAGCGAAAAATTATCCCAGTAGGAATTTTTTTATTTTTTTTATTTTATAGGTAGGCGGACGAGCATATGGGCCACCTGATGGTAAGTGGTCACCAACACCCATAGAAATTGGCATTCTAAGAAATGTTAACCATCGCTTACATCGCCAAAGCGCCACCAACCTTGGGAACTAAGATGTTATATCCCATGTGCCTGTAATTACACTGGCTCACTCACCCTTCAAACCGGAACACAAAAATACCAAGTACTGCTGTTTTGCGGCAGAATATATGATGAGTGGGTGGTACCTACCCGGACAAGCTTGCTCAAAGCCCTACCACCAGTAGAGTAGTAATTATGATTAAAAATACATTTGCTCACTTCATTAAAAAAAGGTAAAATAAGAATATATTTAATAAAGCTATTAGAAGCAAAACATTTAAATTTAATGCACTCAATAAATATAAATTTGTATGTCAATATAAAACTTAAATAACATATCTTACCCATGCCATTATTCCTGTTAGTATGTTTACGTTCTAATTTTTGCTTTAGTTTCGAGTATTGACGCTGGGTTCGTTCATCTTTTTGGTACACCGGTGGAGGTGGTGAATGTTGCATATGGTGTGGTGGCACAGGGTGAAAATGAGCTGGGTATCCTCCACCATAATAATGTTGTGGACCACCTGCACCGTTCGTGGGGCCCTAGAATATTAAATAATACAAACTTGTTATCATACAATAAATTTAAACATACTGTAGTTTAAGCTTGCACAAAATATTAACATATACCATATTACATTTAATAATATTTATTGATCACTCACTGTACCTTAAAGGTATCTTTTGAAGAATTTTCTTCCATACTATGTTTAGAACCACTCATTTTATTTACTAAACTTATATTTATTACCAACTTTACACACAACCAACATATCAACAATATACACGTCACTAGCCACGTCCACGAACTCGACTGATAACGTTCCTATGCAATACAATCATAAGGTGATTTTTATACGGCTATGATAAAAAGTCTCCGACACGTAAGAAATAAAGACACACAAAATAGTCGAGTAATTTTATATTTTCAAGTAGTACACGTGTACTCATTCGAATTTACAGAAAAAGCAAAACAATCGATAAGTCGACGGAAATCGTTTGCATAGGTGTCGAATAATACTTTGTACAATTCAGACGCAATTTTTTACATTATTTGAAATTCCAATTTTATATTGATTTGTTTTTTCGACAAATAAACATCGGTAATACTGTACTAAATATATATTTTTACTTCGTTTTTAAAATTGACAAACCATTGGATTGAATAAAGGTACACACAATTATTTTAAAACGAATCACATTATTTATGCATTCATCAGTTATTAGTTTTTCTAATATCTTATCATTTCAAAATAATGAAATAAATAATAATTAATAACCAAAAATGCGTCATCCGCACTTTAATAATATTTATACTGATACTGACACTATGAAATGTCAGTGTGTACGTGTTTGTCAAAGTGACATTATTGTAGTGTTCACGAAACCGTTTACAATCAAAATATTTAACCGATCGCCTACTATAACAAACTATCGTGTAATAATAATTAAGGGAATATATCTAAAAAAATGTAGCGATGTGTGGTACAGAGCAATGAAAGTAAAATATTTCATAATAAATATTATAATATTTAAAAATAATTTACGTTTTTCACCTTTACATAAATTAATGGATTATTAAAAAAAACCTTCGAACCACTTAGAATAGATCGCTATTTTCAAAATTATAATTTATACGATTAAAAATAGCCAACCCTCAAGTAATAGTAAAAACAGACACTTACATAGTGATGCGGTGGTTGATGATGTGGTGGTGGTTGATGGTGGGGCTGCTGATGATGAGGGGGCTGGTGGTGCGGTCCGTGATGTGGATGCGGCGGCGCGTGATGGGCCACTAAATAGTGTCGCATGCCCTCATCCAATACTGGTGGCAACATAGGTGGCATCATCGTCGCTGAGGTGACAACTGGCATACCACCTAAAATATAATGAAATATTGAACTAAATATATAAATATTTGTAATAATTAGCAACGCAACGGACAAGCAAATGGGCCACCTGATGGTAAGTTGTCACCACCGCCCATAGACATTTTGGAGGTAAGAAATAATTACCATTCTTACTAATGTGACCACATAATTCAGAATTATAGTTTTTAATTACCATGTCCGTCTTGAATATATTTGCAATTGATTTAAAACGAATGAAAAAAAAACCAGTTTGATTTATAAACGGCCACTAATACTGACATCAGCGTCGCGTCAGCCGTTCCGCTTCGTAACACAGTGCATTATGAATGAACTTGTTTTGGGCATTCGCAGAAACCGCTTTTTATGGATTATTCGCTTTAAGCTTGTGGTTTTGAATAATTTTCGAATAAGCTTGCCACACAACCCGACCGCAAAGGTTTAAGAAATTTACAAGAATTCCGAAATAACCTTGATACTCTTATTTTATGCAAGTAAAAGGGCCTCTTTACTTGTCAGTCATAATTCCTTTGTTTCTCGAGTTTTGTAATTACCTAATTGCTCAATTTTGTAATAATAGAGTTGTTTGATAGGTAATTTACATTTCTTGTTGATCTGACAGTTTTGGTTTTTGTTAGCTGGATCGAACATCCTAGATGTTTACAAAACATTATTTCACCACAACTAGATTACAATTATTGTTATAAATGACTTGAATATAAGAGTACAATCTCTAATAACGTCTGTTACAGAAGAAAACTAATAAGAAACGAAAGTGTGGTCCTTCACTCCATAGACTGACTTTTATAGACGCGTATAGGGTTCAATATATTCAAGATGGTATGGCAGACAAAATCGTCAGGAGTCATTCCCCTCTTGGTTCAATAGCATCACATCCATCCAAATTTATGTTTTACCAAAATTTCTTCAATGTTAAAGCTTTGTATTTTAATAAAATACAATATCGACATGAAAATGGTAACATTAGAGATACGTTACAATATTTAAATACAAAACGTTTATTTAAAAAACAGTTGCTCATCAATGTCATATAATTTAAATTAGATTATTTTACGTTAATATAGGTACATTTAAAAAAGATACAATTTTTTCGGTCGTTTTCTGTTTCGTTTTTTGCGAGACGAGAGGGTTGTCTAAGGGAATCTTAATAATATTACAACGTAAAGTATGCATTAACTATTTCATACACCTTTAATTACATACCATAGTCGGTGTGCACGGCGCACACGTGCGCATGTTGAGGGTGCTGCTGGGGATGCGTGCATATTTCAGACGGTACGTAGTATGCCTCCGACGGGTAGTACTCGCCGTAGTAGCCGTCGGGCACACCACCCCCGCCTCCCTCCGCCACTCCCACACCCACCATTGCAGCGTCTAGCAGCGCATCGCACGCTGCCGCCCGCGACGCATCCGTGGCGACCGCGGCTCCGTCGTGCGTTTGTCAAACTGAAACAAAGTTCATAAACATTAAAACTACATTTAATACTGTAACTGCGCCAAGCCTGCGAATATGAGTTATTTATGCTATTAGTAAGTATAAATTTAAACATAAACAACGTTTTAAATTTATATTTCATACGATAGTCATAGTCGCTGTCAGCTCTGCCATTATACTTTTCTTAGACAAATAGCAAACATTAAAATAATATGTTCCTTAGAATTACAATATAAGTCGGAAGGGTTATTTTCTTCTTCAGCTTAGAGTCAGAAGCCATGAGAAAGCCCTTAGAAGTTGCATCAGACAACATTATATTATAATACAACAGTGTCAAACTTTATTAAGCATATAAATATGCTAGTAACTGAATAAGAAAAGCAAAAACTCAATACGGTTATAACACACTGTTTAATATATTTAAACAAATTAAATAAAATTTATTGAAATAATAATAAAGTAATCTTAATATAATCTTATTCTACATAATGTAAGGAAAATTACTACAATGTCTGATCCAGGACTATTATGTTACCAGCGACAAGTGTCACTAACCGTTATGGTCTAATATGTTTGATACATTATCTCTGAGAAAATCGATCATGAAATATAAGTATGCTCCACTTACTTATTTCCTCGCGTCTCGTATTGCCTAACAGAAATCAGCAATGCGGGCTTGGCCATATTATTTTTCTAACAATTTACGTAACATTTATCACATATGGGTAAAATAACTACATAGTTATTGATAAATAATATTGGAGCAATACTTTTACCTGTCATTCATGAAAATATTTTAAGTACCGTGTAGTTCAACGTCAAAACTTATATGCAAATAGGTAAAGCACTCATTCGATAAAGAGATCTTATTAGTAGCTTTTAATTTCCTTAATGGTATTTGCTTCTACTGCTAGCTCATGATTGTAAATTGGTGTATTGGTATAAATAAAAACTTAACACTTGACAATACTAAGCGCATTGTATTAATTTTATATAAAGGAATATTATATAAACAAAAGCTAAAATTGTTCTGTTACACCATTTAGTTAATAGTATGTACGATAAACATTTTTAAAGATTTTATGACAAGTGTGTATTTTTAATTTTATATATTTAATCCCATTAACCGTCTCAACGGCAATAGTGCAGCGCAGTTGCACAAGAATCTTCGTCAAATCGATATCAACATCCGCGTGAGCGCATCGTGACGGCATTTGCCTTTTAAATGGGGTGCTGTCATGGCGCCTCACGAGTTCTGCGTGGATGCGCCCGTTATCTGTGTCAGTGATTGTGGTTTAGAACACCTTGTCGACGAGAATTCGCCACTCATGTTAGCTCGTATTGAAAATGCTTTCAACATTCACATACTCTATAGAGCCAAACTCTAAAGTATTTTTAATAGACTATTGGGTATGGAATATAAACTAGAAATAATGGCCTATAAACATTATCATATTGTAATATTTATAAACAAATTTCTAAAATATCTGGGTGGGATATACCGAGATGGTTTGACGTCATAAAAAATAGCATGTGTTTGTTGATTTGTTAAATGCAGAGCGCATTTAACAAATAGAATCGCATTTAGAATCATTTAATGTTGGGAAATCCATATTGTGCAAAAGGTTAAATTGATATACAGCATTATTATCACAGAAGGTACTGTAGCATATTTACCTTCTTATCTGAAGATTTAACAAATAGTTACAAAAAGTCGATAAGAGTGAGACGGTCAATAAGACTTTATTTATCTAATAGCAATTCGCTTCGACTTAACGCGTTAGGGAAAATAGCATATTTATGTTTTTATGATCGTTGATGTAATAAGTCATTTAAAATAGACTGATATCTTTGAAAAAAAATTAACGTCGAAAGATTTGGAAAAAAAATCCGTTGCTGCTATTTTAATACATATTCCGTTTTAAAAATGATACTCCAAGTTACACAAAGAACATTAGTTACTCAATAAAATAATTTAAATTTATCAACTATAATTTAATTGTCTATATTAAAAGAAAGTTGAAAATTACCCGAAGTGAGGTTAAAATATTGAATTATAATATTAATTATATTGATGGAATATGAAAGCGAAACCTTCGCCGATGCTGCTTTATTTGATTATATTATTTTATAAGCAATTTACAGAAATATGAAGCGGTCTTTAAGAGCAAAGTAATAACTTCGAACGTGGGGAACTCCCCTTGTAACTCGAAACCATTTGTTGATAACTATATAGCTCGTGTTGTGCTCATAACATTCTCGGAATTTGTATGGATATACTTCAGTAGTAATATTTAGAGAGATACTTTGAAATAAATATTTTCAAGTGATAATCTTTGTAATTCTATTGTTAAAAATATTATATATTAAAGTAAAATGTTAATTACAAATTGTATTTTCATAATATTCATAAGTGTACTTAAACTATGTATATAAACTTTTAAAATTAAAAATACGCATTCAAACCATCATATTTATTTAAATTAATTATGTACAATTTAATATTCACAATGTATATCTTATTTAATCAAATACCAAAAGGATTGACGTCATTATTTCTTAAAGAGCATATTTGTAAAGGTATTCGGTTTGTTACAATGTAATGCATAAAGAATATAAGTGTTCTCAAGACTATCATTCATCGCTCTCGATCATATTCAATTGAATAAACGAGGAGGTGGCGACTGCTTGCGTTCGCGCCGGATTTTATACACGTTGTTATGTAAATAGGAGGAGGGCCCTTCGGAATCGTAATTAGGGGTACACTTTTAAAAAAAAACCCTCATCACTTTAATATGTGTCAAATATTTCATGTACATTTATTTTATTTATTACAATTAGTTTCCAATTAAGCCGAAGTTAAAAAAAATATAATATGTTATATGTAAAAATATATTAAATTATATGTCTTTATCAATATAGTTAATGTGATTGTTGTTTTTTTTTATAATATATTGCAAGAAGTTTGTCTGAAAATGGGCCATCTAATAGAAGTGAATCACACCGTCTAGTCTATGCGCGCCAACCTTGGAATCTAAGATGTTACGATCCTTGTGCCTGTAATTACACTGGCTCACTTATCCTTTAAGCCGGAACACCGCAGTACAAAGGATTGACGTTTGGCGTTAGAATAACTGTTGAGTGGGTGGTACCTACTACTGAGCTTTACTATAAGTACCTAAAGATTTATTTCCGTTTACTACCTCTTTATGGCATAATTAAAAAAGAAAATATGACGACAAAAGGAAAACCCTGGTAAAGTTATCTGTATCCAAATATTCACACTACCTAAATCGTGGGCTTAACTTTGAATTTAAGTCGTCCATTCACTTAAATTATGAAAGTATTTGTTATAGAAGAATTTTAAAAGATTATAATCTTCGTGGTGTAGATATATCTTGATATCGATTTCAACTAATATTTCCACCTATTTATTTGGTATTTGACAATGAAAGTTGAACACCAATTTCTCTCTTTCTGTCATCATTGATTTGACATTCAAAAGAAGACGACACAACCTTGTAGAATAATTTTGAAGGTGATTACTTAAGTAATCACCTTCTAAATTATTATTATTAGACATGTATTGGTACTGCCGATAGATCGTTTCTTGGCTGTCCGGTAAATATAGTCTAATTTGTAGCCATACATATTAGTTATTTCAGCTACTTATTATATATAAAGACATTTTAAAATTTATTTAGTAATTCCTGATCCCTATAAACACCGAAACAGAACCGGTATGCGGGTATTTCCAAATGTCGAGAAGTGCAAAAGGAAATCATCTGAACGCGTCGTTTGAGACGTTCCGAGAATTAATTTACATAGCAAATGTGAGGATTGAACGAACTGGCCTACTGCACGATACGCCGAAACGAATACCGGCTCTGGGCTCTATAGAAAAAAGGATGTTGCAAAACAACGATAATATATTTAACGGTTGGTTACTCTAATAGCTATCTATTTCCTCAATGATTAAGGATTTGTGCCCCCTATGCTTTAGAAACAGTGTTAAATTAGTTTATTGTGTAATATAAAGAATGAAATAAAATTAAACTTAACTAATAATTAGTCTTTTATAATAATTTTAATATCAAACATCCCAGCCGTTAAAAAGATTACTGTAATTAAACACGTATCCACTCACAGACATCAGATAATTTTATAGTAATTTGGCCAATCGTTTTTTTTGAATACAGATGTTACCAGCGAGTTCTGTCTTTTGTGAACATTTATTGTATTTGTGAATTGCACCAAGTTTGGATGATAGGAGGTATGGTAGAAAGCCTTTTTGTTTTGTACCTTTGCATAATTTGTAAAATTAATGAAATAAAAATTAATATAATTTTAATTCTCGCTTGCTACTCGCAAACAAAGTACACTGAAAATTATTTTTTATTCCTCTGTTTGGATTTTTTATGTAGAATTTGAAAAACAAACTGCGAAACAATATACAAATAAAATAATTTAAATCAAGTCAAGAGTGAATAGGCATCTTCTAGGCAAGCAAGCTCCACCTCATACCTATCTTCATTTTCCATCAAGTGTGATAACAATCAAGCGCTAGCCTATACATTAAAAAAAAAACTAAAACTCGAATTGTATAATGTGGTACAAATCATAAAAGTTTTTGTGTACGCTAATATTTGGCTTAAACTTATAGTTTCATCTGCCGGCATCGAAGAATACGTTCCATACGAGTGTTAAGAAACATTATACACGAACAAGCTACCGTGCTTCATGAAGCGTGACTTATTTCGTTACAAGCTCCATGTATCACTGACAAAAGAAATGATGACAGATAGTATTTTAGTTATATTTTTTTTTTTTATAGACTAGGAAGGTGGACGAGTATATGGGCCACCTGATGGTAAGTGGTCACCAAACGCCCTTAGACATTGGCATTGTAAGAAATGTCAACCATCGCTTACAGCCAATGCGCCACCAACCTTGGGAACTAAGATTTTATGCCCCTTGTGCCTGTAATTACACTGGCTCACTCACCCTTCAAACCGGAACACAACAATATCAAGTATTGCTGTTTTGCGGTAGAATATCTGATGAGTGGGTGGTACCTACCCAGACGAGCTTGCACAAATACATCTGTATAAACCTGATCAATATAGAAGGGTAAAATTACTATCAAAAATAGCGACACATTAATGGTATTTCAGGTTATTTATATTTAAATAATTTTCTTTTTTACTACAAAGGCACTTACGACCATGTTACGGAAAAAAATACTAAAAAAAATATATTGGCGATAAATATTTTGTGTACTAGATGAATAATAATAATGCCCTCCAGACCGATTTTGGCCACGGCGGCCAATCTCAAGAGAGATTAGCCCAATGCGCGGGAGATAATATAGAGCACAAGTGTGTGCGCAAACACAGGTGCACTCTATTTTCCCTAACTTTCATAATCGGATTGGACGGCAATCCGACACGACCGGAAGAAGTTCACGCGCAGGACCAACGGCTTTACGTGCTTCCCGAGGCACGAGAGTGTACACACTTCCAACATCCAGACTCCGGGCTGCCATTGAGAATTTTCAGATAGAAAAACCCAATAACTTTTTATTGGCCCGACCTGGGAATTGAACCCAGGATCTCCGAATCTGCGGCCTTACATCAAACCACTAGACCAACGAGGTAGTCAAATAATAAGTAATGTATAGATGTTTATGTATACTAATATCATTAACACCAACGGCTAAATCACTGAACAAATTTTGATGAATTTTGGAATTAAGCAAGCTTGAACACCAAGGTTACTTTTTATACTTACCACTGCCCCCACCCTTCTAAAACGCGGACAAAAACTAGTTCAAAATAACTTGTTACTTGCGCTAGATTGAAAAAATGCTATGTTATTTTGTAGATAAAGTTCCCTATGTCGTCATCGTTCATGGAAAAAAGCATGATGAAATATTAATATAATTTTAAATTGAATTCTGCAGTTTTATTAATAATATTCTCTATACTACTTTTATAAATATTTGATACACCAACGTCAAATTTAGTAATATGTTTTCAAATATTTATGTACGTTTGTAAGAAAATTTATATTTTTACTTTAGTTGATGTTGGTACCTACGATAAATTATATAATGTGAAAAAATGGAATATTTAACGAAATCTAGTTAAATTAATTTATATCTCTAATATTTTCATCTTCACAGACTTTTGTCCTTCGCCTTTTTTTCTTTTGTTTGTTTGATTTTTTTATAGCTATAACAAACTTATGATTAGTTTAAGGAGACAAGATCTTTGCCCAACTCTTGTATATTTACGGGCTAACTTCTGATTCTAAAGTTTTAATAGATCTATGTTCTGCAATCAGGTTGAATCTCATTTATATATACTTCATTAACATCACCCAAGCCAACACTACTGGACATAGATAGGTCTTTCCCGAAAATCCTAAGCTCCCGGTTCTAATGCACTTATCTTAATTTGAAATTTTATTTTACTTAAGTACTGTAAACTATTGTCCAGACGTGATGACAGAATGATCTTATATCTAGATCAATGGATAATAATCATTGCCTTTTAGTGCAAAAGGTCGTACTTATTAAAAGTTACGCGTAGTGTTCAGAAGGTATACATACCCACTGATTATTTCCTTATGTCTCATGAATAATATATAATAAATATAATTTCTGGCTTTGATATTTCCATCATAACTCTTTCGAACCCCTAAATTAAAAAAAAAAAACAGTAATATGTTGCATATTGACTCGCAAGTTTAATAGCTGTAAGAACGGCACGTAATTGGTAAATGTCAAGTACTTAAAAAAGAAATTTTAACCTCAAAGATGCACCACGTTCTGGCCAACCAGTTCAAGGAAGAACGATTAAACCAAATTTTCAATTAGCGAGCGATTAACAATGTTCGACGAATTATCAAACGACAAGGGAACTGGCAAAGAAACCTTAATGTATATGCTTCCCGATATGCTATGCGCAGAGTTTCGTTCAAATTTCAGATGCAGAATTGAGAGCTTGGATAGGTGCTTGTAGTAGGTGGTAAATTGCTCGTTGATTGTTGGAAAGAAATCGTAAAGAACAAGGGAGAATTAATCATTAATGAAACAGTTATTAAATTAATTAAAAAACAGCGAGTACTTAGTTGCTAACCCAATATTAGGTCTATTTTTGTTCAATCTGCCATTTAAGTTGTCAGTAACTCTATGATGTTTAGTCCATAATAATGTCGTAGTTAGTATCGCTGCACGGTCCGTCTGGTCGGGTTCAGCAGACGAGAACATCACATCAGCTATCCATAGCTATTCTGATGTGTCCTCTAAATGACTTACAATGTTATATTATCTAATTTCCATGTCAGCCACGGTTATGACTTTTCTATATATTTTATATACATTGCTTAGTGCAATCTCAGCTATTTCAATGAATGAACTAAGTTTTTTTTTTATTGTTGTTTTTGAAAAACAAATTTGAAAGTAACATTCATTAACAGTAATCAATATATTTTTATATTAATTATGAACGATACAAAAATTGAGCGTGGGCGGAGCCCCTAGTACAACGTGGGCAGTCGCCCACCTCATGACGTATTTATCTAAAAAAAAAATTCTTATTTTATATCAGACGCGTACATTCTATTACAAATATAAGTCAGAATAGATAAAACTATTAGGGTGGAATGTTCCAAGACATTCTCCGCCCAATCAAACCTTATTGATTGAGCGATTATAAATAAAGGTATTGTTAAATATTATAATGAAAGTTATAAAGTCTCTATAGTAAATTAAACTATAATTCGATTTTGTTGTTTATAACTCTAAAGGTTTCACTTTTATTAAAAAACAGTTTTAAAAAACACCACATAATTTTTACGTCTTATCCATTCAGGCGTAAAAGTACTGCGTACTTAAACCGGAAATGGCGTACACTTGAACTGTGGATGGCCTATTCCTGGCTCGGGGCCAATGCGTTGCGGCTCGACGGATTGTATTAGTTAAGATAAAACTGCTTTTAGTTGGGGCTCCATCACCCTCTAAGCTTTTATTTGATACCGGAAACATGTGAACACAAGCTATAAAATAATAATAGTATTTGAAAAATTAGGTATACTTTATATTCAATCGTAATTACATTTATTTTCCACGACATACTTTTTTATTATCACCGGATAATTGTTCAGTTAATTTACAGATACAAGTTTTGCGATAACGATTTAGATAACGCATAACTGTAAAGAATGCACCAGAAATAATTGCACCGAATGTTTCTTTTAAAATGTATCCTTGGAAAAGATTCTTGATAGAATATATTCATACCAAGTCTATGTATATTTTACGACCTAAAAATGTCTGTATATTTTCACATTTAACACCAACTGAGGGAAGGCCAACGAGATAATAATTGCGAGAGGAGACTGGGCTGTAAATAGCAAGGCCACAGATATTTAATTGCTATTTTGGACACATTGGATTTCCGTCAGATATTTCATTACATTCAGAATATAATTGACATTGCTCATTATAATAAAAATTAACTGATATATTCCTAGTCTACCTTTTATTTGGATGCGAAGTTTTTTTAAGATTGTTACGACGTAATATTATCAATTTTATACATTTCAGTATAGTTTTAGGATTTTTTTTTTATTTGAATAAATAACAATATTATCGTTAGTTTATTGTAAAACATATGTATATCAAGTATAAGCTATAAAATCTAAATACTCTGTAAACATGATAGAGCCGCTCCAACGATGCATCTACGAGTGTGACCTAATTTGCTTTGATAAATTTGTTTTATTAAGCAAAATATTAGGCAATGTTGATAGCAGGGAATTTAATTTAAAAGCGCTTTGCTATGATCACTACAAAATAAATTAACACTACCTAGATTTTACAATATCAAAAAATACTACTAAAATAATAAATAAATTTGATTTTATCATACTTATTAACAAAGCGTGAACTGTAATTTTTATTTATTTCATAATCATATAAAAGGAAATGGTATGTTTTAACGATTCACATTTTAATCGACAACTAAAAAAATTTGCCGTCGCTGGAATTTAAATATGTTTCTGATAAAAATAATACGTTTACAAAGCGACAAATAATAAGTAAACATAACCAAGTATTTTTTTAAAGCTATTTTAATCATTTAGGCATATAACGTTCTCGTTCTAGCGTTATTTAATTTTATCATATAAAAATTTTATGCAATCGTGTAAAATATTGTCGGAATATATATAAACAATGAAAATAATTACGTTTTAGCCTTTTATTAATAGGCAGGTTATAAATTAATTATTGTTTTTAAATACCTTTTTAATATCCGATTTGATTGTTAAAACCATTCAATTAATTGTAAGTTCCTCTCTATTATTTTACTAAAACGTGATATAATAATGTCATTATCATGTAATAAAAGGTAATGTAAACGTCGCGGAAAATATAATACCTATATAGGTAGAAACGTCGCAGGAAATGCCGGCCGAGTAATTCAATGTGTTATTATTCGCAATGTGCTATTTACTCGCAATTATTTCATAACAATTCCTCTAATACCAGCTGCTCTGATAACGGTTTGATAATATCGACATTCAAGCTGACGACTAGTTAGGTGCATGGATTGCATACGAGTATAGAATAAACAAGATAAGGCAGTGTTGTATATTTAGAAGTTCGGGATACCGTAGATAATTTCTGCATGCGATATAAATACTAATAGCAACACTTATCATTCGTTCAGACATATGAATCACTTATACCTACTACAACATTAACAAACAATAGGGAACATTTATATTTTAAATTCAAAACGCAGTAACGGTCCCGTCAAGGTTCCAAAAATTTTCAATACTAATGAAATACCTTTATCAATTATTTATGTGTGACTAAAATCCAATTTTAATGTTTTTTTAAACATATACTTACATTAAAGCATTAAATAAATACAAATTAAAAATAGTTACTGTAAAAATAGTGACCGCGTAGAATGGTGGCAAAGGATGCTAACAGCATTTCCCCTTTGAATCACCTGGGCGAAAAATGATGATTTATGAAAATATTAATATTGTTACTAAGTATGCATAGTTGCATATATATTTTTTATAATAATTTATATTTTTAATAATAATTATGTACTATTTTCAAATTTGATTTCATTACAATAATTTCAAATACAACGAATAATAAAATACGTATTTAAAAAATTAAATATTTCGTCAAACGTAATCGCTACCACTAAGCCGGTTAAAGGCGAATTGCAAATGCCATTAACGTCGAATTAATTTGCTTAGCACATATTTGGATCGAGTTATCGGTTTTTACGATAACACGTTCCTACCGTGTTTAAACTACAGTGTTCTTTTAACAGACTCAATAAGACTATCATCACCATACTTGGTTCGAGCATCGACCTCCGAATCATTCGTGCGCCAGACGACACGATCCGTTGCCCGCGGCCGATGTCGCCCGACGTCATGTCTCGACACACCTGAATTGAATAACAATTGACTCCAACTAGCAACAAGAGCTCCAACTATTTTGTATATACAATATCTTCATTTAACAAAATGTAAACTATTTACTTCACAAACAATGTTTTTTTTATTTAAAAACAATTAAAATAATCGTCCAACTGTGATTCAGAATATTTGTCGTAGTCGTGTCTAATTCGCCTTTTGCATTTACTCTGAAGATTACTCTTCAGTTTTGTATCATTTATGAGTACCGGCATATTTATACAAAGAAATACAAGTTGCACAAAAAAAACAGTTTTATTATTACCAATGTGGTAAATAAAAATACAACATAGCATAAACCATTTATCATATACAAAG
The DNA here is from genome assembly GCF_905147045.1 of Nymphalis io. Lineage (NCBI taxonomy): Eukaryota > Metazoa > Arthropoda > Insecta > Lepidoptera > Nymphalidae > Nymphalis > Nymphalis io. The sequence goes on along the minus strand of NC_065890.1, from coordinate 4,959,073 downwards.
CGGAATGCGCAAACGCAATTCATAATACGTCAGTGAGAAAAAAAAACTGTCATTAGCATTAAAGGTGCCTACTTAAGTGTTACACACATTTGCGAGAGCAGTTTCGAAACCAATTCCATTCAAATATGTACGCGGCGGCGTTAGCTATTCATCATTACAAATATGGTAGACGAGCTGTTGTTTTATGCAAAATAGTGCTTTATTCAAGTAAAAACTATCGAAGTCCGTTTCTGCGTTGCATCTGCACGATGCCGCAGATGAGGCTGAGCGCTTATCTTCCGCAGGATACGGCGCGTTTTCCGCCGTGCCGCTGCGATAGCGCCACCTACGCCCGCGTTTCGCACTGACATTCTCATCCACCTCGATCGCAAATTTATGTAAACTAAAAAAAGTTATGTTAGCGCTTTATTTAAGTCAACTATAACGTATAAATTGCAGAGTCGGCGTCATTTTGTTCAGTCTAGAATGTGTACACAGCAAAACGTGGATTACAACAAAACGCGGCTCGCGTGTCCACCTTATTGTGTCCGTATCGGCCAATTAGCAGCCCTTAATGGACTTCATTCACGCGACGAACGTTATGAATGAAAGCTGATTTAATATAGAATTACTAATGCACAACGTTGTAAAAGGAACCGGCCATTGAAATCTAAAAATCAGCCTTTTATGCAGCATAATATTAAATTTCTTATTTCATTTTATTAAAATTATTTTTATTTTACTACAGGTACTATTATATACCTATATAAAATTAATATTGTTAAAGTAATAACATCAGCTTTTTAAATTATTCATTTTTCATATAACCTTATACAGTAAAACTAAGTAATTAACGACTGATAACCTGAAATAATAATATGATTAATCAAACTCGCACTAGTAACATTTATTGACGAACATGTCCAAATGGACTAAAATCTAAATATAAAAATTTATTAAACTTAATTTGACTTGACTTACGATAAGAATTTTTACCGCTTTTTTTAATAGGCTATTATTGTTAATAAGTAATCAGTAAGAAATTGTATATTATGATGAAACATGTAAATGTATCGACGTAAATACATATGTCTCCATAAGTGTTTTCACAGTAATTTTTAACATATTATTTACATTCACTCCCTGCTATAGATATAAACTATATTATGCTACTAATTCTGTTTAGTTGTTGTAGTTGTCAAAACAGGGCGCTTGCGCAGTGGTTTGAAAATACTCAAGTGGAGACCACAGAAGTGCGGCTAGAGATATGCTATTATGAGGATATTCAACTCAACTACGATTCTCGTAGAACAAAACTTCTCAATTAAGATGAATGTACAGCATTCTAGGAATACTTAAACAGAAATATCATTGGTTGAGCGAAGTGAACGTGTTCGGTGAAAGGCCGAGAATCGTTCAATAATTACCGTTCTTTCGCATCATCTGCTATTAACTTTCTCTCTTATTGTCTTGCAAGAGACCAGTTCACTTCTGATTACGTATTCTGTTATCTGCAACATCGGTTGAGCGCAATATATCTATAGCACACTCTTAAAAATATAACAACCTAGTCTAAACTATCTCAATGAAGAGTTGCAGATCTAAACTCGTCTAAAAATAAAAATAAAACACGTCTAACGTGTTTGATGATAACTTTGATGAACAATGCACAATGAACGCCAACCGATAACGAATGATTCAGTTTTTAATATCGAATAATTTGGGTGGAATATTATGTATTTTTCCATTTTGAACCTGATATAATTGAATATATCCAAGTGATTATAATAACACCCCAAGAAGTTTTAACTATATTTAACGAAAATTCAATCAAAAACACTATGACTGTACTCGTCATGCGGAAACATCTGGTTACATTTCGGTGAATTTAGCACTTCTGTCGCTTACATGAAATGGAAAAAAATAACGGAAAATGGAAATTTATATATTAAGAATATATTAAGAAACTGAAATCAAAAATGTGTTAACGCGTGGAAAAATTTTATTGATCCCATTCGGGTAAAGTTATATATTATTATAATAATTTATTGTTACAATTTTTAACTAGAACATTAACTAGTTCAGTAAAAAATTGTAACATCAAAATGGAGGGTACCGTACCCTTAACGGAGTGAGGAAGCAACGACAATGACCTTCCGCGCGGTCCAATCTATCTTCAAACAATAAGCAATCGAGGCTCGAATGTTTAAAAATTTACGTGAGTTTTGTCAATATTTAAAATCAAAAATATAAAAAAAAAATTCCTATTCCTACTTGGAACACAAGAATTCTTAACAATAACACGTCTCCTTGGATCAACCGATTTCAATCAAAACATTTTTTTATGGATTGTTAAAAATCTAAAGCATTTATTTTTTTACATATTTACAAACTCAAATTCATTTGAAATGAAATTAAATGTCATGAATTATTATATCTATAATAACAAGATTTAACGTTGACAAGTAAATTAGTATTTAATAATTAAATTTATTCACGATAATCCATAAATTTTATATTATGTAGACTCAAATATTTTGTAGAGAAATATAAACCTAATATTAAAGACCGTGTTTACTGGTGGAAGAGCTTTGTGGAAGCTCGTCTGAATAGGTACCACCCACTCATCAGATATTCTACCGCAAAACAGCAGTACTTGGTATTGCTGTGTTCCGGTTTGAAGGGTGAGTGAGCCAGTGTAATTACAGGCACAAGGGAAATAGCATCTTAGTTCCCAAGGTTGGTGGCGCATTGGTTATGTAAGCGATGGTTAATATTTCTTACAATGCCAATGTCTATGGGCGTTGGTGACCATTTATTATCAGGTGGCCCATATGTTCGTCCGCCTTCCTATTCTATAAAAAAAAGAAAAAAAAAGACTCCACATATTGATCATTTTATCTTATCACAATAAATTAACACTATCAAGCCTATCAACCCATCATAACAATAAATAAATGAACTCATGTATAAAAGTTCTGTGTTCATTGAAAGGTTAGTTGGCGAGAGAATTAAGATGCGTGCGTGGCGGGGCTAGCAGACTGAATATCAAATAAACCAGTTGGCGAGGAGACGACTGTGGCCAGCTTAATTTAAAGCGATATTAAGAAGATATATAATGTCCTGTCGAAACCAAATTTGTATTTTACCTATCAAATAGAAAACAATAATAATTGTATATGGAATTTGAAACAATACAATATCCGGATTCATATTTTGATTTAATTGTTTACACGTGTTAATTTTCTTTGTACACGACCATATTCTGCGTCAGCGTTGCGTATGGTTTTCCAAATAAAATCCAACTGAATTGACAAATAAATTCATGTAGGTATAAGAAAAAAAAGCTATTAAAATTGTAAACTTAACTAGCGAATAATTGTTCGTTCATGTATTTGATTATTTTCAAGATAATAATCTAACCTCGTCGTGTGCAACGTGCGTCATATTTTGTTGAGTCTTGTTTTTTAAAAGTTGTTTATATTAAAGAGTAAGCTCTATAGAGTAATTTTTTTAAGATTATTTGTAAATTAAATTAGCTTTTTGGTATGAAAACATTCTTTATGTTTTACGGATACGTGTTATCATCTACTTAAAATGTGACAATTACTTAAACAGAAGCGATTGTTGCTGTGCTCCTATAATTGGAATACAGCACAAGTCACACAATATAAACATGTGGTAGGACAAATCTCAGTCCCATGGCGTACGCACTTAGGTGTACATATGCGCTGTAAATCGTTCACTTGAGGCGACAACTCAAGCGCGTTTGACGCATACTAAGAATTAATATTTCCTATTTGCTTTCATAGGCGTGTTGTGAGCTTTGTTACAATCACTATCCTAATAAAGGAAGTGAATCCAATTGTTGTAAGAATTGCTTTAAAGGAATCACTAATATTCATAATTTCTTCTCAGTTAAGCGTAAAAGGAATGTTAAACATTCATCTAGTATTATGAGTGGGTACAACAAGAGCTCGATCTTGCGACTTTTACATCGCTGATCATTCCATATATCGTTGAGCTATTGAGACTTAATATGCCACTGCTTAGGAGTAAGCAGGAACGCTTAATGCGGGTGAAAACGAACGGCGAGGCTAGTTTCGTTAATTTTCATTAATTATTATACATGCATTCTAAATGTAGAATTAGAATTCGATTTTATGAATATGTTTGAATCATAAAAATAATAATAGGAACTATGTATATTATATTATCCTATAGTTTTGAAATATTTTAAAATAACATATATTAAGTGTAAGTAAATAAATATTAAGATCGTATTTTATTACTCTTATTGTAATTTCGCTGTATACACTTATCACTTTTAATAGTAGAAAGAAAAATGTATACGTTTATAGGTACTTAAAACAGAAGATTACAGTTTGACGTAGTTGCGCGCCCTGACGCATTATAACTGCGATTATAATGAACTACTCCATAAATAGTCACGTTACTCATAATTCAAAAACCAAATAACAATTTCACAAATTGTCACACTTGTGCTAGGATATAATTATACTTTCCCTTTTCTTCAACTAGTCATTAATAAAAACACTAATTCATTCAATTATCCGAGTCAGTTTAAGCAATAAATTAAATGACGTAACAATTTCGCAGCTTACTGTGATTAAGATGTTTTTTTTTCTTAATTTGTCTATAATAGTTTAAAGCTTATGTTAAAAGGCATAAATATATTAATTATAAAGTATATTATTCTATAGATACAAGATTTTTATAGTATCCCTTGCACAGATAGTATTTCCCTTGCCAGTAGTTACCCTGACTCACTACATAACCCTCAAAGTGGGTGGTACCTACCCAGACAGGCTTGCATAAAGCCCTCCACCAAAAATAGCTGATTATTGACGATAAAAAGGTAACGATTCAGTTTTTTATCGATTTTTCGAAGACATTTCTTACCGGTGCACGGTGGTAGCTTTATATTAAATTTGAGGTAAAATGCCATGCTAAGGCTAAAAAATATTTTGTTTTCTTTTTAATTTTAATGTTTGTGAACCTTGTATGTTGTAAGGATGTAGCAGGCTAATAACCACATCGATGAATAAATAAAATGAGAGGACGTCGAACGATGTCTGCGACATTCCATTGTGGTGAGTGGTACAGGAAATTTTACAAAGGTTACAAGAATACTTAAATATATATATTATATTTCGCTTAAAGTCAGTCAAATAAAACGGTCAGTAAACAGCTATGCAAGAAAATAATTCATATTAGAGATTTGATAACAACTCAAGTGAATTACAAATGAAAATAACTTTAATCACAATTCAATAAAATATCGACAAAAACATGTATCTACCTCGGATATTAATATTTCGAATAATTAAGGAAGCAACATTATACAGATATTTAAAGACATTTTTTCTCTTAATATTACCGTGTATGTATGTATGTATGCATGGCTCAATATGTTCCTATTTTAATGCTTAAAACGTTGACGTACCCCGGAAGTCAGTTTCGTAAGTCAAACGAGAACTTTGCATAACGAAAGGCCATAGAACCGGCTGCTTAATGCTATCTAAAACAAAAAACATATCTAGAAAGAATTATCTAATTATTAACCTTTACCAATATACATATTTTTATTTTATTATGTTCATTCGAGGCAGTATTGATATACGATCTAAAATAACTATCCTTAAGTGCGCTTCTTATAAATATAACATTTTTTTTGCTAGAATCTTGAATGATTATCATTTAAATTTAATATCGTTGAAGCAATATCATGTTACTGTTTTAAAACATTCTTCCTTTGATTTTATTCTTTTATTAAACAACTTAGGTCTAAACCAATACCAAGAAATGTGCAATCGGTTTTTGTTTAGTATGAATCTAACATAATCTCAAATGACTCGTCGCTATTGGAATGTGGCTGTTGATCGCACGAAGCACTCAGCGCTAGATCATTGAAACGTTCCGTAAGTAGAAAATAAGCAACACATCCGCTACGTTTCTTTCTTAACGAAACTTAGTAAAGTAAAGTTAGTTTAACTAACTTAAGTTAAGATTATATAAGAAGGCTTGAAAACAATGAAAAAAGTTGCAATATGCATATAGAAAGCATTTTAGAAAGGAATAGAAGGTACGCATGAACCGCAGACGGCAGCGACGACGAGGTGAGGTGAGCGAACGGCACTGCGCTGCGCCTGCACCGACGCCGGTTACGACACCACACGGAACTGACGGCCTTCGCTGTCAACCTTATTTACTCCCGCTTTTCGCATACCGCACGTATGCCACTTACTTATTTTCTTGCTTAACGTCAACATATATACATTTTTTAGAAAGTTATTTTTAACTTTTTAATCTTATCATCACTTTGTTATGATTCAGATCCTCGGATGATTCCAAGCAATCGGAGAGATAACTAGATCGATGTCATTCCTATCTTTTATTATAAATATTATTTACGGTTAAAAAGTGTTCGTGAAAGAATTTTATAAAATGCACGCAATATCTCAAACGTTTCCACTGCGTTCTCCAATAACACAGTAATAACGCGGCCCCTCAATTACCAACGTGTATGCAGTGCCACGCGCACAGCCGCAGCCGATACCAGGAGCCACAATAGGCGCCTCTATTTAGTTATACCAGTATATGCGATGAATACTTTAAGTGATGAACTCACAGGCCACAGTTACGGCTCGGCGAGGACGTATATTCGTCAGCTGACACTCAGCTGTTATATCTATTAGGATGAACTCACCCGTCCCGCTATGATCTCTGGCATTGCAATTATGTTGCTTAATAGTGTTAATTGCGAAACTACTTCATTCACTTAAAATGAATTATGTTGTTACAAACATAACCGTTAAGATTACATTTAAAATATGTTAAATTGAAATTATCTATATCATATCTTAATTATTTTTAAAATTAGATCGTAAAACTTAGTATCGACCGTTAATATAAGCATAAGCCAAGAAAGAAATTATATAAATAAATGTATGTATGTTTGCATATCATAAATCTGATATGAGCTGTCAGTTTGTTGTTGAGTAATGTTTCAGAATCCAATCTAATTGCTTGGTTAGCGAGACCAGCTGCTGTCAGACGACATAAAACATTTGAAGTCGCCGCAAATGTGAATGGGACTGACAAGTCATTTATTTCTACTCCAAAGAAAATGAGTGCAGTTAATGAGTGATTCGCATTAAGTCTCAATGCTTTATTGTACTGTATAATAACTGACGGATTCACGAATGCAAAAGAATAATACATATATATTTCATGGTTGCAGTTTCAAAGTCACGATCATAGTAAAAACATAAAATGAATAAAAATGTATTATTTACAATTATTAGCGTGTCGACTAATTCAAATAAAAACTTTATTTAGAATTCAGCTTTATTGACGATTGTCACGCAATTATAATCAAAACAATTGTACAAACGATTAAAACGGACTGGTAAAAATATTTTCTAGATCGTGCGAATTTGTTAATTGCAAAATACATGTGTGAGACTAATTTTCGGTTACGTTTTGGATAATGAATTATTTCTGGAACAGAATGGAAATATATGTATCTACATAAGATTGCAGATTATAAATGTCTAAATATACAAGCTGAATGATCAATAAATTTTCTTTTAGAACCTATTATAGAGCACTACCACGTATTACATAATCTTATCTTTTGCACATAAACTGTTATTTCGATTTGAATAGTGGATGAGCCAGTGTACCTACAGACACAAGGGACATAACATCTTAGTTCCTAAGGTTGGTGATGCGTTTACAATGTAAAGTATGGTTAATATTTCTTACAGCGCCAATGCCTATAGGTCGTGATCACTTACCATCAGATGACCCAATAGCACATTTGCCAATCAATTTGCCAATGTAAAATTAAAAAAACAGCTACCTTTTAAATACTTTACAATAAGGATTTTATGATCTTGAAACGTTTAGTTACGGCAGTGAGACGAGAGCGAACATGCTTCTAATCTGCTCATGAATTTGAATAAAATTATTAAATTGGCACTTATAAATCCAACTATGTTATAATGCAATAAAGATGCAGTCTTACAACAATGTTACAACAACGGATAATAATACTTCAATTACAAGATTTTAATGAGGTAACGAGGAGGTTGAACACGTGGCTTACATATGTCTCTGCATAACAAGTCCACATGTTTTGCTAAATAACGATATCTGTGTCCATGATTCATTATATACAACTGCAATCGCGTCAAAAGTAATATAAAAATGTGGTTATGTTATTCATAAAATGGATAAGTAATTAAACATAATTAACAAATGTCATTAAACAAATTTTATAGATTTAAAGACTTGACTTTAGCGTTGCTGTATTTTGTTACGAACATCATTTTCATAAGTCTTATCTAGAACCCACTGAAGAGTAGAACTTGGCCTGAGATAGTAAACTTTTGTTTAATCGAATGCACAGATAATGGATAATATATTATTGTAATACTTAGTCTCTTAACACAAAATGAATAGTTTTTTAAAAAATATATCTGTGTTATCATAAGAAATATTCATTTAAATTGAATTTTAGCTGTATAACTCTTGCATACCAATTTTATACAATCGCCTAATATCATTTATTTCAGTTTGATTTAATGAGACATTATTTAATAAAGACTAATTTTTATTGATTTATATCTGTATTTATAGGCAATAAATAATACATAAAATATACAGCAAAATTTTTAAAGTGGGCGTCGACCTGTATAATCTGTAATAATATATAGCTATTGTATCCACAGGAACACACGTAGCCAGGACACAAGAAAGGCCGCTGTTCCAGGAACAATGAAAACTTTTTTAAAAAAGCGTCTCTACATTACCATACAACGTGATGGCTCCAATACGCAACTTATCTGCATACGTACCTGCAAATTAGAAACAATACGTGAATCACCAGATAAACTCGAATATTTCTCATTGAAAACATTACCTACTTACCATTACATGTGTTAATACATATTTATATCTTAAAAGTAATCGTTACAATATGGTTCATTAATGTTTGCATCAAAACATGAATTAATTAATGCTATTAAAGTAGTTATAATTAACAATATAGCTGTTTTTGAGTTTAACTTGAAAATATTATTCAATAGCATTTAAATGCTATATACCTTGCAACAGTTATCTCGATATATTTATTTATGTACTCGCATATAACCATCACGATTAAAATAAGAATAAAGAATTGCTAATAGTTTTTAATTTACGTCATAATCGTTCGCGTTAGTACAACAGATGTTGTTGCATGTAATTATATATTCGGCTACATTTCAGGTTAACGACGTGGTGAAAGTCGACGTGATTTATCTCAGTTCCCAGTGCAATCGTGACGTAACTACAATCATTTCGAATGACTAATGATGAACCGAGCTTTGAGTCTCTGACATGAAGTAATTCACAAAGTACGAACTCGCTGTTCTTTAATAAAGGCGACGCCATTGTATTGTTTGCATTCATGTAACAGTCATTCTCAGAATTGTTATGCCTACACAGATTAAGAGCAGCTATCAAACAAACTGTCATCAAATGAATTGCCACTGTTTTACATCTGTAAGCGATTACATTGAAACTATTTCTTTAATTTATCTCTTCGTTACTATGGAATAATTCCCGACATCAATTTATTAATAACACTAGGTATTCTTTAGTAAATAGTAAATATTCTTGTCAATGTAAACGGCGAGTACATCTCACACCTTCGATTTGCCGACGATATCGTCATCATAGCAGAGTCGCTGGAACAACTCACCGAAATGCTGCGTAGCCTACGCGAGTCTTCCCGGTGTGTCGGTCTCGGTATGAACTTGGACAAAACCAAGGTCATGTTCAATAGGTATGTCGTGCCGGGACCGATATACGTCGAGGGGAAACCTCTCGAAGTTGTTAGTGAATATACCTACCTAGGACAGATAATACAAGTCGGTAGGAACAACTTCGAGAAGGAAGCCGATCGAAGAATTCGCTTGGGATGGGCAGCATTTGGCAACCTTCTGGCAATATAATCAAAATATTTAAATTTTCATCTATTTTATATCACGGGTGTAACAAATTAGTTACGGCTTCGCAAATCAACAACAAAAATGAGTGATGTGTTTTCCGATGTACAATTACGTACTTTAAAAGTGTTATCAAAATGTGTTTCACGCGAATGTTTCCGAGTATCAATTTTCAATTAGTACCGAAACACGGAATGTTAATGTTGGCTTACACTCCAAAAACTTAAATAGAAACTTATTTCTAACGAAACTTTTGTTTAAATACAAATTTTTATATTGACATCAAGAATATTTATACGATACGATACGAAAGCCTATCATTAAAGCTACTAGGATCATATTTTAACAAATTCATAATGTTAAAAAGCTTTCAATCAACAGCCAATCATTGTCCACTGCTGAACATAGGCCTCTCCCAAGGTGCGCCAAAGCTCCCTGTCCTCCGCCTTCCGCATCCAGTTGGTGCCCGCCACCTTATTAAGGTCATCGGTCCACCTGGCTGGAGGGCGCCCTACGCTGCGCTTGCCGATTCGCGGTCTCCACTCTAGGACTCGTCTGCTCCAACGGCCATCGGTCCTACGACATACGTGACCAGCCCACTGCCACTTCAGTTTGCTAATTTTGCAAGCTATGTCGGTGACTCCGGTTCTTTTCCGGATAATCTCATTCCTTATCTTATCCTTCAAAGATACTCCGAGCATAGCTCGCTCCATAGCACGCTGAGCGACTTTGAATTTGTGGACTAGTCCCGCAGTTAGTGTCCACGTTTCGGCACCGTATTTCGTGGCAGGTAAGACGCATTGGTTGAAGACTTTCGTCTTCAAACATTGCGGTATAGACGACTTGAGGACTTGACGAAGGTTGCCAAATGCTGCCCATCCCAAGCGAATTCTTCGATCGGCTTCCTTCTCGATGTTGTTCCTACCGACTTGTATTATCTGTCCTAGGTAGGTATATTCACTAACAACTTCGAGAGGTTTCCCCTCGACGTATATCGGTCCCGGCACGACATGTCTATTGAACATGACCTTGGTCTTGTCCAAGTTCATACCGAGACCGACACACCGGGAAGACTCGCCTAGGCTACGCAGCATTTCGGTGAGTTGTTCCAGTGACTCTGCTATGATGACGATATCGTCGGCGATACAAATATTCTGTGATTGAAATTGAAAGAAGAAATTGCGGAAATTAAAAATAAAATTAAACAGGACAGGTTGAAAACATAGATGAACGGAAAATTCCTGTCTGACTTGTTCATTGTAACAACTGACCGGTAGAATGTGATGATTATCATAAATATACTTCTTTACATTATTATTAATAGTACAATATCTGTCAGCACTAAGCATTCATAAATATTTATATAAATTACTGTTGTTACGGTCATATTTATTATCATTATCAATGGACACACGGCAAACAAAACAAGAACTGTAGAGGGTTGATCTTAATAACAGACTTAACTTGTGAGTTATTCTTTAGATTTAAGGGTGAACATTTTTTAAAATTATATCTAGCGATAGTTTAGATATGGAAGACGTAATTGAACCACTGGCTAATCTAGTACGTATTTGAGGTGAGAGAGCGGGACATAAAAGACATTACGGGGTGGGTGTCTAGGAGATAGGTTGTTAGCATCAGTGGGCGCCGCCATCGCTACATGCAGCTCTCGTCCGGGCTCGGGCGCGGCCTGGATGGAGACGCGCGGGGCGGAGGCCGCCCACAACCTCTTATCGATCGCCACCCCAACACAGTTGCACCACTTGTTACATCGCCCACTATTATAACAATCCCTATAAATCCAGAATATTTTTTTTTACAAATATCAACTTTTTTTTTACTAATAAAGCTGTTTCAATTTAAAAATTAAGCCTTTAAAAACAACATCAACCAGTAGAAAGACTTGTACACAATAATAAACAAATTATCGTTAAATCAAAACAGTGTTCGATCAGATTGGGGTCTTATGGAACAGTGCCAACTTCAGATATTTCACGATTGCCGGTTACGATAAGGGAAGTGGGTAGCGCAATCAAGCCTGGAACGGCTTATCATGAGCTGATAACGACCGGTTCGACTCTCGCGTGTGCCGCCATTTGTGTTCTCCCAAAACAGTTGCAAATTTATAACTAAAAATTCCTTCCTGATTATTAGGTAACGTTTAAGTAACATGAGTAATGGAAACAATTTTAATTCAGCTACATTCGGATAATGTTGGTGGTATAACTTATTAATAAATAAATACATTATAATACACAATTCATACATTCACAATTATAAAAAAAATAAACAGAACGGTTTGTGATTTCATTAAATAAAAGTAAAAAATGATTTTTTTAAATGCTATCTAACGATATTTTAATAAATTTCTTAAATCGATTAGCATCCGTTTTCGATATAATCGAACAGGTGAGCTTGATATTAGGTAATCCATTGCTCGAGTGGGTGTACCAACTAGAACAGGTGTAACGACCTGCTAGTAGGTGATCCACTTCTGAGTACTAAGCTGGTGTAACATCGGAAGCATATTTCGATAACATGAATGAATAATTTCAAACTCTAATAATATAGAATTATGATGTGACTAGAATGAAATATATAGGCAATCATACGTAAAAAATGTATTTATAAAATATATTCTTATGTAAAACGCTAACATATTTATACAAATATATATTGTGATTTTCTACAAAACCTTTAGTTTATTTGTAAAAATCTTATATTACCGATAATAATGTCATCTAGACCGATTTCGAAAACAGGCATTCTCAACGAAGAATACCCAACTGCAAAGGATATTTTATAGAGTTCCAGTGTGTGCAAACACAGCTGTGTACTTTCAATTTCATCAATCTCAAAATCCAAACCAAACCTTGTTCTGGTACTGAAAAATTCTTCATAGAATAACAACTGACAACGTATATGCAAAATTTCATAATGATCGGATGAATAGTTATGGCGTGAAAGCGTAACAAACAAGCTCACTTTTGCATATATAATTTTAGTAAGGATATATGTATTTACAAATCGTTGGTCCAGTGGCTTGATGTAAGGCCACAGACCTGGGTTCAATTCCCAGGTCGGGCCAACAAAAAGTTATTGGGTTTTTCTGTCAGAAAATTCTTAGTAGCAGCCCGGAGTCTGGAAGTTGGAAGTGTGTACACTCCCGTACCTCGGAAAGCACGTACAGCCGTTAGTCCTGCGCCTGAACTCTTTCCGGTCGTGTCGGATTGCCGTCCCAACGGATGATGAGTGTTAGGGAATAGAGAGTGCACCTGTTTTTGCACACACACTTGTGCACTATAATATCTCCTGCGTAGTTGGCTAATCTCTCTTGAGATTGGCCACCGTGGCCGATATCGGTCTGGAGGACATTATTATTATATGTATTTACTATATTACGACGCGTCCTGGGCCGGAAAGGTTGACGGGGATAATAAAATAAATGTGTATAAGTTAGATATATGTACATATGTAATAGACTACACTATTTGACTTGGTAAATGAAGTGTTGTAGGAGAAAGTGTCGTGTGGTGAGGGCATAGATGCGATGACGGCGGAGAGATCGCAAACATGTGTTTAGTCATTTATGAGATGGCAGTTATTAGCGTAACTGCGATTTGGTTACTACAAATGACAGTCAATAAATATAAGTTTACAAAATGCAGCAATACAAGAATATTGTTTCAAGCTTCAATTGTAATCATTATCATTATATACATCGTGCGTACGTGGTACATACCCACGCTTTCGTAAATTACGAAATGTTTATGTTTATTGCTTTATTGCACATGCCAACTTATTTGGGCAGTTAAAACGGTCATATCGTGTAATTGTGCAAGATTTATTGAATCTTACTGCGTGTAAGCAGATTGAAACGAAGGCCGGTATTTATGCACATTAAAAATGATTAAGAGAACACGATTAGTTTATCTGTAGCAAATATATATTGACAAAATAAACATAATATGAAGGAATACGTGGCGTATCATTTGTACCTCAATTATACTACACACATGTACGTGCCTCAGACATCTCAACCAGTTACCAACTCGACGAGGAAAATCCACATCCTGTTCATACTGCCACGACTGCATATCTGCGTCAAAGAAACCTAATCATTGTAATAAGACATCTTTATGCACAAAATTCGTTTCATTAAAGTTTTAGCCATGATCAAACTCATCAAGTCTTTCTGTGGTAACACCCACTTGTCATTTATTCTACCGCTATGAAGCAATAATTAGTATTGTTATGTTTCGGTTGAAAGAGTTAGCCAGTATACAGGGGCCATAACTTCTTCCCAAGGTTGGATACAGGTACAGCTATTTATATTTAATGCTACGACCTACTTCCGTAGCGTTCCTTAGAATATTGCATTTTCAATAATGTAGATTTTTCTTTATTAATGGTGTCGCTTTTACCTGACATAAAATTCATTTAATCACTTCATTATTATATTGGCAACAGAACAGTAAAAACACGTACTAGTTCTATGATTGCTAAGATAATTAAATGCATCTAGTGATTTCTGTATGGCAAACAATATAATAATATATTGTTTTAAGGTCTACAACGATGAATCGTGAGTATAAAAAATAGACGAGCTTTGACATCGCGAAAATATGAATGTGGCCTAACAATGTGGATATATTATCATTACAATTATGTGCGGAAAAATACTTTTTAATACTGAATAATTGTAGCTTCATTTAGGCTTTTATAGTGTAATTTCTCTAGCAGATCGAAGTAATGCGTTTTATATCTGCGTCCCGTCGGTAACGCGAGGTGCGCTTGCGGTCAATGTTCGCTCGCCGCCCGCTGGGCCCCACGCATCCACTAGTGCGAAAATAATGCAGCCACCTCAGTCGTTACGCTTGTTTTGGCAATATTTTTTTATTTAACCAATTGCATTTGTCTCCGTTTTAGAACAAAATGACCAGTCTTTATTATACAAATAATCATCGAGAAGTTCCAAAAAGGCGTGTACATTTTGGTTAATTACGTCTAGAAATTATTGTGGTGCATCGATGATTGTGTTGAGTTTACATGAACAACAAAGTTGAAGTTGGATAAAACTGAAAGCAAAAGTAACAGGTTCAAAATTATATTTTATAGAGTAGTAAATATTCATGAGCTCTACATTTATAAACGCTACGCTTCTGTCTGTTCATAGCTTAAAATCTTAGGTATTTTTCGCTTTTATTTTTACTTAAGGCAAACAGTTGCGGTTTATAACAATTTTTATAGTTTTTGTACAATAAATTCAATTTATAGCAACTGTAAGACATATTTTTGTTAGTGTGAAGTAGGTATATATGTATATTAAAGGTGCGTTTTATAATATTACTTCATTCACCACGCTACCACATTCACATCGCATTTATTTAATTTATAGTAAGTAGGTAATTTAATTTATCGCAAGTCAAATGCAATAAGACTTTCGTTATTTTTATCGCTAGAGCTGAAATTGAAGCCGTGAATCATTGACGAGCACAACCGTGGTGGTTTTCTTTCATTATAAACTGCTAATACTAAATTTAATTTACGAAAATTACGTGTAATCTTGACTGAAACGAGTTGCGCCGGCGCGGCGGCAGATCGGCGAGGGGCGAGCGGGGTCTGCGTTCAACGAACGTCCGCGAGCCGGCACGGGCCCAAGGTCGCCACTCGTCGCACTTCTCTCTCGCTTCTCGCTCTCTGCTCAGCGTACACCGCCACCACCGCTACCGCCGTACACTAGCGTAATGCCTATTTGCTATGTCGAAAATCTTGCTTCTCTTTTACAAATTATCTACATTGTTATTAAAAATAATGATGTAATCGCGAAGGTACATGACAAAAACAATAACAAACCATTTCAAGGTCAACTAAGATAACAATGCATTAACTTTTGAAATGTTAATTGTAAACAAGAACTAAAAGCACTGAATGTCACAGTGTTAGAATTTTTTTTACCGGATGTTTATAGAATATGCAACTCATGCAGTGTCGAAACTCTAAAAGTGAACGCTGTATGATGCAATCTTTTATTAGTTAATCCATCCATCGAAGGAATGAAGTAAATAGAATTCGTGAAGTGAAGTTGTTAGCTTCGAAATAGTGATGAGTTAAAAAGAAATAAAAATTAGTATAAAACGCTGTCCGCACTCCGTTAAGCATATTATATACAAACGACATGCTAATGTGAACTTGAATTTGCAAGATATGGTTATAGTAGGCTTCACAATACAAATTATAAGAAACGCAGTAAATATGGCAATACAATTTTGAAACATAAATTTAATAGCTTCTGAAGACTAAAGTGACAAGCTACTGAATTAATTCAACCTTTTAATTAAAATTAAATCTTTCAAAAGATGTCCAACGGAATGAATTAAACATAGTACTTTTAAATTAGTGTATTAATGAAACAACTAAAAACATAAGAGGTCAGTTCACGTCATCCCTTGACGTGAATTTTTCCGTAGTCCAACTTGGCGTCACGACAGTGGAGAAATTCCTCGAGTATTCGGTTCAACGGCCGCGCCGCGAGTAACAGAATGCGCTTGTGTGCGAGCCGTACACGCACACACTCACGTCTGTGCTTCTGCAAACACGACGAACCCGTTACACTCTTAGGGTCTACTTTGCTTATTACCACCGAACCTGAATACTTTTATTTATCTCCAATTAATAAAACATTACATTTATATATATAACATCACATCATTTTATTAAACGGCACAAAATGATTGTTTGTTTTGCATACAATGAGTGTACCGCTATCAATTATTATATCATCTATATTTCATACGATATATAACTTAACTAATAAAGTCTTGTCATGTGTAGTTTTTATCAGTACAAATATATATTTACGAGCAACCTACTTAAAAGTCGAGCGTCGCGTCGGCGCTGGCAGTAGGTACGCAATATAAAGAAAAATTACACCGTGCTGCAGACGGTGAGAGGAGACCCACCGCGGAATGCGATTATAATTTTAAATTTCATCATCGAAAAAGATAAGCATATCTTTATTGACTTTATTTAATTTTATAAGTGTATGCAATACCATTAGCGAATTTAGCATTTACTTATGCGGGTATGTTGCAAAGTACAAAATTACAAAAAATACTTAGTTCCCTATCATATTACTCGGTATCATGTTGTTGGCGATAAGCGGAAAATGGAAAATTTCTCTTTTTTCTTGTCAAAACAAAAACAAAAGACACAATTTTAATTATCACTAAGAACATATTTTGTTTAAAATATTTAAATAATATAAATATTAAGTTATAGATACAACCGATATGTCTGATTCACACAATATAAAATTCGTTTTGTGAAAATATTGAATTTTAATGAATATATTCCATGTGCAGAGCTGCCATTTATTATTTTAATTACAATTCGATAAAAAAATGATTGCTTATAAAATTAATATGAAGTTACTGTATAGTTAGTTAAAAAAATATACACTTGCGTTGAAAATATAACATATATTTTGTTTAATTTCATGTAAATTCGATACTGGATGTATTGAATTTACATTAAATTAAAACAACGACAAATAACAATACAATGTTAAAACACCCAACGCACGTACCGAATAGCATTGTATGTACGACATATAATATCATAGACACTAATACTAAAATAAATAAATAAATAAATACATACATACATAAGTACGTTTAATATTTTACAGATTAAAAATAAATTAAAATTGTCTTCTAAATTGACTTCTATTTTTGTATTAAACAAGAATATGACTATCAAATTGATTATGTCAAGGTAAGCTACTTAACAAAGGTTTCGACGTAAGCTATTATTCTAGCACAAATAAACATGATGTTTAATGTATTGAGAAAAGAAAATATATATACAATAAGTCTCCTAAATAATAGGTATGACCATTTTAAATTCTAAGATTATACATTTTTAGTACCAATTCGGGTGGATAATTTTACACAATAAATCGCCAATGTTCGTTTCGAAAATTATATCTAAATAAAAATAAATTAAACTACCCAAAACCATTTAGTACATTTTTAGTATTACACTAGCTACTCTTTCCGTCATATTAAACCTATTTACACAAAACCTTATTTTATAAAGGTACTTACTTATACAGCTAACCTCATGTCCGTTGATGAAAATCGTAAAAATCCAAAATCCTTTCAGTAGTTTTTTTTAGTTTATCGCGTTCAGACAGACAGACGCGATGGGGGGACTTTGTTTTATAATATGATGGTTAATGTTCCATCATAAAAAGTTAAAACAAATTTAAGATTATTTTGTGCAAGACATTACAGCATTTGTAACTACAATAAATCCTGCTGAATTTATGTATGCGCTTGACATTTTATACTCATTAGACGCAAGGAATCGTTAGAACATTTTTTTTAAATTCGCTTAATCTTATACAAAACTATTTTTGATTAAATTCATTATTATTCACAATTATTAATTGTACGACTTTTGATCAGAAACAACCCTTGAAAAAATAATGTAATTTACATACAATTAAATAATTTTTAACTTTGAACTGGATTTGCCTATTTAAAATCTAATAGCAATTCTGCTTGAATCCCACTCTTAAGCAATGTAATAAAATTTACCGCACATCCGGAACAAATAGATGTAGAAATAAGATAATGTGTAATTCGTATAGTGTAAATTTTTTGAATAAGCATCAATAAAAAATACGGACAAATTTTATTTAGAATAAGATTTTAGGACTGTTAGAAGCTTTGGAGATATAAATGAAATTCTTCTAAACCCATTAAAATATCGTTAGGCGCAAAATAATATATTTCAAGAACGAAATTAAGGGCCACGTTTCCACTGGTGGTAGAGCTTTGTGCAAGCACGTCTGGGTAGGTACCACCTACTCATCAGATATTCTACCGCAAAACAGCAGTACTTGGTATTAGTTGTGTTCCGGTTTGAAGGGTGAGTGAGTAATTTAAAGAAAAAACAGGCATAAGGGACATAAAATCTTAGATCCCAAGGTTGGTGGCGCATTGGTAATGTAAGCGATATGTATGGGCATTGGTTTGGGCCCGTATGCTAAATAAAAATGCAAACATAAATTTCTCTGTCACGTGTATCTTAGTGAACGTTTAAGTTGCACTGAATGATTGGGAGCTCAACGATATAAATCTCGCCTAATATAAAATATTAAGATGTAACAATAACAACAATAGTTCCGAGAATTAACAAAAGAGCTCATTTGAGCTATCTGAAACGAGATTAAAGGTCGTCGAGATTGTGTAAATTTGACCCGACACCCGGACTCTACGCGATAAAATATTTAAACAACTACACAGTAACAAGATACAAATAATGTAGATTCGCATAATAATTGTTTGTTTTTTAATCGTAATCTATAAAGTTTATATTAAAACATGTTTAAACTTTGTTTCGTAAAATAAAAAAGTCGATAGCATACATCGTAGGGTATAACCAAAATATTTTTATATCTACATACGTAGAGTCATTAAAGAATAAAATAATTAGATGAGAGTTTTATTAAAAACCATATTAACTAATTTAGAAATCTAATTCTAAGAAATATGCTGATAATTTAAATTTGATAAATTTTTACATCAAATTAAAAATGAGACTTAGAATAAGTAATAGTAGGACACAAAGCGGAAGACGCAAGGGAGTTTCGAAATATAGCACGCATTATCTACCCAACACAATTCTCGTGCTTTGTTACAATATGCCAACATGAAACAACTAACGGTATGAGAAAAATGTATAAAAAAATTAATAAAAGATAAAAATGTTAAATATTGGAAAATCAGACAATTTTTTAACTTTCGCAACAAATAATAAAGGAAAACTGTTCAAAATTATATATTACAGAAAAGTACTCCCGTAGTTTTTTGTCTCATTGTAAAAGCATTAATTTTTCCAATGCATTTATTAGCATAAAATATAACCATATAGGAAGGCATACATACAGCTGAATATCAAAAAAACAGAACAACTGTAGTTAGTGCAGTAGTAGGCGCTAAAGTAAATTATGAAGGAATAAAATAATAAGGGGTTAATGAAAAGTTGCAAATCTGCAACCCCATAAATTAGAATTTTAGCTAAATATATTAGCGTAGGTGGCATGAGACACGAGACTCATGCCGCCATGTCGATCAACGCCCACAATTATCTATCAGATGTAAACATTCTCCAGCAGAGATATACATTCCAATAGGAACACAATGTTGCAAATATGCAATGATCCGGACAGAAGCGGCGAACTTAGAGTCACACTGACATTGCGTATATTCCGGCATCCCATATGGAATGCGGTCGCTTGACCGGCAGCGCACCTCCCCGCTCCGACGCCCGCTCTCCTAGAGCCTCCTCCTCCATATTTTCTTACCATTCGTTTCCGTATACTATATGGAATATTGGTATAGGACAATTCTTATAAGATTCCAAACAGTCAAAAGTTACTCTTAAGCTATACATTCAGTTTTAGGATAATTGTGTCTTACTTCTATGACGTCATAGCTATTTATATGAAAGTTGATTAGCAATTACGTGCACTTGTAGGTGCTCACTATAAACCAAAATGGAAAGATAAATGGTCAATATAGTAGTAAATTTGAGAATACATAGTTATCAATATCCATTTCTAGAACATGACGTTCCAGAGCGCAACGAGACGACCGCCACGTCGAAACGACACGATGGTCAACATTCGCCAAAACAAAAATTTCACTCACCTTCAACAAAAAGCTGTCGATGGGTATTATATATATCCACTGACTCGGACGCACAGATAATCCGGTTATCGTCCGTACGGCACAAATATACACCACACCAAAACGACAACATAAATAAAGGCGGGAGGAACCACCGGTTAGGCCGCGGTACGGGTAACGCCAGCGAACTCTTCGTAATGATTGAATTGCAACTGGAAAATGCACGGGGCGGGGTTGTCGAATGTAATAAACGGTCGGGTTCCAGAGGTCGGTCACTGGCGGTGGGAGTGCGAGCGAGCAGCCGCGATTTACAGACACGCTAGGCGAAGCCGCGGAGAATACTGAGTGGCGAGCGACAGACACGCTCCCTCGTCCCTCCGATACACGCGGGACGAAGGGGGGCCGCGACGACGTGGCGACCTCTGCGCCGCCGCACGCCGCCCGGCCGGCCGCTCCGCTCCGGAGCTGCCGCCCGCGCTTCGCTCTCGCTCATCTTTGTCCGCTATGTCGCTTAGCAACGCGACGCCGTGGTCGAAAGCACCGTCGTCAACGCTGAGCACTCCCATCGGTATCAAATCTGTATATTACAGCATTGATGTAATGTTGTACACACTGATCATTGACATATGCTATGAAGCATATCCTAACCAATATAAAAAGTTAGTGACATTTTTATCATCTTTATACATTAAATAAAGAATAAGTAAATTAATTAAGCTACTTGTTTTAATTTTTTACTTTAATTTCGAATGTGTTATCTAATTGTAAGTAATTTATTCAATAATGGAATGGGAGATGACCCCTGGTGTCATCAACTCATTAGGTCACTTAACAAATATTCTAACAAAAATGATTACCTAATGCTTTTATTGTGCTCTGATGTGAATTGTAGTACCATATGTGTTACCAGTGCAATTTCAAAAAAAAAGGGACGAAATACTCTTCCGTTTGCTACACATTGACTAGGACTATGTATAAGACATATTCACTTGCATCAGTTTCGAGTAAAATCATTTATATGAGGATGATTTCGAACAAATAATTTACTAATTAGTGCTAAATTTATAAAAATAGATAACTGAACAGATTCAAGGAAGTGTAATTATTTATTAAAGTGCATTTGTTTCAAGCTAGTTGAATGTAATCAGTTCCTACATTATCCTACAATTATTGCACTTTCTTTCCCATTGTTAGCGTGATGAAATCAGTTTTACTATCTAACGATAGAGCGAGATTAGCAAGCGGGGACTACTCGTTATCCGCATTTGATGCTGCCCCTGTACTTTCACTAGGTACCTGCTACCCGAGCATGCAACAAGTTACAACCAGTTATTTATCATGGCTATATATGTAAGTACTAGAAGCAAATGATACGAATGGAACATCCAAGTCATAATACGAAAGCTGTCACTATTTTTTTCTCTAATATGGCATGAAAGGTAGTATGAAATAATAGTAAATAGTTCTATATCATGTCTAATATAACACTGATTAAGTAATGAATTCTCGCGTTTTGATGAAATATTTGAGGCGACACGAGCAACCGTATGCACGCGTATGTATTCAATTTTTTCATTCGAACAATAATTGAGCAATGGACGACGTATACGTTCTAGCGACATCTAGAGTCAATTGGTAAATTAACAGATAGAAGCAATCAATCCAACTTATAGAAGGCAAAAGATAGATTATGTAAATATCTCTTTATTTTGCAATAATAATTTAATACAAGATCTAGTACATAAATTTGAAAACATTTTGAGATTTTCCATTACTGATAAATTATTCAACTACATACAAAATACTTACCTATAATATATATTTACGAATATTATAAACTTATAATATTCAGAAATGCGTCAATGTAAAATATTGAGACTTTTTACAGATTCCATTTTAGAAATATTACATACATCTTACATATATACATTACATGGTCCGGTAGCGTTGGATTTACAAGTCATAGTATGCCGGCTCACGTTGACAACGAAAGTTGATCTTATATAGCTAATAAACAAACCGTCAGTCAGTTGGCCAAGTAGCGGTGGGTTGGCTGTGGAGTAGGAGTTAAAGAATTAAAGAAAAAAAAAAGTAATAAGTACGCCGTCTAAACTTTTCTCATGAATAGTTAACATCATACTGAGCTGGAAAAAAATGGTCAGCTGCACAGTAAAGGGGGTTTATTTTTCATATTTTTTTTTTACATGTTTATGCGACCAGCTGACGCATAATTTAATTCTTGTATTTACGTAAAATGCATTCGTTTTCATATAACAATTATAAGTTTAAACGGTTTGAACTACAGATATGTAAGTAAAACAATTATTTGCAAATTTATTTTATTTATTTCAGAAATAATGAAAAGAACTGTCATACAACCTGCTTCAATTTTAACTTATATGTACTTTTATGATTAATTCAGGAACGAAGGCGCGGCATTCTACATATACAGATTCATTACATTTTTATCGGTCCAATTTTATAAAACAAAAACGTATAGTATTGTATTCTTTTATTTTATGTTTTCACTTTTTATTGCGACAATATGACGCTAGTTAGTTAGAAAGACCCGAAAGCATGGACTGAAAAACACAAGACCACGTGTTTCTAATCTAGAGTATTTTATATGGTGACTAAGCCTTCTTCCGGTCACTCATTAACATGCAAAAGTACTGCGATAAGAATTCAAACTCTTGATTTGAATTTAATTGATTTTACTTCTATTATATTTATATAATGTATATTATTTATTTTCATAACAATCACAGTTTTACGCAAATAAACATATTTCAGTTCACCTTAAACATGAAATTCGTAGTTACCATACACAAACATTCAACGTTAGTCAATAGTGTAATTATAAGTATTTCTTTAACTGTATTCTCGTATTTATTTAGTTAGCAATCACACACGGACACAAACATGATATACTTTATTTTACATGTATTATGAGATTTTTTTTTCAGACACCAAACTAATACAATTTGGTGTCCAGACTATAGCTCTAGTAAAGAAACTCAAAGGACGAAAATTAAATTTCATTTTCAAGTAACAATTATAATACATTTATCGATGTGTGGAGATCACTTTACTATAAAAGAGATATACATTTGAAACGAGTAACAAATTGTCATTTAAAACACTTTTATACGAAGCATTTATACATCATATTATTTACAGCCATGGATGCCATGCCGGATCCATTCGACATAAATTGTCGTGACTGTTAGCTGCAGCTACTAGTGTGGCCACCTTGCTGTCAGGTCCGTCGAAAAGTGCGAGGGAGTTTAGGCGATTCATTATTACTGTGACGGCCTTCGTTACCATATTAATAATAGTTTCGTTATCCATTTCCATTGGTTTATTTTCAGCGGAAGTACCCGCCGTTGGAAGACCGGACTTATCCTCCAGGCGTTTTCTATATCCGGTGACCATTTCGTCGCGTAGGATGGTTCGTAGAATGGACTGAATCTGTACAAAATACATCATTTATATTACTTATATCATTCAATTTGATTCTAAAAGTTCTTTCCAAAGTTTGTAATTTGTTTGTGGATTCGCCACAGGACTTTTGTTGTTTTTGTTCACGAATGTTCTTTACACATAATCAGTTCTATAAGTGTGAGTGAGAACATAAAAACAGCCGTCAATAGATATCGATACCACTTAAATATAAGCGAGAAACGGGTACCATAATATCCTATACAACGCTTACTAAAATTACGCATTAATAAAAAAACAATAAATATATATAAAACAATAATAAATAATCGTTGTTTTTGTTTATTTTACCTTGAAATTAGGTGTTACGAGACATCGAGCCACAGCAATGGCGGATGCCGTGAGAGGGCCGGTGATGCCAATGTTGGTGAGAAGCTCGGAAATATTCGGAGTCAGTCGGAATGGCACCGGTCTGTTCCCGTCCAATTCACCTATAACAAAGTCGAAACCAGATATAACTATGTACTTCAAATTTTAACAAAAATATATTTACTATATAAGGTACTATAGATATAAATGAGTATAATATATAACGAGTTATTAAAATGTATAACTATTTGTGTTTGATTGATAATAATATGAGTGTTATAAAAAGTTAAAAGCGACATGTTCCGTTCGTTTACAGTTTAAGTAATAACACATTCCTAATTGACACTTATTAATTCTATAATTATTTAAAGTTCTGTGAAATTATTTAAATATATCGTCTTCAAGTCCTTTTTCATATCCGTTTAACACAGATGACATTTAAATAAATCTTTATTAAATTGCAACTAATAATATTGCATCCTATTTTTATGTCTCGATCGTCATAACGAAGACACGTTTTACAGAATAAAATAGAGAACTTAAAACTTGTTAATTTTTAACGAAGTAAATTGCACTCTTGTATAATGTAAATAAAATAAAAAACTCGTTCAAGGTTAGCGAGATCGTCTGCATGCCATTAAAACTTGAAGGCTTTTAAGTGCTTTAAAATCATAATAATGTAACGACTAATCTTTTATTTCTTTTCATCTTATCGTTAGTAGAGCTTTAATTGATAACAACAAAAACCAAATTCGATCTTTTATTTTGATTTACTAATTATTACTCCCGTTACTCAATTTCATAGTCAGTAAGAAAGTGTTCAAAATGCCTGTTGCTATATTTAAAAAAATGTAAAGGAATGTTTGCGTATTCCGTTATTATACAATTAGTGAGTTCATGGATGATAAACACACCTTTGATATTAAACGATGGCTATTTCTTTGACAGTTGCAAAATTTATCAAAAAACTGAGTTTCTTTCGTCGGCTCTTCTTAGGACATGGTTTTTTTCTTTTCCGAACCGGTAGTAGTTTTTAATTTGATAATCAATAAGTAGGTATAATGCTTTAATATTGAATAAAAGATTTTGAATGTTTTTTTTTTAATTCTCATCCAACAAAATTTTATCTATATATAAATAAATATGCAACTGACTCAGTATCACACCAGAGCTTAAGTTATAATACAGGGGCCTATAGGAGCAAAGTTTGGAAGAGACCTTCGTTTCGATATATACTGTATGGTTTTCGGCACAGTAGAAATAGAGCCAACTCCTTTTAATTAGTCTACACTTTTTTTTTCTCGCTGGTAAAACACATTTACGTGTTTCCTCCACATGAGGTATATGGGCCTCGCCGGCGCTGAAGGTGCCGGAATATCTACTAAAAAGCCAGCGGTACCCGCTCCGTCTTGTCGGGGGACGTCACGGGATCGCTTGCGAATACTACCGTGGATTAGTGTCTATCCTAAGATGAAACTAAAGAAACAATTTTGTTTTACGTACAGCCGTCAATATTATCAGTTTCGACAAGTATCAATACCAAACTGCGCCGACCCCGAATAACCAGGATAAGGGTAAGCGAATGATGACGACGCCTTACGCATTTTGCTACATGTGTGTTGGTCGCGAGTACCTGTGGTGTCGTCGACGTCGAACTTGAAGTAGGCGACGTTGAGCAGGCCCGAGTCGTGGTGCACGTAGAGCATGTCGGGGTTGAGGCGCGTGAGGTGCAGCACGTACTCGGCGAAGGCGGCGAGCGCCAGCTGCAGCGTGAGCATCTTGCGGAACGTCCAGTAGTCCGTGGGCGCGGCGAACGTGCGCGCCGCCCACTCGCGCACCAGCCCGCGCGGCACCATCGTCGCCTGCACCTGCGGGCCGCGGGGGCTACGTTATACTCACTTGTTTATGTGCATTGATTCATTTCATCGTCTATTTTTTATACTTTCTCTACTAACTGACTTTTTCCTTTTTTTACAATGTTTGCATGTTTTTTTTTTATAAATAGTTCCTCTTTTTTGCGTACGTATTTTTTTTTAAAAAGGTCACTTCAAGCAAAAACACTATTTTTCTATGCATGTTATGTTAGCCTATAAGCTAGGTATACAATTTATATATTTAAAAGATTGCGCTTTAGAATAAGAAACAAAATTGTATACAACGTTGGCTTCCAATAAAAAAATATATATATTATGTACAAACGGAAGATTACTAAACATTAGTTGTGTATAAGATATTTATAACTGTAAATTTACTTCTCTTAAAATATCGCGCAAAACTTGGTGTGACGCTTGCGATCCTCGAGCCTGTACGGCGGCCAATCTTTCATAATAGCGAGCTACAGGAGCATCGTATTCCACACCCCTTAAAAATGAAAATGTTAAATGAATATTATTATATATATAAATTAAAACTATTTAACTATCACAAACATAGTTTTTGTCTAATTTATTTTAATCAATTACAATAATAATATTTTAATTATGACTTACCTGTTAGCACATTCCGTTCGGTAAATGTCCAACAAAGATATTGAGCTCGGGTTGTCCTCAACGAGGCGCATTTGAGGCGACACCGACACAACTCGGGGAACGGTAAAGTGCAAAAATCTTCGAGAAGTTTCCTTTTGTTTGCCGAGATAGTGGTTAAGCATCCTCAGTAACTGAAGGACCCGTTCTTCTCTTCTTGCGTCACCCAGTCCAGAATCGTTGACCACGAGGTAGGGATATATCTTCCCATTGTGTCCACGTATGTATAATCTACGCGCGGAAGTATTGTGCTTCTGAACGATTTCCACGCGAGGCATGAAGCGGGCAATTCTAACGTGGTAGTGAGTATGTTTTGGCAAAAGAAATTCACCCGGAAGTTCAACTTCAGCCGTCTTCAAACTAAAGTTTGATAGGAACCTACATTTTTCTTCAATGAGGAATGATCTGTGAGAAACAATTTACACCTAGGTTAGTTTAAAATGTAAATATTTGTCACGGGAGCTGGTGATGTGTTAAGCATTTACCGAGTAACTATGATGTTTGGGTTAGTACGTGTCACATGTAAGCTTGTTAAGTCTGCTAACTAATTTGCTCGAAAGCCGGTGAGTTAATGTACATCTTAGTCGTAACTACTGTGTAATGAAGTAAGCACCACTACAGCAAAAACGTTAGATGGACGGCACAGTTCAAAACGAATGATTGAGTATTTACCTCACTCGCGAGTCTCAGTGCTGTAGGGCTACTTACTTGGGCAGAACCTTTGTTTTGGCTTCGAGTATCTTGACCCATTTCCTAAGTTTTTGTATGAGGTTTTGTAATTTCATAGCGTTGGGTTGTGTGAAGTCAAAATCGGCAGTGAACTGAGTCTTCATCTTCTGGAAGACGGGGTCCTGCACGGTGGCCTGCGCGCGTCTCGCGAGGCTCTCCGAGGCAGCTGAAGAGAATGCACCACTTACAGAACTTGAAACACTTTCTGTAGACATACAAAATGGAGTACATGTATAAAACGACACTCGCATCGGCCACTCTCACATAGGTTACATCATGTTAGCATTTTCAAAACAAACAGCTCGAAAACAATAAACACGACACATCTGTAATCAAAGTGAAAAAGTCAATCAAATCGCATAGCAGAATGAGGGTGTTAATTCTATATCTACACTAAGAAAATAATATTATTATATTTATCATAAATTTATAACTACACAGGTATAGTAAGTTTTACCCTATAAACCAACTACAACATTATCAACTGTAATTTTTCTATAGATACCAGTGGGTTTAGGCTGTGCGTTGTATGTCGATCAGTCATTTTAAAATTTTATTTAGTAGATAATATGAAAGTTCATTTTAAGTGTTTGTTCTTTAATTATTATAATTATATATAAACAAATGTTAGTTTGTTATACTAATTAATGCCCTTATACAATGAAGTTTAGCAATTACTGATGAGATTCATACATTTTTATAAAATACAAAATAGAACTTGCATTTATTGTAAAGCATTAAAGTTATTATTCACATAACTCGATACGATTTGATATTTTCAAATAACAATTTGAAAGAAAAAAATTATAAAGGGGGATTTATTTTTTAAAAATATGGTTAAGGCGTAAAAACTTTGAATAATATGTTAATCAAATGCTATTAACACCGTTTTTTTCTGTCAAACGGATCGGTTATAGAAACAGAAAAGGTACGAAGCAAGTAATAAATGTTGTAGATTATTGCAGCCGATTATTATGGTGTACGTACTTATTATTTATGTGTTTTTACATGCGTATCATGTGCTTATTGTTTGCTTATTTATAAGTATCTATTGGAATAGTAGCTATGAGTGTTTTATATAAAAGTATGGCTTATGGATGCGTGTCCGTGTGCGAAATGAGTACAATAAGTAAGTCAGAGAGTTTGAAAATCTCTCTGCATTCAAAACTAGAAGGAATGTAGTGAAATCCTTCAATAATGTGTAATAGCATATTAGATTATTGGTTTACTCCGCGACCAAAAAAGCAAATTTATTTGCGCCTTTATTTGTAAGCAGTTCTTATCCTGGCTCTGGCTCCAAGGTGCCACCCTCTCTAAAATGATTCGATGCTGAAATCCACAATGTATTCCAACAAAGAGATACGCATAGAGCGTCTCTCTCTTCGGTCTTGATGCGAATAAGGCCACTGGTATAAACGGTATTTTTCTAATAAAGTTATCATATTAAATTGTTTTTCTGTTTTTTTTTTAAAGATAACTTTGTAATTTGGTTGAATACTATTTAATGGTCTGGTAGCCAAATATACATATGTATATGAGACAATCGCATACATTTTCGCTTTGCTGTTTTTCTAGGTTGTTGCAAAAAGCAATTTATGCAAACCGACATTTAAAAAATTACGGATTCCTGATCGTTCGTTTTTTTTTCGAACGACATGCACAAAAACCGCAGTAATCCGATATGAGTATGAACGTGTTTATTGATGAAAATAAATATTTTTGCAAAAGGAGCTTGAAATATCGACACTTGCAAATATATAGCAAAAAAAAACCTTTCATAGTGGTAAATGTCCAGTGCTCCTATGGTCTTGTGGTAGTACAATAAAGAAATAGCGATAAGACCGGTCGAGAAATTGAACTCCATTATATATGTATAATATAAATGGAATTATGTTTGGCATTTTTGGTGCACACCTTCGGATATATTGATGTCGATTACAAGTGCATATAAGTAAATTGTTGTCATGGCTGTTATGCGTTTTAGTTCACAAGTTCCAAATTTTTAAATCGTCCGAGAGAATGGCTTTTAGAGGAAGATAAAGTTTACAACATACTATTATTGTAATCAAAACCTACTATTTATTATAGTATTTATTATAGTAATAAAACATTTTCCCGCAACTAGAAGAATTATATTGCAACTTCCATAATACTTATACTTCACGTTTTGAAAATTTTACGTTATTTTGTACAATTAATCCACAAAAGTGATTCTAACAAAAAAAAAATTATTATCGCATACGAGTAAGCAATGTACCAACATTGAAAACTAGTAAATTAGTGTGATGTGAATTGTGGTTTTTTGATGTATGGGTGAAGTTGGTGGTGCCAAACAGAGTCATGTGCGCTCTAGACGCTAACTCATACTTTTTTTAACTATTTGATTTTGCTTGATTAAACTATTAAAACTATTGAATGATACTATCAAAGTCTGTTATTGAACCAACCCCTCACACAGACTCACTAAAAATATATAAAAAAAATACCTACTGTAATTTTTGAGTTCAAGCTTCCTGTCGCTCGAACTACGGTATAAGTAGATATTCGATGTTGATCGCACACACTAGAGCTTCAATTACTATTTCTCTGGCGCGTTCAAGCAACTAAATCTTTACTAAACAGTCGGGTTTAAAGTATTTTTTCATTAAGAGACAGGATGTGTCAGATTCATATCAAATTAGTTTAATGTCCTTCCTTCTCAGCGAAGACAAGAAGAGAAAGAGAAGACAAGAAAACAAGAAATTAAAAGTAGCCAAACAATTGCAATAATACCTATACAAAGGCAGGTGACTTCTTTGCTTGATTTGCTTTGAAATTTGTAAAACAAACTAAATCAATACTAATATTATAAATGCGAAAGAAACTCTGTCTTTTTTGATTTTAATGAAATTTAGCATGAAGCACGCTTGAAACCGTGTTTACAAATACAATGGTAAACGAGAAGTAAATATATATATCGATTATAAATTTTATTTGATTACACTGTATATAAATTTGCTAGTGTGAAGTAGCACAAAAATTTTTTTTTTTTTATAATTATAATTTTAAAAATATTAAAAAATATTTAATCTTTAAATTTTTTAAATCGAGAGTGTCTACATTTTTAAAACTTGACCTTGGAAGAAGCAGTCGTAACAAACTTAATATGAGTTAACTTCACATTAAAAACTCGTACCAAGATTGGAAACGTAAGCAACGACATTTGCCTATTAGTACTATTTTCTACGTAATAAAATCGCGACACCGACGCGGGCCGGCGCGGCTCGTATGCAATTTTTATTTGTTTAAACTAACCAGCGGTCCGACGTTGCATCGAACTCCGGCTTCGTGTATAGAAAGCCTCGTCGTTCCTAATTATTCTCTTAAGAATTCTGTCAGTATTGGCACACATTGATAAATTCGCTGAGCGCGTGGAGAGTGTACTCACTTATCCCGATACCGATGCCGAAGGTGGAGACGACCTTTTTGATGAAGTTAAGCGTGTGCGGCGTGACAGTGGCTACGGCTACTGCAGAGCGGTGGTGGAACGCCACCACGTAGCACTTGGCGAGCCCGGCGCGCAGCTGTCGAAGCACCTCCTCGTACCAGTTTTCGCGAAACCATACCATCTAGATTGTGACATACATAAGTTTACCCAACGAATAAGATCTCCCACTAGGAGTGAGAATATAGACCACCCGTTGCATTTACTTCATACTCTAAACTAACAATCGTAAAATGCAACTAGTTCTCAGTAGTCCGCGTACCTGGTCGACGATGCCCTCGAGCGAGGACAGCACGGTGG
The DNA here is from genome assembly GCF_905147045.1 of Nymphalis io. Classification (NCBI taxonomy): domain Eukaryota; kingdom Metazoa; phylum Arthropoda; class Insecta; order Lepidoptera; family Nymphalidae; genus Nymphalis; species Nymphalis io. The sequence goes on along the minus strand of NC_065890.1, from coordinate 4,927,527 downwards.
GGTGTATCTCGCGCTGCAGCTGCATGATCTTGGAGCAGCGCCACATGGGCAGCGTGGCCTTGATGGGCCCCGCCTCGGCCACGCCCGCCGCGCCGCCCGCCGCGCCGGCCCCCGCGCCGCCCGCCGACGTCGACGCGCTCTCGCCTGCCTTCGCTGCACTCTGTCCAGGTTTTACATTTGTATCGTTATATAAATTCGTATTAAAACGTGTAAAATATCCGCAAAGCTTCATGCTTCTAAGTTGGAATAATATCGTTCTAAACTAACGGTGCCGGCTGAGGCGGGAGCAGATTGGTGCGGCAAGTGCGCGGCGAGGCTCTCTGCGCTCTTGTGACGTTCGCGTTGCTCGATCTTGAGAGTCAGGTACAACGTGCGTATCGGAAAGTACACTGCTTGTGGGTACAAGCGACCGACCTGAAACGACCACCAAAACGTTTATATTATTTAACTTTTATATCAAAACTAATCAATTTTGATTTTGTGGTTACCTATGTTATCACTATTAGTAACGATTGATATAAGAACGACGTCATATTATGGTAGCATTAAACAAAACATTTTTAAATAAAGTCCAGTGAATATTATGTAAACTTAATATTAACTTACATGGCTTAGCAAGTTCAATATGACGTTTCCATCGTACTGCACGAGGCACGCGAGTAACTGCGGTATCCACGGTAGCCACTGCACGGGCGGCACACCTACTGAGTACTTGTCTAGCGCTTCTGCGAGGCTATTTTTCTCATCGTCAAAACTTAACATCCAAAGTACCTTAGAAAGTAAAATAATACAATTATATAAAAAAAATCTAAGCCAAAAAAGGTTTTATATTTTTTTTTACATTATGATTGGAAAAAGTACATTTATTTCGCAATGGAACAACTTCGTTTTACCTAATTAGAAAGAGGTAAATATTCGGGTATTGATACGTTTTGAATACAGTTGTTACGTACCTTGGCACAATATTTTCTAGACTTTGATTCATTTTGATGTCTACAGGCGTGAAGGAAACAAGTCATAGCGGAAACACCGACTTGCGTCTGACGAGGGTCTCTTATAAAGATCTGCTCCAAGTAATCACCCCACAGGGCCCAAGCCTTCACTAGTGTGTCGTGTAATTGTACGGCCGCAGCAAACGCTTTGTTCGCATCCTCCGATCGACCCAACTGAGCCAAAAGCAATCCTTTGAATGCGTAGAACTCGGCCGTCATTTCTTTCGTAAAGTACTTGAAGTTAGTGGATTCTATCATATCTAACCCTTCTTGCAATTCGTCCTTTCCCTCAGTCCACGACATCTGTATGTGGCATTTAACTTGCTGTCGTATTTTCTGAAAGCAGTCCACTATCGGAACGCTCGGAATGGTGTATATGCGATGTAATGAATCGAGACAAACACCGGAGAGGTTATGCTTTCTTGCAATTTTAGCAAAATGAATGATTGCCTGCAAAAATAATACATTTTAATATTATATATTTCAAAATATCATAAACTTAAGTCTTGTCCGTTATATTCGAACGAGAATACCGACCTGTGCACTGGCATGTACGCCAAGCATGCTATGGTTGGAGGCGTGGTCCGTTTGCGAATCGTAGTGCGAGGCGATGAATTGGTAATGATGCTGACGCCACGTGAAAATAGCGCCCCAGTGCGACAGCGGGTCCGCTACCACGGGCAGCCGGTTGCGCCACGTTTTCACTATGGCCTTCATGTCGTGCAGTGAAGTTGGCCGACTGTGCAGGAGTCCCTGCCGAGTGAAAACGTGGTCGTATAAAGGTGCAATTCGTGTAACGTCAGTCATAGTTTGTAGTCTCGTTAGGCTCGAAACATTGATGATCGAATCTCAATTTACAGACATCGTAGCAGACGCATCCACCAGCGACTGAATAATTCCAAGCGAGCTGAGCTAGGTCGAGACGACTCAAGTACTGACGGTGTGTATCTGCGCGGCCTCGCTGAGCTCCATGAGCTGCTGCGCGGCGCGCAGGAGCGGCAGGTGCGCGTGCGACACGAGGCGCGGCAGGCGGCGCCACTCGCGCAGACACTGCGCCGCCGCCGCCTCCGCGTGGCGCTCCACGCCGCTCAGCTGCTGCTCGCCGCCCGCGCAGATGCACAGGTACCCGCGGTACAGGTTCACGAGCCACGCTGAGGGGAATTATAAACGTTCACATTTGTCTGTACCGTCCTAGTTGACAATATTCATTTCGATCCAACCATACCTAATTCTTTCGGACAATTGTACTCGACTTCTGCGAGCGCATCTTTCATGGTCGGCCAATTCGGGTTCCTCCATGAACTCTCTAGTATCAAAAATGGATCTCGAACGTTTCTCGTCAATCCAAGTTCTAAAAGCGAATCCCATTGATTCAGTTCCTTTGCACATTTGATCCAATGTTGAGTCCATAGAGTACACTCTTTGTGCATGTTGTATGACGATGGATTTGCAGAGTATTCTTGTTTTAATTTAGCCATAGCGACGTCGTAGGCAGCCTAGAAATTATATTTTACATTTAAAATATATGTTAAAAAAATATTAATTTTAATTAAGTTTAAATATGTATGTTTTAAATCTAGAACCTGAGCTTGCTCGAAGAAGCCCTGCTGTTCATATGCAATGGCAACGTTAGTCTCCCGATACCGAGCATGCTTCTGCCAAAGACCGGACCACATATCTTCTTCTTGTAGTAGTTCATACATGTCACTTAAGGAATCTAAAACCTCCTACAATATAATAAACATTTTAGTAAGAACACTTCAGTGACATTTATTATCTCGTTACCAGTACTTACAGTCGGCGTGGTTGATTCAACATCATAATCGTATATTTCAAGTGCTTCTCGGACGGTACGACCGCTTACTTGGTCGATAGCCATTTGTTCCAAATTGAGTGTCATTCGATGCCATAAATTGTGCGTCTTTCCGAGATATTTCATCATAGGCCTAATATTAATAAGATGAGATTTTTTTTTAATTATCTATGAATGTCTATATCATATCTCTTAGGTCTACTTATTTTTACAACTTTTAAAAGATATTCCACACAATTAAATTACAGAAAATATCCTTCCCCCATTCTCAACGAAAATGTTTATATGATTTAATTGAAAGTGAAAGTACTCACGGTTTAATGGAAACCGGTGGATTACATCGAGCGAGTGCTTCTATAAACGTATTAAGTGCACTTAACGGTTGGTCTCTTTGAATAACGTGCACTCCCGATATTATGAACGGCACAATCTCGTTCATTATGGTCTGAAAATACATTTGGTGTTTAACATATGAAATGATATTTCACGAGTACAAAGCGTGGGCCCGCGGCGCACTCACGGCCAGCTGGCGCTCGTCGAAGGCGGCCCACAGCGCGGGGAACAGGCGCAGCCACGTGTGGTGCGCCAGCGCGTCGTCCATGTGCGCGAGCTGCGCCGCCGCCACCACGAGCTGCTCCGTGCGCACGCGCCGCGCCAGCTCCAGGAACTCCGACTGCTTGGCGACTATCTGGTTCAGAGCGCGTTGTCTGCGCGAACAAGTGTACCAAACATATTATCGATCACAGAAATACATATTTGTTTTATTTACAGTACAGTAGTAACAGCCTGTTAATGTCCCACTGCTGGGCTAAGGCCTCCTCTCCCTTTTGAGGAGAAGGTTTGGAGCTTATTCCACCACGCTGCTCCAATGCGGGTTGGTAGAATACACATATGGCAGGATTCCAATGAAATGAGACACATGCAGGTTTCCTCACGATGTTTTCCTTCACCGTCAAGCACGAGATGAATTATAAACACAAATTAAGCACATGAAAATTCAGTGGTGCTTGCCCGGGTTTGAACCCACGATCATCGGTTAAGATTCACGCGTTCGAACCACTGGGCCATCTCGACTATATATATTTATTTGCTAAAATCAAACCAAATCCACAATTTAATAACAAAAAAATAATACAATTATTACCTAGGTACGTTTTTAGTCAAATCATCTTTCTGATTGGAACTGGAGTCTAAATCCATATCAAGAACATCCTCCTTATCTGGATCGAGTGAATCACTGAATCCGTCTGCAGATTCTTCTTTCACGTTGCTGAATATCACGAACGATTTTCTCTCCTCGCTATCAGCCCAATTTATTACTGCCGTTATATTTGGAAGTAAATACTTTGAATTGGACAAACGAATCTGAGAACCTGAAAATAGTAACAATATAGTAAATTGATAAAATAATTGCAGAATAAAGTTACAAATAAAATAAATAAATATAATTAATTGCAACACTCACTAGAAACGCAAGTAACAAGCAGTAATTCCAAACACTGCTTGATCCAGAAATGCTGTCCAATATGTTCCCAATTTTGAGAGCAGATTATATAAAGTAAACGATCAAATATTCGGCGACGCACGCTACCGTCATAAACTTCGAAGAATTTAGCTCGGATATGCGGCTGTGGACATCGCAGACCCGCAAGGAATGCTGGTTCTAATTTCATTGACAGTTCAGTAATTTTTAGATGTTCATCTCTAAAAATAAAGAATTACGAATATTAATATTTGAAAACCTTTAAAAGGTTACGAATTAGTAACCTAGGTTAAAACCTAGGTTTTATTAATATTTTCAAAACCTTAAAAAGGTGACGAGTTAGTAACCTAGGTTTTAAAAATATTAATATTTCAAACTTAAGCTGATTTATGCTTTTAAATAAAAATATTTGCAGGTAAAGCCATGGGTAAAAGCTAGCGAAATATAGATAACCGACAACATCATTAAATATTTCAAACAAAAAAATTATATATATATTTTAACTAAGATTTTTTTTGATAGAATCACCTGTACACATAGTTAATAAGATCAAGGAAGTGAGCATTCAGCTCAAGATCATCAGGGAATCTTTTCTCCACATATTGCATGAGCTTAACAAGCAGTATAGATTTTTCACGTAAAGATGGCGCGGCTCCAGCTGCCGCACCCTTCCATTTCACCCATTCTTCTACCATACGAGTGATAGCTTTCATAACCTGTATACATTTATCAAGAGTCAATTTTAAAGATAATTAAATTACATAATAATCTAAAAAATCAATAGGGATTCTCACTTTAGCGTCATTCGTTTTTTCAATAAGTCCAACAAGTATTGTACCAATGAAAGTTTTCCTCGTTTCTACCGGCATTACAGACACTCGTGCTTTCAAAAGATCTAGTGCCAAAATCTAGAACATAAATATAAATAAAAAAAATATAGACTAAAATAAATATTATTAAAATATTAACTACCATTATTGTCTTACTGTATACAGAACTATCTAAATAATAATATTTAAGAAAATAACATTTATTTTGATTAAATAATGGAACATATACTTAAATTTATGTTTAGAAATGATTATTATATTATCCTTTATAGACGTAATAAAGAAAACTCTTACCAGAAGGTCCGAGGTAGCTGCATCAGGATTAGGTGCGACGTGGTCTCGCGCCATGCGCTGCAGCACGCGCATAAGCGGCAGCAAGAGACGATCCACGTAGCCGGCGCTGGACGCGCAGCATGCCTTCAGCATCATCAGCGGCCCCAGCAGCGCGCCCGCCCCGCCGGTCGTGCCCGCCGTGCCGCCGCTGCTGCCACCTCCGCCAGTCGACTTTTCGTACGTCGCCAATCCTTCGAAAGCGTACTTGCTTACGCAAGCGTACAACGTTTCCAGTTCTTCGTACTGTGGTATAAAATAACATTAAGTTATTAGATATTAACATTTGGATAGAAACCTTACGAGCTATATATATGTTATCAATAAATATGAACTTAAAATAATTAAATAAGAAACACTATTATTAAATTTTTCAAAATTTCAGGTTGTCTTTATGTTGTAATTATATTGTAATGTTCAATGATAAAAAAAAATACGTTTATTTATGTCAGCATTTTACCTTAGAAGCTTGTGCCGCCCCAGAGGGCTCAGTGGGAAAGAGCGCCGTTAGCTTAGCGAGCAAGTTGTGAGTAAGTCGAACGATCTTCGCATTAGTCGATGCCACGCAAGCCGCTAAACCTCTCTGCAGTGGTTTTAGAGCGGCAAGAATCTGTTCACGTCGCAACACTCCCAACAGAAAAACGAGCAGTTCGAGAGCAGTACATGCGTTGGCGCAAGCAGCCGCGTTTGTGTCAGCCGTCGAAAATACCTACGAATAAAGTAAGAACTTCGGAGTATTTCTTCTTCGACTTAAGACTTCCGAGCTGTCATACAACTATGTAAGAATTATGTTATAAAATAGTTATTTACTATGAATGTATACGATCTTACAAGCACTTAAAAAAATATTGTCAAGACAAAGCTCGAGAAGGCAAAGTACTTTATCGAGCCAGGCGAGCTTCGGTTCACAGAGATGCGGCCACACGTCCGGCTTGAGCGCGGCGCGCAGCAGCAGCACGCAGCGCCGCGACAGCTGCTCGCCCGGCGAGCCGCCCGCGCCCGGCGCCGCGCCGCCCGCGCCCGCCGCCGCGCCCGCCACGCTGCCCTCGTTCACCTGCCGGCCGGCACCTCGTCACTACTCTGCCGACGATTACGTTCTGCCGCCGCCCGTTCCACAGTATGTAGGCCACGTTCTGTACCTGACATGCTAGTCTCAGCAGTAAGTTGACGACGACGTCGACGTGTTGCCTATCGAGTGGCTTGGCAGCGTCAGGTTCCACGCGCGATACACTCGCTTGCGGGCTGGCCCAGCCCGTGTTGAGCGCCTTACGGGATTCATTGCCGCTTTCGTCAGACGACACGCGTTTCATGGCTCCGCTAGGGGACGTCGCCACCTAAAACCGAATTCCATATGTATGTCCGAAAATTTTATGAAACAAAAACGAAATTATTTCCTGCATAAGAAGAGGTATTGCTTCAGGTATCGAGATTGAAGTGTCTTACGACGGTATCAACGGGCGCGTGGTCGCGTATGCGCTGCAGGTCCCACTTGAGCGCCACCTCGGCGAGGTCCACGGCGAGGCGGCGGTGCTCCAGCGACGCGGTAGCCGAGAAGCCAAGTCGCTGCATCGCCGCCACCATGTGCCCCACTAGTGCGTGACGCACAGGATAGTACACCTGCACGCGAAAGTATTATAGATATAAGCTGGGGTCTTACATACAGTAATATAAAGACGCACGACACCATACCTTGTAATGCCGAACCACCAACTGCAAGATGTGGAACAGCTGCTGAACCGAATGTCCGTCTTCGACGATGATCTTCTTGGTCCAGTGCGTGAGCATGGTGTTCCCGTCCTCCATGCGCTGCGGCATGGCCGGCGTGAGGATCTCCAGCGCCGCGCGCACCACCGCGCGCGCCTCCACCGCGTGCGCCTTCAGCAGGCTGTGGAACACTACGCCACACATGCCGTGTTACTGCCACATCGACTCACATATTGAATGACAACATTCGATCGAATTATGTTAAAGTTAATATTACCTTGCAGAACAATACGCTTATGAATAGCAAATTTTGCGATTATGTGACTCAGCAATAGATGTCCGTGATATCTACAACGAGAAAACGACGGTTAATACCAGAATATAACAAAGGATACAAAATAGCAAAGGATTGGGCCCTACCTCGTGGCGGGGTCGACGAAGTTTTTGCCGAGCAGACAGGGCCAGGCGAAAGTCATGAGGCGGCGCAACTTGTTGCCCTGCTTCTTGTTGTTGGCGTCGTGGATGTGCGCGGAAGCCTGCTCCAGCAACAGGCAGGCAAATTGCAGCAGCGAGATTCGCACCGCGTCCGAGCAAGCGAATGGATTCTCCGGGTCTATCACCTGAGGTTATATTAAATATTGATGTCGTTACAGATCATGACATCCATTCCGGGAGATCAACCTTCATTTCTGCGGCTCCTAGGTCGGTGCCTTATAGACCCAGACATAAATCCGGAGAATAAAATTATACATTGTTATTAAATATGATGAGTTAGAAAACTGCGCGAAAATATAGCCTTGTATCTTTAGTAATTTTACGATATTTGGTAACTTCCGATATAAGCCAATTGTAAAAAATCCCACATTTCACTCGTACTTCCACACATATACACGTAACATATTAAGTTTATATAAATAATAGTACTTAAAAAATATAAGAAATAAGTAAATTATGTATATTGAATGTTGGAAAGCTGTCTCCTTGTTGGAGGTGGGCGCTAATGGCTGCAACACAGTCTATGACTAATGTAGCAGTTAACAATTACATTTGTTAATGTTAAATTTTTAAAGTTCCAATAAATGAATGAAAAAATTTAAATATTTTTATGCTTAAAAAAACTTACATTGTTAATAAAAACGGAAACAACGTTATCTGGGTTATCTTGGTAAGGTGCAGGCGGACCTCCCACAATCTTCTGACCCTTATCGAAGCTGACAGCGAAACATGGAATGAGAATCATCTGCAGGACTTTTGCTTTGAGCTCTTGCGACATGGCGTCACTCGCAAAGTGTTCCACGAAGCGGAAAAAGGCGGAACGCTTCCATTCGACTGTGTAATTCTGGGCTACGGTGTTCTCGAGGAAATCGCGAAGAAACTGTTGAGAAATATAATTTAATTGGTGTTGTTTTCGTTATTAGTTTTTTGTTATAATAATGGTTGTAAACAACAAAAAATAAAGACAAAGGTATCCATGCTTACTTGAAAATCAGGTATGAAACGATCACAGAGTGCACGCAATAGCTGAAACAGCAAGTCGATATTCGACGGGTGATGACAGAAGTAATGCAGTAAAATCTTAACAATCAATTTGGGCTCCTTCCAGTGCGTACAGTCCACGTTTTCCACTTTCTTATGAACATCCTGAAAAATGTGATAATAAATTAATTTACAACTCTATCAGTGAGTAGTGTTGTAAGAAAAATAAATTAATGGAACAAGGAAAAGGAAGTTGAAATCGATTCGCTACTCACATGATACTGATCGCTGCACCAGATGCGCTTGAGCAGCTCGATGAGATCGTGTTGGGCGGAGAGCCACTGGTCGTCGAACTTAATGAGCAGCGACACGACGCGCACGGCCTGGAACTGCATCTCCGAGCGGTCAGCCGGCGCCACGCCCGCACCCAGCGTGCCGGCCGCCAGCAGCTGCATCAGCCGCTGCTTCTTTGAGGTCTGCAGAGCCTCTCTAAACGCGGGCCCCGCTTCCGAGTGTTTCACTAAGTACACGAGGAAACGGCTCCACTGCTGATCTTTTATGTTATTATCACTCATTATAAGATCTAGTGTCTCCTTAGGATACCTATAAAAAATTAAATAGAGTTAACCCTTCGATTGCCACGGTCAATCTATGTCATCTAAAATTGACATTCAATATTAATCATCGACATGATTTTATGGGTTAATAAGAAAATGATGATTTCATTTTATACATTATTTTTTCAGGGTGATGTTTCGACAGAACCAAATTTAACGTGGTCATGAACAGATTAGATAATCCACGCCATCACCAAGTCAAAATCGTCAGTTCGAAAGAAGATACGATAAACCGAAAATGCTTTCGGTTCAACCCTCGAACAGTTAAAAAGTTTTACTTGTATTTATTAAATTACCTTAATAGAAACTTTACGAGTGGCTCCCTGAATGGCGATCCAGCTTCGATCATTAGCGACTTCTCTGTGTGGAAAATAAGACGACAAAGAACATCGATAAAACGAGGAGAGGCGGCTGGTATTTGATGGAATATACCAATTAATATTATAATTTTTTGTTCATTTTCCATATTTTTAGAAACACTTTGTAGGAAGTTTCCACCTAAAACGAATTAAACATTAAAAACATCCCTTACAATAATATTAGATATTTGTATATTATTATTTTTTGCTTATATAACATAGGTCTTCATTTCTTGTTAAACACCTTACTTACCTCTATTTGTTTGAATCGAGTAATCCAGTAGTTTCTTCAGTAGTTGTAGTAATTGTTCACAGAGTTTCTCACTGAATGTGGAGGGGAATAACTGAGTCAAATAAGAGAGTCGCTTCGCTCCATTTACACTGAGATTGCGATGATCGCCCAATGTTAGTAAAAGTGGTCGCATCACCGGATGAACCATTTCCATGTCAATTTGGAAACCAGATAAGTATTTTTGCATACATTCGAATCCGGCCTAGAAGAAATGGAATAAATTTAATAAAATAGTACAAAATAAGACGAAAGTAACTTCCAAGTGCATTTGCGTCTAATATAAAAAATAGAAATTCGTTGGAATCACTTATGGTCAGCATATTGGTGGAGCATATTTGCTGCTTCGAGCATTACATTACACTCTTCCTTTGTCCCAAGATCTTTTTATATGCATTCGCTGAATATGTATAAAATTTATTAGAAAACGTCATCGAACTGTTAGATAAAATAAGACTACCATCAAAAACAAATTACAGCTCTGTCAGACACCGTACCCTCCTCTCCTCTTTTTGAGGAGAAGGTTTGGAGCTTATTCCACCACGTTGCTCCAATGCGGGTTGGCAGAATTCACATGTGGCAGAATTTCAGTGAAATTAGACACATGCAAGTTTCCTCACGATGTTTTCCTTCACCGTAAAGCACGAGATGAATTATAATCACAAATTAAGCACATGAAAATTCAGTGGTGCTTGCCCGGGTTTGAACCCACGATCATCGGTTAAGATTCACTCGTTCTTACCACCGGGCCATCTCGGCGTTTTTGACCAAGTCATGTCAGATACATAAGAAATTAATGTGACAAAACTATATATAATATACCATTGCCAACAAACCTGCTGCAGCTCGAGGTCGCTCTTCTCGAGCGACTTGTAGAGCACCTGGAAGATCTTCTCGCGACAGACTTTCTCCTGTATGTAGTGGCAGGCGGCCAGCGCGCGCAGGGCGGACCCGCGCAGCGGCACAAGGTTGACGCCCTTGTAGCACGGCAGCTTGCCCAGCATGGCGTCCTCCGCCTCGCACAGCGACAGCAACTCGCGGAAGAACACCTTGTGCTCGTTGATGTTTAGATCTGCCGAGGGAGGTTTCCATCTCAATTTATTACTCTTCATAAAAAGTGGAAATTATATATATCTCCGTTGCGATCATATTTTAAAAACATGTTAGAGTTACCTATTGTGAACAATCTCGGCTTTAACGTTGTGCAGAATGTTGTTCCATCCATGAGACCCATCTGCGCATTGGCCGGCTGATGTCGAAGTAAATGTTTTTTCGGCGGAATAATATCGGCTAACACTTCTCGGTGTGGGTCCATCACTTCGGTTACAGTTTTATTTTGTAGTTCCGCTATTAGTTCTAAGGATTTCATTGCCTAAAAGCATTTTATTTTAATTAAATTTAAAAACGTCCAATTGTCTGTCAATAATTGAGATAGAAAAAATAGAATTGTTTAATACCTGCTGCCGAACTAGAAGATGTGGGCTGGTAACTTGTAGGACGAGTTCCTGTAAGACGTCATGCAGAGCGCGAGCCTTGGCCGCGGCCACGTCACCCTCGGGCTCCACGGCCTGCCCGCCCGGCCCCGACACGCACACTCGCACCAAGCGTTCCAGGTTCACTGTGGCCATGTCGATAGCTCCAGACGACACCTCACCGGTGAGGTCCATCATAACGAACAGTACAGCCTTCAGAAAAGTAAACACGTGCTTGTAAACCCATTCGGGAGCCATCTTTTCAAACATGAACTTAACGGCGATGCATCCGCCCAGTTTCGCATACCAGGCCCGCTCGTAACATAAGGCCGACATGCGCTCTGCTAAATACTCCATCAGAGGTAAACGGCATGCGCGTTCTTTACTGCCAAGGACAGTTGCCGCAGTCTCTATCATTAAAACTAATGCCAGATGACCCGGCTTACAAAGTTCCTTCTCCTCGTGACCCATTACTACAGCGATAGCATCGACTAGCACTAAAGCATCGAGGCCTTCTTTGGGGCCGCCTGAACCTGCGAACGGGCCGGCCTCTTGTGCTATAGCTACTAATGTATAGTGACGAACCAGAGATACCATAGTCGGCAAAACATGGTGTCGCAATTCTTTGATCGCCGCTGCAACAAACATTCCAGTCAGTGCAGTTCGATGTGTGTTTCTAACGATATTATTGCTACATTTATAGTAAGGGCCAGTCTGAGGCGGGATTTTTCCTTCAAGGAAACTAGGATGATTGAATAACTTCTGCAGAGTGGCCTTGTCATCGTCTAAATTTAATGACGCTGCTAAATAGCATCGAAGAACTTCCCAACATTGGCGTCGGTAGAACGGATCAGTCGTACTAGACTTCAATGCCGAGAATGCGGTTTCTATAATCTTATCAACTTCAAAATCAATCGGTTTCGGTTGATCTTGGAAGTAAGCCTGGACAGCAGGAGGAGGAGCGTCAGTCTCACGGTACTCCAGTCTTTGTGGTTCAATCATCATTTTCCTATTCCCACCGCCAAATTTCCCAAGCACTCTGAATGCTATCCTTGCAACCTCATTGTTTTGTAGCGTTCTCCACAGAGCTTGCATAAGATCTGCCCTGACAGGTTGTATATGTTCATATAAGAAATCTGGTTGTAAGTTATCCACACAGAGTTCTAAGGTTCGTAATCCCTGCGATATTAAAGTGTGGGATCCGTTGAGTGCAGATACCAATGGATCCATCAACATAGGTAAATAAGGCAATAGGCTACTAAGTCTAACGGGAACAGTTAGACACAACTCCACAAAAAGATCTTTCATATGTTGTTTATGGAGACCACTCTGAAGGCGATTCAGTCCTTCCAATAGATTAGGCAACAAAGGCAAAAACTCCTGATAAAGTAAGTCGTGACTGCCGCCCCCGATTGAGCGGAACAAGGCTCGTAGTAGTAAAAAATAATTATAGGGTTCCTTTGCTGTCATGGCGTAATCCATTGCCTTGTTGACTATACTATGCAGGTGCGGTCGGAGCATTTGTTCATTTTCAGTAGGAAAAAGACTTACCGAACCAAAGACTAATTTAAACAGTCTTAGATAAAGGTTCGACCTTTCTATATTGGTTCCCATTTCTTCCATACGTTTCAACAGGTATTCTACAAGAACAGTCGCAAATATTGGCGATGTTGCTGGATTGGACAAAAATGTGTTTGCTATAATTTGCAATGTCGGATTTTTATTTATTCTTTCAACCATGTGAGAAATTGTTGCTGTAAAAATTTCTTGAAATGTTTGAGGGTTCATCATTGAAAACTAAAAATAAAGAAATAAACATTTAAAAAAGTCATTTAGGATTGTCATTAAACATTGTATTATTTTCTTTGGAGTATATGGTACTTACCACACCACTAAAATGTTCTAAAACTTCTTTTTCTTCCTTGGATCGGACATGAGGTTGCGCAGGTGGTTGCGCTGGTGCCCTCGGAGCAGCTAATGTATAAATATCTAAAGATTGTAAGCCCCAACGTACAAGTCTAATGAAAACTAAAGTTTCTCGGGCACTAAATTGCTTTTGACCTGTAATTGTTGTTGTTGATGTTCCTTCACTGTTTGTTGTAGTCTAAAAGAAAACATAAATAATCATAAATCTCTAACAAACTAGTGAGTTTAAGTGGTTATTCCTTAGTATAATTATAAACTTACTTTACAAGAGGCGCATCCCCATGTGATTGTTTTGACTCCACAAACAAGTGTTTTAACGAGAGTTCTGTAGTCTCCAACATTGAGATTACTCATTTGTGATGTAGGAAAACCTATTTTTGACTTCTCCTCTGCTTTACTTATACTATCGAGAAAATCTGTTGTAGGTTTCTCTTCCTCGACTTTAACCTCAGCTGTAGATGTGCTGGGGGCGGGTGTAGTAGGAGTGTTTGGACTAGTATTTGCAGTAATGCCATTTGTGCCATTTGGAGTAGGTGGTGTTGTTTGCTTACTAAAGAAATACAATTATAAATAAAATATTTTTGCACACACTGATACTTTAAGATCAAAGAAAATCTAACAATTTTAGTTTACGTTTCCTTTATTACTATTATTCATAAAATATAAAAAAATTATATTCATACACAAAATTTATTTTTGTTTAATGTATATAAACTTGAACATAAAAGAATACATACCATTTAGCCATAAGAGCTGGTAACTGAAGCTTAGAAATAGTCTTGAACTTGAGAACAAACACCTCTAGGATGCGCATCAGCAGGTGTCGACCTTGAGGTGCACCCGCTTCGCTCTCTGACCGTTGGCGAATGCAATCCACTAGATTAAGCAACAGCTTGCAAGACATTGTCTGGATACTGTTAGAATAAAGAATTCATCAATTTATATAATATATATTGCAAAGTAATTTAGCATGAATGTTTGATGAGTCCCATGTGTGATAGTTGAGAGATACATCTAGATTTGAAATTAAGAACTTTTATATATTATTTCATATTAAAATATCTTTTCATTGTCAATTAATAACATGAATGCAAAAAAATGTATTGTAAATTTACTGAAAGCTAAACTGAAATAATCTAAGTGATAATATCATACAGACATAAAAGGCAATGTTTAGATTCATTAGCAATGCCTAAGTTATTATTGGAAGTAGATGTGTGGCATTAAAAACATACTCATATATTTGTATTCATTTCCAAAAGTGAAGAAGTAACAAAGTCTACTTGTTTTAAGTTTTTATTAAAAATATTAACTTACCTGGTTGGCAAAGACTCATCATGAACATTTTTAGAAAACAAGTGAGCTGCAATAGCCAAGTCTGTTAATGGAAGATGTTGCCGGACATGATGAACCAAGTCAGCTAGAGTTGAGTATGCAAGAGGACGAAGGGACTCATGCACCGTCCAACCTCCGCCAAGCAATACTTCTTCATCAAAAAGGCGTTCCATATATGGAACAAATTCTGTTGATTCAAAATAATATTATAAGAAACACTAACAGAATACACTAGTATATCTGTATAGATGTGCTATTAACTTACTCAGTCTTAAATCTGTAGCTAATATATGTCTTGTAGCTATTACAAGTTCCTTTCTTAAATGTGCCACTTCAGGTGGACATAGTGTCAAAAGTCCAATGATACCTTTTACCATCAAGCTTGCATGGTTTGCAATTGTATCTTGATATATTCGAATGATATATGCCAAAAAAGCCAAAGTTTTTATTTGAGCTCCCATAAAGTCAACAAATACTTCTTTATTGAAAGATGTTGATTGCCTAAAACACAATAAACTATACTTTTAAACTTTCAAAAAATATGTTTTTCATTTCTTGCAATCTTATGCTTATTTGGGTATTAGCAAAAATCGTCCTGTAACCATAAAAGGTGCAAGTCTGTTGAAATGTAGAAAAGTCTGATCTCATTTAAAACCAGAATATAATGGAGGAAAACAAAGTACTACTAATATATATACTTAATTATACCTGTGAGTTGCAGCTGGTTGCAATGTTATAGTTTCCATAATCAGTGGTATGAAATTGCTAACTTCTTGATGAACATTTTGCTTATAAAGTTGGTACATAAGAACAACTATAATTGGTAGTTCCTGAATAACTTTTAAAGATAACACTGATCGTGGAATAAGGTTGTACTGAAAATAATTGCTTAATAAGTAATAGATTTAATTAAATTGAAAATTTAAGTTTAATTGGAATTGAACTTGTCATCTTAAATGTTATATTAAAATGAAATTCAAAATATGACAAAACTTACAGTCACAACACTTCCGTCCAGTAACTTTTTCTCTGTATGTATTGGTGTAGTTGTGTATGTTTCTTGCAGAAGCTGCTCAATATTGACTTCAGATAAATCTTTAACTCGAATTGTAGGTTTAGGTTCAAATATTTTTGGTAAGTGATTTGGCAAATCAGAATAAATACCTTTAACCCACTGGAGAAATTTATGAATCTAGAAAATAATTTATTCACATATTTAAAATAGTACCATTTAGTCAAACCGCATTGGAATAGTAGTGGAATAAGCTCCAAACCATCTCCTCAAAAAGGAGAAGAGGCCTTAGCCCAGCAGTGGGACATTCACAGGCTGTTACTTTAACATTTTAGTGCCTATTATGCAGTTTTTAAAAATGTGTTGTAAAGAGCACTGAAAGATGATGGTTTAAAACCATAAAATTTTAGAAAATATAAGAGGTGAATATATACTATAGCCATTAAATGTTCAGACTTATCAAACTATATATGGCTTATTGTATATTTGCATATAAATAAGTGAGACACTAGAATACTTACATCAACTTCGGTGCTATAAGCAGGTCTATATTGCTTATGAAGTTCCATAAATATCTTTAAGCAAACTAATACATTCTCCTCATTTTCAATTTCCATAAGCTTTAGCATTAGTATTAATATACTTTTTACATAGGGCCTAAGAGTTTCACTTATAGGTAATCGGTGGATCATCTCTAGTATTAATTTTCGAACTTGCTGTATATTGTATTCAGCTATAAAATGTGGTTCACCTTCTTGAAGGATTTTAAGAAATATTTTAAGGGAATGATCTAAGAATTGCGGGTATTGTGGTGAACTCAATATTACCTATTAAAATTTCAAGAATTATTAATAAACATATATTTTATGGTAATATTATTAACAACAATGTTTTTGATAACAAAACTTACCTCAAAATTTTCACTTAGTTCCTGTGCAGCTTTGAGTTTGATTTCATCTTTGGCACCGGGGTCCGCTAGCATTGTCACATAGCTACGATAGGTATTCATTTGTGTATGAGGATCCCCAGGACCAGCAGTGGCCATAGAAGCCATCATTTTTTATGAATGGTTTTACTCGTGTTAAGTACTACCCGGCATATTAAAACTAAAAAAAAATATAACAAATCGTATTGAGCTACTTGAATCACATATTACTTACTACCACTCCAATAATATCAAAAGACATGTCTAACAATGTGTAAAACACATAAAACTGCTTTAACTGAAATAATTAATTTAATATGTAGAATTTAGTTTGTTGTAAATTGTAATATTAGTTTAATAAAACGCAGCATCTCAGACTTCATAGTAAAGTGCAAGGCTACCAACTATTAAACTATAATCTAAAGTACCCATAAAACTTTAGGAAAAAATTACAAATTCTATTAAGTTCTGTAAGACCTTGTGATAAAAAATTCTATCGAAAATTAAAGTAAAGGCGGTATGCTATATATTTACAAGATTAATTAAAATTATTTATTTAAAACATCGTTTTTATTTTTATTTTATTATGTTTCCATTAATATTTGCACTCAATTATAGGGTCGATTTGCCCAAATTGGCAACTCTGAACTAATTTGACTCTTCTCTGAGCGATGATATTAAGATGGAATAATTATTGTTAAAATGTTCATAGAATAAATTAATATTCAATTCTTAATAATCTACATAATTAAAATAATAATAATTACATTAAAAATCATTAAATTATTTTTGAGCGTAGACAGAGAAATTAGTACTTAGTTTCTCTGTCAACATATTTGAGGCTATTTTTAGCACAGGTTATCAATATGTTTTTAGTTTTTATTTTCAATAAATATTTTTTTGTAGGTATTATTTGAAATTTCAAAATAATTATTTTTGTAATGGGATATTTTGAAATATAAAAATTGTGACAAAAAAATACCTATACTTTTTGGTAAATATATAATTTGATAATTAAAGCCGGAGTGTGGGTTGATGGTGAATTGAAAACATTTTTTTTAAACTAATAAATTCAATAACATAATTTTACATGGTGATTTAAACATAATTAATTTATTGCGATCATAGAATGAATTAGTTAGCTCAAATCTATGGTTGCACTAGTATATATAGAGTAAAAAGTGAGGTGAGTAACAGAAATTGAAAAAAAAAACTTGTTTATTCCGTGTCATCCGCATCGATGTATGCTTTTAATATTTTCTTATAATAAAATGGGTTGAATATTTAAATAAAACAAACTCAGTTATTGTTAATGTTAAAACGATAAAAGACATTACTGGTGGAGACAATTTAAAATGTGATCATGGCTGCATTTGTGATAGTATTAGTTATAACATTTTGGCTTCGATGCACAATAGTGTACGGATATGAGTTTATATCGCAATATCCCAAAAATCAAAATGAAACATTCCACTTTAACCATCTCGTTGTTGACAAAGTGAGCGGACAAGTATATGCAGGTTCTTTGAATACACTACATCAGCTTAGTCCTGACTTGAAATCGCTTCATGTAGTACGGACTGGACCTAAGCTTGATAATCCAATGTGCCATGCTAGTGGTTGTCCGACAGAGGATATTCAAACGACTTGGACTGATAATGTTAATAAAATTTTAGTGATTGATCAAGAATCCAGAATTGTGATAGCCTGTGGATCAGTGGCTCAGGGATCGTGTTTCAAATATAAGCTGGGTGACCTTACAGCTGAACCTGAGTTTGTTCCTGAGAGTGTTGCTGCAAACGATGCGGAAGCCTCCACATACGCTTTTATCGGTCCTGAGAGATATAATTCCTGGGACCGCTCCAATGTACTTTATGTAGGAACAACATTTACAAATAATGGAGAATATAGACACGACGTTCCTGCTATATCCAGTCGCGACCTTATGACATTGCAACTGGCTCAATTTACATTTTCTAAGCAAAGCTTAATACAAATAGATGTCAAATACAGGGACAATTTTCTTGTGCAATATGTGTATGGATTCAATGCTAGTGACTATGCCTACTTTCTTATTATACAGAAACATTCTCACCTTGCTGGTAATGAGGAACTTGGGTATGTGTCACGCTTAGCTCGTACTTGTGTGAATGATGATAATTATAACAGTTATACAGAAGTAACATTAGAATGTAATGTTCGTGAAGAAACAACTGTTGGTAAGAGTGAAATTGTCAATTATAACTTAGTTCAAGATGCTAAAATTGCTAAGGCAGGTGTTAATTTAGCTAATCAGTTAGGAATTGAGACAGGAGATACCATCCTGGTAGCATCTTTCAGCCCATCAAAAGGAATATCTAATGAACCTACACCTAAGTCAGCTGTTTGTGTATTCTCATTACAAGAGATAGAAATTAAGTTTAATGAAAATGTTCACATGTGTTTTAATGGTAGTACTAAGGCACGTAATATGGGTTACATATCGGGTATGATATCAGATGGTAAATGTCCAAGTGTTGGTTCCACAGGTAATATCCTTAATTTTTGTGAAGTAGGCTTAAAAATAAGTGGTCTTTATCCCATCAAAGCCATGTCAGCGATACATTGGAATGACACATTAATAACTTCAGTAACTATGTCTGTAACAGGTTTACATACTGTTGCCTTTTTAGGAACTAGTGAAGGCTTTATTAAAAAAGTGCTCATAGACACTGATAAGGCTTTGGAATATTCTAATGAACTTCTTCTACCTGGTCAAAAAATTATGCCTGATACTACTCTTTCCCCTTATGGTAAAACTGTTTATATATTAGCAAATTAT
Organism: Nymphalis io; assembly: GCF_905147045.1. Taxonomy (NCBI): domain Eukaryota; kingdom Metazoa; phylum Arthropoda; class Insecta; order Lepidoptera; family Nymphalidae; genus Nymphalis; species Nymphalis io. The sequence goes on along the minus strand of NC_065890.1, from coordinate 4,908,143 downwards.
TCAATTGTTCAAATTCCTACTGAAAAGTGTGCTGAACATGGCAATTGTTCTTCTTGTTTAGAATCAAATGATCCTCATTGTGGTTGGTGCTCTTTAGAAAAACGATGTACAGTACAGAATATGTGTCAAAAAGGTACTCAAAGTGCACCCAGGTGGTTATCACAGTATACTGGTCAACAATGTATTGATTTTGAACAAATTTTACCTGATCGAATATCAATGTCAGAAGTCACAACTGTTCAACTTATAATTAGAACTTTACCAGAACTTCCATTTGGAGCAAAATATAAATGTGTTTTTGGTAATGCTCCTCCTATAGATGCTGCAGTTACATCCAATGGGCTTGCATGCCCAACACCTGATATTAAACACAGACCAAAAATAGCACAAAACCAAGACCATGTATATGTGCCCCTTTCTGTGCACTCTTCAGAAACAAACAAAGATTTTGTTTCTCGTAATTTTGCTTTTTATGATTGTTCAAAACACATAACATGTCACACATGTATTATGAGTGAGTGGGCCTGTAATTGGTGTATTTATGATAATAAATGTACACATGATGCACCTGTATGCCAAAGAACCATTATAAGCGGGGAGAAAAATCCCATCAAGCTTCTCAACCATGGTATTGGTCACTGTCCTAGAATAAGGCAATATAAAAAACCAATTTTGTTACCAAACAATGTACCAAAAGAACTGGAACTTGAAGTGGAAAATTTACCACATTTACAACCTGGACATACGGGATTTCAGTGTATTGTTAGTATTGAATTGGCTAATATGATACTGCCAGCTAGAGTTGAATCTAATCATTTTATTGTATGTGACAAAACAATGTATTCTTATGAGGAAGATGTAGGAGAGTATAATATAAGTGTAAAAGTATTTTGGAATCATAAACATTATATAGATACAATAACAATTACTTTATACAAGTGTGAAATTCTTGGTTCTCACAGAGACCATGCAGACTGTTCTCTTTGTATTACACGCAATTCTGTCTATCAGTGTACATGGTGCGGCAATTCATGTTCTTATAGTGAATCGTGCTTAGACAATCCTGTCACAGAATGTCCCAAACCTCGAATTGACATGATAAAACCATTGAGTGGGCCTATAGAAGGTGGAACATTGGTTACAATTGAAGGTAGTAATTTAGGTCTCAGAGTTGAAGAAGTAACTGGTAAAGTTCGGATTGGAGATGTACTATGTGAAATTGTAGATTTCGAAGTATCTGTAAGTATAACATGTAAGACGGGTCCATCTAATGTATCAGTTGTAGCCCCAGTGATTGTCGAAAATGATGCAGGCTATACAGAGTCCTCTGTCCTGTTTAGTTATAAAAATATAAAGTTACAAGGTATTTATCCTTCTATAGGACCTGTATCAGGAGGTACACAATTAGCTATTGGAGGTCAACATCTTAACATTGGATCAACTATTTCAGCATATTTAGATGAATTGTTATGTTCTGTAAATAAGACACAAACATCAAATAGTAGGTTGATATGCATTACCCCAAAAGCTAATATACCACGTATTGTTCACACATTGACAGTGTCCATAGACAATGCAAATCGAACATTGTATGGAGATTTATTTAATTATACAGCAGACCCTACCATTATGGAGATAAAACCATTAAAAAGTTTTGTATCGGGTGGAAGAATGATAACAGTTCATGGTACTAATTTGCATACTATCCAAAAACCTCTCATGAAACTCTATTATGTAAATGAAGTAGTTCCTGTTAATGCTACAGCTTGTACTGTACTTAATTCAAATCAAATGGAATGTCCAAGTCCAGCTGTAAATAAAAAATATTATGATATAATACAAGCAACTAAATCCCAAACTAGTACTCCACAAATTGCTATGAAGGTAGGATTCGTAATGGATAATGTGGAAACAATGCATGATTTGGAAAAATACTTCAATCCACCAAGAACTCATATGGTTTTTGTTGAAGATCCCCATGTTTATCAATTTCCAAATCAAATCAAATTGTATAAAGGCGACCCTTTAGTGATTGAAGGCGAAAATCTCATTAGAGCGAGTGACGAGTCAGATGTAATTGTGACTATTGGAACTCAACTATGCAATGTTACAAGTCTTACTATGCAACAGTTATTATGCACCCCACCTGAAGTTCAACCAACCAATACCGACGAAAATGGTTTCCAGATAACTGATATCAATCTACCTTTAGTAGTTGTGAAGATTGGTAGGAATTTACGATTTCCTATTGGGTACTTGCATTATGAGCTTTTAAGAAATTATAATTTTCCACCAGAAGCGATAGCTGGAATTGCTGCAGGAACATTTTTCTTAGTACTTATATTTATGATTGTTTTGGTTATGTACAGAAGACGAAGTACAAAAGCAGAAAGAGAATACAAAAGGATACAAATACAAATGGACACGCTAGAGAGCAACGTTCGATTAGAGTGTAAATTGGCTTTTGCAGAGCTTCAAACTGATATGTCAGATTTGGCAGCAGATTTAGAACATTCTGGAATACCTACATTGGATCATGTGAATTATGTAATGAAGGTATTTTTTCCTGGCGTATCTGACCATCCTATTTTAAATGTTCAGCGTCAATTTATAAATACGCCACGAACAAATTACGATGCAGCCATGATTCAGTTTGAACAGCTTTTAAATAATAAATGTTTTCTTCTGTCATTTATAGACACATTGGAGTCCCAAAAATCTTTTAATATTAGGGACAAAGTAAATGTAGCATCGTTATTAATGGTTATTCTCATGGGTAAAATGGAATATGCTACCGATATATTGAAGTCTCTCCTGTTGCGTCTTATTGATAAATCGGTTTGTACAAAACATCCTCAACTAATGTTAAGAAGAACGGAGAGCGTGGTTGAAAAAATGCTTACAAATTGGATGGCTCTTTGCATGTATTATTATTTAAAAGATTATGCAGGTTCATCGCTGTTCTTATTATTCAAAGCAATAAAGCATCAAATTGAAAAAGGCGTAGTTGATGCTATAACTCACGAAGCTAGATATTCTTTATCAGAAGAAAAACTCTTAAAAGAACAAATAGACTACCAAATTGTTACTTTACATATAGTACAAGATGATTTCGATGATAAAATACAATGTAAAGTTTTAGACTGTGATAGTATATCACAAGTTAAGTCTAAAATATTGGATGCTTTATTTAAAAATACTCCTTTCAGTATGCGACCTTCCGTCCATGAAGTTGATTTAGAATGGAGACATGGCCGAGGTGGCCATGTTACTCTTCAAGATGAAGATCTTACAACGAAAACTCTAAATGGCTGGAGAAAATTAAATACCTTAGCTCACTATGGAGTTAAAGAATCTGCTGTTATGTCTTTAATTTCACGACAAAATGACAGTTTTAATACTCCATATAAGATTCCTTGCAAAAATTGCACAGGAATTTATTGTTCAAATACCCACATTAGAGTATACAAAAGTGATATAAACGACCAAAATGTGCACTACTATCATTTAGTCAAACCTATTGAGTACCAACACATTGTGAATAAATCTTCAGAACACAGTCACAAAGCCATTCCGGAAATATTTCTCACGAGACTTCTCTCTACTAAAGGCACGGTTCATAAGTTTGTCGATGACTTTTTCGGTACGATTTTGACAGTAAATGAAGTTTTACCACCTGCTGTTAAATGGCTGTTTGATCTCTTTGACGACGCTGCCAGGGTACACGGCATTATAAACCCTGAAGTCGTCCATGCATGGAAATCTAATAGTTTGCCGTTAAGATTTTGGGTCAATCTTATAAAAAATCCTGATTTCATTTTTGATATTAATAAAACTTCGACTGTAGATTCCTCTTTATCTGTGATTGCTCAAACATTTATGGATGCTTGTTCTTTATCAGAACATAGACTTTGTAAAGATTCACCATCCAATAAATTACTTTTTGCTAAAGACCTGCCAACCTATAGGGAAATGGTTATACAATTTTATCAAGCCGTCTCTCAATTACCTCAAGTATCCGACCAAGAGCTAAGTACCTCTATGCAGCAGCTTTCAGTTGAACAACTCAATGAGTTTGATACTCTTTCAGCTTTGAAAGAGTTGTACATTTACGTAAGTAAATATAGAGAACAAATTATATTAGGGCTAGAAAACAAAATGCACTTAGCTCATAAATTAGATAATGTAGCGTGCACTTTGGAAGGGGATCCTGCAGCTGTATGCTGACTATATGATAATATAAGTTACGATTTAATAACATTCACATAATTTATTTATAAAACAGAAATTTTGTACAAAGAGCTTTAATTTATTTTGAAAAATACTCATATATAACTCATTTGTAAAAAAGACTGTAAAATATCAGTTTATAGCAATATTGTTTTTAAAACGAATATTAAGGACATTATTAGCACCATGACAATTCTAATGAATATTTTTAATAATTTATTGTTTCATACTTACCAAGATTGCATTTATCATGAAGAAAAAACAAATTTTATAAAAATATTTTCCTCCCAGTGGCCATATTTTATTATTACCTATATGCCATTTTTAATTTTAGTAGATAAAATTAAAAGTATTATGACTAAAAATATATTAAGTCCTTATGATTTCCTAAAATATGAGATCTGACACAGATATTAAGTTATTAATGTAAATTTATTCATGTATGCTGCTAAAATACTTAATATTGATGTTTAATAATGTAAGATTGTATGTGTAAAGAGAATAATGTAAGGAAAATGTTGTGATATTTGTATTTGGAATAATTATAACTATTGATCTTTTTCATTCACTCTTCATTTGCTTCTTTTGTAGCTCATGAAAAAAATATTTCATTTCATGAAGATCTAATTTTAGTTCCATGCTTTTATTAAATTATTTGTATTAAGATATATTAATAAATCAATTGTGTATATTAAAAACTAATCATGTAAAGTGATACTTTATTAATTTCTTTATTATTGTGATTCCGTTAAAATACCTAATAAAAAGATCCTAAAAAATATACAGATATAATATTAAAATAATATAAACAATTGATTTTATGAAGTTGATAGTTTTAATTTCAAACATTATTTAATTAATATTCATTATATTATTGATCTCTATTTATTGCTCAACACAAAAGATTTCGCACTTGTTTTTTTTTCAAATCATAAACAAATAAAATTGATATCATATTTTTAAGAATGTCATTATAATATTCCATTTACAAAGTAATTTAAGATTAGTTTTAACTTGTTAGTGATTAAGGCATCGTAAATTCACCCGTCTCTTAAAAATTTTATATAATTGACTTAGAAATATACTTATTTATCAAATTTTTTGTAATGATTAATTTAATTACAAATGGAAAAAATTTAAAACACGTGTTTTATTTTTTATCACATTTATTAGGCCTGTACTAAGGAAATTTAATATCAAAATTTCAATCAAACACTTCAATTTTAATTCATAGTTGTTATCAATACTTAACATTGAATGTAGCATTAACAAACATTAAACAGAACTGGCAACAATATTTTCTATAAAAATAGTTTAATACAAAATGATATATTTAAGGCTCCAATTATACCAGTACTATTCTTTAGGCACTATAATAACGTATACGATACGTATTTTCTACAATTTCTTTTTCTACCGTATAGGTCATGATACGCCGCCTGCGGCATATCGTCAGCCAGTTTGATAAAACCTTTAAGCTATTTCGATATATATCATGTCATGTTAAACTGACAACCGCTCGGTTTTTTATATAAATAGTTATTGAAACATTCGTTTATAAACATAATATACTTAAAAATCATATGTCTACAATAAAGCAGTACAATTAATTTCATAACACAATATAATTTTGACTTAAAACATGCACTATTTTTTTCACACATAATTTATTTGAGATTAATAACTAGAACTATTTATTGCGTGCATTAGAATTACTGTACAAAGTGACAGATCAGCTTTAAAATACTAACAGCATTTAGTACATATTTAGTATCTTTGTTTAAATATTTGGTACTTAAATCATGAACAGGAAAATTCAATTTTAAAATGGCCGGTCATTCTGACGTCAAGATGACTCCGTATCGTGTAATTGTTTTGACACAATCTGTTAGTACCTATTTGGTACCTAACATAGATTTTTATTAGATCAATAACTCAAAAAATAATGATTATATTAGCGAAAACAAAAAATATATACAGTAGCAGTAGCAGCCTGTTTATGTCCCACTGCTGGGCTAAAGGCCTCCTCTCCCTTTTGAAAAGAAGGTTTGGAGCTTATTCCATTTATATTTTTTGATTTCGCTAGTATAATCTTTTTTGAGTTAGTAATCTAATAAAAATTTATGTTTAGGTACCAAATAGGTGCTAAATTATTGCGTAAAAAGAATTGCACAATACAGAGTCTTTGTGTGGAAATTATAAATTGCCGGCCATTTTAAAATTATTTTTGTACTAAATGCTGGTAGTATTTTAAAGCTCAACTGACACTTTGTAGTCATTCTGATGCACACTTGGAATTTTTCTTAATATTTGTAAAACAGTTCAAATCACACATCAACATACCACATTGAGGAATTTCATATATGCGTTATTATATAATTCTATTTTAATTTAAACTTGTACCTTTCGTACATGAGTTGCCACAAACAATTAAATAAATAAATCTATCTTAATTTAATAAGTTTATACAAAGTATAAAATGAGGAAATGTTCATGCAAGGAAAATAAGAATTCATGAAATTAGGTGATATTGGTCCTTTAAATACTGTCTTTTAATTATACAAATCTCTATATTTTTGTGTCATTAATAAAGTACTGCATATAAGTTATAGGCCTCGCAACAGGCAAATAAAATAGTCGCTACAATTCGAACGCTAAATAATTGAATGATTTTCAAAAACGAACAAAATTCTAACCAAATAAATCTGAAATTGTAAAATAAATAAACAGAATAATTTAAGAAAACTTTTAAAACGATTCTATACATAGGAAAGTAAAAGGAAATTTTGGTGGAGTACTTAGCCTTACATTTTGTGCTTAGCTTTGAATTTGTACTATGTAACATAAACATGGTAACATTATAAATTAATAAAAACATTGGGATAATTTAGTAGCTATAATAGATTTATATATATAATATATATAATAACTTTTAAATGTTAAGCACCTCAAATCTAATCTAAAAACATTTATTTTTACATTAAAATATTTATAAAAATTGCACTCATATTAATTCACTTTTAAGAGTGGGTTAACATGTGTTACGTTTATACTTCTGACACATTTGTCAGCAATATCGGATGTGTGTTGATCTAAATAGTCAATAATATTGCACTGCTGCTCAATACTGTAGATATCATACTATTGCATGTGTATGCTAACTTTTAAAGTTTGTTTTTAAATGATATCATTTATTATTTTGAATTGGGCATCTATTATGTAGTTATAGACATTTAACGGGTTCAATGATTATGACGTTTTTTACTAATAATTTTCTATCCAAAAAAAATATAAAAATTTTGTAGTATCTTTGTAACAAGATTTTGTCCAAAACATTTAACAAATGTTTTTAATTGTTTTTTTTTTAAAATAAGTATACATAATTTCGAATATGACAGAGGCACTTAATTCCATCATAATATTAATGATAATTGGTAATGTCATAAATTAATGCGAGTACGACGATTAAGACTACTCATAAATGTATACTTGAATAAAAAATATTAGTTGTATGTGATTTGAATATACTGCGATTTTATTATTTAAATAGCTTTTATAATGTTTGTATAAAGAATAAGAAATATATCGACCAACAGTTTGCTTAATGTGTTTTATGTCCTTAGACAAAGCAGAACATTTACAACTATAAATCTACATCCGAAATCTTAGTATAACACTAAACAACACATTGCATGACCTTAGCAGTCACAAAAATATATAATATAAGCTACATTTTATACAGGCTTCACCCTAATTGAACACGTCGTTACGTTATTAATATACAAATATATGAATAAATAATACATTAAAATAAATGCAAATAATATAAAACCTTACGTGGTTAATCTCAAAACTCGTAAGTACGTTTACATATAAGTAATACACAACACTGGAACGTAAATAACATCACCATCATTTAATGTACAATAAATTTCCATTCGAAATAATCGGCAAGCACTATTAACTATAAAAGATCAGATGGAATTACTATTACGCCAAAATATTAAAAACAATTATATTAAATACTATAGAGATATAAATTAAGATGCGCCCTTTGTGAGTGTTATTTATGTAATTAGTAATTAAAGATGAGTTTTTGAATAAATTTTTGTTCAAACTACGGACAAAAATGAACACAAAAGTTAAAAGTGAACAAACGAAAACGTGTGGAATAATATAGGAATATTTTAATCTCGTCAATAGGAACATAAACCTATCGACACGAACTCTCCATGTTGTAACTATATCATCAATATCTATCTACAGACAATTTCCTAATAGAGATCTAGTCTAAGCATCTAGTGCGGGCTTGTCGAGCGGGTCCCGGTATATGATAGTGGCGGACTTGATGAGGTCCGGCTCGTCGCAGCGCGGGCTCGGCTCGCACGGCGCGTCGCGCGGCTCGCACTTGTGGTGCGCCATGAGCAGCCCGCCCACCAGCGCCGCCAGCGCGCGGTCCAGCCAGGTCACGGGGTTGGCGTACACCAGCCCGCCCTCGTAGAAACCGAGGTGGCCGCCGTGCGACAGCTCTAGGTACATCACCTTGTCATGTGAGCCTGTAATAGATAATATGGATTGTAAGTAAAATTACCGTTAATACACAGCATTTGTAATATTATTTGCATCAAAATTCACCATGTTGTTGTGCAGAAATGTTCCAACTCACAGAATCACTTATACAACTTATTATGATTTAAAACGTGAAACTATTTTCATAGTGACAGTAACTGTTATATGATTCTATGAAATGTCTTTAAGACAATATGCATTATGTAACAGGAATACTGTCACTATAAAAAATATTTTCTCTTTTAAATCTTAATACCTTTTTATGTAGTGTCATAACGACTTCTGTGGGTTGGAACATTTCTGCACAACACGGTCTAAATAATAGATGTTGTTGGGGTAGTGTTGAACTGAATTTTTATGATGCTCCCAATCTGGGCCGACAAGCTTTCCGCTAAAAACAAAACGCTTCTCAGGAGACTTCAGCGTATTATATACGTATAAGATGTATCACAAGGTATCTCCATTGAGGCGGCGTATTTTATGGCAGGATTCTCTTGGGACTTGGAGGCAGAGGTGCTCCAAGCATATTATTATCGACGCACTGAGCATCAGAAATGTGGTATCCAGAACACACCAACAATGGAGAGGAGATGGACGGCCGATCAACGGGCGCTACTCCTTAAAAAATGGGACAGACTAGCCGAATCAACTACTGGTCATCTTACGATTGGAGCAATACAGCAAAAATGGTTAGAAAGACGAGGCGCACCACTGTCTTTCCGACTAGCGCAAATAATTTCAGGGCATGGCTGTTTTGGGAGATACCTCTAGAAGAATTAAAAATTAGAAACGGTTTACGATACGAACAGCCGCCAGCGGGGTCGCGAACGAATGCGCGAGCGTACCCGCATCCTCATCATTTGCGGAGAACCAATACCATGGTGGTTTTAGTCGGTAGGAGCCCGACATAACCCTCCATCATCTCCGACTATCCACGAGGATTTCCCCGAGGAAAAAAAAATTGTTGAACTGAATTTAGTGTAAAGTTTGCAATGTCAATTCAATAAGTAAAACACGAGTCGAAGATAAAATTATAGATCAGTAACATTGCTCAAATGCATTCTATGCGATAATATTATTATTTGTTTGAATGTTTATTTTTTTATGTTTAAACATATTCGCTAATATTATTTACGAACCAAACCGTCCATTAACAGAATTTCTTCTTATACATTCTGGTTTTCTCAAGTTAATAATTGATCGAAAATGACGAATTTAATTGTTTCACATCCGGATTCGAATTCACCTGCGCTAAAGATCACAAAGTTATATTAATTAGATAATTTTGTGGTCCTTGCATTGTGTAGCTGTTGAGCACTCTCGTGTATTTAACGATATGTGATTGCGATATATACAATGAAAACTTTTTTCTCTACAATTAACGACGCGTAAAGTAAGCGTTTTCTTACAAACACGATATCGTTGAAACTATTAACCTTGCAAATTTGTTGCACACTGGACGCTTTCATGCCGCGAAGGAAACGGCATTTGTAAATCGCGTAATGATATCCGCGTTTTGTGTGAACAGACTTAAAAAATAAGGGATTTTTATGGATTTTATTAACTCAATAATCACAATTTATTTTTATAATTTTATGAAAATATTTAATTTCTATAATTTATGTAAAGAAAAACACGACAACAAAGAAAAAGACATATCTCGTTGCAATTTACGATATTTATTTAAAATATTTAGATAAGAAATTGTTAGTAAATTACGTTACTCGGCTCCACAATTAATATTCAGTAGCAGCTTAACTAAATGTTTAATTGAAAGCGTGTTACTTTAAACTATTCGCGGTTTACAACTTACTTCCAAAATATTGTAATGTTTAATTTACTTTTTGTAAACAGTTGTATTTGTAAACATCGGAAAGTCTGATTAACCTTGGAGTTATCTTAAAAAACCGTGAAAAATAATTAAGTTGGTTTTTTAGTTTTATAATTAAAACGGAATTAAGAAGAATCTATTCATTAACCCTACGACTGGCTTTAATATATTTATTTAATTCGATACTCACCCCAATAAAATGCACTTTCATCACTCCTAACATAGATAGTAATTAATATAATTTAAAAAAAAATTGTATATACTAACTGACAAATTCTCTGATGTGAGGTAGCAGCGGTTCGGGTACAATCGGATCATCTCGGGCGTTTATAAATATCATTGGTGTCTTTATATTTTGTAAGTAGAAGGCCGACGAACTCCATTTGTACAATTCCGTTACCGAATTGAAACCGTGCACTTTCCTGTAATGTTACAAATAAATTGCTATATTGCACTAAATTCTAAAACTTCTAATAAGCTATACTAATACAATCCATTTGTTGTCGCTGTTTGCGAAATAGATCGATTATACGATGACAAGGTCGCATTATTATAATATAATAAATGTTAACAAGTAAAAATTTACACGATCGTAAATGAAATTATTTAAATAAATAATTTAATTAACGTCTAAATAAGAAATCACGTAGGTAGGAATAAAAATTTAAATATTCATACAGGTCTGAATGTACGAACTTTACTAATTTAGGACGACTAAAAGTCCCCTTTTTTTGCTTTTTAATATCAGACGTGAGAAATTTATAGGAATATCAATATTTATTGCTTGTAATTTCAATATACATAGGCGTATCATTTACGTTTAAAGATATAAGAGAAGCAACACAAGTAAGTAGCAATCAATAGTATTTTATAATAGTATATACCTTGAGTAAGCCTCGTCCAAGTCGGGCAAAGTTCCCGCCGACACGATCGTCGTTTCGTCGAGCGAGTATCGACTCTTCATTTCTGGACTCAGAAGCATACGCTTATGTCTCGTGATTATATTGCGATAGTTATCAGTCATTATGTAAAGGTAGAATCGTCGGAAGTTTTGCCATTGAAGTAGATATACCATGGTACTGAAAGCAATTTCACTTTAATTATTATATTGTTTCTATTATTTTACATTATATCCTTAACTAATAGAAAAGTATAATGGATATTTTTAACTTTTGTGACAAAAAATAATTTAAAATTGTAGCCGAAATAGCCCATTGGATAGATCACGTGAAACTCAAAATAAAATGTCAGGTTCGAACCCGAGCAGTACACAATTGAATTTCCATGACATGCTTTATTTGTGTTTTAATCATTCTCGATAGTGAAGGTCAACATCGTGATGGTAACCTGTAGCGGATGAAAATATGTCACATGTTTAGCTTACATTGAAGCAGCGTGGTGGGATAAGCGTCAAACCTTCTTCTCAAATGGAAAGGTGTCCTCAGCCCAGCAGCGGGACATTTACTTCAAGCTGTTACTTAAGTTATAAAATTTAAGATCTATTAGTATTGAGAGCAACTCTGACATGATTAAGTACGTTATGATAAACATATTGTGCTCCATCATGCTTATATCATTATTGAGACTCATAAAATTAATATATTAATAACTTCGTTGCATTTGAATGAACGTTCTCCCAGGACATAAAATGAGAAGAATGTAAATTCATTGTTTGCCTTCTTATATTTGAAACGATTGAGCCTTAAGTTATTATAAAATACGATTATTGAGGCTTCAATTAATACTTTAGAGAAAAATCGATTTACTCGATGAACAATTGTATACTGTAGGATTTTACAATCTTTCGGCCTTAAGCGGCATAATTATCCCCGCTTCAAGAGCCGCACAATGACCTCTCGCTCTATTTAATATATACTAGATATTTTCTTTTAAATATTTGTGCGTGAAACCTAATAACATAAGCAGATGTGAAAGCCGATAACATTACACGATTTACATTTATAATTTTAAGGTGATGAAGAATTAAAATGCTTTTAATTTCAAAATAGACATTGTAAGTTTTTGATATGTATGTATATCGTAGGATAACATTGCTTTTTGCAAATTTGTCGAGTCGTCAATTGAATGTTTCATATATATTATATAGGCTGCAAAATATTATAAGAAAACTTTAAAGTCGCTATATTGATTATCGTGGGAATGCTTAACAATGCACGGGTGCCACCTCAGAATGACGTGGTCACTGTCTGACTTATTACCGTTTCAAATTATACATTTCGGTAGATACAATATTCTTGAGATAAATATCTTATCTTTATAGTAACTGGCGCAAAATATCTGAGTTTATTTATCTACATATTACATGTACTGATAGGCGCATTTCATACATGTACTTGCATACTATAGTTTTCTACAACTATTATGTATGATATATTTTAGCGGTATTATTGGACTTATTTTTTAATTCTAATCAATTATTAATGAAAAAAAGAAATGTAAAATAGTGGCCTTTTTAATATGAAGAATGAATTATTCATCAAGTTAACGTTTCATTTAGTATTGCGAGAATTTATAAACTTATAAAAATTGTAAAATATATTAACTTTAATTAAGTTAATCATATTCTATATAAATATATAATCATAATTGTTATATTCATAATCTTTTTTATTACGTGAAAGCGATAGCGAATTTGTCCGAAAGTACCTTTTTTGACTTATTTTAAGAAGATAAACACGCAAACAGATGACCTAACGGTATGTGGTTATCATAGCCCATTACACTGATACTTCATGAAGTAAAAATAGACCTGCTGCCTATTTTAATCGTAGAAAGATTCATCTTTACTCCCTATGATGAAAACAAGCTATATGTACGTGATGTATGACCATCATGCCTGTACCTAAATTGACAGCCACTCATCAAACCGGAATACAGCATTACAATTAAGAGGTAGATTAAATTATTAGTGGCTGATAACCAACCACCAAAAATGACCATTGGTAAATCTTTTGACAAAAATACAAATTGATTTCCATATCAAATCTCTCTGAATATCTTTTAATAATATATCAAATATTAACAGATTACATAACGTCATATTCTATACACAGATGATAGATATATGCGATGTCGGAAAATATAGTAAATAGATGAAACCGCGAATAAATAATTTTAAATCAAACTACCAGTTGCGCAATTGTGTGCGCAAATATTTTACTATTACGTGATTCGTCGCAAAATTAACTTCCTAGTAACAAAATGTCCAACTACTCGAAATCTCTATTTAGCATAGCAATACGTTTTATTTATTAAAAGGTATTATTTATATATATTACATAGTAAAACGTGTAATTATCGAAACGTCTAAATGGCCAAGTCTGTAATTAGCAAATCGTCTAATTTTCATAATGTCTGAAAACTTTTGAGGCAATTCCGAAGAAAATATATTTATTTTTAAACAAAACTTATACGTTTGAAAAAATCACTCGATATTCATACCTATTGCATTATATTTGTATAAAAATTAGGTTACGTGACGAAACACAAAACCTTTGCATTTTATGAATAAAATTAATATAAATTATTAAAGTATTATTTGATTACGCTCTTGACCTTACTCCGAGCGATCGTTAATACAATAACATCAATATAAATGGCGCAGAAAGTGTTATGAGAATAGACTGTTATGAAGAGTAAATGCTAATTAACACGACGGTAACGGTAATCAGAGTGACGAATCAAGTGACGTCATACTTTTCGTCTGTAGAGTAGAAATTATAAACAAACCCAAAAATTTTGTTCTTTTTTTTCTAAATCAATGTCCATTGTATCTTCACTAAACACAATTACGATTATCTAATTCGTTGGATGATGTGTAAACATCTTTACGTGCATACCCATGCTAATTTAACGAAAAAGTTTTCAGCTCTAGACCTTTCGATATTTTGTTATTTATAGAGGTATTCATTATGATATCGAGATTCTTTTACATAATATATATGTATATACAACTTATATTCTCTCTTTTAAATATATATTGTTAATTCATTTTGAAAAACATCTTAAGCTTCTAAGTAAATATTATTTATCGTAATAAAAAGTATATATATTCAATGTCATATGATAAATTAAAATATTGCTGATAAATTATAAATAATAACAATGAATTATTATAGTTTTCGTTTTCGGTAAATTACGTAATATTTAAAATTAATTAATGTTGTTAATGTTTTATCTACAAACAGAGTTAAATTATTATCAATCTTAAGAGTAAAGGAAATTAAAGATTTACATTACTTTAAGCGGAAAAAAAGTATTATATACAAATATAATTAATTAGGTATTGTTTTGTATAGAATATTCCGCATGCGTTCGCGTATTGTACCTCCGACTAAGTTGAATCTTTGTACAATATTGTTGTTAAAACTTACTTTAATGTTTCTCTGGCATAGTAACATCAACATTCAATAGGAGGTGCATAGGAAATTTCGAAGTATTTTTTTTAAACAAAAAATTAAAAGGCTGAATAGATATAGGCTCTTTATATATCTATAAAAAATATTTATTGACCCGTGTTAATTCTAATTTTGTATAGAAAATTAATGATTCTATAATTGATTGATTGATTAGTTAAGTTGCCTTTCTGTAAGACTTCACCAAGTAAAATATTATGCTCAAAAATTTTATGTGGTTTTTTAAATATATGTATATAAAAAAATCACACATGCACATAAGACGTTTCCCTAATGGCCCCCACCATTGCTTGCGCAAACTTGACTGAATGACAAAGTTTATTCTTCCTACAATGCAGATGTCTATGTGTGGTGGCGGCGACTACTTACTCAATCCATTTTAATTTGCTAACAAAAATCTCATTAGTAATAGTATCTGCATCGGAATATATATCTGACAGAAATACATGGGTGAAATAATTGCTGGATCTCGTGTTTACATAAATTAGTTATTGGCATTTTATTCAAAATTGTAACTGAAGTTCTTGCTGGATATTCAAAGTTTTTATTAAAAATAAAAAATCACTACAAACATGAGTATGTACTGAATTTTTTTTCCGCCCACGTCCTCGTATACCTCTCTTCTTTGTAGTAAATAAAAAAGCTATTACTAAAGACTAATTCATTTAAATAATCTTATCTAATTAAAAAACCGTTGTCGGTGTCGATAAACTTTCACTATGTCGAGCTTTCGAGAATATTACGAATTACCTACTTTATTTACCATACAATTATTTTAGAAATTCAAAAAATAATACACGAATCATACAATGTCATACCAACTCTAAACACGATGTTTTCCAAATAAACATTCCATTACTCACTCGATGGCATTGTATCCCTGGCATATCGATATACCGCCTATTATATTCTTGGGTCTCTTCCTCTCCTCGCCGAGATACTTCGTTATCAAATTACCGCCTAAACTGAACCCAACTAATATCAGTTTCGTATTAGGATATCTCTCCAACAAATTCTCTATCATGTAGTTGAAGTCATCGGTGTGACCTGCAAAAAAAATACTAAAGATAAACGTTTCGTGTGTCGAATACGTCGTTCGCAATCAAGAACGTTAGCCTTGACGCTTAAAGATAACTTTCATCATGTCAAACTTGCGTGACAGGTTAACCGGCTGCCCAAATCCAAATTTGGTTATTTTTTTTTATATTTAAAGTAAACATATTCATATAACAATAATAAACTTCATGTTTTCTAACAAAACACATAACACCTTCATTGTTATTTGGCTTGACAATGGTATATATGTATATGTGTATCTAAAATTATTAATTTATTTAAACTTACTTACCACAATCTTAATATGTATATATAAATCATCAATCATGATTGATTTTACAAAAGATTAATTACCAATAAGAAATTAACTTGGAAATATTTATTACGACATTGTTCGACTCATTTTAAATTTATTTGATTTTCATTTATGAGCGTTATAACATAGCAAAGGGCTTTAACAATTATTATTAATCAACAAATGTTAATTACGTACGTATCTTAAGCATAATTTTAACCTAACCTTTACTTAAATTTATTACGAAGTTATTTTACACATGCTAATTCTTAAATGATTTTATAAATTTCTTCTCGGATTGATTATTTTATTTTATAGTTTTAGTACATAGGCTGTTTAGTACGAAATAGGTTGAAAATTTTCTGAAAGGATTTAAATGATTAGTACAGTAGGGGATCTCCTGTTTGTAATAAAGTGGTAGCTAGGTAGTTGTAAAATAAAGAAAAACTCATTTTTACAAATTAACAATAAACCTAGTATCTGAAATATAAATTAGGTACATTTTCATTCTTTGAACTGTGTTTAATACGATAATGTCAACTATAATTCGTTATCAAATTAGACTAATTAGGACTGCCCATATTTAATTTAATTCAAACATGCAGTTCATTTGTATTAATCGATGAAAAATATACATTATTTATTAATTTCAAAATGGACTCAAACCTCTACAAAAATGATTTAAAGTATACGATGCCGTATAAAGCTTTTATATGTAGTATATAGCTGTATACAAGTCTTAAGGTCCTTTTAAGGTGATATTTTGAAAATTCATTACCAAGGATATTCATTAGAGGTAATTGTAAGTGATAATTATTTATTTTAATTATTTAAGCATAGGAAACAAACAGTCAAATAGAATAATACAATTAATGCACATAACATAACTTATACCAATAATGTTTCTAACTATAATTAATAAATTAATTCTATAAATTAAATAGTTTCGTGTTCGTAGTTCGTTGACCACGTAAACTAAACTAGATCTGATATCGTGGGTTCATGAAAATGCAAATAAAGCTCCACAAAGGTTTCATGTTTTATTGTTATCGACCACATTGCCTGGATCAATCCAAACATCAACAAGCCCTTTATATCACCTATCTATATCATATATCTATCTATCTAGAGTCATAGAAGCATAGTAATAGGAACTCCATTCTGTACATGATATACGCCCGGGCTGATAGACCGCTTGATTCCGACTTAAGTCAACCGAATCAAATTACAACTCGATATTAAGTACAAATATAAGTTAAGTTTTATTGTTACTAACATATAGGCCTTATGTTGTCTGTATTATCGTTACTAATATTACAATCGCGAAAGTGAGTTTGCTTGAGTCGCAATCGGAAACCAATAATAGTTTATAATACGGAAGAAATATTATATATATATATATAATATTATATATATATATATATATATATATATATATATATATATATATATATATATATATATATATATATATATATATATAATATAATAATATTATGGCCAGTACAGTCGGGAAAAATGTTCTGCACTGGCTGCCCCCGCCTTGCCGGCCCGCAAGATGCCTCTTCACGCCTCGTTTGAAGGAACCCGGGTTGTAAGAGGAGGGGAACAGATGGTAAAGAATTCAATTTTTTTGGAAGTGTGATATATAGTTAAGAGATTCTATAAGACTTCCTATAACTGCGTTATTAAAAAAGACCCGTCGGTACATCAATTTATATGATTTCGTGTTCTTTTTTTAAAAAGACCTATTCGAGGTTTTCTAAAATCAGTTTCGCTTCTGGATGCTAAATATATATATTAATTTAGCCTGCCCTCGAACCTCGAAGTTCTGGATTCAATATGAATAATTTATATATACGTCTTTCAATAAACATAATTTATGCAACCGATCTTTAATAAGTAAGCAACAGTTTAACTTTTGAAAAAGGATTTCACCCGAATCATGAGAAGTTTAATAAATACAATTTAAGCATTTATATTTTGTACAAATAAATAATAACACTGTCACAAATATTTCGTTAAGGACCTTGTGTCCTATAATGTGGACCGTTTTTCAAAATCTTATATCAATTTTAACTAAAGTCTACTACGGTTACATCAATGTCAGTGTCGATTAAAAACCATCAAGCGCTTTTCGTTTTTAGTTTTCAAAGACAAATGGATCAAATATTTCATATACAGACACAGTCACGTTACTTTTGCATGTACATATATTATATAGCTTGTATTTATTTCGTAATATCGATGCTGTTATTTTTTATTCCATTTTTACCGAGTGACGTAATTTTCGATTGTCGTCAACCTTGACATTGTCTATATAAACCTCGAATACATCGGGCAGTCGAACAAGAGGGGAAAACTTTATGCGTTCCTATTTTTGAAACAATCAAACATACTAAATAAACACTAAACATGAATCACTTTAAATACATTTATAAACGCTGATAATTTGTTATTTTATTACGAGTATCGAATATTTTTTATAGCCTTGTCATATTCGCTTCACCAATTAAAAAGATCCATCGTATTTTATATGTATATTAATTTAATTTATTGCATGTTGGGTAAGATACTATAGACGGTGGGCCTTCCGTCCCATAATAATATCCCGGGACATTTTTCACACACGGCCATCTGATCCGAAATTAAGCTTGTACAAAGCTTGTGCTATGGAAACCATACAACTGATATACTACATATACTACTTTTCTTTTGTAAATACATACTTATATAGATAATTACACCCAGACTCAGGACAAACAGACATGTTCATGCACACAAATGTCTGTCCTGGAAGGTTGTGGGAGTCGAACCCACAACCTTCGGCGTGAAAGGCAAGTATACTACCAACCACGCCAACCGGCTCAAATGGTCCCATGGTCGGGTCAACTAGGTAGTTTGCGCAAGCTAGCCGGTGGTGCTCCCGAAGAGAGTACCAATAGTTTTCAGTGGTTATTCTAGCACACTCAATACCGGTAAGTCCTACATAATCTCTCGTTTCTTGTGAAGTAACGAATAGAATCGTGATGATTATGATGATGTTTCTCTTTTCATCCTATTATACGTACTTTTTTTTTTTATAGGATAGGAAGGTGGACGAGCATATGGGCCACCTGATGGTAAGTGGTCACCAAACGCCCTTAGACATTGGCATTGTAAGAAAAGTCAACCATCGCTTATAGCCAATGCGCCACCAACCTTGGGAACTAAGATTTTATGTCCCTTGTGTCTGTAATTACACTGGCTCACTCACCCTTCAAACCGGAACACAACAATATCAAGTATTGCTGTTTTGCGGTAGAATATCTGATGAGTGGGTGGTACCTACCCAGACGAGCTTGCATAAAGCCCTACCACCAGTACAATATACTTATGGTTGTATATTTAGTTTACACAGTACCTATTATTTTGACAAGCATTGTCTCAGCTTCACTGGCATCTAAGTATCAAACTAATCGTAAGTCAGAATTTAAAACAGATGAAGTCGATTTTATATTACTTCTAAATGTCGTATAGATTTGAAACTATTCAACTTGTGTAATCCGGTTGATACAACAATTTGGACCATCGGTAAGTGCGAAACGATAGAGTGAAACTCTTCACATTGGGTTCTTTTTGATTGTGTTACTGAAACCTATACATTGAAAATTTCGTGATTCTTATTTAATTTTATAACTTTAGTTATTTTTTGTTTAGACGGAAACGAAAAATGAAAATATTTTTATTAAATTCACTTTTAATTAATACACTTTATAATTATTGAAACGGTCAAACTTTCTATTATAATTAAGCGTAGCGATTTGTTCTGTGAAAGTGTTTTGCGTGTTAGTTAGAAATTATTTCTATTGTCTTAATTTAAAAGTAATTTACACTGTCTTCCTGACCGATTTCGGTCAAGGCGGTCAGACACGAATGGTGAGTACAGGTGCAGGATCAACGGGTTCACGGGAGTGAAAACACTACAAACTTCCAAACATCGGGTTTTACTGATAATTTTTCGTCAGAAAAACCAAATAGCAATTGACCGTACTTGAACACCGAACCTCGGGAATTGCAGCTTTATAAGTAAACTACTAGACCAACGAATTCACACGTCAGTACGAATTTACTTATTATATATTTAAATCATTCTTTTGTAATTGATTCGGAGTATAATTGTGGGTAAGTTTTTATTCAATAAAAATCCATTGTTTATTAGCAAATAATACTAAAAAGTTTTTAATACATATTATTTAAATTCTAAAATTTAAGAAACATACCATACGAGAATATTCTAGTACCGGTGACTGGAACGCTATTCAACGCTCCAATGTGGTTGAGAACAGAACATCTGTAGCCGTGTCTTTGCGAATAGTGCACGTATGTGCGGATGTACACACTCTCCGATGTATTGCCGATGCCGGGACATATTGCCACTGTTACGTCATCTATATAACAAGAAACTTCGATGATTCCAATGCTAAATATGAACAATTGGATGAATTGTTCAATCAATTTGCAACATTGATTTGTTATGAATCATTTGTCTCTTTAGCAATGAAAATTTTTTATTTGTATCAGCTTAACAATTTGTTAAAATAATAATTATATGTTGGTACTTAAAGTACATTCTTACTTGTTAACTGTAATAAGTATGAGGCAAAGGCCCCTAATTAGGTCGAAATCATTAAGAAGAGCAGTCAAGTGATAACTAAATATTTTTCTTCATCTATCACTTTACATATAAAAAAAATTAAATTATTTCTTAAAATAAAATTTGGTTTAAAACCAACTGCTTACAAATGGTGCAACGCCCGGCAAATTATATTGCACCTTAGGACATTTCACTTGAAAGTAGTGAAGAATTTACGAGAACATATTATTATCATTTATTTGGCCTACTATCGAACAATATCATTCAGAGTCATATCAGTCAAAATTAAAAAAAAAGACAATTTAAAATAAAAAAGTACAGTAACAGTATTTTTCTAATGCATAGTAACTAAGTTTTAAAATACCTAAATAAATGTTTATTTTATTACTGACCTTCATGTTCTGCTCCTAAGGGTTCGTATAGGTCATAGGTTAGAGTTGATTTATCTGGCAAGATTAAGGAAATTCTTCCTCCTATAGGCCATGGGCATCGCACACGACCTATCAGGCTATGAAGAATGGTCTGTACATGACCACTAAATCCCCATAATCGGGTTGGAATGTAACTGAAACAAGTAAAACAATATTTTATTTTAAAATAGTTTTTTAATGAAATATCATTATTTACATGTAAGCTATGCAATTTGTTGATAAACATTTTATCTGTAAAAAAACAATTGAAGTAAAGGATTTGCTGATAGATTTTAACCCCTACATACTTATAATCAAACTGCAAAGAGCTGAAATTTGAATCCTTGTAAGACAATTAGTAATATTTCTCCAAATATTGTTGATACATAATAAAATGCAAATATAATTTAGTCATAGTATAAGAACTAAGTGAAACTTTGTTTACTCATGGCCTATATTTCATGGTATAAATTCATGTAAAATTGTAATTTATGAAAGAGTAGAAATTGAATAGTCTTTATATTGTTTAAATAACATGTTTTAATTGTTATAGAAACTGCATTTGTCCATTTTTTCTATTCACTGTATTGATAAGTTTTATAAACATTACGTCCAACACATCAGAATATGCAATGAGTAAACATTCAATAATGTAAAATATTATTTATTATAAAATATTTCTATGATAACTAGCTGAATGTTAAGTTTATTCTGAAAATTATAAACCTTACTTAGTGAGAATTACTACCATTTTAACAACTATATTTATTACTTTTATGGCATAAGCATGAAATTGTCTTTTCCAAACGACCTTGACGAATATTTGCCCAGATTTGGTGTAAAACATAGAATATTAAATTAGACTAAGATTTTGTTTGTGAAAGTATATAGCTAACGTAAACATAACCATATACCGTAACATGTTTTTCTTTTAAGAATTGGACACAGTAAGCATACATTTTTGTAAACATGACATCATCTAATATGCCGTGTGTGTGAACGGTGATTCTTATTAATAAAAAAAAAACTCAATAATTACCGATATACTTACGGTTCATTTAGAAATGGTGCAATGAATAGAATATTTTCAATAAAATTTCTATCTCTGCCATATATTACAGGCTTATGAGGTTGACTATTCACATTAAGTATTCGAAAAAGCACACACAGAATAACAGCAATTACTGCAAGAAGAACTGTAGACATTTTAGAAAGATGTTTTTAACAACCACACTCCGTATATTTAAAGAATTCTACATAATAGCGGCAAAATTACTTAGACAGATAAATTAAATTTTCATGGCAAGATAACCACGAACCCAATAGGTACCACCAACCACGGATAGGAAACTAAAACGAAAAATTAATATTTAAATTAATGTCAAGTTATGTTGTCAAAGTCTTTCTAGAATCTTTATGACGTACGTTCCGTATAGTTGCCATATGCAAATTAGTATAGTTTTTTTTTATCTACATATATAATTACTTTTGTAAACCCATTTAGGGAGAGCATGTAAACTACCCATTTATTGACATAAATTAAAGGCAACAATTTGAAACATATTTTTGTGTTTTCTCTAGCTATTGCATTATATACATTATTATTAATTTCTAAAGCAAAATGATACTATTTTGTACTCTTGTTCAAATTATAGGCATACCTACTAATTTTGTCACCCTCTTTTAATATAAAAATAAGTCTACTAGATACCTAGGTCCTAGCGGGCTTGCCGGTAACTGAGGGACTTTTTTGAGCGCATCTACCATGTAGGAGGGTTTGCCCATACTCGCCGCGCTGGGCAGTCGTGTTGGCGAGCGCAGTAGGGGGGTAATGTTTATGTGTGGGACGCTGCTGCCTATCCCCCCTTTTCCCCGTCCCTCAGTCGCTTCTTAAGACACCCACGGAATAAGATTGGGGGAGTACTATACTAAACCGGCACTTCACGGCTATGACCTTAAGAAGGTGGCGGGCACCGATTGGAAGGCGGAGGACCAGGAGCTTTGGCGCACCTTGGGTGAGGCCTATGTTCAGCAGTGGACAATGATTGGCTGTTGAGGATGATTGATGAGATACGTAGGTAGAATAATAAATAATATTTAAGTACTGAAAGTTTTAAATCGGATAAACATTAAACACATAATAAATATTATTTTGTTTTCCCGTATTGTTGGGCCACCTGATGGTAAGTGGTCACCACCGCCCATAGACATTGACGAGGTAAGAAATAATAACCATTCCTTACCTCGCAAATACGCCTCCAACCTTAGAAACTGAGATGTTATACCCCTCGTGCCTGTCACACAGGCTCACTCACTCTTTAAACCGGAACGTAACAATGCTAAGTATTGCTGCTTAGTGGTAGAATATCTGATGAGTGGGTGGCACCCACCCAGACGGGTCTGCACAAAGCCCTACCAACAGGTATATTGTCTTTAATTTATGCAATATAAAAATTCATAAGTATGCAGCAAAACTAGCCCATTTTAAAGAAGTGGGTCAGGTGTCCATAATACCGGCTCTCAGTTAATATCAAATGGGTACTATAGTTTTTTTAACTTTAACTTTTAATCTTTATATCATACTATGTGTAAGAATACTAGTTCTATTATTACCATAATGTGAAAAAATATTGAGTAATTTGAACAGGATTGGTTAAAATGTCATAAACAAAAGAAAATTCAACACTAACATGAGTGAACCTTTTCTTTGTTACCATTAAAATATTGAAATATCATATTCAACTTTTATGTATTGCGTTATATAAGACAATAACAAAATTCGAATAAGAACATAGTTTTATTATAGAAAATGTTCATATACTTAAATAATTATTATCTACCAATATATAACAATAATGTGAAAATTGCTCAATTTGTAATCATACAAAAAACTTCTTAGTTTTAGTCACAAAATAAAGAAAAAATGTTTGTGTGGCAAATAGCGGGACCTTAGTGTTTAAAAGCAGTCTTTAAGTTGTTGTTATATAACGTGATTTAAAAATGTATTATGTTGATATTAATATATTTTTATAATCGAGTAAAACAACAGACTCTTTACAGGTTGCGGTTACGGAGAGTGAAATTTGACACAAAATTATTTTACTATAGTAACATTGTTTATATTCTAACGAATTTCAAAAGTCTCAATAAACCAAATGGTAATTATCAGTTACCCATATAAATTAATATAATATTAAGTTTTCTTATATTTATTTTTCATTTGTATTACATCTCTAGTTTGCTTATAACGTTCTTTCTTAATGTTTGCCAAGTAGCACAGAGAGCTTAATTTTACACACTTCAAGTATAATTAAATAAAAACAAACCACAAACCTATATTTCGTAACTAACGTCAAATATACTGTTATTTAATAAAATACCTATTGCCATATATAACAACGGTATATACTAAAATGGACGAGAAACCGAATGTTAAATTTTACTTTTAAAAAATAATCATAGCAAAATAAATCAAGTACAAATTTATGATCATTTATTTTACATTGTTACAATTCGCAATCATTTTTATTGTTCGTCTTTTATTGTTTATAGTATATATACACTCAGCTCATAAAAAAATAAATAAAGCACATCTGAAATTATTATATTTTTTTATAAGCTGCTTTTGAGATTAATATTTATGCTTTGAATTATTTTAAAAGTTTAGCAAATCATACTTAACAAATGTTAAATCTTATTTGAAGATATTTTTATAACAACTGTGACCTTTCACTGTTCTTTAATATTGCTAATTCATTTATTTCGAGTTGCCCTTTAGATTGACTTCTAATGTTATCTATTATGTATTAACATACTTAAAATATTAACAGTCCTTAATAATGTCATCTAAGTATAAGTACCTAGATATTATTACATATTATCTAAATATTGTGATTGAGAGTGAGCAATTTTTTTTATAATAATGTTATTGTAACACAATTTAAAAATAGTTACAAAATTGTTTATTTAATAATTTATGATCCAACAAGGTTATTGTTATTTAATTTGCAAAGTAAGATATCACAAGTGAAGAAACATATAGTGATAGAAAATAAGCACAAAATAATTTATAAACAATTGTACATGATTTTGTACACAACAAATTACTACACGTTTGTAAACTTTACAAAAAAAATAAATTACGTAACTTGATTTTAAGAATAGAATTAATCAATAAGTTTAATATTACTTTGGTGACATAGTTACCTCCTGTGTTATCCACAGTAGAGGACTATTACACAATTTAATATTTATTTTTAAATTAAAAATATCAATTTTATAATTTATTTTATTTCTAACACAAGTTTGTGTTTTAATTTAATAGACGCATTAATCAATTAAATGTATATTAAACAAATTGAGAAGAAAACAATGATGACATAAATAGGTGATTAAATGAAATATTAACAAGAGTTGAAATCAATTATATCATATACAAAACGTAATAACACTTGTACAAATCAAAATCACAATTAAAATATTGAAGCTTTAGAATTATTACTGCTAATTGTATGAAATAAGTTCATAAACATATGGGTCATCAAGACATAATTAAATAAATGTTCTAAAATACCCATTCAATATTCAGTATATTTTTTATCACCTTATTAATTAAATGTTACAAAAAAATATTACGATTTATCCAAAAATCATTTGATTTATTGGTTTCAAATGAAGTGATAATTTATCATAGCTGTTCGTTTTCATATATTTATAAGTAATTTCGTTAAATTATAATACCTGATGTATAATCAAGTATTTTCAGGTAAATAAATATCTGTACATAATCTTAGCAATAAACTAAAGCTAAAGCAAAACTAAATCCTAATTCTTTATAATATGTAGTACTAAATCAAAACTAATGCAAAAAATACACTTAGAAAAGCAAAATATGGCTATAATAATATAACAACAAAATATTGTGATGGCATGCCTAAAATAATTGTAATATTGGCAAATAAAAATAACATGAAATGAATAGAGAAACAATCTCACTTTCCGTTAATCATAAAATCAAACATACTTAGTTTATTTTTATTTTATTAAAATAGCTAATAATTATTATTTGTATAAGTTAAAAATAAAGTTAAATTTAAACTATTTGTGTGAAAATTAAAATGAAAGTAATGTAAACACTGTTTATGTAATAGACTTTTAAATGCTTTTTGATAATAAGAGCTTATATTTCAAATATGATAGTAGAAATACTAATTAGAAATTATGTTTCAAACAAAACTATGTCACAACAATGAATTAAGATCAAATGTTATATTTTCACTCTTGTTAACATGATAGTGACTCAGTTAATTTACTTCATTTATTTTAACGAAAATTTGTAAAACTTAAATGCTGAATATGCATGCAGAGATTTCTGAAGAGAGTATGTTTTGTTTTAACATCTATTTAAATCAATTCTATGGATTCTGTTTTGTTGGTCTTGAAGTATTTATCTCACTTCTCTGACAATAAAACCATGTTCTTTACATCAATGAATTAAGTTATTAGCTGCGAGTATAGTTTGAAAATCTAACATCAAGCAGAATTTTATATGATTTTACATTAAGTGTACACACCAAATTAAAACAAAATAAATTGCTTTGCTTGACCAAGTGAGGATATTGAGCAGTTACTACAAATTCCAGAATGAGTTTATTTTAAATCAAATAGTCTTATAATGTAAAAAATTGTACTTTAATATTTTAATATCCTAGTAATTTTGATAATAAGACCAGCAATATTAAATAATGATTAACAATGTTTTACTTTAGCTTAAGCTAAATTATTTACTTCTTTACAACAACACTGGAAAAATTGTTAAGGACATAGCAAAGTATTGTTATAATTTTATAGATTTCAGCCTTGGAATCCTCACTTCAGCCTTAGCCCTGTATATAATTGTATATAAGTTAAAAGATAAGAAGATATAATATTATATATCAAATTTAATACAGAATAAACTTGTGCTGGCTTTTATATAGAGTTCATTACATAACATTAATTCTTTACTTTTAATAAATTGTGATATATGTTATTTTAACAAGTTATGATAATGCTAAACTGGAGGTACAATTAATTTCTAAAGTTATATATGTATCCTGTATAAATATATTTTCTATTATTACTTATAATTTTAATACTTTTGATCAAATGGAGCACATTCCAAGCCCTATATGTAACTCGAAATAATTATATATACAACATACAATTTAACATTAAGAGTCTTAGAGACGATAGTGTTAATGGTTTGAAAATACACAGTCAGTTTTGATTGGATTAAAAAAATGAAACTTCACACTTCTAACATATAGCACCACCATTTCTACAACCACATTCCACTGTTTGAACTGTCACATTTGCGTTAACTTGATCAATCAGATGAGCCACTAGATTACTGCTTGTATCCTTTCATGTGTATGCTTGGAGTATAAAGTTGTATTTGGTATGGCAAGATTGAGAGGATATGAGCGTAGATGGGGTCAGCGTATGAGACAAGTGAGACAGAGCTCAGCGGACCCAATGCAGTCGTCGTGGCAGAAGGCACCGCATTTCTTGCACAGGATCATTGCACGCAGGTTACACACACACGCGTCATCTGCGCCAACACTTCGGCAACGAGTAACGTTCTATAAATAAAATTAATTTTAATTGATAACTAAAAAGGTAAACCAATCACAACAATATTTGATATATTGTAAAATGAAAAATAAATAAATATTAGATACATACTACATTAGAATTCTGGTTAGAAGGTGGAGCACTTGATGCCCTAGGAGCAACATTAGGTGTTCTCTGCACAAGGATATATTGTCCCAAGTTATTTGACCGATTCTCGTTAATCTGGAATTACAATGAGCAAAATTTATTTACAATAAAATTTAAGCTTTAATGGACATAACTAATATAGAAATAATGGTTCATTTATTGCTCCAATTTTTTATTTGACAAGTCTGAATTATCGTTATTTGTTAATCCAGTAAAGTTTATGCAAGCAATTGTTTTGTTTTAATAGTTTATATTGATCTTGATTTGATTGAATACATACCTCAGTATGAGGCATGATAGATGCGGGTATCTGTCTGACCAGTACCGGCGGCGGAGGCCGCGGAGGTCGCGTGGGTCGTGTGAGCAGTGCAGGCGGTGGCCTCAGCTGGCCGCGTAACGCGTCGCGATTCGGACTGTTTTGAATCACGGCTTGACAGATCTGATAACTACGCTCCAGATTCACAGCACCAGGGGGTACTTTGTTAGAGCTGCGACTCCTAAAGAAAACAGCCCGTTAAATATCTTTTTTTTACACATTTTTATAAAATTAATACAATCTAATGTGATCCAGTGATAATAACGTGTGAATCTTAACAGATGAATGTGGGTTAGAAACCAGGCAAAGCACCACTCGATTTTCATGTGCTTATAATTTATGCCATGCCAAGTGCTACAGGAAAACATCTTGAGGATGAAATTAGACCCATGAAGGTTCCATGAGTCTAATTTCACTGAAACACAAGTGTATCCACCAATACACATGGGAGAAGCGTGGTAGCATTAAATACTCCTCAAAGGGAGAGGAGTCCTAAGCCCAGGAGTGGATAGGCGATAACTGAATTTTTTTTATACAATCTATTTAAGTATAAGAAAATAATATGGTGTTTTATATTAACACAGTGAAATCGTCTAACAACAAGTTATATTTCTTAATACACACTTTTAAAACGCAATATTGCATATGGAATAATTAAAATTAATGTCATTTGTTTTGATAAGCCATGAAATACTAGCATTCACCATAACAGCTTTCGAAAGTTTGATTAAAAATTGCAATATGTATATATATATATATATATATATATCATATACAAAATTCATAACATAACTAATAAAAGTAGCCATGTATAAAAAATACTTTTAATATACCTGTTTGATTCCTTTCCAGATTTTGATTTTTTGCCAGGGATCCTAACACTCTGGGTCACCGTAGTTGAGTTAATTGAAGGATTAGTAACTGAAGTGCTGGAAACCATACTAGCTGTTGGTTCACATTCCTGTTTAACTAAAACATCTTTCATTGAGTGGCAACTTTCAGATGAATTTGAAGATTCCATATTATAATTTGTATCACGATCTGTCTTGTACATGCAATTTTCATCATTAATATTAACATCTTCCATGCTAGTTTTAGAGTCTTCGCTAACATACTTCGCATTATCCATATTTATGTTTGCAAAATTTTGTATACTAATAACATTTTCATTTTGCACCCAATCACTCTCACTTTTCCATGACACTGCTGAGTTTTTAGGCTTTGCTGGATCTTGCAAGTGATCATCTGGGTATGAAACCACCTAAGAGTAATTTTAAAGATTTATATGTAGAATAAGTCAAGAAAAAACCAAGAAGCATGTTACAAACTCATACTTACTGATGTATTTGTTACTTCCATCATTGGAATTGAAGAATTTTGTGCCATTGGCATTGTTACAACAGCAGTTACATCTGTAATATTTATAATTATATTTTAAGCACACTTATCATTCCAAGTTTTAATTATTCCAAATATGACTTACTTTTGTTTAAATACCCTCACAAGTAATTGTAAAATGTAAGAATTACTTACTTGTTTCACTCATATATGATGTAAGTTCCATCAGATTTGTTTGGGGACCATACTTGACATCTTCATTTTCTATAAATTCAATAAATTCTATATAGTAATGTAAAATTTGTTTACATATTACAATATGTTGTGTCTGCTATCATATTATACTTACGAGATGTTAATATTGGCAATCCACTAGTTTCTAGTATAAATGATTCAGCATCTTTGAAGTGTTCATCATAATAATTAGGAACAATACCATCTATTTCTTTAACTTTATGTTCATTTTTGTCTGTATTGTTTACATCGCTTTTATTTGTAGAGTGTTCAATTGATTGTTTTGCTGAATAATCTAATTCCTCAATTACTTCCATTTTTTCATATGACACATCTTTAGAAACAAGTGTTGGTGATTTGTTATTCTGTAGTGAATCAGTACTGTATGCATCTATCACAGTTTCCCGAAATCCAGGTACATACTCATCCTGACTGTCATGAGCTGGAGATTCTTTAACATTTCCTTTATCAATTGGTGTTATTTCGTGGGCTTCTGTTTCATTATTTTCATATTCATGTGGAACATTATCTGAAGTTTCATTTACAAGTGAGACATTATTCAAATGGTTTTCTATCTTGAGGCTAGAAATAGATGATACACTATGTTCATCATACTCATAAACAGAGGCTGTGGCTTTACTGTCCTCACTATTGGTGTCACCTTGATCCTGGCCAGAGTACAGATTGAGATCCTCATTCTGACACATTTGTTCATTGTTATAGTTTGTTTCACCATCTGACCCAATGTTACTCTCTGGATCTTCAGTCTTCATAGTCATGTAGCTGGTATTGTCAACAGCGTAATCATCCTCATATCTAATTCTTTTTGAAAATTGATAATCATTTATGTCATTACTCAATCTTTTAGTTGTTTCTGGCATGCTGTTTGTAAAGTCTGTTGTTTTATCTTCATCACAGTCTTTGGATGCACTTGATTCTTCAATTTTAACAACACACATGTCTAAATCTTGTTTAATTTCATTTCCAGAGTCATTGTCTACTAATAACAGGGGATCAACTGGTGTTGTTGATACAGATTCTTCTATCCTAGTTATCGAGGATGAATCAGAGAAACTGAAGTCCATCTGACACTCCACATAGCCTTGACTCTTAACATGTTTAAGTGGCAGCAAACCTGGTACTGGGGCCGATGATTTATTGCTTACTGAAACAGAGTCATCTTCAACTTCTTCAGCTTCTTTTGCTGAGGACCTAGTTACTGCACCAACTGAACGCAATCTTTTACTAGAGCTTGAAGATTTATTTTTTTTAATCTTTGGAACAGTGCTACTGCTAGTTATTGAAGCAGTTGGTCTTAGTTTAATAGTCGTTTTCAGAGAAGGTCTCTCTGAATTTAAATTCATAGAAGATTTTTCTCTTTGTGATTTTTCTCCCCAAAATGGCTCAAAATGTTTTAACTTCCATGGGTCAATCTTACTCTTTTCTTTTTCAGCTTCACTCTTCATCTTTTGTTGATTTTCTGGAGTAAATTCTCCTCCAGAGAGAGATTCTTGCCACTCCAAGCATGCACGAGCAAAAAATTCATTACTTAGACTAGATGAACTTAAACGACCGGAAGTGCTTGGTCTATCTACATTAGGTAGTAATTGTCCCAACTTATATTGATATAAAGGAGGAAGTAATGAAAATGTATGCTTATTTAAAAGAGCTCTAATATTTGTGTTAACTAATATGGAATCTGGAGTTTCTAAGTCTATACAGCCTTCTCTTGTCTGTTGTAATTGAGCTGCTGTTGAAAGTTTTTTGCTGCTACGCTTTCTAGGTTTTATACAAAATCCTGGAATACTCGCCAGAACTTCCCGCATAGTCGATGGTCTACTATTACAGGAAGAGCTAGTGTCTGCACAAGACGTGGCTGCAGTCCATTCTCGGTTTTCTGGTGGTGGAGGAGGTGGTAATGGTTTGACTATTATTCTTGGCAACGGTCTGGAATGATTTGAGCTCTTTTTTCTACGCTTTGATTGTTTTCTTGAAGAGTGTTTACTAGATTTTTCACCGTCTTGCGGAATTCGAATTACCGTATACTGTTCGTTATTGTTGCATGCCAAGTATTTACTCTCTGACGAGTTATCTGAATATTCAACCTCATTATTAACAGGTTCCATTGGTGATACGTCTAACTCCATTGTTAACAACGTGCTTAGTATTAATAGTTTTGTAATAGTATTTTACAACGAAGAAGTACTTAATGCCGCAGCCAATCACTAAATCAACCCATTGTGTATTTCTTCACATGCTATGCATATATGAAATATTTCATGAGTGATATTAGAAACGAATAACATTTAATCATCACTTATTTGAAATAATTCAAGGTTAAACAACATAGTATTCATTCCTTTTCACAACAGAAGAGCGAAAATCAAAATGTCACAACAACGCAGAAAATGGATTCCGCTAACATACGTTCCGTTTTAAGTTACTTATTTATAAATTATCATCAATTTAGTTTACTTTTCATAGACTATTTTAATTATTACTATTTTATTTTACAGCAATTTTACGATGAATTATTACTACAAAAATGTGGTTAAATAAATAATGTAATATTCATTAAAATCAGAAGAAGCATATGAAATGGAGATAACTTTATTTATAAAAATATATTAAGCAATTTTGTACATATTATTATCCAATTTTGCCTACAGATACGCAAAAAGAATCAAAGATAAATCAAATAACGTTGTTGAAATAACAAATTTTTCATTACTTTTACACTATTATTAGATATTGACTACAACGGCAAATGGAAATTTTAAATAGGTTAAAATAAAATAGGCATATTTCAAATGCAAGAAGACAATCAAAATAAATGTTTTCAACACATAACACACAATTGTGCAAAACAGGCTACTACAAGTCTATAATATTTAATTATTCAATAAAATGAAAGTATAACTTTTTTTATATATTATAATTTTTAATATCATTATTTTATTAATATTGAATATAATTTTATTTAACGCTCTCATATTTTTCAAACGTCATAATCTAGGAATAAGATACAGGTAGAAGTAAAAATAACTATAAAATTATTATTAAAAGTTATATATAATGTTAAATAATTTAGGAAAGGCTCGCAAAACTATTTGTATTCGTTGCTGTCCCGATAGTATGAAAGTACGATACTGGCGACGCCTGACGATATATACGTATAGTAATAATCAAAATTTATTTTTACGATATTAATAATTATTTCTTCGAAGTTAGTACCGATTCATTGAATGATACAAATCTTTCACAAAATTATTTTAATCAATATAATTAGTCAATTGTCTACAGTGTAATCTAGTGAGTCTATGACAAGTGGTTAAATTCTCTTTGGTACCTAACCAAAGATAATATAGCCAGCCAAAGTTTGGCTTTAGCATTTATGTTACAGCCGCCATTTTGATCTTTTCATGTGGTTAATTTTTTGTGAGACGCGTTTTATATTATATCGTTAATCTAAAGTATTTTTCGTAATTAATAATATACATTTTGTCAACAAGTGTTATTGTAGTGCTTTGATATAATATAAAGTCTTATTGTTCACCAATATGGGACGTGGAAGGTAATTATAAGTATATAAGATTCATTAGATTTATTTTCAATCAAAACTAACATTATTAGTAGTTTTATTGATTTATTGTGTTCTTCTTTATAAAAATGTAGAGACCGCAGCCGAGATAGGCGTCGCAGTCGGAGTAGGAGTAGAAGCAGAAGCCGAAGCCGTAGTCCGCGCTATGGTCTCGGATCAGGTGGTGGCGGGGGCGGCGGTGGATATGGCGGAGGCGGCCGAAGAAGTAATCCAGGAGCAAATCTTCGCAAACCCAAATGGGATTTAAGTAGGCTAAAACCATTTAAAAAGGATTTCTATATACCACACAGTGAAGTAGAAAATAGACCCGAGTCAGAGGTGGAAGCTTGGAGAAGTGAAAATGAAATAACCTTAAAAGGCCGTAACATACCTAAGCCAACGCTAACTTTTGATGAAGCTGGTTTTCCAGATTATGTTATGGATGAAATTGATAAAATGGGATTTTCCAAACCAACTCCAATTCAAGCCCAAGGTTGGCCAATTGCTTTAAGTGGCTATGATATGGTTGGTATTGCTTCAACAGGTTCAGGAAAAACTCTATCCTATATTTTGCCAGCTATTGTTCATATAAATAATCAACCAAAATCAAGTAGAGGTGATGGGCCTATGGCCTTAGTTTTAGCTCCGACAAGGGAACTTGCTCAACAGATTCAAGAGGTTTGTGATAAATTTGCTAATACGTCAAAAATCCACAATACCTGTTTGTTTGGAGGTGCTCCAAAAGGACCACAAGCTAGAGACTTGGATGCTGGGGTTGAAATTGTAATTGCTACTCCTGGACGTTTGTTAGATTTTTTGGAAAGTGGACGAACTAATCTAAAGAGATGCACTTATTTAGTCTTAGATGAAGCTGACAGAATGTTGGATATGGGTTTTGAACCTCAAATCAGAAAAATAATAGAACAAATAAGACCAGACCGACAGACCCTTATGTGGTCAGCTACTTGGCCTAGGGAAGTCCAAAGTTTAGCTGCAGAATTTTTAAAAGATTACTTACAAATTAATGTTGGATCATTGCAACTGGCTGCAAATCATAATATATTGCAAATTATCGATGTTTGTATGGAGTATGAAAAAGAGACTAAATTAAGCACTCTACTAAAAGAAATAATGGCAGAGAAAGAAAATAAAACCATCATTTTTATTGAGACAAAACGACGAGTAGATGACATTACAAGAAAAATGAAAAGAGATGGGTAAATCTTTTTGACAGTTTCTTAGTGAATTTGCAATTTACTTTAAAATACAGTAAAGTTTATTAACAAGAGTAGCTTTTTATAAACAAAAGATTTATAATTTCATGTAATGTGCAATCTTCACAATTTGCAGGTGGCCAGCTGTTTGTATTCATGGTGACAAATCACAGAATGAACGTGACTGG
Organism: Nymphalis io; assembly: GCF_905147045.1. NCBI lineage: Eukaryota > Metazoa > Arthropoda > Insecta > Lepidoptera > Nymphalidae > Nymphalis > Nymphalis io. Next base: position 4,873,048 of record NC_065890.1, on the reverse strand, counting down.
GTATTACAAGGTAAGACAGCGCTGGGTAATGTTGGTTTTTGAAATATGTTTTATTATCTTTTGTTTTATTTGATATTCTATAAACATTTGTATCATATTATTAAAATAGATATCCTTTTCCCTTCAACTAAAAATTATTATCCTAAAAAGTGGCGACAGTAAAAAAAATGACGAACATCGAAACGAGTCGAGAAGCGGTGTCGGACTGAAGTAGCACGCGAGTCGCGGGTGTGGCAATCCTGCCACGCGTCACTTGACGCGTGTCGCGTATAAACGGTATCTGAACACATGTCTGCATGTGCAGGCTGAGGCGAGCTGCGGCCGGGCGGCGAGGGCGGCGGCCCGCGGGCGATGTCGCCGCTAAGCGCCCGGCGGCCGCACCGCTCCGCCCCTATTGACGGGGCTAAGCCCTAAGCACTCAGAGTTGCCACCGCGGCTAGTCTGCGCCGCTTCTCGCGCGTGCGGCGCGGCGGGGTTGGCGGTCGGCCTCGCCGGGGGGCCCGAGGCGCGGGGTGGCCCGCCGCCGCTCCGAGTCGGCGCTCGAGGCTCCCCGTGCGCTCGCCGTTCACGTCTCGCTTTGCGCCTCTTGCGCTCTCGGACGCCCTTATTAGTCCTAATTGACATTTCGATCGAACTGTACACCATCACTTTTCGATGGGATCGTTAAAAGTAGTAAGTTTCGAACATATTGCGACATATACACTGTCCGAGATGTTTTTGGCTACAGTCGGTCGATTGAAATATTCATGGCATTCATTGTAGGTTGTGATTTATATTGATTTTATTATATTTATTATATTATACATATAGTGAAAATATTTAAATATTGTTTTGTTATCATGTATAGTATTTTGAACAAATAGTAAAAAATATGCGACTGTTTAATTAATTATGTTAAGCATATTATATATTTTTAAATAATATATATTCTACTAATAATCAAGATTATCATTAGCAATTACATATTATCATTCACATTAACTTTATGATGACCAAATGTTTGTACTAGTAATTAAATTAATGTTTAGAATTGATAAAACTGGTTATATTTTATATATAAATTAGTAATTTTAACGAAATCTTTCTAATCTAATTCTTTAATCTACATAGTTCAATTTATGTTTAAAGATATACTTACAAAATATATTATTTCAGATTTTCGCAGTGGAAAAGCTCCTATTCTTGTAGCAACAGATGTTGCTGCAAGAGGATTAGGTATGTGTATAGTTTTGCTATAACTTGACTTTTATGGTTATATGTTTTTGCTAATATTAATTTGTTTTTAATATATTTTTTCAGATGTTGATGATGTCAAGTTTGTAATAAATTTTGATTACCCTAGTAACTCTGAAGATTATGTTCACCGAATTGGTAGAACAGGTAGAACTAATAAAACCGGAACCGCATATACATTTTTTACGCCATCAAATGCTGCTAAGGCTGCAGATCTTGTCTCAGTGTTAAAAGAAGCCAAACAAGTAGTTAATCCTAAGCTGCAAGAGCTAGCAGAACGAGGTGGTGGTGGTGGCAGAAGTAAGTATTGAAACAAGACTCAAAAGTTTGACTCATTGGATTTTTAAACTAGACAGTATATTAATGCTTGTCATTATCTACTTAGGACACCGTGGTCGCGGTGGCAGATACCGAAGAGGACGTCGATCCAGAACTCGATCCCGCTCTCGCGATCGACGTCGTCGGTCACGTACGCGTTCACGATCCCGAGATCGCCGTCGGCGCAGACACAGCTCGTCCAGATCGTCACGCAGCAGGTCATCGAGATCTTCGAGAAGTCACTCGCGCTCCCGTTCCCGTTCACGTAGCCGATCTCGCTCAGGCAAGTGCAGCCCACTGAAGGATGGTTCTAATATTGGGCCCCAGCCTGCGACTCAGGCTCTGCTGCCGACGCCCAAACCACTTTTGCCCACACCTATTGGTCCCCAACTACCTCCCTCACATTTTGATAGACCTAACGGCAAAGCTTCCTCAACACCTCCCATTCGCAATAATGAAACGCGATCTAATGATACAGACTTTTCTCCTAGTAATTACATAAATAATAATGTTAATAATCACATAAATCATGATACCAATTTACAGCAACAACAACAACAGCAGGCAAACTCTATTCCACCTTTAATGGCTATAAATCCTCAAATGAATATGTGTGTTCCTCCTCCAATGAATGGTCAAGGCTTTATGATGCCTCCTTACTTTCCCAGTGATCAATATGGAATGATGATGCCAAGTTTTCCTCCCAATGCCATGCTCAATACTACTGGCTGGGGAGCACCACCTCCACCCCCTCCTCCTCCTCCTCCTACGGAAACTAGTGGTGGGCCTCAAAACAGCTATGACTATGGACAAAGTGGCTCGGGGCAAAGTCGCCTTCCAGAGTCGGATTCCAGAAAAAGAGGAAGTCGTTCTGGTGGCCTCGGAACTTCGAGCTCGTTTGGCCTGGGCTCTGGCGGCCTGGGTTCCGAAGGGGGCTTCGGATCATCCAGCGGTGGCCTGGGCTCAGCTGACAACTATGGCGGTGGTCTCGGGTCAGGCGGCCTAGGCTCTGGTGGCGGCCTTGGCTCCGATGAGAGCCAAAGCGGCTCCCGGTCGCGGGGCAGTCGTGACCGACGTCGGCGAGGAAGAGGACGAGACCACGATGACTATAACTCGGATAGCCCGAGTGGTGGTCTCGGGTCTTACGGCTCGGGCGGCCTCGAAGGCGGCCTGGGTCAGGCAACTGGCGGATTAGCTACTGGCGGTCTTGGCGTACCCCATGGGAGCCTCTTGCCGCGCATGCTCCCGCAGAACGTTGGCGACTTCGGAGAACAACAAAACGCAAACTTTACAGCTTTCGGTTCATATGGGTCTAAAAACAATAAAAGAAATCAACCCGAAAATGACGGTAGTAATTTTGATAGTAGTAATATGAATGGTGTTGATTATTATGGCCAAAATATGGGACCTGGCCGACCTTTCACATCTAATGTGGATCCAGTTATGTCTAATGGTGCGCTGGCTAACGGCTCCATGGGGTACAGAAATGACCGCCAGGGCAATCGCCAACGACGGTGAATAAGATCGAGGTTTGTTACATTCAAACCAATGCAAGCTCGTCTCCCTAACAATACCAATTTTGAGATGCCATCCATAAAATATCATTATTAGATATTATTGTGTTTTTTAACTTTTTAATATTGTTATGGTTGGTGTGTCAAAAACACTATTATTTCTATTAATAAATAATTAACTTTGTATTCACAAAGAAGAAGTGCAATTTTTTTATATTTGTTTTTTTTTTTACAGAGAACGGCTATAATGGTGACTCTCGTCGACGTAGGCGGCGATAAAACTGAATAAATTCGGCACTAACAGAACAACTGAAATAAATTAAGGAATTGCTATTTTCATTCCATATGTATCGGACAGTACTGATTTGATTTTTATATTGATAAAAAACAATACATTTTATAAATAATTAAATTTTCAGTGATTGCTTAAAGTAGTATTAAGAATACATTGGTACATTTAAGTTTTATATTAAAAACAATGTTAGTAAAATGTAAACATGTTTTAGTGTCTATTAATGTATACCATACATAATTAAGAATAAAAATAACAGTATGATTAAAATCTTATATACTCACAATGCCTTTTTATAATAGATGCAAAAAAAAATTAAGTAATGTAATTAAGTAAGGCTAAATGCTTTATTTATTAAGATCTGTACAATTTGTGTTGTTAAAAAAAACCAAAAGCAGAGGTTTTTTGTAATTGCACTTGATGTTTTATTCTCACATCACTGGTATGTTGTGTAAGAAATATTACAAAGTAATCTTGCTTTGTAAAAAGATAGATACTTCTCATTGTAATGTATCTAATAACAATCATTGTATTAATTTGATTCTTAAGTCCGAATCTATGTATATTTTACTTGAGTAGTAGTGTATTTTATTAATGAAAATAAAATTCCTTTATATACATACAATGAGTTTAATTTTTGTGCTAAAAAATGCATCAAATGGCTAGCTGGTTAAATTGATTTACTATTATGTAAATGGCAACAATTTTTGTATCCAAGACAACTATTGACTGATCAATAAAGTGAAATAATTCATGTTACCAAACAGTCGTAATGAGTTTTTGTGTTGATTTAGTTTCTGAAGACTCCTTCTATGAAAATATAACTTTGGGAATAACAAAAGTCTTAGGTAATTAAAGTAACTTTTATTCATATAGCAACAAAATGTTACCAATTATTGGTAAGAATTAGCTTTGTGTTTAGGTAAAAATTGAAATCCATCTGGAACTGGACCTAGCAACATTTCACTTATTTTAACCCAGTCAGCACAGTTTCCAGATGCCATTAAAGTTTCCAAATCATTGCGACCAAAGTATAATGGAGGCCTTTCGTTAATTTTTTGAGGCGGTCTTTCTAATATACCAACAGGTATATAGCGGTATAAAAATGAAAGCCACTCAAGTAGAAAGCGTCTTGTATTTTCTACACCTTGTGTATCTGAGCCCCAATGCTCTAATCCAAAGTTTGTGAATTTTTTTATTATATCAAATCTTTCATTACTGCTTATGTCCCACAGTTTCTGCTCCTTTATTTCTGTAAATATCCATGGCTTTATTAACGCACCCCTACCAATCATGACACCTTGAACTGTTGGAGCTACTTCTCTTCTGTACATATAATCTTCATAACTTAAAATATCACCATTACCAAAAACAGGACAAGGCAAACCTATTTTAGCACAAGATTCAATGTAGTCCCAATCTGCTAATTTTGTATATCTTGCTTCTCTGGACCTACCGTGTAGTGTTATTAGCGAAGCACCCCAGTCTACTACTTTTGGAATAATGTTATGTGCAATTTTTTTGTCCTGATATACACCAGTCCGCATTTTTACAGTAAATGGTATGCTTAATAGACTTGAGGCACTTCTAACTGATGCTTCTAAAGCAGACATTCTGTGCATCATCCCACTGCCTCCACCTTTCTTATAAATCAAATCTATTGGACATCCGAGATTTAAGTCAATAAAATCTAATTCTGTATTTTCTTGCAATAATTGAGCTACTTTTGCAATTCCATAAGCATTGTTTCCGCATATTTGAGCTCCAAATATATCCTCTGATTCATGTCTTTTAACCAATGCCCATTCCTGTTTTAGACCTTTTAATAAAGATTCACATAAAGCCATTTCACCACATGTGATATCAGCCCCATATTGTTTGCAAATTCTTCTAAATGGTAAATTACCTACAGTTGTTAGGGGGCTGAGAAATAATTTGTTTTGCCAGTCAATTTTCTTTCTTTCTCTTGGTAATAATTTAATCAAATCATCATCTATAACTGCTCCACTTTTGCTTATGATTTTCTCATTCTCCATTGTTGACTTACTAGTGTCACTTTCAGTTTCTTTTTTTTCAGGTTTATTCTTGGTATCTAGAGATTTAACCAATTTTTCAGCTAAGGAAAAATCATATTTTCGTTTTTGTAAACTTATTTGAAGTGATTGTTGTAAAGTATTTTTAACATCCTCTTTCCAAGTGCTAAATTTAGTTTCATCAATAATGTTAAGTCCATCTTTTGTTGTATGTCCAGAACCAAATCGACATGTAATTCCTCTAGGGCACCTTCCTCGAATGTTAAATAAATGACATTCATCACCTAAATCTTGTTGTTTAGAGTTTAAGTACTCAATGGGATTGTGAATGTATTTGCACTTTGTAAACTGGCATGCCTTAATTTCATCTTTGGAAATAATATTTATTATGGTTGGGCATGGTTTATTTTGTTTATCATCTTGAAATGTTTTTGGTCTTGCTTTGTTTTGGCCTCGTCTTTTTACCTTGCATTTATTGTTAGACGGATCTCCATTTTCATCACATCGGAGCTTTTTAGCTTCAGTTTCATTATCAATATCTTCACTTAATTTACGCTTATTAATTATTTCATTTTTTTCTGTTTTATTTTTATCTTGCTTTTGAATTATGAACTCTTTTTTTATATCACAAACACCGGCATTAGGATTTGTCATTATGTATTACCTAATTAACAATATTTAAGTTTTTTAAAGATAAAGAAAGATTTGTCAAAATCTGTACAAAATGAATATCACTATCAATATAGAGGTTATGGTTATAATGTTCTATTAATAATCTCTTAAAATTGCATTTAATATAGCATAGAACAACTACTTAGCTTAGCAAACCCGATATTTAAATTTTAATGTACATTACAACTGAGTACGTAATAGTATATATTATCATATTGCCCATGTGTTGACCATACCTCATACGGTAAGGTACGGTCTAAGCTACGTATTGTCAAAGTTGATAATAAACGTCAGACTTAAAATTTTCGATTTAATATAATAATACTGGACTTTTTATTGATATTTGAAATACAATTATTGACCGTTTAATGTAATGTTGATATTATTTTTTTAATTAAAATAAATATGGTAATTAAATTTATGATAGAATGAACAGTAGATTTGAAAATAATTTATTTCTTTTTGTATTTACTTTTTATTTGATGTTTTTTTTAATATCATAGTCATTTAATTAAATAATGAGGTTTACTGATTGCTAAAACTAACTATTTATACTATGAAAAGTTTTCTTGCATAGAGACCTAATACAGCTTCTTAAAGATAAATGTAAATTTTATCAAAAAAGTAAAAAATACAACAATACCTTGGACTGTCTTCATTTCGAAAAACTATGCGACGATTGCCACAAATTATCGATAGATTTTTATAACTTTGTAAATTGTCATGTCAAAATATTGAAAATACTATTCATGTTAATTCCAGAATTATTTAGGCTTTCATTAAAAATAAAAGAAGAAACAATAGTACTTATCCCGATCAAAAGTATCTTAACATAATGTAGCGACTACTGGCATAAAAATATGTGATTTATTTGCCAAATTTATTACACGGGCATATACAAAATTATGGTGACTCGGTCATCGATACAAATATTGGTCACAACATTAGCAGTATTTGTAATTTGTCATTTAGTACCTCCGAAGTACATATAATATTAAAAAAACTAGACGAGACAAAAGGTGCTAGCTGTGATGAAATTACTATTATATACAAAATATTAATTAGATAAGCAAGTGTCATAACTTTTCCATTGCCATAATTTTTAATCGTCCCCTTATGGCATGGCATGGCATTTTTCCAGAGGCATGGAAAAAATCCTTAGAAGGTCCAATTTATAAAACTGGAGATAAATAATTATTTTCTAATTATAGACATAAATAAATAATCTATTTTATCTACGTTAGCCAAAGTTTTTGAAATATTAGTCACAGAAAGAATGTCTTGGCATTTAAAACACCATCTCACTGCCCACCAGCATGGAGTCTTTAAATCACGGCCAACCACAATAAATCTTCTTTGCTTCACTTCCGAATTGTTTAAATCCATTGATAAACGCACTGCTGTTGATGTAATATATACCGATTTTAGTAAAGCATTTGACAAAGTAGACGACTACATTTTATTAAATAAACTGGCACAAGCTGGCATCGGCGCTTCATTACTATATTGGTTTAAATCATTTGTAGTTAAGAAAAACTTTTAAAGTGGTTACTACCAGTGACTACAATTCTAACTTTTTCTCAGCGCCTTCAGGTGTACCGCAAGGTTCACATCTTGGCCCGAACCTATTCAATGTGTTTTTTAACGACGTCATTAATTTTTTTTCTTCTCCTAAATATTTCTTATACGCAGATCACCTAAAAATAATGAAGCCTATGACTTACATGAAGATATAGGTAAATAGATTTACCAACTGGCTTTCATACTACAAATAAAATGTCACTCAATATCATAGTGTCACTACGTCCAAATTACTCGAAATAACTCACTTAAGCCAAACAAATATTTCATAGATTCTATCCAGATTTAACAATTAAATAACATAAGTGATTTTGGAATTATACTAGACTCTAAACTACGATATGATGTGCATATCTTGAATAGTGTTTCAAAAGGATTGAAATTATTGCGATTTGTCTTAAGAAATGCCAAAGATTTTAAAAAGTCGTCCACCAAAATTACATTATTTAACACTCTTGTCCGTCCTAACCTTAAATACAACAGTATAATCTGGAACCAATATTATTATGTATACACTAAAAGACTAGAAAGCTTCCAAAAACGTTTTCTCTACCACCTTTTTTTTTTTTGAACGCTGGAAAAACTTGATACGCGTTTTCTCCACGGGAACTGTGGGGGTGTATGTGAGGCTCGCCGGTGTCCAAGGGGCCGAGTGCATGGCCCGAACATCGGAATACCTACTAAAAACCACCGGTACCCTTTCCGTCTTAACGAGGAGCGCTACGGGATCGGATTTCGGATGTTACCGTGACACTTTTCTCTACCACCTGTCATACAGTGAACATAAGGCTAAGGCCTCCTCTTCCTTTTGAGGAGGAGGTTTGGAGCTTATTCCACCACGCTGCTCCAATGCGGGTTGGTAGAATACACATGTGGCAGAATTTCAATGAAATTAGACACATGCAGGTTTCCTCACGATGTTTTCCTTCACCGTTAAGCACGAGATGAATTATAAACACAAATTAAGCACATGAAAATTCAGTGGTGCTTGCCCGGATTTGAACCAACGATCATCGGTTAAGATTCACGCGTTCTTACCACTAGGCCATCTCGGCTTATACTGACATGCTTATGTCTTATAAAATGGCAAATGGAACATTTGGTTGTGGCGACTTGCTTCAACAAATTAATCCTAATCTCGCTTACCTCGTAGAAACGTTTACAATCACTTTTATATTTCTACATCCAATTCAAATCTTGGACACTATGCTTCTTTGTGTAGGATCTGCACACTATAATGCGCTTTGTAAACAGCACACTGACTTAAATATTAACCTCAGAATTATCTAAGTTTAAAAAATATTTTCCCAATACTTAATGTTTTGTTTTATTTTAAAAAGTTTTTTTAAGTTTCATTATTATTATTTACGACATTTTATTTTGAATACATTTTATATTTTGTTATGTAATATGTACTTAACTCACATTTCAAACAACAACTAACACAAATTAGTCTTAATTTAACCATTGTTTATCTTTTTATAGTTTCTGTGTTTATTTATTGAGTATGTTATTTTTAATTTCTGTTTAGTCATTATTTATGTGTTTGCTGTGGTCTCCTTTAATTGAAGGAGCACGGCTATTTTAAAACATTATTCCAGGATGTAATGTACTCGTAAGTGTGTACACTTTTTGGAGATCCTTAATAAATAAATAAAATCTGTAACAGTGTTGTTACATTTTACATTTTTACATATCAACTCTAAAAAAAAATGGAATAAGGCGGAATTAGTAACCTTTGTCCGTGACTTGGCCAGCATCAGCCTTTTTTCCTATATTATCAAAGGGAACTTTACGATGTAATCTTTATCTCGTCGCATAACATGCCCAGATCGCATTCGACTCTCAAGAATATTGTCCACAATGGAAGCGACCTTTAAAAAAGCATCTAGTGTTCATTGCAATTTTTAGTTAATATTTAGAAAGATCTTTATCTTTATAGTATGTTAGTTTGGAAAACCTAAATAGAAAAGTTTATATTTAAAAACACAACGTTCTTTTAGAGTCCGATTCAAGAATATCTAATGTTGTCGTTGAACGCCGCCCACCATGCGACCGTGTGGCGCTTTCAAATTGGGAACAGAGGCATTCAGCAACATTACCAGAAGATTTACGCAATTTTTATGCATCGACCGATGGTTTTGATTTGTCCTGGCATTATAAATACTCAGGAAAGAAACTTTTTAATATTTTATTTGGAATGCAAGCTAACAAAGAGCCCAACTGATGATAATTGGTCATTTCAGCCTATATACTTCTCATTGTAAGAAGTTTATATGTTGTAAAAATAAAATAGTAAATACAATATCTCACTTACCATTCAAATAAAGCTTACAACCACCAAACATACAATGTAAAATTGTTTAGTGTGTTTGCACAATGTAGGTGATAAGAGTGCAATAATTATTATTTTATTTAACAATAGTGTTGAATATTTATTGCAGCTGATGAAATTTTGTCTGTGGGATCAATAAGAGTAAATGCATTAAATGATTTGTGCTTGAGTTCTGCACTCAAAGATCTATTAGATTTTTCACTTACGCGTCCAAGTAATGGTCCACGTCCGGTACTGAATACTAAAAGTAAGGTTTTCGAAATTGACAACTGCAGAAATATAGGAAAGGTAAGAAAGTGGTGAATATTTCTTATTTTTTTATTGATTGAAATAGATTTTATTTCGATATAATTTGATTGATCTAAATGATCTCCATTATGTTACTCATATTCATATTTTCTAAATTCTTTTTTACATCACTATAAAATGTATTATTATGTATGCGTTATGGTGTTATATGGCTTCGGTCGTATGATCGTATTCACATTCTCTTTTCATCAAATTATCGTTATACATAGATTTAAGCATAAAAATAAGCTGTGGAGTTAATAAAACACAATTGGTTGTATAAATTATAACTTACGGATTACTTTCAGGTGTGTTTGATATACACCGGTGGATGTTGGTCTATATGGCTTGCAACGAGAGAGGGGTCATGGGGTTGGTTAGCGCATTCGTTTACCAATTATTTTAGAATGGCTCTCGTGCATCTCGGTCTTCCAGGCTGGCAGGCGGCCTTTGCAAATCTGCCTCTAATACCATGGGCTGAGGTAATGTATATTTTTTTCACTACATTCAGTTATTTGAAATAAATAGTTTTATTACATAAGTAGTTCAAATAATGCATTAGAAAATGGGCATGTAACGTTTTAAAAGGTTTAACAAGAACGCTACACTCATTGCTACGCAGAATACTGTTTATAACGTACTTAAGGTATTTTTTTAATTAAATATATATTTTTTTATATATCTGTTTTCTATTGATTTTTTAATAAATTGTAGTTTTTGATCGGTTTTCCTGGTCTTGTTGTAATATTAAAGCGACACTTGAGCTGAAGGGGTTCAGTGGTTAAAACATCTGAGTCTTAACCAATGTTTGTCGGGCTAACTTGGGCAAGCACCACAGAATTTTCATGTGCGATAATTCATCTCGTGCTGTGCGTGGCTCGCAAAGGAAAATATTGGAATCCTGCACGTGTTGGATGAAAATCTGCCACATGTGTATGCATCTGCGTCAGAGCAGCCAGGTGTAATAACCCTTAACCTTCTCTGAAAAAAGAGAGAATCCCAGCAGTGGGACATTTACAGGCTGTTACTTTACTTCACTTTAAAACGACACTATAAACTATTGTGTGTAAGTCACTATAAAAAAATATTGTTAATAATTTGCCTGAAGTTGATTTACTGAGTGTTCTTATTTTATTTATGATACTGTTTATAGAAAATATAAACAATATATTTTTACTTTTTTTTCTTATAATCACAGCAATTATTTCTTCTATTGGCGCCGCATCTTTTGGAGAAAACAGAAATTGAACAGAACGCGATCTCTGTTACCAACGAAACTGGTCTGAACCACATTGATCCTACCATATTTAAGTCTTCAGTGCGTCATCACAAAAATACTTCACGGCCATCAAACCAATAACCTTAAAAAAATCTTATGAGTTGGCATATATTTAATAAAAATTGAGTATTGCAGTTTCAAGAATATGTTTTATTATTTAATTTGGCAAAAAAATAAAAATGGAGTAAATTTAACCGCGAAAATAAAATAAAGCGTAAACTTACATATTAATGTATATTGAAAATCCTCGATACAATAAAATTTACAGCTAATTAACAAAATAAAATGGACGGAATGTAAAATCCTTATGAAATTCAAGCTAATATTACAATAAGAATATCTATGGTATAAAAGTTCTTAACATTAGCAGATCGTAATTCATTAGCGAAAAATCTGAAAGCATTTGAACTATTTTATACGTATTAGTATAAATCGGTCCATACTTTGCAGTGAAGAATTTATTATAAAAAATATGAAGTGATGTGTCTTTGTAATACAAAATCTTACATTTCTAAGTGGCAACTTAATTCAATTAACAGTACACACAAAAAAATACTGAGACATATTATTAATTAATCAATAATTTGTGAGTGTGTTTTATAAGTAAATGCATTACATTCCTTACGAATGATCGCCTTACAATTAGATAAACTTAGAACCTTTTTATACACCTAAAACACACATTACTATCGTTACTTTAGTAACAGATAACTATATCCAGGTGGGATTAAATTTTGAACACTAAAGAGATTGTGATCATACTAGAGTGGTTTAGTGCGTTAAGTAGGGACCAGCGCCGAACTGTCGTGCCTCGTGGTTTCCTACCTTATTAGCGCCATTATTAGAGCTTTGGACCTGGCGTCATAGATGTCATCATGTTTATTTATTATCTTATCTAAAAATAAATTTCTAAGACTGAAATTTGAGTGCTCTTTGTGCAGCTCCGTCCTGATAAGATTCCAACAGTTTTGGTTTTAGCGGCTTTTATCACTTGGCGCCTAGAGCGACTGCTCCATTGATTCTACAGTAGGGCCAGCGCTGATAAGGGTTATAAGAACATTTACATTTGTAATGGTAACAATTTTCCTATGGAAGGGTACATTAAGGAATAAAATTATTGGAATGATTATTACCAGTTATGTTAAAGCGGCTGCGACTGCGCTCTATTTATATCTCGATTAGATTCGAGCCAAAATTAAGCAATACAACTTATGATATTACTCAATCTAAAACAGTCGATAGCATTACGGTTGTATATAACCATGTGATGATAAATATTTTAATAAACAATACATTTATTGTTTGAAACAAATTATTTCCATGAAAAAATTAATATTTATATAAATCGTTTAAAAATATACAAGAATATATGTATATATGTACTATATAATTATTTGTGATTATTTCGTGTTGAATTGCGTACATTATTTTAGTGTAAGGTGTTCATAGTAGAGACCAATGTTGCAAATTTAACTTTTCCACATGTGATCGATTGCCTTTTACAATTATTCTATTAATTCTTGTTTATGCCATGTCGTTATTAGAGTGATTAATAATATTCATGATTAAAGATAATGGCGATGATATATTAAAATATATCAACGGTCTATATAAATTCGTCATGTGATGGTTTACTTTCCTTTAATACTTGTCTTATTTTGCACTAATACGAATTAAATGAATAGTCGAATAGCATAAATATCATTATTTTCATATTCATAATTTCAATTCATTAGTATTTCTATTTCTGATAATACTATTATATTATATATTGTTGCGATCAATTATTATAATAGTGTATCTTCAAAGCTGTTCATGTAACATTTGCTCAAAATGTTCTAAATGCATATCATATCAACTCTAACTATTAACTATTTAGCTCTATAGAAGTCTACTATGTTATATTTCGTTGATACACGGATCGCTCAGTAGATCCAGGTGACGGGCACCCACTGGTGGTCGGTGGACAGCGAGTGCAGCGCGTCCATGAGTCGCGCGTGCGTGGTGTCCGAGTTGCTGTTGGTGAGCACCAGGTCGATGTACTTCTCGTATTGGCGCTGAATGCGCGCGCTGTCTTCTAGAGTCTGTTTCATATCTTCTTCCTGTAAATTATTAGTTTATATATTAGCTTCATTTAGGTTTTTTTTTTTTGTCAATATTAATTAAGATATTCAAATATTCACTTTTATCCAACGAATATAAATTTGCGGGGCTGGGTCTTGAAACGTTGGGTCCATGGTCATCCGATACAAAAATAATCATAAAGAACTTTCTAAGAAACTGGTCCACACTTCTGGACCCAATAGCTGGCGCTTATTTAGCCCAAAGGCTGAGTCTAGCGGTGCAAAGAGGCAACAGTGCCAGCGTCTTGGGTACAATGCCACAGGACAATCTTTTAGACGGCGTGTTTCTGCTTTAAATTTGTAATGTGTATTTTGTTCTTTTTATTTTAATTTAGTATTTTATAAAAATGTCTGTATATATAAATATACTTAAATTATTCAGATGTTTTTTATTAGTTGTAAGTTGTATGCATGGAATATTAGATGTTATTTCCCTTGTGTATGTAATAATGCTCATTCGACCCTTTCGACCCGAACACAGCACACGAAGTGTAGCCGTGAAGCAATAGAATTACTGATGAGTGGGTGCTACACCTGGGATTGTACAAAGTTTTATCGCCAGTAGTTACTTGAGAAGTGGTTTGATTTTATTCGTGTTCAATATAAAGAGCATGAAATCCAGTTTACCTCGTATAGTGACGCAAGCGACTCCAACGTGCGCGCGCGTCTCGAACTGTAGCGTATGGAGCTCTGCCGATCGAACTAGACGGCGCATGCGCAACCGTCACAAACATAAAAGTTTATATCTACTTCAAAACATGCCATAAAATAATGTCAGATATAATATATATTTTTAGCACAACAATAAATTGTAAATAATAATCTATCAAAAAAATAAGTATATAATATATACTATAATAACAGAACTATTCTATATTATCTACTTTAATAACTCAAATATATAAATTATAATATATGAAAAAAATATATATACATGCTATACTGTATGCAGGTATATGAGAACTAGAACTATTGTTTTTTTTTTTGTATTTCTAAATCTGAATGTTATTTAAAGATAAGGTTAAAAGGTGAACTAGTTTTTACCGTTAGGTTGCGGTTGGAGGCGTACGTGAGGTTACGTAATTGTTCGATGCCCGGTGCTGAGATCATTACAACGTACGGCAGAAATTCGTTGCTATTGTGTAGAAGTTTCAGTGATTGTGGAGCGCAGTCCAGTATACACATTTTACCTATTCAATATATTAAATAACAAATCAATTATAACAAAAATATCATTGAATGTAAATCAGTAATTTATACTTATATTTCATTATAACCTTGTAAGAGGAGGGGATGTAGTGATGGAGAAAGGAGATGAGTGAGTGAGGAAGAGAATGACTCGCATTTTAACTTGTTTATTTTTTTAAATAGTTTTGGAGTTCATGTATTAAAAAAAAATGTGTACCTTCTTTAATAACGGCTCTTATAGAGTCTAAATGAGTTCCATACAGGTGTCCATTGTGTTCTCCGTACTCTAGAAAGCGTCCCGCGTGAGCATCGCGCTCCATCTCCTCGCGGGATACGAACCAGTACGACATGCCGTTCTCTTCAAGCGGTCGAGGAGGACGCGACGTATCTATAAAATATATTTCAGTTTTTTTTTTTTTTTTAAAACAATTATAACATTCCATTACAAAAAAAATGTTTCTATGAGGCTAATTAATTTTTTCGAAGTATATTGTCATATGAAAATTGTATTAGGTTTTATAATATTAAAATTAATCTTTTATATATTGTTACAAAAAAGATTCTTGCATGCTATAGTGGTCAATTTAATGATGTAGGTTATGTTTACTCGTTGGTAGGGCTTTGTGCGAGCTCGTCTGGGTAGGTACTACTCACTCATCAGATATTCTACCGCAAAACAGCAGTACTTGTTATTGTTGTGTTCCGGTTTGAAGGGTGAGTGAGCCAGTACAATTACAGGCACAAGGGACATAATATCTTAGTTCCCAAGGTTGGTGGCGCATTGGCTATGTAAGCGATGGTTGACATTTCTTACAATGCCAATGTCTAAGGGCGTTTGGTGACCATCTGGTGGCCCATATGCTCGTCCGCCGATCTATACTAAATAAAAAAAAATAGGTATATAATGGTACAGACGCGGCACGACGGCGCCGAAGCGGTCGGGCTGGTCCTGTATGAGGCGGTTCTTGAGCGTGCGGCGGCCCACGCCGCGCGTGCCGACGAGCGCGAGCACGCGGCGCAGGAAGGGCGGCGTGCGCGCCACCTCCTCGTACAGCGCCAGCTCCGCGCCCTCCAGCTGCACGCTCGACCGGGACTCGTACACGAACTTCTTTTTCTTTTTCGATATCTAAGATTTATTCGTCTACGTTTACTATTACTGTTTTATGTTATCTGACCGATATGCCAGGATTATAAGTTTTTACTGAACATTCCCGATACCTTTCCCACATATTTTATTTTAACATAACACTTTGAACGCATCTAGTGGTGGTAATCGAATAAATTAACTGATGATAGATTGAATAATAATAATATCCTGGGACATTTTTCACACACGGCCATCTGATCCCAAATTAAGCTTGTACAAGGCTTGTGCTATGGAAACCGGACAACTGATATACTACATATACTAATTTTTACTTTTGTATTCAAGATTAAAATTTTACCAGGTCTTTACATAATCGTGAAAAGTTATTACATACTAATATTATAAATACGAAAGTAACTATGTCTGTCTGTTACGCTTTAAAAGGTAAGCCACTGAACTGATTTTGTTGAAATTTGATGTGAAACAAGCTTGAACCACAAGGAAGGATATAGGCTATTTTATTATACGTAACACAACAACACAATAACAGCCTGTTAATGTCCCACTGCTGGGCTAAGGCCTCCTCTCCCTTTCGAGGAGAAAAATAAGGTTTGGAGCTTATTCCACCACACTGCTCCAATGCGGGTTGGTAGAATACACATGTGGCAGAATTTCAATAAAATTAGACACATGCAGGTTTCCTCACGATGTTTTCCTTCACCGTCAAGCACGAGATGAATTATAAACACAAATTAAGCACATGAAAATTCAGTGATGGTTGCCTGGGTTTGAATCCACGATCATCGATTAAGATTCACGTGTTCTAACCACTAGGTCTTCTCGGCTTTTTTTACGTAACACCCAAAACAAAAATCGCGAGCAAGGCCGCGGGCGAAAACCTGACAAACATATAGTTTTTAGTAAGAACATGTATTAGTAACAGCTTGTAAATATCCAACTGTGCAGCATTGGCCACAAGCCGAGATTGTGATAAGATTTGGAGCATTTTTGACTGCTTCAACTTTTTCCTTCACCTCAAGCATGAGATAAATTATAAACACTAATTAAGCATATGAAAACTGGTGCTTGGGTTTGAAGCTACAATCTTCGGTTAAGATCCATCTGTTGTAGCCACTGGGCCAGGTTGGAACATATTATACAATATAAAAAATTAAAATACACTTACTCTTGCTCCACATATACTAATTTTATGAACAAAATCAGCCTCAGGCGGTACATAAGCTTTTCGTCTCTCTTCCAACTCAGGTGATGGAACTAAACCTACTATGTCAGGTTTTTCTACATGACTTGCCTGCCACCAATTAGGATCTCTTCTATCCGAAACCTTTGAAAAGAGAACCAATTTTATAATAAAATCTTAGCCAAAAAAAAACTTATTTTAAATGTTTATAATATTATTTTGTCTTACTTGTAAAATATCACCTTTCTTAAATTCTAAACCAATCTCTTTACATGGCAATAATGTATCTTCGGAGGGATCATAATCAAATAAGGCTCTCATATAACACTGAAATTTATATAAACATACTAATAAGACAAACATTCACAATTTAAATATTATATTCAATATATATTTTTTCAATTTAATGCTTATGACTTACACTTAATTTATTAGTTAATTGAGCATTTTTCTCTTTAAGGTTAGGTCCAACTTTGAGTGTTACTCTATCATTTGGCTTAGAGACAGCGTCTTTTAGCTGGTCTTCTGTATTTATTTGTACTCCATCCACTTCTAGCAACACATCACCTACACTCAGCAGTGCTTGCTTTGCTGCTGCACTGCCAGCGAGGATTCTAGCTACTATCAACTGACCATGTTCATCGGTTGTAACCTTAAATAAATTAACTACATACAGTATGATCATAAATTCATTCACTTAAATTATAATTCATTATATCTCTATAAAACAAATGAAATTGGTAACATATATTCATCTTATAGAGTAATACAATCCTAGTTTAGATTGTAGAGTTGTTATGTTGTATGCATGAAACAATATTAGTACTTACAGTTAAACCCAATGGTTGTCCAGGTACTTTTCTAAGACCTACAACTTTAACAGTCTCCACTGGCATGTCTCCGTTTTGATCTGGACTTATATCAAGGCTCTCAGCTATGTCTTTTTGTTCTTCTTTTAAAGTTTTCTCATCAATCCCAGATCCACGTTCAAGCCAGATTTTTCCAATTTGATCATGAGCGTCAATAAGTGCCTATTTAAAAGACTAAATAATTAAGAAGTAAAGATGAAGAAACAGTTACTGACATTACATCATAAGTATCAAATAAGAAGTATAAATGAATTTAGGAGCTGGATTTTACACGAATATTTAATGCTTTACTGGACTACAGCGTAATATCACTTGTCCTTCAATGTCGTTAATAATCGGAGTTACAGCAAGAAAGTACAAATATAAACTATTTGGCTAGCTCATTTAATGTTAAATTCTTACCTTAAAATGTACTCGGGACAACAATATAGCCAGTTCAGCTTGCTCGATAGTCCGTATGTTGTTGCCACGATATTCACTGAGCGACTTTATTATGTTTACATTATCCAGGGAGACTGGCTTTACGATCAAGTCCTCCTCTGAATCGATCGCCTATAACATCAACACGTACACTAAGATCTACTTAAAATTTAAATCTTCGATTAATTCATAAAGATTGTACAACAAAAAGAATGAAACAAAAAACAGGCTTAGGCGTGGCACTTGTTTATTTCATAATTTTGAATGAAAACTTATATTTTAAACGCAACACATACCACAATATTTGAAAATAAGTATAAAAAGATACATAAAATATGGCAAAATTATTATATATACATATACATAAATAAAATAAGTTTTTAACGAATAAACTGACCAATATAAAAGTACACACCCACTCGGTTTCTCATTGAGAATTCGTTTCGCATTGCGTGTTTTTGTTTAAGTGTATGCACATTGTAAAAATATATTTCATACTCTATTACCTTTCCATAAAGCTGAAAATTCGTTTTGAATATGACACAGTATTTATGACACAGAAATGATATTATCAAAGTTCCGTGTCTGTCAAAAGTGGCTTTGAGAAACAGATAAAAAATAACATTCCATGATAATTTTAAAGTAATGTTTTTTTTTTCAAGCAAAGCAAATCAATTTATTTAGATAAACAACCAACACACCTTATAAGCCACTTTTCGATGTATTTTTTTGTTTAATTGTGTATATAGTATGTTTACTAAAAACTGCTCAAATGGAGCAACGAGGAATTGCTTCTTTATTGTATATGGAACCACTCTTGAAGTATTCAACAAAAATTGACTAAGATATTGTGAATTATTCCCTTTGTTTTATTCCCCATCGATGGCAGAAGTGTGTCAATTATTTTAAAGGCACAAAAGATAAACATCTTTGATGATTAGTGCCGCATTGATGGTGTACAGAATGAATTAATATCACTTATAATAAAATAACGATGGCATTATTTATTAATATAGTACCGTTTATTATACTTACACCATACTTTCTAGCAAAATCAGGACTTTCTACTATGCTTTTTAAAAATATCACTTCATGATTTGACAGATCTTCTTCAGGCTGCGGTTCTTCTTGTATTTCTACAAAAATAACAGTAAAATACTCATTTTTGTCTGATAATAATAAATTATTCCAAATAATGTAGTTACTGCATAAGTATTCTATTATTCGGTAAAAGAAACATGCTTGAAGTAAGATTTATATTTCATGTCGAAGATACTTTCTTTATTACTAGTTCGGAAAAACATACATCAGAGAAAATAATTCTTCGTCAATTTTCCGTTTTTATTATAACATATAAATGTGGAAACAGATTTTAAATTTTATGCCGTCTTCCTCATAATCGATTACTTTGGTTATATTTCAAGATTATTTATAAGGAACCTAAGTAAGCCAATATTTATTTACCTAACATGTAAGCGATACAAGCATTGACCTTTCATATTTAACCACCAGTAAGAACCACCATTGTTTCGGAAGTGAAAACTTTAACCTGAGAAAAACAAATAAATAATCTTTGTGTTTTTTTGTCAACATTAAGTATAGAAATGTTTGAATCTGCTGTAAACTTGGATAAATGGTGCTATTTACCATATTAACATTACCGGCTGAGACCTGCCTCTAGGATTTATTTCAAGTTGAGTCACAAATACATATATATATATATATATATATATATATATATATATATATATATATATATATATATATTTAATGTAAAAGAAAAATCATTATGATTTTCATTTGGTGTGGACATTATTAATTGCGATAATTGTGCAATAAAGAAATAAGAACTGATTCTGCCATATGGTAGCGTTGCGTTGTCAATTGGCAGCTTCAAATTTGTTAAAAAACAGGGTTTTACTTTTTCCTGATATGAGTACCTATCTGGTATTCACTTTCATCAGAATCCCTTCTTTTGGTAAACTAAGAAAGTTAAAAAAGCAAACATCCATTCTCTGACTTTTATAATACCTTTTAAAGCTACATTTTAATGTTTTGAATAAATATTCATTGTATATATACACAATGAATATTTATTCATCTCAGTGAAGCCTGGGGTACATTATTTGACCTTTATTACGTATTTATATGAAACATGAGCAAATTATTTCTTTATTTATATAACATTTTTGCGGAGACATAACAGTTACCCAATTCATCTCCCTATGATGATAAAAAATAAAAATCGAATCTTTCCTAACAATACTTCTTTATAATTTTTGAGTTGGTAGTGGGGGGGTGTGAAAGAACAAAAATAGTGATCAAATAACACAAACCCCCACAGAGCTGAATTTTGGTAGAAGTCTTGGGTACACCAAAAGAAATAAAAAACCAAAAGTCCCCATCGATCCCATGTGTGCTAAAAAAGTTATTCAAGGTCAAAGGTCAACATTTTCCTTCAACTTTTAGAATGGCGATATCTTAGGATTGGTGACATTTAGGAAAAAAAAACTACAAGGATAGTACATTATAATGTTAATGGTTTTTCTGTCAAGAACCTCTCAGTAAAAGATCGTAATCTAGACATTGGCAGTTTCATATAAAGTCGTTAATCCTGCGCCTGAACTCATTTCGTTCGTGTCGGGTTTGCCGTCCCAAGAGAATACGAATGTGATAGAATGGATAGTACACTTATGTTAGCGCACATACTTGTGCACTATACTACATACTGTACCGTTGTACTGTATCGTTCCCGTTAGCTAATCTCTCTTGAGAATAGCCGTCGTGCCCAAATCGGTCAGGAAGACATCATCATATCATAAGAAGATATTTTTTATTTCTAAACTTCGTTAAATCGTATTTTTCTGCAATATCTATATTTTTTAGTTCGTGGGGGTTTTAGATAATATATTTAGTAGCCGAATGTAATTTTTACATGGTTACTCTTAGATTGTATCCGTATATAATCGTAAGCTTCCTATTATACTTCAGTAATCAGCAGTAGACGAATAAGTCGTTGATAATGTATAAGACTCAAAAATATTAGTCATTAGAATAACTATAAGTAAAACTAAGAGAAATATGGATAAACTTAGAATATATATACTTACTTAATATTATAAGTCCGAAGTGAGTTGTTTGTTACGCTTTCACGTTTTAACTACAGAACCGATCATCATGAAATTTTGCATACCTACAGGCTATCGGGGGTTCAGAAAAGGACATCCCACAGGGGTGAAGCTGCAGGCGGACACTAGTATGTTATTTATAGAATAGAATACATCGATAACTTTGAAATATAATTTATTTAAGAGTTATTTTAGTTTTCGTTACTATTTGGAGGCAATAAGTGGCTACAGATTCTAGTTACTAATATTATGGATCTGATCAGTGTTAGGAATATGTCAAATCATTTAAAAGTACTAAATTATCTATGGTTTTATTCTACAATCTTTGATTAGATTTTATATATTATCGATTAGATTCGTTGGAAGGCTACGCCTGAGTAGGGACTGTGCCTGATAATGTTGTATCAGTTAACACGTAAACAGTGGAAAGTTAAATAAACAAGTCAAAAGACATTTCGTGACAATAACACAATTAATTTACACCATACAATGTTTTCATGTTTTCAAAAAGCCACTCGAATTGAACTATTTCTATTCACGGCCAGTGTCACTAATAGAAACATGATAGATGTATGATCGGTCTACACGAAAATAGATTCTTGTGCTTTATTTTGCTTTTGTTTGGTTAGTAGATGCTTTGCATCGTAGACGTAGTCATCTATTTTGAATTTCATCATATTATCTAATTCATAGATTTTTATATTTTAAATCGATATTCCTTTGACCTTAATTTTTATGTCTTAGGTATGTTCGTGTTGTAAATATCCTACTATTTATTATTCATATGCCGTGATGCACACACCGTTCATGTCAACGACAAGTGCAACTCTAATAAAACAACGGAAAAATAATGAAAAGTGTATGACCACGGTTAAAACCAAAATATTTATATAAAATGAGTATCGATTTAGATTTCTGTTCCTATAATGAACTTGCTCATACCGCTCATCGCAGGCCTCACATCTTTTTTCCCATGCATTATAATATTTACGAGAGTATTCATCCAAATGGAAGTGTTAGGGTAATTTTTATCTACAAACATTTTTGATGAGGATTTTTATACAACTATTAATAACGCGGGATCAACAAATTGAAATGAAGTTGTGGTTTATTTTTAAATTTTTTTATAATCGTAAAGATGGTTTAAATAACGATAAAAAAATTAGAATACAAGTTTGTATTGTACTAGGATCACGAGTGAGTGCAAAATTAAAGTTAATCGATTGCATGAAAACTTATTTCAGAAGTTGACTTAGAATTTGTTTGCAAAATTTGAACCACACAGGTGAAATTAATCAAAGTCTTGTAAAAAGTTGTGTTACACAAGCATGTTTTGAATAAAAAAGCTCATTTTATATAATTCCGTAACAGCCTGTGAATGTCCCACTGCTGGGCTAAAGGCCTCCTCTCCTCTTTTTAAGGAGAAGGTATAAGGTAAGGTAGGTTTATATAATTGAGATAAAATAATACCTATAGTAGTATTAAAAAAAACACGTGTTTATAATTAATTCATTCAAGCGGTTATATTTTTACTTTAAAAAAAAAAATGTCACATTTATGACGAATTTATGAAGTATGCTCATGATGGATATCAATATCTCATTCATTACCAAGGTGAGTCGTCCAGAAGGGGGTTATGAAATGTCGCAGCCATTTGTTTTTTGACTTTCTAAAAGTGCAACAAACTATTAATCTTATACACAGCTTAAGAAAACTATGTATATAATTGATAAAAATCAAATCAAATGTATTTATTCGATTAAAAACTACAATAAAGTGTTTTTGAATCGTCAATATTTCAATTCTATCAACGCATCGCCTCGCGACAAAGAAAAGGAAAGAAACTTGCGTTGTTGCTCTTTTAAAATAAATCAGATTTAAAATGTAATTAGTATACACAAATATCTTCTTAAAATTTTTAAATATGTTAAATGGTAAATTGATTATATAATACCGGTATTTTATCACATATGCGTGCATTGCATTGCCCATAAACTCTCTGTGTCTTATGCAATCGGAAAGCACAGGGGTTACAGAAAAAGTGTGCCTAATGAGTTTCTTGCCGAAACTTATAAAACGACGTGCTGGTAACAGCATATTTGAATGAAATACATGCCAGACTTGCGTAGTCATCTTGTCCCTTTTTTACAACTGAAAAATTACTTCTTTTAAGGATAATTTTAGCGACATATTTCGATTGAATAATTATAAATATGTAATCAAAATATCATATGATTTCATTACTAATTCAGAATTCATCCCATTGGCCGGGTTTTGAGTAGTATAACTGAGAGTGTGATATTAGACGGCAGCCGACAATTTCTATAGTATAATAATTTGTATAGAATTAAATGTTGTTAAATAATTTTAATGCAAATGTATATGATTTTTACATATAATATTAATATAATTTAAATAACTTATTAAATAATAAGCAATAATATAATTAATAAGTAAAAAGATTGCCGACGGACGGATAATTGAATGTAAGCTAAATTCGATGAATCATAAGCCATGCAAAAATAATCACCTTGCGGAAATACTTATGCCGTGACATATATTTGCGTGCTGCGACTTCCAAGTAAGTCCCCTCAATAATCACAAAATGAAATTTATGCTTGCAAAATATAATAGTAACCTTTATACATTAAACATAACATTATTACTGGCTCTATTTAAATTTTGCTTTGAAGTTTAAAGAACACTGCCATTAAAAGTAAAATTTTTGACAAGTTTCAATTTTTCTTTTACCTTATCTAATTGATATATTATAAGCTTTCGTTTAATTGTTTTTTGTGGAATCAGATTTGTTTATTTCATTGGCAAGATGAGTAACATAGTTAAGATACTCAAATTCTGATTCCTTATAATCATATCGAGTATTTTACTATATTTTTTTGTTGTCTTATATAAATCTAAGAGTTACCTAAGTTTTTCAGTTTATTAACGTAACCGTACTTAGACCGTACTATATTTTTAACACATAACATTGTCATGTAATCGGTAGCACTAAACTCACTTAGGCTTTTAAAATTGAAGCGAAACTATTATGTCGATAGTTTGCGAATACATTAAGAGTGTATGCGCAAACAATTTAATGAGGCTCTGCGGATGTCTGTTACGTATCGTGTTTGACATTATGTGTGAAGCGATATATTCTATCTACTGAGTGGATTACAATGTTTGAATAGTAATTTGTTTCACATAAGATTTGAGGTTAAGTTTATTCACACGCCGATTTGCAAACAACTCACCGTCATCGGGAGGTTTATTGCTGACGAAATCCCTAAATCCTCGCCAGTTAACTGTGTAACGTCCACTACGTCGCACCATCATTTGGATCACAGGGGGTGCAACAGTAAATAACACGAAATATTCACTGTGCAGGTCGTGGCATCACCCGCATATGTAGCAGACGAGCACGACACTAACGGTTGCGTATACACGTCACGCGGCCGCGCCGTCAGCTGGGCGAGCGTGACGCGTCACATCGCCGCCCGCCCTCGCGCCTGCGCACAGCATTCGCTGAAACACGCTAGAGCTGCACATTGCATCTGATTATTTATATCGATGTTTTTTATTCCGCTCGCTTAATATCGAATTATGTTATGTATATCATATACTGGTGGTAGAGCTTTGTGCAATCTCGTCTGGGTAGGTACCACCCACTCATCAGATATTCTACCGCAAAACAGCAGTACTTGGTATTGTTGTGTTCCGGTTTGAAGGGTGAGTGAGCCAGTGTAATTACAGGCACAAGGGACATAACATTTTAGTTCCCAAGGTTGGTGGTGCATTGGTGATGTAAGGGATGGTTAACATTTCTTACAATGTCAATCTCTATGGGCGTTGGTGACCACTTACCCATCAGGTGGCCCGGCGAGCATATGCTCGTCCGCCTTCCAATTTTTTAAAGAAAATACTGCTTTTTCCTCGGTAGCGTTTTTTATTATTTAATTAATATATATAGACAAAAAGATTTTGACATCAAACTACTAATGCAGTTTGTAGATGATAAATTGTTGATTGTCTGAAAAATTACCCAACTTCTTCTATAGAGTTACGAGTGATTTTAGTATTATATAATAATGTCCCTTAAAGATATAACGATTTTTTGCGTTGATTATTATTTAAACAAAAACATCTTATGTTTATAAGCGCAAACTAATATAACAATGAAATTTTATTAATTTAAATTTAATAATAATTTACAAGTCGATATAGTGTTATCTGTAAGCACTATTCAAGAGCCGCCCGCCTCAGACCGCCGCCCGACCCCGTTAATATTTCGCAACTGTACTCCATTCGGCTTCCTCGTCTGATATGCTTTAGGGACGTTGCAAGGAAATAACAATAAGTTCCGAACTACAAAATTTAGTACATTTTATTTCAC
This sequence comes from Nymphalis io, assembly GCF_905147045.1. Lineage (NCBI taxonomy): Eukaryota > Metazoa > Arthropoda > Insecta > Lepidoptera > Nymphalidae > Nymphalis > Nymphalis io. Next base: position 4,847,094 of record NC_065890.1, on the reverse strand, counting down.
GAGTGAAATATGTATTGTTTAGAAAATCATTACCTTCGCAAATTTATAGCGTGTACTAAGTAAAATATTGAATTTTTATTTATTATTCATACTAATCCAGATATTTAAATTAATTATTTTTGTATTTCATTTCAACATAATGTTTATTTGTATTGAATTATTACTGAATATTATAAATACACTACATTACTTTATAATAATAGTCTGGGATTCTGATTTAGCTTTAACGCAAGAAATTTAAGCAATGTATATGAAATAAACTAATAGAAAGATATTCGCGAAGCGTTCGGTTCAAGTTTCCACGTTGCTTTATCGTTTTGATTTAGTTTGTGATACATTGTGTTGTGTAAATTTATGCATAAAAATATAACTACTGTGTATTTTAATATGAAAGAAATATATAATCATCTAAATTTATCAAACGATATTTATATAATCAAACGATATAAGTACATAATATTATAGTAATATAATAATAATATAATATCCTGGGACATTATTCACACACGGCCATCTGATACCAAATTAAGCAGAGCTCTTACTATGGAAATCAGACATATGATATACTACATATACTACTTTTCTTTTGTAAATACATACTTATATAGATAAAATAATTTGTAATTTGTAAAGATGTTAAAAACATTTTTTTTTAATTTATTTATAGCTGGACGACAGTGCTACTTCCATAAGACGAAGATGTTTTATTCATCGTGTCTCCATACACTATAATAATTCACCCTTCAGACTGAAGCACAGCACTCCAAATTATTGATGTAATCATTGAGACAGTAGAATAATTGATGATGGAGTGGCACCCACCCAGGCGGGCTTTGTACAATCAGTAATATTTTACCATTTTGGCATGGTATAATAATTTGATATAACCGCAACGCTATGCAGACGGCTATAAAGTATCCATAGTTAGAATTTCTACTTGTCGTAAAATATCTTCGTATTTTAATATTATAAGGTCAGCAAATATAAAAGCTCATAAAATGTTACGACATGACTGTAAAAATTTTGTTTTAATACACTTGAAAGTAGTTTTATGAAATGTAGGTCTAAAACATTTAGTACTGATCTTTCTATTGGTTTGCGGTTTCGATGTCGGAACAAAGGTATAATATAATTGGCCTTGTTGGCTGTTTAAATCAGTGGCCGTCTCTTATCGTAAAGTTCATCACAAGCATTCCTAATAAATAATATTACTATTCAGCAGTGACTTCAAATGCTACTTGGAAGACATTATTATATCAATGCTGATACTCTTTAAGATTAGTGGTACAGAGAATTTCGCTACTTAACATTCCTCGAAGATTTCTATTGAAGCTTCCAATTTATTTATTAACTTCTAAAATATAACAAAATTAAACGCGTTCCATATTTATTCATATACATCGAAGATATACATTTCGATATATTTAACAACCGGGTAAGTCATTTATTTGAAGGGCTTCGTAATTACTTCGTAATTAATTCGTTGTTCTTTAATAAATAAATACTTGGTTCGTTTTTACAGCCTAATTCGTATTAAACTTTTAATATTATTAGACTAAGTAAACTATATATATTTAATAATGATAATGAACTAAGACGAGCCGGATATTTAGTGACACGTGATATTTGTATTATTATTTTGTTAGTAACAAATGTATTTATATGTAGTTCGTTATTATCATTGTTACTAAAAATTACCCAACTTCTTCTATAGAGTTACGAGTGATTTTAGTATTATATAATAATGTCCCTTAAATATATAACGATTTTTTGCGTTGATTATTATTTAAACAAAAACATCTTACTAGAAGAATCTTACTGGACTAGTCCACAAATTCAAAGTCGCTTAGCGTGCTATGGAGCGAGCTATGCTCGAAGTATCTTTGAAGGATAAGATCAGAAATGAGATTATCCGGAAAAGAACCGGAGTCACCGACATAGCTTGCAAAATTAGCAGGCTGAAGTGGCAGTGGTCACGTATGTCGTAGGACCGATGGCCGTTGGAGCAGACGAGTCCTAGAGTGGAGACCGCGAATCGGCAAGCGCAGCGTAGGGCGCCCTCCAGCCAGGTGGACCGACGACCTTAAGAAGGTGGCGGGCACCAACTGGATGCGGAAGGCGGAGGACAGGGAGCTTTGGCGCACCTTGGGAGAGGCCTATGTTCAGCAGTGGACAACGATTGGCTGTTGATTGTTTGTTACTAGCTTGATATACGAGTAGTTAGAAAAGTTCTTTGACACGAAAATATAATAAAATACATTCAACTCTTAAAAAAGTGATTAGTAATTTTTTTTTTTAAATCTCAGTGTGTTGTTTTTATTGTTTGTAATATTTTTCTCGAAATCGACAAATATTATTATTGCATTCGTTTCAAATACAATTGTTTTGAAATTCGAATCTATTTTCGGCTAAAGATAAAGCGAAATAACAACACGTGCTTATCTGAATAATGGCCTATCTCATTAATTAGGCATATTTAATGTTAATTGCATCAAAATCTCAATGAACCAAATTGAGTTCACGCTGGTTTTTAAATTATCCTGGATAAAGCTGCTTATTGCTAATATCTTAGGTGTCGAAGTCAGGGCTGTCACTGTAGCAACATTTTGGATACTGTAATAACACATTAATTTGGCGAACTATATCCTCAATAAATAATGTTAGTTATCGAAAAATACTATAACTTCACAAATATTTCATATATTTATATTTGATTTATTATTTATTTTGAAAAAAATTATGATGATACAGGGAGTAAAAACAAAAATCAAGAAAGTAGTGATATATTATTCATAATAAATGATATCATTGGGACTATGTATGCGCTTTTAATGAGCTTTTCTCGAATAACGTAATGTGTACCTGCTTTAGATAATTGGATTAACATTATGGTAAAATGATGGAAACTAAAAATTAGCTAACATTATTATATTTACTTTGTTTGTTTTAATTACTTAGCTTTACTTATATGTTTTTTTAATTATATTTAACAATTCGTTGATTAATGATTATTTATGTTGCTTAAAAAATAAAATAATAAAGTATTTTTTTAATTAAAATTTTACCTCATACTTTTTAGAGTATAAAAATGTACTACAGAGCAATATCTACTATTAAATTTCAATAATAAATTATTTATAATTGTGATTGACATTTTATCATTGTTTACATGACCACAGAGTTATAAATTCTTAGGAAGTGGCATGACCAGGCATAGTCCGTGTCATAAAAAGCCGTTGCGATTATAGTTGTATTTGTTTTATTTTAAATTTGACTCTGATATTAGTTTAATCATAATTTGATATAATTTTAAATAAGCGGAGGTCGTGATCCTGGCTCTCAGTGTAAGAGGAAGTAAATGATTACATTTATGTTGTTAGAGTTATATAATAAGATATCATTCCCCGAATAAATTTTATTCATATACAACTGACGTCAATAGTTTTATATCTAAATCTTTTGTAGTAAGTTTTTATATGTTCGTTATTATAAAAGTAGGTAGGAAAAAATATTTTAATGAAATTTACTGACAGCTAACTTTGTATAACATTTTTCAGAAGGTACAATAATCAGCAGATGATAAGTTAGGCCACCAGTTTTCGCATATGACTTATGTTTTTATTATTGAATTTTAAAATTAAAAGTCTGTAGTAAAATAACTATGTATGTATATATATAATTGTATTAAATAATAAAAAAATATTGTAACGCATTTTAGTCTATGACTTAAAACTTTCTCCGTCTAGACTAATTTAAAATAGGTTTAATATAATGTTTTATGAGTTTGCATTAAAAAGAAAATTTGAGTGAAAACTCGTAGCTGTTGTATATATTTACAATTTCCTTTGATAACGATGAATATTGCTCTGTATTCGATAAATAAAATTAATGTGAACACCGATAAGGTCCAGTTTGCGCATTAGGCGCGTGCTCGTCAGTGATAATGAGGGTCACAGGGTACCTTTATAAATGAGCTTCAGAGTTCCAGTTATCGCAGTCTCTTTATGAGTAAATGAACCGTCGCCGGTTCTTACACACGCTTAAAATAAAGTAATAAAAAAAAATTAAAATGCCTTGGACTAGCACGAACAGGTATGTACCGACTTTTAATTGACTAAATATTACAAAACAATTTAAATAAAAAAATTACATTCTACTTTTGTATATTTCAGAATTTATGCGAAACCCTCAAATACAAGTTCAGGTGAAGCAGGCCCGCTAGTTGCAATGGGAGCTAGAGCTGCTACTACGGCTGCCGCAGATACAGGCGGCCGCTTTGAACTCAGTGATCATGGATATGGAAAGAGTTCTGTTAAACTCTTACACGTGCACAGAGACGGGGAATACCATGTCATCAGAGAGTTTGAAGTGTCTACAGAATTAAAACTTGCATCAGAGTCCGCATACATCATAGGCGATAACAAAGAGGTTGTAGCTACTGACTCGCAAAAGAACACCGTTTATTTACTTGCTAAGAAATATGGAATTAAGACTCCCGAAGAGTTTGGTGCGGTTGTAGTGAATCATTTCCTTTATACGTATAGACAAGTCGTCGAAGCAAAGTGTCACATTATAGAATATCCCTGGGAACGGCTGCAAGCGGGCAGTCCACATAATCATGCATTCGTATTTGCTCCGACTGCAACTAGATGGTGCGAAGTGTCACAAATACGACACGGTGAGTAGTTAATATAAATTTTAAATTATGTAATATAATGTACTGTACTGTTAATACTGTCAACAGTTGCATAATAAATTAATCATTTCCGCAGAGGCTGTCGCTGTAAAGTCTGGATTGAAAGGTCTTCGTGTTTTGAAGACTACGCAGTCATCTTTCGTTGATTTCGTTCAAGATGAGTATACTACGTTAGCTGATGCTCCTGAAAGAATATTTAGGTACTTTTATTATTTATTCAGATATATTATTTCAAGTACCATATTAGAGACATTATTTTAAAAGAAACTGGTGTTATCGTCGTTATCTATCTCTCTACAGCGGTGAATTTTATTACTTTACAGTACCATAGTTGAAGCGGAATGGTCATACGACAACATGAAATCAGCAGATTTCGACAATGCATGGTTGACCGTGAAAGATGCTATTTTGGAAAAGTTCGCTGGTCCACCTGACACCGGCGTTTATTCACCATCCGTACAACACACACTGTACCAAGCAGAAAAAACCGTCCTAGAAAAAGTATCTGAGGTAAAGTTTTGATTTAGTTATCCTAAAAATATTATTGAAAAGAATCAAATGAGACTTACTTGTAACAAATTAACTTATATAAGAATTTTTAAATCATTGTTTTACATACTTACCGATATTTTATGTAGATCGCATTATTAACTGTATCTGAATAAACTAAGGACCGGTTCGTTTTAGTATACTTATAAATATGTTACAATTCAATGTCCATATTTACTCTGCAAAACCATAAATTACATTATTATTTTAAATTTAAATATTTGGTTACGTCAGATTTAATTTTCTATGTCTAGGAGATTTTAAGTATTATTACTACTTACTTAAAATTTGCGATAATTGCACTAATTTTTTCATTTAAAATAACTACGTATTTAGTAATATTTAAGCGCATTTTAGTCAAATCTTTACTTAAACAAGGCTACAATAATAAGTGATATAAGTGTTTATGTTCGTGATTATGTGTTGGGGTTATCTCAGTAATTGTTGTTCAGCTTTGTGTGATATTCGAAAGAACCAATAAATTTATATAAGTTATTTATTAACCTAATGAGTTACACGTGATAATATATATTTTTGTGAGTACTTAAATTATTTTAATTTAACATAGAATAAAGTATTATTCGTAGGTATATTTCGATAAAAAAACAAGTGAAGAATTTTAAAGCATTTCAATTTAATAGGCATATTTTGATTTGTAGCTTCGTGTTGGCAATAGTGTAGTTTTTCACAAATTCTATATTTAGTTATCGATACTGGCGGTGCGAAGCGTCACACCCTTATTTGTTATCGGCTCACGTGACATACAGTTATACGTCCCCCGTTGTGGTCAAAGTTTATCTTTAACTTCTTCAAAGCAATCGTCATACTCATTTTTGTATATTATCACTAAGTTGATAAGAAAAATGAAAAACATATTTATCTATTTATTAAATTAAATTTAGCGATTCAGAGATCTGCAGTCACATTCTGTAAGAGTTCACTTCGTATATTAATGGTGAAATGTTTAAATCCCACTGTACGGTGATACGATATTTGGATGCGTGTTTTCTTTTTAAATGTTATAATTATTACAATGACTTAACTTATCGTGTAATATAAATTCGTTTATTACTTTCTGATATTATAGTGCTGTGAATTTCAAGTTCTTACAGAAAAGCTAACATTCAACAAGGAACATATCAATTCCTCTATTATAATAATAATTATAACTGATATTTAGTATTATTTCCTTGTTACAGATTACGTGGATTAGGATGTCAATGCCGAATAAGCACTATCTTAACATTGACGTTTCGAAGTTCCCTGCGAATGTGACCAAAGGTGATCCTCGTCACTACATATATCAGCCCATTGACAAGCCGGCGGGTCTCATCTACGCGCAACTTCGCAGACGTCCTAAAAGCCACTTGTGACCTTGAGCACTTTAGACTATCGAAGCGAGAGTCTGCTTCACTTAGGCCCTAAGATATAAATACGGAGATATCATGCAACATAATGATTACGTGTTGCGGCATGAAATTGTTAATTAGTTTATTTTTATATTTCTGTTGAATATTCTTGATGTTGCGATTGATGCCTTCGAGTAAGAAATATGGCATTCCCTTATAGTAAGGGTAATCAAATGTAAACTTGTAAAATAAAATAAGTGTTGTATCGTATAGTGCTATATATAAATATGCTCTAAGCCTACAAAAAGCACAAGATATAAAAAAATAACTAGTCAAGATTATATCTGAGCGATGTTTGCTTTTGACGGTGTAGGTAGAAGTGTTTGTCAAAGACTTTCAAAAAGATCAAGTCATGTTTTAGTACAATTAACATATTAATAAAGCTACTAAGTATTATAAATGTGTTTATTTATTTACTTTTTATATAATTTAAGAAAATAATCCCATTCCCTTATAGAGGAAAAGTAGTTGTCTACTTAGGATTTTTCAACCACCTGTTAAAATTTATCATAAAAATTAAATTACTGATTACAAATTCGGTGAATATTAAAATTGCGATAAAAACACTTTGAATGGTAAATTAAAAACAGGTTATAATTATAATGGTTTTATTACGAAGTATAAGCTGTTTTTTAACAGCACTATCAAAATGACTATTTACTTAACAATATTGACATGTATTTTAAAACAATACGACTAAAAAAAAACAAGTAAAACAAAAATATTAAGTAACAACTTTTCACTTAAAATATATCATTTTATAGACGTTTTGTTCCAATAATTTTATCAGCCAAAGCGTATAACTCCTCCACTGTCTGCAAGAAAATTAAAAAATAAATAATTATTTCAAGTTTGGATGGAGTTTTTATAATGTAGAAACACGTAAATAGTAAAGTTTGTATTTAAGATATTTTACTTTATTGATTATAGTACGAAAAATAAGGTAATATAGGAATGGAACATTTAAAAATGGTTATTTTTTTTTATAGAATAGGAAGGTGGACGAGCATATGGGCCACCTGATGGTAAGTAGTCACCAAACGCCCTTAGACATTGGCATTGTAAGAAATGTCAACCATCGCTTATAGCCAATGCGCCACCAACCTTGGGAACTAAGATTTTATGTCCCTTGTGCCTGTAATTACACTGGCTCACTCACCCTTCAAACCGGAACACGACAATATCAAGTACTGCTGTTTTGCGGTAGAATATCTGATGAGTGGGTAGTACCTATCCAGACGAGCTTGCACAAAGCCCTACCACCAGTAAAAATTGAACTCTTATTACATTTATTGTTTGAACTCTTATTACATTTAAATTTAAAAGAAATAAGGTTGGCAATTAGCTACCATTTGCAAAATTTTATAATGTGTTACGAGTTCAGTTATTATTCATTGTATATTATTTAAAATCATCATTGTGACTCAAGGCATTAATAATGCTACGCGAAGTACAGATTATATAATCTGTCATCATATCACTATTGTCACTAAGGATGGTGATAAAGTTACCTGATCAATGGACAATTATATAATTATTTCTTATTTTTTTAATCTGAATAACATTGGCTTTATTGATTTTTGATATAATTACAATTATTAAATATGCAAGAAGACTTGCAAAAATAAAATATTTTTGTCGTACGTGATCTTCAGCGAATCCACTGAATAGCATTGTTTCTAAACTTCAGTAAATGAGGTCAAGAATATCTTATATTTTACAAGGAGTTCTTGTAAACTATATTTTCCGCCATTCAGAAAACGACAAAAAAATAAGTTTATTACATTTTTTCTCAAATCTTGTTTCTCAGGGGCATTGTAACGAAATCTTGAACACTTCATTTATAACAATTAAAATTCAATTGTCATTTTAACTTCTATTATAAATTAATACATAGCAGTTATTATAAATTTGTTAACTATTTGTTGTTGTTATTAATGATTATGTTTGCGATTACAATTACAGAACAAGCTTATATTTTTTATTAATATTTTTTTTGTTTGTTGGCATAATATATATCAGTACTCTTTGTCTGTTAGCTCTGTCTCTACAACAGATAATTTATTTATAACGAACACAGGGAAATATATATATTTAAGATAATTATAACAACAAAAGCGGGTAATAAATCTATTTCACCGGTTATTATATTATATTGATTAATCGATACATTAATTAAATAGCAAGTGCGGTGATCACGTGGTTATTTATTGATTCTTATATTTAAATTATAAAGTGTTAGGGATTTATGTATTCTACAACAGTCTTTAAAATTGTTTATGAAAGTTTTAAATTACGCTTATATATTTTTTAGATAGTTAAATAGTATTAAATCATGATTCAAAAATTTATAAGCATGGCTATAGAAAAGGCTGACAATTAATATATCTAGAAAAAGTTCTCTACCTCGATATTGCTTTTTATAATATGTCGACTAAATGGAGCATATTTTTTCATATATGTATTGCAGAAATCTGTAGTTTTTTAATTTAGTAATAGGGCCACCCTCACCCTTTGGCAATGCAAGACTCCTTTCAAAGTCAATTCACCACTAATCATGGTAATGGTATCTAAAATGTATAAGTTTGCTGTTTATTACACAGGCTAACTCACTCTTCAAAAGAGTGCAATAAGGATAGAAAACTAGTCACTTATTTAGCTTGATATCTTCTTAATTTTCCAATAATTATTTAATTGAATAAATTAATAACCTGTTCAATTCAATTAGAATAGTGTGTGTAGCCCGCAGACCAAGTCGTAAATAATCTATATTGATCAATCTCTTTTCCGTAACGTCTACTAACTTTCGTTCTTAAAAAAAGGAGTTAAATAAGTTAGCTGTGCACTATTTTTCTAAATAATATAATAATTTGGTTATTATATTGCAATAGGCATACGTGACTAACAGGTTTGTTTCAACGAAAAGTCAAATGTCATAGAATGATAAGATCAGGGTATTCGTATCAATAAAATAGATTAGGATAATTATGATACGAGTAATAACAAGTTGAAATGTAAACATAATGATAGATAATATAAAACTGTTGCTTAAACTATTACTTTTTATTATAAAATCGGTACAATATATTATTTTATTCCGTTGCTAAACAGCATATCTCTTGCTTTTCAAGAGACGTATTATTATCGTAATTTTCTCTTAAAACTCTCTATAAAGCTATTTTAACACAACGTTATTGTATGTTAACTAGTTTAAATATATATGTGTACATACAAATACACATGATTTTGTTGGAGGTTCTTTTATAAATAAATAAATATATTACTTTAAGGCTATCCGGCATAGAACCTAGGCTCATGGTATCTAATGAAAGATATTATTAACATGTCAGAAAAAAAGTCCACGAATGGATACCACAATTCGGAAAACGTTAAGCCGCAATAGATCGACTGAGGACTTATAAAGAAAGAAAATAGGTAACCGGGGAACTTTGAATAACGTTCTTCATTTAAATTATGACATAAACATTTTGTTGCCATCGTACTCTTATATTAACAAACATCGAGGCAAATAAAATAAACTCAAAAGAAATTGTGCGTAAATATAAAAAAGTACTAAATTATTGATATTATAAGTGACCAGCTGCCAGTACCGACTTTGTCCCGTTTATAGCCGGCCTAATCTTTTTTGTATACAATTTGTGAGTGCTTACGTCACGAAAGGAGTAACTGCTCTAAATTTCAAGTCAATCGGACCTACCTAAAAAAAATAAGCTGTAACTTCCCTCAAGTTTATTTAAGACAAAATGTTACAGAAAAATAAAATAAGCAGTTTGACACAGAATTCCGAAGTTCTGTGTGTTATAGTATATTTTGAAGTTACGAAAAATTTTAAATGCATAATTATTAAAAATTGTCACCTCTGTTAGGAATATGCATTATATATTTTAACGAATATTAAATAATGTTATCTTTTACCTAAATTTTGTTCTTATTAAATTAAATTTATAAAAAAGATAAACGAAACAATACCTTAAAAAAATATATATTTTCATTATTCTGTCACTTTTATTTTTATGACACTAGATCACGTATGAATTGAACGTACCTAAGAAGTACGTATAATAGTTCACTACATGGGTGTAATTATATGGATGATCATAGAATGTTTAAAGTTTATCTAAATAACTTGAGATTCAGAGTCCAAAGGGTCAGCCTAAGCTGGTGTTTATCTAGTTCGTACCGGTTTGACACGAGCCCATGTTACTTGTTTTCATTTAAACAAAATGATCCGTATTTATTATCATTGAAATAAATTAGAAACGGTGTATATTCTGCTTTTGTATTTAGGGTCATCTTACTATTCGTTTTAATTTTAGCGGATTTTTAAATATTTCTCGAGTGTTTTTTCTTTTTAAGATTTAATGTTGACTTGTATTATAAAATTTATTTATTTATTTATTTATTGTAATTTATATGGTAAAAATATCTATTTTCATTATATTTGATTTAATTTAAAGAGAAAAAAATTGATAATCTTCAAAAAAATTACCAAGAAGTTCAAAAATTATAGAATCTTATACATAGATTTTCTCACCGTAAGACTTTTTAGTGTTTTGACGTCATTGGTTTCATATTTGAGAACAGCAAACTGTTCATCAGTGAAGCGAACGCCCTTATCGATATCCACTTGTTTGAGTTGCTCTAACTCTTCAGCGCATTTGTGAAGCAATTGTTCTGGTGTTAACTGTTCATTTTCTTCACCTGCGACTTCGGCTTCGGTTTCTTCATCTACCGTCTAATAAGTTAGAAATAAGCCATTTCAGATAATTATACTTATATATAATTATATTGTAAATATAATTGTAGCATTAAATATATAAAATGTATACATTTGAACTCAATCATTGATGATGATGATAGTGGTACTAGGAATTTGGAAACTGTGATGACCAATTTAACCAATTTTGTCGCTGGTAGATAATAAATATTCGTAATATCCCAATAACAAAATAATATATTTATGATAAGTTTAGTTTTTTTTCAGAATAAACATACGTAACCACCTTACTTTTATTATAAGAATAGATTTTATATTAATGTCTATGTGAAGTACGAAGGTAAGTGTCCTACCTGATCAAATCTTTGTGACGCCTTTAATTTTCTGTAATAAGCGTCAGCTCTTTTCTTTGCGGCTCTTGCAACTTCCTTGTTCACCATTCGCCAAAATACGAACACAGGGTGATGGAAGAGCTCGGGTGGGCATTCTTTTAGCGGTGTCTTTCCAACGAGGATAAGACGTTTTAATCTTTCCATTTCGTCAAGCTAAAAATCGTACATGACCGTAATTATAATTCATTCTTTCCATTGTTAGTAATACATTGTAATTAAATACAACATTGAATCGAAAGTGTCTAGACTTGACTTTTCTCTAGGTTAAAGACGATTACAATTTATCTCTACTGCAAACAAATATACAATATGTAAAACGGATTACAACACGTGCAATGTATTTACGAAGATAAAATAAAGTTGCACTCTTTTTAATCTTTGAATCAAGCATTATTGTCATTAAGTATACTTGCGTAGAACAAATAATGTTAATCTTTGAGATTGTGGTAGAACGATTTAGGCAAACATATTATAAAAACAGACAGAAAAATTGAAACAAAAGTCACCAATTTAATAAATATACACATGTCTTCACATATCAACTTGGGAAACATCTCCTCCGTTCTAATCATAGTACTTACGACTCTGGAGGAGATCCTCTTGTTGAGGTTTTCCTCATTGACGGCTCGAATTCTCTCTTCCAGCTCAGTCATGTAGGCTTTGTCGGTGAGCCGAACGAGATTCGAGCCCATATGCTTCTCGAGGCGGGCCCGGACATGCGGGTGAGCAAAACTGTAAATGAATAGAATTCCAATTAAGATACATTTAGTTTTTTATTTTACGAGTGCCTATAAATATTTTTAATTAAGTATTTTAAAATGTCGAATTGCTTAAACAATAGAACGTGTTCGATAAAAAAATTACCTATACCAATATAAGTCATTTAAATGATTTCATTTATTAATTAGATTATATGAAAAAGTATAAAGTTGTTAGTGAAGTATTTTTTTTTTAAATACTTTTTTACCAGCCACACTTTTATCGTTTTACTTACCATGTAGATTGCAAATTTTTAGAATTCGTTTTGAAAGAAAACGTATATAATTTTTCTTAAGGAGCGAACTGCTAAGCCGCTGGTAAAACGTCCCTGACGTAAAGTATTAGTAGTTTTGACGCTGGGCGCCCGTGTCATAGTTGAGACCTTTATATCACGGCAACGGGCAGGCTGGCACGGTATGGCACGGCTCCCACCGATACCACATGTAAAAATTTTCATGTAACGTGGTGTTTATACTTGACTGTCGATAATTTTGATTGAGCAACTCTAATTAGATTTTAGTCAGGGTTAATTCAGACTATTAGGGTCTAACAATTGTCTAGAAAAAGTAGCAAAATTTTACGTTTAAACCAAACAAATGTGTTTTAAATTAGATGGATTTGTAGTAGCTCTATTTATATGTACCAGTCTTGTGTACTAATCTTCCCGTTTTCGCATGGACAGATAAGAACTAAAATGTATTTTGGTTAGGCTTTGCGTAAAATCCGTTCTTAGTGAGAGTCTGCGTCGGGAAAGAAGTAACTGTGACAAATTTCAAGTCAAGGATAATTTAGAAGATCTTGTGATGAGTCATATTTCGCATATTGAAATCGCCCATATATATAGATTCAGGGCGATTTAAAAATATAAAAATACTGAATATTGTAATATAAAACTAATAATGCTTAAATTATTTAATTTAATTATCATTGATATTTTTACAAAAAAACCCACATTTACTTTACATTTACGAGTCTATCTACTTCTTTAGGTTTCGTGACAAAACGTTTTTGAGAATTGTCATACATGGATTCGGAATTACTGTTTCAGTATTTGGCAGCGACTCCGATGAATAAATTGAGCATTTCATAACTTTGGGCTCTCGATTGAATATCGCAATTATTCTCGAATTATAAATAAGAACTCAGAGCTCAGATATACTATTACCTCTATATAGTAAAACAAAATTATCATTTTAATAATATTTCGATAACGTCTCATATATATATGGCAAAGTTCAGACCCGCTGTGAAAATTTTAGCTTTAAAATCGGGACCAAGTATGTCATTATCTGTTTTAATGACCGATAAAGATACCGTAACGAAACTGACACATAAAAACTGTCTACACGCAACGATATTTGCCGGTTAGGTTACTATTATTGGCGCTTAAAAGGGTTCTCTTGTAATTGTGTGTACTGAGCCTTTATCGCCATGAGGCGGGTAGGTAAATTTAGGGCGGAGGCGTCATTGATAACATGTAGAACTTTGAACGTGATAGATAGCACTTAAAAAAGTATACTATCAATCTGTTCATATACAATTACACAGCGTTTTATATTGCTAGTTGAAATTTAATTATTGCATATAATAATTAATATAGTTTAATTTTTCATTTAACGAGTCTGAAACCACTAAATGAAATACGTTGAACCTTAAATATGAGAATTAAATGAATGAAATGAAGACAACTATACAATAATCTTATCAATAATAAATAAATCAACCTTAAATTTAACTTGTATATATATGTCTTTTTATTGATTGCCAATAGGTAACACACAAATAAAAAATAATATGAAAATTTGTAAACTAACTGCGGAGAAAAAGTTACTTAACTGTTTTGTCTTTGACTATTTATATATAGATATATCATGAGGTAAAAATCTGAAATCCTAATAGTTTTTTTCCGTCATAAGTTTTAAAAATGTATATACAGGTGCTTTTTGATGGCGTCCATTGATCTAATCACAAATACGTTTAAATATAAGCGTATATATTTGTCTTAGTGTGATAAAAACATTGACACTTTGAATAAGTCTCTTGTATACGTAAAATAATAGTTCTATTGTTTCCATGAAGATTCAGAACACATATATATACATTTCGCAATGTACTATAAGTGTATAATGTTCATGATTTAAATATTTTAAACTGATCGTGCCAAACAAGTTTAAATTTAAATTAGTCTTACTCATGTCAGGTGTAATTTTTCTTATCTCTGTGGTTACTGTTACTATGCTACGATATCGTGTTGTTTATTGGATACAATTATAATTTGGTACTGTTAAAGTTTCTCTTTTATAAAACTTTGGAGCGTACTTTAAGGCAATGTTCGTGAAAGTTCTGCAACTAATGATTGTTCCATTTTCAATTCATTAAGGAACATTTAGTGAATACTAGTTATTTTCTTTACTGTATATATTTTGTAAATTGTTTCATGTATTTTCAATATTAACAAATTAATAAGTACAAATTTATCGCTTTCTTAGTGAACGACAAGTTCTGTCTCACGTAGACTCTCGGGCATCCGTCACTGCATAACTCTAAATTCAAAAGCGGATCCCTTTTCGGATAGGGGCCGTATGCATAATGGGGGAATTCGCAAAATATCTCACTAGGTGGTCATAGCGCGATTCCCACTCTCGAATTGTGCAAATATGAATGCGAGAGTCTATATAGAGCAGATCCGTTTCCTCTGTGAAAAGGGCTAAAGCTTGAGGCATTGAAGTAGCGTGAACGTCTCCACGACGGTACGCGTGTTTGCTGAACCGTCATGCCAGTCTTAAGAAGGAATGACCTTTCTATTTACGCAGTTTTGTTCACGGTTGTTTTGGCGAATATTTGTACAAGATGGGACGCGAAGCAATAACGATGTTTCACCGCTGCGGAGCGGACTGGGATACCATATAGCATACGCTAGAGTCGTAATCCGCGTGGATCCGCGTAGAGTTGAGCAATGCACAGCCAGATACTTATGACATTAATATTGTCTGTTTGCAAGCAGACAGTAGAAAGGTATCTCTGAAATTGTTGTAAAGTAAATATTTTACTAGTAATTAAGGGAAAACGATGTAGAAAACTGACACGCTACGAGAATATGATTAATTACAAGATTTGTATAAAGTTAATTAACATTAACTACAGACGGAGATGAAAATATTCGATTTCATTTTTTTTTATATGTACCTACTGTAGTAGAAATATAAAGTTCAAATAAATAAGTTAAAAATATAAATATTAGAAATATTTTTATTACTGAGCTAATTCAATATTTAATGTGCTTCCTATATCATCGAACACCTCAGACATCAAATGGCTTATATACAACGGCAGTACTCAAAATTAATAATGAAAAATCGAATTAACATTTTTTTGACACATCAACAAGTGAACATCAACAAGAAAATAATTAGGTTAACATTTTTTTTTTTACTATTAATAGGCCAGCGTTTGACCGTTGACTTGCCTGATGTTAAGCATCGACAAGGTCTAAGATGTAGCACGCTTGCCTATAAGAAACCTGTTTACTCTGGATTTGAAGACACCAACATTGTACCTATCAGGAAATACGGACATGTTTTTTTTTGCCTTTAAAAATATTTCAATGAAATTGTTCACTCTTTAAGCCTCACCTTATACCCGATATCGAGATTTTACTAATAATGATGTAAGTGAATAACAAATTACATATATTTCTTTCTATTACTTCATTCGATCGATTGACCTTGTTGCAATTTTTTGTAAAGTAGTAATCACACTTTTGTTTGGAAACGTATATTGTTATTAATATTGTGTATACTCGGCATGGGGTTATCAGTTATATTAAAATATGTTATTGCAAATTTTGTTGGTAATTTATTTGAGCGGAATATCATAAACATGGCGCAATTTCTAGAGTGAAATATTTTACTAAAGCTATAGCAGAGGTTATGTATAGCAACAGGTACAGAGCTTAAAAAATCTATAAATTATGAAGAGAAGATATAATATTTCGTATTCAATTGTTTTCAATTGTTATAGCCTGTTCTAAGTGCCACCATGACGTAGTTGCCGCACTGAGGGTTGGTTCCCAACGAGTAATTCTTCAACAGACAAAAATATGAATATGTATTGTGATAGCCCGTTATAAGGAAAAGGATAATAGCTCAAATAGGGAATAAGCTCCAAGCCTTCTCCTCAAAAAGGGAGAGGAGGCCTTAGCCCAGCAGTGGGACATTCACGGGCTGTTACGAAGAAGCCCGTTATAAGCGATATCATGACATAGTCACTAGACTCAGGGTTAGCTTTCGTCTTCTGACTTTTGAATTAACAATTTCGTATACGAATTCAATACTGATTATTTGTTATAGTCCGTTATAAAGTACGGCATTACTAAGATGATCTTTACGTTATTCAGTCCAAATATGTAGAAATAATTATAATTGATAATTATCCGCAAAACATTATCACGGCACAGTTGTATGCAGAATGTTGTAAATTACATTATACTGGGCTTGCAGAGTTCACAAAATATAGGGTAGTACAGTCGACTATACCGTTGTCTACTTCAAGTCAAAGCTCATCGGTGCTGGCCCAGATCATGTTGCTTTAAGTACCGTCAAGTCATTATAATTATATACCAAACTAAACTTTTTATAGACCTATTTGGGCTGTTACCATACAATTCAATAACATATTTTTATTAAAAATTCTGTCATTTTTGCATTGGAATTCTTGTTTTGAAGCGAAATTACGCTTCAAGATTAAACGTAAAAGCGTAACAATACGTATTATTTTTTTAAACAAATGCTGAATTAAGACCACTATTATATTGTCTCTAATTAGATGTTCAGATTACATTATTCAACAGACGATCGAAGGGGTGGATTTAAGGGATTTGCTTTGTAATTAATATTTTTAATTAATTGATACAAATATTTTTTTTCGAATATTTTAAATACTTAAACAAATATTTTTATTCGAATTTTTTTTTAGTATGTAATACTGAATAAGAAGGAATTTAACAATATGAAACTATGAAATTTCACTGAAATTCCACCATGTGTAGCCACGAACCAGCATTGGAGCAGCGTGGTGGACAAAATTTCAACCCTCAAAGAGAGAAGAAGCCTTAATTCAACAGTGGGACATTAACACGTTGGTACTTTTTTACATACCTACATATTTTTGAAACTACGAAATAATAATAACCATTAGAAGATATCAGACATTAGAATTTTTTAAATTGTAAAAGCAATTATACTCGATGTTTTTTCATTGTATATTTATAAATATTAAAAACGAACTATTTCTGTTATAATTTGTAATGTATTATGTACGTAGAAATTTATACGAACAAACATCAAGCAAATCACGTAAGTATTGAGTCCCGGCCTGTTTACATATTGTATCCGAAATTACACGTTACGTCACGTTTTTGTACACGTCATTAATTTGACGCGGGAGTTTACAGCGCTGTCATATAAATACGACCCGATTATGCGAGACCTGAAGAATGCTCCTTCGAAATTTTAACTATGAAATCCCGTCTGAATCACGAGCAATAAATAGCGCGTATTTTTATGGGCCGTTACTTTTATACAGAAGTGTTTTCATGAATTACAGCTGGAAAAGACAGGAAGTGGGGGCCGAGGATACTTTTGAGTAACTATATATAATGGATTAAAATAAAAAGGAATAAACATTATAATAATATTTAAAGAAAATAATGTACTGTTTTAAGAAATGCTATTAATACGTTACTTTTTTAGTATGCACATTAAAAGTAATTTCTAACTTTTATCTTGTCAAACGATATATAGATCCAGAAAATCTTTTAATTAATCTACTGTTTTTAGTCGGAGTATACTAATAAAATGTATACTTAAACAGACCTATTTTTAGAAATACTATAATTACATAAATTATTTTCGGCGAATTACAGGCAAAAAAAGTCAAATTTGTTTCTGTCTATACAATAAACCATAAGACTAAATTTTGATGTTACTACTCAAGTGCTCGTACTGAAAATTATGTATAAAATAATTTCAATAAAAAAACTATTTAATGAAGATATATGATTTAAGGTACAAGTAAAATTGTACATTCATTAGCGAAACATATATCAATATATATTGCATGTATAAAGAAAACAGGTTATAATTTTGATGATTAAGTATCCTCAGACGAATATTAGTCATATCAATCAATATGCTGAAAGAATTGTTAAGAGTAAAAACGTGTGAATCATTTATTTAATTGTTTACAAATGTATACAAAAAGTTTTTAAAAGAAACATCACATTCTATACCCGTTTAAAAACATATATCAAATATATCACTATCAATAGAAACATTTAGAAAATCAGTAGCCAGTTAAACTGTCGGTAGTAAAACTGAAAAGCTGTGATATTTTTAAAGTCATAAAACGTACGTCTCAGACTTTAAAGCTTCTTAAATACTCCGATCTATTTACTGCGTTAGCATCACTTTCGGGGAAGTTTACACATAGTTATATTTGTACCGTCTTCATTGTGGTGGCTTGAATTGAAGATATATATAAAAACGTACATTCTCATCGTTTCCATTAAGATTTTAAGATATCCGGATCGATGGAACAAAGTATCTATTAGATTAGTTGATGACTAATCAACGTGTATGTCTATCGGCTTATAGATGCTGATAAATGTACCTGCTTATATATAGCTATTATTTTTCTGCGTCGTTGATGTTATTTTTTCAATATATTTTTTATTAGGATACGAGTAAGGTCCTACCTTATAAGGTATATAAGAAAAAATATACATAAAATTTTTATTTTTTAAATATGACATCGTATTTATTATTAAAAATAATATATGTATCTTACAGTTATCAGTTGAGTCGCCAAGGTCAATCATTCGGCTAAATATTTGTTATAAAATGTAGGTATATATGAAATTGCGAATGACGCAAAACGTTACGTTCATAGTTATTATCTCGGAAGCACTTTGTACCAGAACAAAACACATCTTGATAGAGTAAACTTTCAGATCTTCATTTAAATTTCATAATGGATTTATATATCGTTTATATACAATTTACACCTGTTAGACCCGAACAAATATTATTCAATATTCAGCTGACGCGTTAAGTTACGCTTAAACTAATAAAGGAATAAGTATGTTTTCCTATTTTTTGAGCAACAAAAGTCAAGCCATATTTCAAAGGGATTGTTATGTTTATGTTTGCACTTAATTATATGTGAATATCCCGATTGTACAACGTAATTACAAACTTAATAAATAAAATTAGTGCGTTACGTTGTGCGTTTTAAATGCGTTGAACGAAAATAAATTGCTTCATTAAATAACTGTGCTTTACTAAATTTTTAGAAGGCACCTGAGCGCTGATTTTGTTCTTGGAGATTCGATGAGTGATATTGAATCATCGCAGTCGCCTGTTGATCTGCGGCGGCCACGATCTGCTAGTAGTTCGATGGTGGTCCAGAACGAGCCCTCCGAAGCGTTCGACGACGACCGCTGCATGGTTGGTTTTGCTATGCTACTGCATGTTGCTTCATTCGCGATCTAAGGTGCAATGACTGTGGCACCATTACCGTCGCCAAGAGGCAACCACCTCAACACCCCCTTGCACCCCACGTGTCACACGCAAACATTAATCTCACGCCCCGAAACCTATCATATTCTCCCCGCTTTCATTCAAATTTATCGACAGAATGTTTAAATGGGGGTTAATTCGCTTCATTTCATCAATTTATAATTATCCGATTTTGAAAAGACCTGTTTATTAAAGCATTTCATTGTAATTTTTATTTGAAGAAACTGGAATAATATTTTAAGGTATTGTGATAAAGTTTAGTTTTAAATTTAAAGAAATTAATAATCAGTTAACGAAATAATAGTAGACATGTAGTAATAATGAGAGAAATAAAGAAGTTAGTCCACTAACGCGGAACTCTGCCCAGTGCGTCAGTTTTTTAGTTCAAAGGCTCGACTGAGGAGTGACCCAGATGGCGCCAACGTCGCCAGCCCCGACCGGGTCAGCTGATACTAAGGCCTTCGTATAACGAAAATAATCCAAACAAACTTTTAATTTATTACTTGCTGGCATGTATTTATGACTACTCATTACCAGGAATTCAGTTTTCGATCAGGCATGTTAAGACATCTAATTTTTTATAAACTCAACGAGGAAAGTCCTTAATTTTATATTATTATGTTTGGTAAAAAGATTCGTCATGAAATTGTTTATTTAGCACAATCATTTTATGGAGTAGGTGCTTGTCCATAATTTTTTCCTAATTTCTAATACTAAGTAAACAAATAAATGTAAATATATACATATAATGAGGATTATTTTCTTAACAGCCGAGCCCTAGATATATTGTAAACATAATTTTAGCACGCGAAAATCTCAGTTATTTAATTTATGGTCTGGAACCTCAATCTTTTGATATTCAGTTTAGTTAGTCGCGGTTCTGAAGATGGGTTGGATCTTTTCATATTCAGTAATACATTTCAACTCAATGTTTAGTTATGTGTATGAACTTAAACTGGGAAAAATGCATGCGATAAATCTAATATTGCTATATGATATACTGTCAGACTGTTCTGACATATTTTTCTGTTCTCTGTTCCGAATATATTTTTAGCAAAAATACAGTAAATAAAAAGTATAAAGATACTTAATAGTCAATTGATATCACTCGCTAAAAATATATTCGGAAATTACATGTGTCTAGTGATAGGCAGTCACGTTTTTATTATGAGAAATTTATCAAGAATGGTCACAAAGTTTTAAAAAAACGAAAGGTCAACATATCAAACCTTATTTTTAATTAATATCGTCAGTATCTAACTGAAATAAAATATTCGTTTAATGTATGATTTGATTTTTTTTATATGTAATTTGATTTAATTATGTTTTAAGTACTTGAATTCATGTATATTTTGTTTTTGTTAAATTTTAGTGATTGTGTAATTATCATACTTGGAAACTTAGCTGATGTATGTATTATTATTATGCTAGAAGTGTCATCATATTGTATGTTTCCCTTAAAAAATAAATAAATGCATATATTATGATAACTTACGCATATTGAATGATTTTTGCCTGCCACCATCTTGGTAGATTAGGTAACTGAAATCTTTTCATTTTTTTTCTTCCAGTTTCTCCCTCACCGACTTCATATTCCCCTTCCACCTTTATTAATCAAAAAATTATTAATGTATTAACATTCGGGGCTAATAGAATTAAAAGAAGTAATAATTTTAGATTATACTAGGTAGGTATTATCTGAGGGCGTCATGGTAGAATGCACAGCCGTGGCGACCCTCGAAAAGACGAAGAGGGTATGTACCGGTGGTTTTTCGGTGGGCATTCTGGTGCGCTAGGGCGCACTGACGTTTTAGGCACCGGCTACCACCGTTTATACGGTGATGCTCATGTGGAGGAAATGTGTATGAGCGATTCCTTCAGCGAGATAAAAAAGGTAGACATTACCTACCAGTAAGTAGGAGTTTGGCACGTCGTTAATGTGAATTTCAAACGAAGGTTTTTGCTCTAAATTTCATGTTTGCATTGTCAATATTTCGGCGTTCATATTTAGGAAATCGCTTTTTTGTTGTGTACTTATTCGTATTGTTAGTAAATTTTAATATTTGAATATTTTATTCCCTAAATGTAGAATACATTATATATAAACGTGTTTTGAAATACTAATGACTCATACCTGTATTTTAACTCGCTTGTCTTTATCATCGCCCTGAGGGTTATCATTATTTTTTGCGTCACCCATTACAATTATTTAGCGTTTAAATTTACAGAGAATTTTGTTTATAAAAATTAAATTATAATACTATTTTACATAATGTATTTTTTTATTTTCACGTAAATTTTGTATCAAAACATTAAATCAAAAAATATATCATTGATGACGGCAATTTGGAAAATGTCATTTTTCTTTTCTATTTATTTTGTAATGGATATGCACTAAACAGCCAGTATCTGTTCGAGTTAAAAATATATATACAAGTATTAATCATTAACTACTATGTAATATCTTTAGTTAGATATTAATAAACAGTAAGTTTTTATGCTCAAGTTTTTAAGTTTTTTTTTCATTTGATTTTATTAGTTAACTTTGATTAATTATATTATTCCAATTAATTATACTTTTAACAAGTCATTTATTATTGTTTAAATCTTTAATAAATATATTTTTATTTTTATTCGTATACTAATTCCAAATCTTGATGAGTGTGTTATCTTATTTATTAATTATTTTTATTATTTTTGCAAAAAAATGTACTCACATTAACAATATTTCAGGGAAGTGCACTTCCGATTTCATAACGACTAATTACTTTACGCTAATGCCTCGAAATGGTTAATGGAAATAAATCAAATGACGTTTTTTATGAAAATGACGAGTGTGAACTTTCCCAAGATAAAATAATTATTACTGAATCATTCTCATTAATTAGTGCGTATTTGTTATGCGCATTTGATCGTATGATTGTTGAAAGGCGTTATTTGACTTCTGACATTTTAGCAGTTAAATCTACGTTATTAAATTAGTAGTAATCCTTATTTCCAGTAATAGTTTTTTTACAAAACTAATATTATATTTATTTTTCTGAGGATCTACCAGTCCGTTTATTGAGAAATATTATATAATAAATGTATACAGCATCAAGCTATGACTCATGACGGCGAAGCAGCAACGTTAAACTCTGTGTAACTGGTAAAACCGCACCAAACATCTAGTTTACATTATACATTTATTTTTTATGCTAGTTATAAAGTATTTATAAAGGTCTCAATCCACACACGCACATTATTCGTTTGTAAGTGCCTACTGTGTGAAAGAAACATTAATTACAAAAACTTATTACATAAATAATAAAACCCACATTCATTTGTCATCATTGTATTTAAAACTTGCATATATAATATATATACATATACTTGATATCATATGTTATTTTCAGATAGTTTTATAGATGTTTTGGATATGATGCGATCATTATGAAAACATTTCCATTTTTCTCGTATCTCAGGTTCGACCGGTCCCCAATCACTACTCGGTTTACAACTTTCACGTAATCTCTGAAAGTTGAATATTATATTAATAAGTTTCTTCGGTCTTGAGATTCGAAGCCATTTTGTCATTTCGAATTGCAAATTGAAAGAGAACGTATCGCTACCACTACGGATCTCGTATCGAACCGCAGTCTCAGCGTGCGGACTGGTCGGCATCCGTCCGTAATATCAGCGTGGGAAGCCACCTTAACATATGCCGAGGCCGATTTGATACTCCAGGAAACTTTTAATAATCAGAATCTCCATACGGGATTTTTTATGTGATTACTTTGATGTATGTGGTTTCAACGAGGGCTAGTGCCCTCTATACTAAAACAAACTTACCAAGTTTCATCCAAAGAATAGTTATAGGGAAATCTGGCCCAGAACACAGGGATATTTTATATGCCCAAGAATATCCCAATTACTACATTCTAAACTTATATTGTACATTGTCCAAGTGAAATATATTTACATAAATATGGAAAAAAAGAAATTGTGTTTAAAAATATATTGTTATATATTTAGTCACGTAGCATGTTTTTGAAAAACATAGTATATATTTTAAATATTACTACCTCCCTTTCTTTTAAAAGCATCGTTGATTCTTTTCTTTTATTATTAGCAATCTTTCTTTAAAACGCTACATTGTTAGCTCTTGTTACTAAGTTTTTATTTTAGTCTGAATTAAGCTTATAGTAGACTCTTAAAGACCTGTTTAAAGGATCCTTTTGCCAAACAGAGTGTTTTAGTCGCATGAATCGGCACGCAGATTACAGAAACAAGTGCTACGGTCCAACCCGCCCAGCCTGAAGCGTCCCGTAAAGAGTACGTTGCTATTATCTGTAAATATTAAAAGAAACGAAGGTGTACTAGTATTCGTTAATGTAAAAAAAAAGAAATTGATTTAGTATTTTTTTTAAATACACATATTTCTAAATGCCCATTTATATTTACTAAAGAAAATATAAATAAAGAAAATTTTACATTTCATATTTACACTATTGTAAAATTACAATACAAAAGTGTTCGTTAGTTTGAGTGAATAAAGTAGATTTTAATTTATTGTAGTTTGAGTTATTATCTTATAATAATAAAGTGATTAGTAATTAGTGTTAGCCAAAACCGTTAAGAGAAAACTAAATTTATTAATTATATTTTATTATAAATTCTTACCAGAAGTAACACAGGTATTATGTATCTCCATAAAGTAATCCACATCGGTTTTAAATGTCTACCTGTCATAAATAGAACGTCTATGGTTAATTTTTTAGGTCCATAGGTGTAAACGGCACCTATAAGCTCAAGACCACATACAACGGGCACGCATGCTATTGCTACATGAGCGTCTAAAAGTCCAATTACGTGTAAGCCGCCCTGCAATTGAGACCAAAAAATTTAGCTTTTGTTTTGTTTAATTTATAGTCATTTGTATTGAATTTTATTTTAAATGTAGATAAATATTGCAATTACATAGATGTCTCCAATGTTAACAAGTATTGCCAATTTAAATCCAACAATAATTATATTGTCTCCAGAATGAAAAATACTTAAGTATATATGCTCCTAATTTGGCTTAGTATCTTTATACATAGATAAACATACTCTGGAATTCTACACGGGTTGAGGCCCTCTTAAAATATGGAAATTATTTTCGAAAAGAATCTCACCCTAGTAGCACCATACCGTACCATAAATAATACTCAAAAGTGAAAATTTATCGTTTTAAATCGTTTCCAATTTAAAACGATGGAATCGAATTGGAATAGTCTGATTGATCGCATGGACGTGAAATGACAGTTCGTCGATGGTTATATTCGATCTATAACCTGTATATATGGAAACCTGTTTGTCCATATTGGCGATATAAATGCACTCATTCCTTGAATTCATCATAGTTATTTTTTTATATGTGTTCTTATCTTATATTTTTTACATTTATAAATTACTTGATTGATTGAGAAGTTGCTGAACTTGAGGGATGCATTGTTTCACACATTAAAAAAAATAACAAAAAAAATTGGTATGGTCGCAAAAAAGTGCATAAAATTACATTAAGTACATTTTATGTTTATCGAGAAATTTTATTAGTTTTTTTTATAAAAATAAATAAAATTTAAATTATATACCTACTCTCATTTTTATAAAAGTAATTGTTCTTAGTTGTTTTCAAAACGATTACTAATACGTATTTGCTTTATATTTTTAAATTCGTATTAAAGAAGTCTGTAAACAATTTAAAATTATCTATCCAATTATCTACAATAGCATGCAAATATGCATCTATAGTCGTTACTATAAACAGTTTCACCCCATAGCGTGAATAAGGTCATTCACCCTTAGCGGAAACAAAAACGGAAACTTTACGATCGAACAAAACAGCGAATTGTTAAGCTACAATTGTATAACGATTAATTAATTCATAGTGGGTGTTGTAATAACTTAATAAAGTTGGTTACGTTTCAATTCCGATAAATGATTACAGGGAGAGAATAAATCACAAAAAATTATTTATAAATGTAAGTAAGATAACTGATTAACTTATTATTATGCCATAGTAAACACTATTATAAAGCTGGGAGTGTGTATTAGAACGTGCTAATAACGGAAATTAATAGTCCGATTTGCGTTAGATAGCGGGTTATATTTCCTGTATACGTAACTTTATGCTACGACCTTAAGAAGTAGCACAGGCATACTAAATAATCTGGCTAACTGTATACCAGCTAGTTATTGTGCATATTTATGTATTTTTTTTTAAATAGGTAGGTAGACGGCTAAATGGGACATCTGATGGCGCTGTAAGAATCATCGCCACTGTGCCACCTTGGAAACTTTTGTTTTGGCCCTTTTGACTGTCACTCGCCCTTCAAAACGGAACACAAAATTGCCGTTTCGCGGTAGAATATCTGATGAGTGAGTGGCACTTACCCAGACGGGCTTGACAAAGCCCTATCAACATGTATGTTATGTAAAAAGTATACGATTAAGTATTTATCGGGTGTATAGAAGGTGAAGGATCGGGTGATTCTGCAAGTGTAAAAAAAAAGTGGATGACACGTCTTAACAGACGATCACGGATCCAAACATGAGTTTTCACGTGCCATATATGTCCTTACATGATATTAATAATACGAGCATGATATTATCATTAATACCTACATAATTATTATTATTCGTGTTTACTCCGTTGTTGTATCTTAGTCGTTGAAAAAATATTTAAATTAACGCATAGCTTTTGTTTTGTATCATAGTATAGTGGTGGTAGGGCTTTGTGCAAGCTCGTCTGGGTAGGTACCACCCACTAATCAGATATTCTACCGCAAAACAGCAATACTTGATATTGTTGTGTTCCGGTTTGAAGGGTGAGTGAGCCAGTGTAATTACAGGCACAAGGGACATAAAATCTTAGTTCCCAAGGTTGGTGGCGCATTGGCTATAAGCGATGGTTGACATTTCTTACAATGCCAATGTCTTAGGGCATTTGGTGACCACTTACCATCAGGTGGCCCATATGCTCGTCCACCTTCCTATTCGACAAAAAAAAAAAAAATAGTTTCTAAATAATCAAGTTCGAAAATTATGGTACCAACTTCAAAATAGTTTATAGTCATGGTCATTTTATGTATACAATGTAAATATAGTTATGTGTAAGTATGATTTAATTTCGACTAACCTCAGTATTACAGATGATTGAAAGACTAAACAGGATCAAACATGTCAGAAATGTGACGAGCTTTTTACGTTTGCGCAATTGCGTAAACTCGTCCAAGAGGCCGGCGATGATTGATTCAATTGTAACAAACTGTAAACAGCACTTAGATTAACATAAATACATTATTCTCAATTAACTAAAAAGATACTTATTTAAAGGAGCATAAAGTTGCTTTTTAATTAAATTACATTGTAACTATAAGCTTACCATGGTATCAATACCGAGAAAGAACAGCATAACAAAGAATGTAATGGCCCAGAAGTTAGGTGCAGGCATCATTGACACAGCAGTTGGATAAGTGATGAAAGCCAATCCGGGACCAGCAGATGCTACTTGTCCTACGGGGACTCCCGCACGCTCTGCAGCAAACCCAAGGACAGAAAATACGACAAATCCCGCCCATATACTTGTACCGCTATTTACAAGCGGTATTATGATCGAAGACCTAGAAAAATGATATTTGCTTTTGATAAATTGTTGATTGTTGACAATACATATTATCTCATTTCATGAGGGATCATTTCCGTCTACTTTTTATGTTGTTATTTTATTATAAAAAATACTATGATATGATCAAGATTTGCGACTTAAAAACGTCCACAAGTTATCATATTGGAATACACCAAATAAATTTAATTTTAAAAGATATGTTGATCTAATTCTTTAGACTTCCTAATAACAGACATTTTTAAAATATGGTCTTTCGAATAATGAACATACTAACTAACTTCGTAACAGCAAGTTAATAAAATATATGTTAACAAACCGTAAATTATCATAGTGAAATCTGTTGAAACTTGCCATGCTGACAAGTCCACCCCAGCCGGGACCAAGAGAGTAGAATATCTGAGTAGCTGCATCAGCCCAAACCTAGAAGTATGGGAAATATACAATATGCATAATTTATTTAATATATATTTTATGAAACAAATACATTTAAATAAGCTTAAATCAGACATTTGATTTTATTATATTTGTAAAAGCCGAGATGGCCCAGTGGTAAGAACGCGTGAATCTTAACCGATGACCTGGGCAAGCACCACTGAATTTTCATGTGCTTAATTTGTGATTATAATTCATCTCGTGCTTTACGATGAAGGAAAACATCGTGAAGAAACCTGCATGTGTCTAATTTCACTGAAATTGTATTTCACATGTGTATTCCAACAACCCGCACTGGAGCAGCATGGTGGAATAAGCTCCAAACCTTCTCCTCAAAAAAGGGAGAGCAGGCCTTTAGCCCAGCTGTGGGCATTTACAGGCTATAACTTTTGTATTATTGTTAGAACAAAAAGAGTTTTTAAGTTGAATATTCTTGTATGTTATAAAAAATGATAAAGCTGTCTGTTCGCCTTATTATTTCATTGTGAATTACTATTAGCCCTAAAAGACTCTTATTTATGTTGGTGATTTTAATTAATTGTATGTCGTACGAATATAGAAAAATAATATTAACACAATTGATACAAAAAGATTTTGTATTTTTTTGTACGCATAAAACATTAGACTCATGAAATTTGTTGACAGAAATTAAGGAACAAATAAAAAAACCTGCATTTTGGTATCAAAAATTTGTTTGTTTTGGAGATCAAACATATTCAAAAGTGATTAAGTAAAATGTTCTTTGTAAAATTTATTTTGATTTTAAACCGATTAAAGTGATTAAAAAAAAAAAAAAAAAAAAAAAAAAGGGAGAGGAGGCCTTAGCCCAGCAGTGGGACATTTACAGGCTGTTACTGTAAAGTGATTAATGGCTTAAATTACCTTCGGTTTCGTCAATTGATTCCAATCCGGAAGAACAAAGTAGAGTATACCCTGCCAAGCGCCTGGCAACGTTATGCCACGAATGAATAAGGCGCAAAGCACTACATACGGAAATATAACTGTGAAGTATACGATCTGTGGACATAAATAGGATTACGAGAAGTTTACTTTTAGGAAAAGAATGTCACTGGCAATATTCCAATAAAAGTTATTCTCAGATATCTTGCAAGTTTACCTTTCCAACGCTTTTAACTCCGTTACAAATGCAGAGATAGACTATTACCCAGCAGATCACATTGCACCAGAATATAGGCCATACTATACCTCCGATATGGGTAATACCGGATGACATGTTTAATAAGCGTATACTGAAATTAAATATTGATAACAATTTCATTAATTACTTTCTTTATTTTTAAATGGATTTCCACTTGATATATAAAAATAATAAACTGTATATATAATATATATTATAAACTTTTTTGTTAACTTCTTATTTATTCAAATTATGTTTGCTTTCTTAAAAATGTGGAAGAAATCACTTTAATTGGTATGCATGCCATTGCCATGCATACTAAGTTCTCTTTGACAGTTTTTTGTATCTATTTTATTTCTGCTAAGTATAATAAGGTGTATATAAAATGTGTATCTCAATCTTGAAAACAGATGTGAGGTCAGAGTAGTTATCAAAAAATGCACATTTAATTTACTTATATATAATACATTTAAATTAAGATAGAATCTCTTATTTTTTCTAAAATTATTAAATTATAATCAATATATTTGAAATACAGGTTAAGGTGACTGAATAACTTTTACTAGACAGATTAAAATACTAAATTAAATTACAACAGATTAAAATAGATATTATGATATCAAAGATCTTACTGGAAGAATTCATCTTCTGGCGTTGTGACTGATCTGTTTGCTATTAAGCTGTAATTTCCAGTAATCTGTAAATTCATAAGGAATATAATAACATAGCAACTATAAACATATTCTGTATACATTATTTTCTAAATATACCTCTAGACACTTTTCAGTATTCCAAGAATTACCACAACTTTGCCAAGGCAGCGGCGAACTGAAGGAATGATATATATATAATATTGGATATGACATTATTGATGCGAAGTAAATAATAGCTATTACATTTAAAATAATCGCAGCGTAGCCGGCTCCTGTAAATGTTGAAATGTTAATATACTACTAGGAAATTTATGTGATTGTTTTGTCAATGATTTTTGTTTATAGAGTACGAAATTGGTCGTTTGTCATTATAACTCGTTAGTCATTATAATTCAAACGAATAGTTATAAGGCTGCAGGTACCGAGGTCCTAGGTTCAAACCCCGGTTCAGGCCAATAAAATATTGGGGGTTTTTGTCGAGCAATTCCCAGGCCAACAGCAGGCAGGAGCCTCGAAGTGGTGGTAGTGGTGATACACCCGTTCTCGAAAAGCACGTAAACCCATTTATACAATGTTTGGTCTCTTTTCGTTCTTTCTTTGTTATCGGATTATGAGAGATGATTGAATAGAGAGTGTACTTGTGTTTGTACACACCCATTTGTGCATTATAATAGGTCGCGCACTTGGCTAGTCTTTCTTGAGGATCTCATTTACTCATTGTATAAAACAATAAATAAAGGATTTTTATGAAGATGCTCATGAACAAAGTTTGTTTTCAATAACTTAGTTATTATATTCATATATTAAAAAAAATAAAAATAAATGTAATTATGTAAATACCTTTGAACAATGGATTTATGTTGAATACTGAAATGCATCCTGCACTCGCAAATTGCCCAAGGAGAGTCTCTAAATAAACAAGTGGAATACCACATGTTACAAGCGTCAACAAGTATGGGATGAGGAATGCGCCTGAAATATTATAATCGCAAATAAACTTAAATAATTGAATGCAGTTAACTTATCGTACGTCTTAGAATAGACGTACCAAAATATACTTCGATATTATTTTATAAGTGTTATCTTGTAAGGTTTGGTTTTTGAAGATTATTTTTTAATATTTTTAAATCAACTTACCTCCTCCATTCCTATAACATAGGTAAGGAAATCGCCACAAGTTTCCTATGCCGACTGCATACCCTAGACATGATAACAAGTATTCAAGCTGGCTACCCCAGCGTTCGTGCGCTGCTCCCGCCATTCAAAATAAACTAAACTATATATGGCTCTAACAAGATTAGACCGATTGTTCGAATTGAGGATATGTCCATTTATCTATTTAAAATATCAATTCTATAAAGTCGAATCGTTGTCAGTGACCTTACAGCTACGTAGCCAAACCGAACTTACAACCTGAGGTGTCAAGCTCTATTGCTTAGATACTTGTCGTCCGTATTATTTGAGTATTAAGCAGAGTGAAGCGCTAAGTTAAAACAACAATTATATTAGAGTGAATTTATTGGTTGTTCAAAACCATTTAATTACTAAGTTAAATTTATTTATTTTTCGTCTAAACATCAGAGTGTGAACAAGTCTTAAGCGCATCTTGCTAATACCTCATGTTGATCATGATGACCTTCTGACCGATTTCGGCCACGGCGACCATCTCAAGGGATACAAGCCAACTACGCAGAACATATTATAGTACACAAGTATGTGCGGAAACATAGGTGCAATTTCTATTGCCTCACTCTCATAATCTTGTGGACGACTAATCTGACACGACCGGAAAGTTCAGGCGCAGGACCAACGGCTTCACATCCTTTCCCAGGCATTGGAGTGTACACAATTCTAACTTCCAGACTCCGTGCTGCTACTGAGAAATTTTCGAAAGAAAAAAAACCAATAACTTTATTTTCTAAATAGGCCCTCAGAATCTGCGGCCTATAACTAGACACGAGACACAACTTCAAGGTAAATTCTACATACCAGAATAGCAATGATAGACGAAGAATGGAATAGCATGAAATTGGTAGCAATGGGACGGTTATAAAATATATATTATAATTAGGACTGAAGAAAAAAAGTTAAAACTTGTATACACTCTTGAAAATTTTATTAAGATTCATGCAACATACAAACATTTTATATTCGTAAAGTTTCTATTCCAAATCCAAAGTGGCAGGTTAGGTTTTCTGGTGGAAACTGTTTGGTCGAACCGGGATCTGAATCTGGTTTACCTTTAGGCGTCTTCACGGCTGCTAGAGTATACTGTAATACCTGTGTAACAATTAACTAAATATATTGTTTTATTAAAAATGCAACGTGTGTGTTATGTCAAATCTAAAGCAAAAAAAAATTATAAAATATAGAAAAAAGAACGATCATTACTCTTTTTTTAATTAAATGTAAATATTGATAGAAATTAAATAAGAAATAATAATAATTTTTTATCAGCATAAAAACTAAAATAAAATAAAATAAGTTTTAAATATGAATTATAAATCGATTGTTGTTTATTGAAAAAAGTATTGACGTAGGTATTTATATCATTATACACTGAAAAGTACAGAACAATTACAGAAAGGTCACCATCTCCCCAATGGATAGCTTCGTCTGTGATCAGTGTGTCGTCCCAATGGAAGTGTTGAGAGGGTTGGCTCCAGTCCGGCCGCTTGAGCACGCATTTGATGGAAGCCAGTGTGACTCGCTGTTCTCCCGGAGCTCTTAGAGACAGCGCGCTTTTCTTATCTGGCTTACTTTGTTTACCCATAACTGTCTTTTGGAAACTTATATTGTATTCATTAATTTTCTGTTAGTCTATAAACGATCGAATTTGAATGAAAGAAAAAAAAGTAAATGCCTTTGTTCCATAGCTGCGTTAACGAGGGGCGAACCATTAAACAGACAAATATAGGAAAATAAGTAATGTTTTACTATTTTCGAATATATTGCAAAACTACGATCAGAGCTTTTTGTAATCTGACCAAGAAAGACTATGAGTAGTCGCGTCAGTACTTTTATTTATCTACATAAATAAAAGCGTATACTTACTCGTTTTACTAAAGTTATTAAGATAGAAAATCATGTTTTGAAGAAATAATTACAGTAAAAAGTGCAAGCCGATGATAACGTTGACAAGAAAAATATATTGAATCAAAACCATTATAAATACACGCAATAAAACATATCATAATTTTTCAATTATTTGCTTATTGTTAATGATAAACTCACCACCGTGTACACAAGTCTAACGGTAATGACCGTGCGGAATGTATCTCTCAAAGCAAAAAGATTCGGACAAAATATTTTAATAGTTGGTTCTTGGAAATTCATTATCTTGTTCCACTGGACACGATTACTCTCGAAAACTGTGAAATGGCAGATTTCACGAGAGTTCTTTGCCATCAAATGATTATAGATGTCCGGTTCGTAATATGATGCAGACGCTCGTAATTTTGATGATTCTAAAATAATAAAGAAAATCATATTCATATAAGAGATATATCGATAACTGTAAAAATAGCTTCGATATTTTTAGTGATTTGCTATTAGTCATAATGTTAAAAATGACGTTGGACCACGTTTCCAACCATTAAAGATTAAAGACATCGAAGAGATCAGTCATCTTTATGATTTAAATAAAAGAATACGTCATATATAACATTCAAAAAACGAATCTAAGCTGAAAGTAAGAAAGATAAATTTTCATGAAATTCTGTGTTGAGTGATAAATGAGACTATCGATTGTTAATATAAAGGAGAACTGCATCTTAAACTTGAATCAATCAAGACTCAAAGTGTTATGAATACGCATATTTAATATACCTATATTTTTCTATTAGGGAATCGTGTTACATTAAAAAAGTAAAGATTTCCATGTGTGACGTAGAACTTTTAGATATAAATACACCAACTACTACTTCTAATTCTTTCGTTCTTAATAATAAAACTTACCTACTGCGATTTTACTTCCTGCAAATGAGGGAGTCGGTGCCGCGGATGGCCATTCTTCATCCTCTGGCGGTGGTAAAATTTCAACAAGCGACTCGATATTACGGAACATTAAAAACTTTCGTCGCGTTGAATCTAATAAAGGCAATTCCAATTCAACGTGAAAAGCTGTAATAGCGCCCTGGAATAATTTAAAAAGAGGAACGAAAAAGTTAAATTAAAAAAATCAAATGATACACTCAATGGTTACAGGAGTGCCATTACTATAGACCAGCGAGTATCACGTGTGTTTATTTCTAATTAACAAATTAAAAATATTTTTAAAAAACAGTAAACGTTATAAACATTATTAAACATTAAAATGCATGTTTTTAAAATTAAAGTGATAGTTGAAGCTAAACGTAAGAATAACTTTATTCAAGACAATACAGGCATTGAAGACACAATATCATAACTGTATAAAAAAACTAAATTTTATTTATTTTTTATCTTATTAAGGATTTATAGAGTTTTTTGTTTTTATAGAATAGGAAGTCGGATTATGGTAAGTGGTCACCAACGCCCATAGACATTGGCATTGTAAGAAATGTTAACCATCGCTTACATCACCAATGCGCCACTAACCTTGGGAACTAAGATGTTATGTCCCTTGTGCATGTAATTACACTGGCTCACTTACCCTTTAAACCGGAACACAACAGTACCAAATACTGTTGTTTTGCGGTAGAATATCTGATTAGTGGGTGGTTCCTACGCAGACGAGCTTGCACAAAGCTCTACCACCAGTGCAAGAGTAATTATAGATAGATAGTGTTATGTACAATATATTCATAATTTTATTTGTACTCGTTTTCCTTGTTCGGTATGCTATAATGCAATTTTTTCTACTAGTTTTTTATACATTAGCCATTCCTTACCTTATCAGGCTTAGGGGGTTGAGGCACGGACATTACTCGAAAGACAGTAAAATTAAAGTAAGCAGAGCGTAAATCATCTGGATGAGGTTCGAAAGGCTCCAACGGCCTATCGGTTGGTAGAATTTCCCGAGAGTCTAGCCATTGTAATCTTGGTAGTCGCATTAATGTTATACGGGCGTAGGCTGCACACACCTAAACAGGCCGTAAATATTAAAAAGAGTAAATCGGTAGAATATAAGTACAATATACTAGAAGTGATCCAAAAGTAATGATAATTGGGTAAGTATTCCTATATATAGGAATCCTATAAAAATATTTACAAAACATCAAATTATAATGAGAATAATGTTATAAAATAGTTAGATAGGGTCCTTACCACCAACTTATCATAATTAGTACTGTTGTGTTCCGGTTTGAAGGTTGAGTGAATATGGTACCTGCCTGGCCTTCTACGCAGACAAAATAAGAAAAGTGTGCAATGTCATTGAAGATAACTACGAGAAAAGGTTATATTTTATTTAAAGATAAATAAAGTGGAAATTACAGTTTCAACTTTTTGTATAGGCCCACAGAATAGAGGTAGAAAATATACAATATATACCTACCTACCCTACATCCTTTTCTGCACCCCTGAATAAACGTGTAATTTCATGATGATCGGTTGAGTAGTTAAGACGTGAAAACGTAACAAAGGTACTTACTTTCGCTTTTTATAGAAAAGATAACAGTCATGAAATTTTTTTTTAAAGATAGTGCTTCAACATCATCTTTTTTTTATAGAGTATGTAAGCGGACAATTATATGGCCTATCTGATGGTAAATGTTAACCATCGCTTACATCGCCAATGCACTACCAACCTTGGGAACTAAGATGTTATGTCTCTTGTGCCCGTAATTACACTGGCTCACTCACCCTTCAAACCGGAACACAACAATACTAAGTACTACTCTTCCACTGTAGAATATCTGATGCGTAGACCTACCCAGACGAGTTTGCAAAAAGGCCTACCACCAGTAAATCGTAATCGTTGTTATTTCTAAAAATTCTAGAACCTTAACTAAAGCAGAACAAAAAAAGCTTCGTGTAATTTTTGATCAAACTTATAATGCCATCTTTAATTTAGAATTAAACTTGTAGCTAAGTTCAAAAATGAATAATATGACATTATATTGATATTGAATGAACAATGTGATAATGTATTTACAGCGCCATCTACATACAAAATTATAAACTTGAAAACATACAGCGCACGGGTTGCCAGCGAGTTGTAAAGCGATCAGACCGGGCAGGACAGCTAGTGCACTTAGTACCACTTCTATATCATAGATGTCGTTGTCTGACAAATCTAACACCGTTATATTGTGTGATAGCCTTGATAGCCCACTTACGCTATCTAAAAAATATATAGAATAATTATATACACAATCTATGAATAAAATTATTCAATTTTAAATGAATATGGAATTTAATAATAATGAGTAAGTATGATTCACTCTGGTTAAAGTAAGCAACTATTTGTTTTTTATGTCCTAGATTTGTATTAACTAATATTTTACTGATTTCGTTCGTTTCCTCAAAGCAAACCTATATATTATTCATTTAATCAGAATAGATTCCAACCATTTACAAAATTAAAAACAAATGAGTATTTATAAGCAAACAAAGTTATAATATCAACTCTTAGCAGATTCATGCAATCAACTGATGTATAAATTCATTTTTAATAATAACGCTGATATGTTTACCAAAAATGTAATGTGTACAATTATTAGAGAAAACTGTTTTGATTAAATTTAAAATAATTTACTTTTTATAGTAGCTATTTTAAGCATAAGTTTAAATAAACTAGATTGTAAGGAATGTAGAGACATAAACATTGCCAGCTTTAGGCTTAGCTGGGTGTGTACCATTCCATGTTTGAAGCAATTTGAAGGGTTCATTTACCAGTATCGTTAGTTACTAATAACGTAACATCTTAAATTAGGTTTTAACTTTGAATTATTAAATAAAATAAAAATAAATGTTTATTACTATTTAATGAGAAATGTTTTCCATTACATAATAATTCAAATTCTTTCAGTATTTCAATTAATTCAGTAAGCATGTTATACTTCTATACTAATATGGAGATCTATCTATAAAGCTGTTTATTTTGACCGATGACTCTTACTAAAACATATTAGAGACTACATCCCGAACTGGTAATGCTTACATTTAATAATCTAATATAATCTTGTAAAATGTCAATTTATAACACTTTAGAGATACAGAGATTTTAAAACTTGAAAAAAATATACGTATTTTGAATTCGAAGGCTCCCAATCTAATCTAAATGATCATATATTTTGGTTTCTGGTATTTTTTATTTCTCTTGTTACAAATCAAATTATTCAGGTCTATTTTGGATGTTAAAACTAAATTAAATTACAAAATACGTTTTAAGTAAAATATTTATAATTTATTTATAGAAATATAGTTTCCGCCTGAGGTTTTGCCCATAAGTGAGTTAGTATTACTGCTAGTATTTCTTTTTTTGTATACTTGACAACGTATAGGTATGCGAAAGTTGAGCAGTTAAGACATGAATTGCAGAGCGCCACGGTAGCACGCGAAAGCGATCCCGTGGCGCTCCTCATTAAGACGGAAAGGCTACCGCCGGTTTTTTAGTGGAGATTCCGATGTTCGGGATGCACTCGGCGCCTTGGACCCACATACCCCCCCACTGTTCCCGTGGGGGAAACGCGTAATGCGTTTTTCCAGCATTAAAAAAAAGTTAAGATATGAATGTGTAACAAATAAACAAGCTTGTTTTCCCATCCATAACAATTACTTAGTTTATACTATAAAATTAAGATGCTCATTGACAAACCATTGGTGAGTATGTTCCTGGCGAGTCCTAAATAAATCAAATTAGACGGCAATTGTTCAACGAATATCTCCACGTTACTGATGCGATTATTCTGTAATTCGAGTATTCGTAATCCCCGTGGAAGGCAATTCGTGTCAACCTCAGCTATATAGTTGCCACAAAGATTTAAAGTTGATAATTTTGTAAACTGTAGCAAAGATTCATTAAAGTCTGTCATCTATAAAGAAGTATATAATATATTTATAAAATTAAATGAATTAAATGCAGAGCTATTTTTATACTGTTACTATGTATATACATATATTATACTACTATGTAGTAATAATATCCTCCAGATCTCGGCAACGGCGGCCAATATCAGGAGAGATTAGCCAACTGCGCAGGACATATTATAATGCACAAGTGTGTGCGCAAACACAGGTGCACTCTCCATACCCTAACTTTCATAATCCGATGGGACGGCAATCCGAAACGACCGGAGAGAGTTCAGTCGCAGGACCAATGGCTTTACGTGCTTTCCGAAGCACGGGAGTGTACACACTTCTAACTTCCAAACTCCGAGCTGCTATTGAGTACTTTCGACAGAAAAACTACTAGATTAACGAAGCAGTCACAACATACTACGACTATATATATATAGAGTCAATTACTGATATAACCTTACGTGTCAAGCTAAAGGGAATCGTTAAATCGAAGCTAAATCTATCAAGCCCATCGATTGTGGGTTTACAGTGGGTTAGGTATTTGTTAAAAGTTGCTTTCAATTATTTATATAAATCAAATTTCTGAATAAATGGATACTTTGTTCGGATCAACAAGATCAGGTAAAATTATTCGAAATCAATGAATAATACTTTAATTAGAATAAACAAATAGAAATTATTTTTTTCTATAAAAAAATAGTATGAATCTGCGTAATTAATCAAATCCAATCTATAATCAATATCATAATAGGGTAAAAATCAAATACATTCCAAACGATAAAAATATGTAATGATTAGGTTTACGATCGTAATCAATTAAACTCAGGATATCATAAATCATACTTTCTCAACGTACCTCACAATCGTTCACTCTCAACACACTGACCATTTTCAAATTCAATTTAAGTATTTCTCGGTCATCACGTCGCACGGCGGTCTTTATCAAGTCAATCATATTATCAGTTAATGAATTGTTATTCTTAAAACATTCTTTTCTTTCATTGTTTGAAAATTTTTCGTTATCCCATAAAGCTATCGGGAGTAATATTTCCCATTGTTCATTAAGAGTAAAGTTAGAATCCTTATCAAGAAATCCATTAAGGACACTCTTTTTTATTTTATTTTGTAATGCTTTTGAAAATGTAAGTTTAGGAATTTGTTTATTATTATATTTTTGTCTATGGTATCGAGCTGCTTCTTCTGCTATTGTCCAAGATATACCAGTTTCGATTCTTTCTTGAAAACCTATTTTAAAATTTTACTCATTACTTCCTACTGTTTTATTTTACATAGAAACATACATTTTATATCACATTGAGTTTTCTCTTTGAAGCACAAAACACACATATTGTAGTTTTTATTAATATTTATAAATAGAACACCAACAAAGTAAGCACTAAGTCACTAGTATAAAAATAAAAACATTTATTAACATACAGACTAAAATATGTAACTACATTTAACATCACAATGGACATAGATCAAATATTACTGCAAAATTATAATTTATATCATTTATATAAAAAAAAAACAAGAAATAAATGTGAAATAGTATTTTTATAAAACTATTTTTATTAATTATTCCTATATGTATACTTAAAAAGGCTCGTTGTTCAGAAAATTATTATTTTTTTGGGCAGAAATAAAATGCGAATGTAATTTACACATAATTAACCTTTTTTATTACAGTAGAGACGTTAAACATACAATTGAAAAATCCATACCTTCTATAACATCTTCCGGAATATAGTTTAGGCTAGAATTACTAATACTAGGTCGTAAGACTTGGAGGAGTGGTTTTTTCGTTGCAGTGTCTTTGGTCTTAGGTGACATAGTGTTTTAACACCGATATAGGTATTAATAATAACAATACTTTAGCAATTTCAGTAAAATGTTGAAATTAGAAGTAATTGAATTAATATCTTGAAATGAATATATGAAATGTTTGACATAAATATGTCATAAAAGAAAATATTGTCACGTTTTGTACACTTCTTAATGCAAGAGATTTTTCATGACAAGCAGTTTTAAATAGTTGCCTCATTAGATACACATGACAGAAGTAAAACCTTTTTTGTCTCAAACATTCTACTATAAAAGCGCTCAAAATAAAACTTGTAAAGTTTTTGTTTAAACTATACTACGAGTAGGTATAAAAAAAATTACACTATTTGAAAATAAAAATATTAATATTTATAGTGTTAATGACGCAGATATAAAAATAGGAGAGCACTAATTAGTTTCAATCGTTTTGGTAGTTTGGCGCGATTCTCACGTCAGTGATGTCGTCGTTAAAGCAGTATCGTCATCTGGCTTGTTCAGTTTGCCGGTAGACGTCGCTACGGTTGCTCGAAAATTTCCTATCGCTGTGTATTCGCATAATCTACGCGTGCCAATGTGTGTGTTGCATTTTTAAACAGTGTACTTAAATAATTTTATCGTGTGTGCGACTGACGTATGCTGTTAATTCATTTATTTAAACATAACTCGTGTGGTCGCATGTTGATACAGACGTGCATACTTTCGTCCATTTGTGCTAGTG
Source organism: Nymphalis io (assembly GCF_905147045.1). Taxonomy (NCBI): domain Eukaryota; kingdom Metazoa; phylum Arthropoda; class Insecta; order Lepidoptera; family Nymphalidae; genus Nymphalis; species Nymphalis io. Next base: position 4,806,614 of record NC_065890.1, on the reverse strand, counting down.
CTATGAAAACCGTGTGCTCCTTTCTCGAGTCACGATATGAGTGGTGCGTGTAAACTGACAATGACATTAGTAATCTGTGATGTAAGCGCGCGGGAAATTTGAGTTACTTTCTGAAGAATGTTGACATTAAGATATATTTTTTGCATAGAGTGCAATAGATTCTTGCCAGTAGTGATGTTCAGTGAAAGTTGTCGGAACTAGTGGACTTGTTGACATTGTCGTACCGTACATACGTTGACGCCCTTGTATCATTGGCAATATACCATATATGCGAAGAATTTGTATACTTCCTTCATATTTGTTGAAATAAATAAATTATTTAGCAGGTAAACATTATAATATTTTTTTTGTTAAAAAGCAAAAGTAAAAATCGTGTAGACCGGTTATGTGACTGAATAAATAAATATACATTTAAATAAGGTCGATAAACGCATTTAGTGCAGGTCGCATCTATTGACATTAAAATGCCCGACGTTATAAATACATACATATACCAAGTTTTTTTATATTTAATACAATCTGTGTAGGTTTTTTTTTAATTAACATACTACTCTATAAAGTTAGAAAAATATATGTTATAAAAATAAAATTTTATTTGTACTTAAAATTTAGGAGTCATATTTAGGTACAACATATTTAATATTTTCAATGCGGAACTTTATTTTCCATTTGTTTACGAATTAAGTTCCAATAAAAAAATGATTGTGTATCATTTGATATTGTATTCATAAATATTAAATGGATTTAAATCGTTACATTATTATATTCATTAAACACAATTTTCGCGATCTAATTTAAAACCGGAACGTAATATAACAATAATAATAAATAATATCAATAATCAAATGTATATTAATATCTTAATACTTTTCCAATTTACAACTGTTATTTTCCGTTGTCATGGCCACATCATCTCATCCGTTATTTTGGTTGCCATAGCAACATTTTTGTACAAAAGCGAATGAAGTTCCGAAATGAGCCGGTCGGGTATTAAGTTCTGTTACCACTTGAATACACTCGACTCTTTTTTGGTGGACAGTACCGGCTTTAAGTGACGTGGCATGGCATGGCATGGCATGGCATGGTATGGCTTGGCTTGGCTTGGCTTGTCTCGTCACGGCATGTGGCGTGGCGATATGTAGCGTGGCATTATATAGCGTGGCGTTATGTGGCATGACGTTACAAATTGTTTTTTTTTCAGAATATAAAATTTATAAAAATATATAATATAAAACATAAATTGCGTTTCCCAAGTTTTCCTTGATTTCAGCGACAATCGGTTAAGGATGTTTCATTCTATAATAATTAGTCACGAACAATTGTATTAAAGGTCTTTAACATTAGGGAGCAGCATTAAAATTAAAGCACTTAAACATTAAGATAAATATATTAAAAATACATTAATAGTTGTTAACGACCATGAACTTAAAAATAAAACTCGCAGTTTTATCCGCCGGTTCTCCTCAGTTCAGGGTGGTTTCTTTTCCGAACCCGTGATAGATTATTGGTAATTTGGTGATTTAGCGGTCGTACTGCAATAGCGATATTTTGCTCTTTTCCGAAACTTTGAATGGAAACATGCTCGAATTATAATTATACATATACAGTTCAATTTCTAGAAACTAGCTGATTGCAGCTTATTGTTATGATGACTAAATTAAATCGAAACGCTGGTTTATTTAAAAAAAAAGTTTTTGTATAAACGATAAAGTAAAAAATTAAATATAACCAATAAATGATGATATTTTTTTAAGATAATTAAGAGTTATTCGTAATCCTAAAATGTCGATGGTTATGCTGCCTGGAAAAAATATACTCAGGCAATTAAAAGATCTTCACAGACATCACGTCTGTTGAGTTCAGTTTAATCTTATACATGTAATCATGAATATTTAAATAAACAACATACAGAGTAATGTAGAGCATATATCAAAACAATAGAAAACGTTAGTTGATATCGCAAGTCCTTATTAATTCGCTAAATGACGCTGACGCTTCTGATTCTGTATATAATCTACCTATTAATTAGGTTTATTACAAAACTTATTAATGGATGAACTAATTCTAAATTTAAACTCAAAGTATGGTCTTTAATAAGACTAAAAATAGTAAGATTTCGAAATTCGTTGCTCGCTTACAAAAGGGGTAAAAGGATTGACAATGAGGTTAACTAAAAAAAATGTGTTCTATATATTCGAGCGTCGTTTAACCGCATCGCAAGTAAAAATAAGACGATTCTTAAAATTCGTAAAAATAATCAATTTAAATCGGAATAGCTTAATATGATAATATGGACTCTTGCTGTTTGGCGTAATAATAAAGTCCTAGAATAGCTTACAAAAAGCGAGCTACTAGCAAAAAATAATTGGTTATTTTTTATCTTTATTACATTACGATTACTTTTATTCAAGGTCAACACAAACCAGGTCAATTTGTAAGTCCTAGAAATATCTGGTAATAACTAGTTAAGAATAATATCGTAGTTGATGAAGTCGCCAATAATTTCTTTAACTTTATTAATATATCTTTAAGTTTAAGAAAAAAGTTAAATCTATTTACAGATACTGCGATCGTAACTGTCCTTGTACTTCGACCCTCAATCTTGAAATCTTATCAAAAAATCAAAATTGTATCATATCGCCGGAATTTGACTAAGATAAATCTCACTGTCGTATTTAGTTTCAATATTTTTTTGATATCTTTTACAACATGTTGACAGACATATCTGTCAAGCCGAACTAGAAGAAACTACTGAAACTACTTAGGTATTTAAACTTTATAGCGAAAGTTTTTTATAACTTTGGTATTCGTTAGAGATCTAAAAAACAGGAGTTAGTTGCTGAATCAGATCCACGATGAAGTAAAATAGAATAGAAAATAGGCTGAAACTTTTGTTTGTCAATTTCTTTTTATTATTTTTATTTGTCATGAAATATAGAAACGTTCAAAAGTTTATTGTTAGCCATATGATTTTTACTTGTGGTAGGGCTTTGTGCAAGCTCGTCTGGGTAGGTACCACTCACTCATCAGATATTCTACCGCAAAACAGCAGTACTTGTTATTGTTGTGTTCCGGTTTGAAGGATGAGTGAGCCAGTATAATTACAGGCATAAGGGACATAAAATCTTAGTTCCCAAGGTTGGTGGTGCATTGGCTATGTAAGCGATGGTTGACATTTCTTACAATGCCAATGTCTAAGGGCGTTTGGTGACCACTTACCATCAGGTGGCCCATATGTCGTCCGCCTCGGCTCGTCCGCCTTCCTATTCTATATAAAAAAAAAATGATGTATTGATTTAGTTGATTGAGGCGATGAAACAAAGATAGAATTGATCTTGATCGAAGGTTACGGTTTCGAGTCGGAATAAACAACTTTTTACTTATCATCGGTAAAATAGGTTTTTAAAATATTCATATTGTTCGGTGATAAGGAAAAACATTTTGTAAAATCCTTGCGACAGAACTTTATTTACACCTTTTATCAATGAAGACTAGGAGAACAAACACTACATTTTTTTTATCGACAGGAATTTTCATTACTTTAATTAATTATTTTATAACAATAAACAATTGAGCCAAAAAAAAAAACTATAAATGTTAGTTAATGCTGTAAGATTACGCATTAGCGTCTTAAGTGCAATTAAGAACTCTAATTCTACTTAAATGTAATAAGTTTCATATAATAAAACAATTTTATAATAAATGATATCCCTTGTATATACGTTCTATCTGCATATTAACTGCTTAAAGTACATGAGAGTCGTAATAACTAAAATATCTCTAGATTTGCGGAACTAAATTTTTTTAAACAGATTTATAATAATTTATTTTGATGCGTGTATGCTTTATGTGTTATAATTATTATATTCAATATCATATCACTTTTTGACATTTCACAATTATTATTGTCTTCTGCAGTGAGTTTCGAGTATGTGTCCCACAATAGCTCTACTGTTATCGTTTGTGATTATGAGATTGTGACATAAAGAGATGAGCGTATTATTTTGAAGTGCCTAAAAGTACTTCCATACATCAATAAAGAATTATTTTGCTTTTATTGAAATTAATAATCTTGTCCGTTACATGATATATGAAGCTTAATGTACAATAAGCTAGTACTTACAAAAGTTTTTAAATACTCAACTTCTGAATTGTTAGTCTTATGTCATTACGATGTGCAGCTACTATTAGTTCAATATCAATATGGATTAATAGATAGAAATGTAACATTCCTTTATGTTATGTTTTAAACCTTTTTATATATATTGAGAATGTGAGGCTTAAGTAGGTCACGACAGGTACTATTTATAAATGATTTTATTAAAGGGCCTTGACTTAAAAAGGGTAACAATTAGAAAACCTTAGATTTAATAAGAAATAAAAAAAGACTAAAATATTTAAATATTATTTTTTTATTTCAGATCAACAGGATGTCGTTCACAATGAAGGAAGGGGGTTTCGGGGTAGGTGACTATGTCGCGTTCGGTGTGCTGTGCGCGTCATCTTGTGCCGGTGGGTTGTGGTATAGTGCAATAGGTTCTAGAAGCAAGGCTTTGGTAGACATTAAGGATTACCTACTTGGAGGAAAGGCGATGTCAACTTTTCCTGTCGCTATGTCGTTAATTGCCAGGTAAATTAATTTTATTCTGTTATCTTTATTACACATTGGAACTATTAGTTAAGCCAGCAAGGCGATTACATATCTATCTTAATTTGCCACTCTAAAGTGGATGAAAAGTTTTTTTTAATTAACAAAAATTTATTTGCTGAGATATAAATGTAAACGTTCTAAATTAGATAAAGTTAATTTAAAACCGTGTGAAAGCATACATTCGAAGGAATATAAAAAAAATGTGCAATTATAATAAAATGAATCATTACGTGTGACTATTTGTCTACGTTTCCACTTATAAAAAACTGTTTGAATTAAAAATAGAATTCCATTTTATTTCAGGTAATTTTTATGTGAAGTTGCCAGTGTATATTTTTAATCAAAATTTTCGTTATGTTTTTATTTTCTGATTAATTAATAATTATTATATTTAATATCTGTGATAAAATTTTATTGTGTTTTTTGATATCTGTAGTAAGTAATTTAACCTCAGTTAGTTTCTTAAATATCTTTCATCCTTTCTTTTAACAGTATCGAATGGTATAATGTTACTTATAAAAAAAATATATGTATAAAACAATAATCATATCATATAATAAAAGCATAAAATTTTTGCTTACATTAGTACATATTTATAGCAATTGAATCAGCTTATTGATGATAACCGAAAATATATTTTTGGGGAACTACTTTATATAGTAAATATAATTTCCAATACGATTTTGCTATTCTTATATTGTATTTATAACGTATTTGTCTGTATTTTCTATGCAAAAAATAATTCTAATTCATGGATAATATATAGATACAAAGCTAACGTAGATTTTGTATGCTAAATAATAAAGTGCATTGAACAGTGATTTTAACTGATAAGCTTTTAATAATTTAGAAATAGTTAAATATCAAATTTTAGTTGCTAATAATATTGTAATAATTACAAATACTAAAGTACTATAATGAATATAAAATTAAACGTTAAAATATGTATCTGTGTTTATTTATTACATGTTCAAAGAAGACAAACATTTATTGAGAAACTAATTAAGTCATATTAGATTACACAGATAAGAGGAAAAATAAGCAAACAATAGCAGGCAGACGTAGGAATACAAATTCATTAATAGATAAAAAAAATATGAAAGCATAAAACTTATGTTTATACAATTAATTAGATTAGAATTAAACTATTATTAAACATATCTTTTTTATCATAGCTATGTCTCCGGCGTCACAATCCTCGGTACGCCGGCAGAAATCTATAACTACGGTACACAGTACTGGCTGGTGATCGTGGGGATCACCCTTAGCTGTATCGTGGTGGCCACCGTATATTTACCTGTGTTTTGTACGCTCAGATTGTCGTCATCATATGAAGTAAGTTCTTGTTTAAATATTAGTCTAATTGTATCATTTGAATGTTCAGGCTTCCTCTGTTGTTGTATACCGAAAATTTGTGAACAATATGTAATACGACTTCTTTGTTTTATTTCGTATCATCAAGGTTTTTCTAGCGATTATGGCATTCTCCACAGATGTGTTGACTCATTGTGTACATTTATGTAAATATCAGTAATATTTAGCGAATGTTTTATATACATAAAAGTACTCTATTATTAAAATGTAATTTTTCCATAGATTCATTCCAATGGTGTGCTATATTCTAATAAGTGTTTGGTTATGTAATATCAATTTTGTTTTATATTTGTATGACTGACGTAGTTTGTGGAATATTTTGCAGTTCATGATAAGTAAAATAGGCTCGAGACTGTAACTCGGTGTTGTCTGCTTCCAAATCAAACCGAACTGAGTTTCAACAAGCGCTGGCTTTTGAGCATCATTATTAATTGAATTACTCATTTTGATTTGTGTGAATATTAGTGATATAGTCTTTAAATTATTGTATGAATTAAATAGAAATAATGTGTCAATGCTAAACATAAGTTCAGTCCAGTAGTGCTATTCTGAAAAAACACATCATATTTCACTCGTGAATTATCTATCTTAGAGTTTTATAATTATTGTTATAGTCAATGTTTAATTATTGTCATAGAGATTTCACGATCATATTTTAGAGGCCGTTAGCAGCACAGTTTGTTTTTACAGACTAAGTACCTATATATAGCTATTCAATAGAAATTGAGAGACAAATAACAAACGAAATACACCTTCCTATAATATTTGTGAGATTTCTCAGTAAGTAAAAGATAAAGTAGGTTTAATATTATATATTACATGGTATATTTATAAATATAAATCTTTTATGTATTGTATATTTAATCTTTCCGAGGTAAATAACTTAAGCGTCATGCTGTTATAAGAAAGAAATACATTTATTTAATAATGTTGTTTGTTTATAGAAAATTAAAAATAATATAATAAAACCTAAGATAAATTAAGAATAAATTTTATCTCCATGATTTCTCTCGATATGATTATTTATCGTAAGTCGATTTAGTTAGATCTTATCTGCATTAGATAATCTATCACAAACGGGGGTTTGACGTGTGCCGACGTATTAAGTGGACTTTGTACAATGGAAATAAAACTGTGTTCACATTACGTCATCGATAAGTTTCATAAAAAAATATGCTGCTTAAGAGTCGCATTGAGCTAAAACGTAATCTCAACTTTCCAAGTCTCTTAAATATTAAAAATAAAAGTTATTAATAACACGTAACTCGATTTTAAATGTTATAGAATAAAAAAAAAATTGAATTCAAATATTAAAGTCTGTGTTAAAATACGTATCGTAGTACAGAGTATCTTTATGATAAAGGTATTGATATTCGAAAATTTAAATGAAGCTTAAAAAAGGGTCAAAAAATATAAAATTAAATGAATAGTCGATAAATTTTAGCCCCTTGCAGTTTTGTGGTTGACCTTACTGACTAATTCGATTTGTTTGTATTCATTTTTATTTTATTTTTATTTTTATTTTATTTATTTGGGAAACATACAGCATAATATAATACATAAAATTTAGTAACAATATAAATTTCACTTAAGCCAACAAAGTTTCCACTTATACAAACAAACATGGAGTGAACCTAACGATAACAAGTTATTTAACAATTTATTAAGATATATGAATAAAGTATTAAAAATAATTTAAAACAGAAAAAAAAAAACGATAAGTATATTACTGACAAATACAGCTTTTTAGAGCTTCTTTGAACTTAAATAAATTTTCGTTAAATATATCTATACTAGTGTAGCGTTTATTATGATTGTCACATGCTCTTACTAAAAAGCGATTTTTAGCATAGTTCGTTCTACACATTGGGACATAAAAGGTATGTTTTGAACGGGCAATGGAATGTGAGCACTTGATATAAATGTTGTTGACTAAGTACATTGAATCGACAAAATTATTTACAATTTTGTAAAGAAAAACCTGATCTTTGCATTCCCTGCGTTTCTCAAGCGACAAAATATTAAGCTTATTAATAGCATTGGACCCAAATTTACGCGTTAATCTTCTAATAAATTTATTCTGAACATTTTCGATAGCCATAACATACTTAGAGTATTGTGGATTCCAAACCGTTGAAGCGAATTCCAAATTAGATCTTACATACGAGTTATACAACACATTATATGTATTGATATGCTTAAAGTCTCTTCCCTGGCGAAATATGAAACCCATCATACTGTAAGCTTTTGCGATAATTTTATTCACATGCCTGTTTATTTCTATTTTGTTTGTTTTGTCCGCAGTATAAGAATAGATCGAATAACGAATTAAAATTATTAACTTAAACATATTGTTAGAAATCAGGTTAAAATATTAATTAAGCATTTTTTTAAGATTTTGCACACGTCGATCCCGAAACGGAATAGGGTCGGGTTCTGTTATTGTCAGAAAACTCTCTCAACTCACTTTTAATTATTTCTACTGACTTTATATTGTGTAGTTATATATTTTTAATATTATAGGTCGGCGGTTGGGCAAATACCTGATGGTAAGTGGTCGTCACCGGTCATACACATTGGCGATGTAGGAAATATGAACCATTTTTTACATCGTCAACGTGTCGCCAACTTCAGGAATTAAGATGTTAAATCACTTGTGCCTGTAGTTACTATGGCTTACTCACCTTTCAAACCGGAACGGTTGTTAAACAGTGGAATTTGTATACTGTATGGGTGGTATATACCCAGGCGAGTTTGCATAAAGACCTGCCACCTACTTGCGTTGTGTAGTAAAAAGGTTCTATTCAGATTATTAAACAAAATTTTAATAGAAAAAAACAAAACTCACTCGTTAATTGACGTTGTGCACGTTGAAAAACAAAGAAATACTTTATTTTTTGTAACCGTATTAAATGTCACTTCAAAATGTTATGTTCGATATTAAATAAATAAAAATGAAATTCTAAATTTATGGTACAACACTGGAAGGTTCCGATAATTTTAATACTGGCATAAAATTATATTGTAAGTGTTAACTCCAAAAGTGTTGCCAATTTTTGTATTATTTACAATTGTTTATTTATTAGCGTAATAAACTCTTTCATAAATAGAGCAATTGTTTCAGTATTTAGAACTTCGGTTCAATCGCCATGTTCGAGCGGTAGCATCAATACTCTTTCTATTGGACGAGGTAAGTTGCTATGTTCATAATACTTTCGTTGTTTTATATGAACAAGTTGGTGTGCATTTGTATAAAAATATAATGAGAATAATTATATGTGATCTGCTTTCCACCACGGATGTCTGATAGTATTGACTGATTCTGTCCATGTGAAAAGTTAATAAATATTTTTTATTTAAGTTCAAAAAAAACCTTCTTCTTAAAAAGAGAGATGAGGCGTTAGCCCAGCAGTGGGACATTCACAGGCTGTTATTGTACTGTATTTCATGAAAACGGCTTAACGTCCTTGTTTTTTATGTCATTAAATTGTTGAACTACTACAATCCTAAAGAAGTTTCATCACACATTTAAAATGATAATAATTCTACTTCAGAATCCCTGCTATAAACTTTGTCAATAACAATGTTAATGATATTTACTGTTTACTATTATTACTAATTTAAAAATGTAGTTTATTCTAGACAAGGTATGATCTACCAGTTTCTCTTGGCGGAAATTACATTTTAATTATTCTGTGTCATGAACCAATAATAAAGTATCCTATGTGCTATTCTGTATTTAGATACACAAGGCCCTCTAGGCACTTTGACATTCGAGGTTCCTCCCCATTCCGAAGCGGTCAGAGTAAAATTATTATATTATTTTTGGCTGGGTGGAGCCCCTCGGCTGGCGAGACCCCTAGACAAGTGCCTTGTAGGCCTAGGTATAAATGCGAGGCTGGTATCGTTTCACCATGTAGACGACTCCCCTGCCAACGAGTGTGTGTTTTTTTATTGAAATATGTTCTGCACTTCGCAAAAAAATATACAAAAAGACCTAATTTTGTATTTAATTATTTTATTAAGTATTAAATTATTATAAAAAATAGAACAGTATTACCTTAACTTTTACGAGTGTAGAAAATTCCGTTTAAAGCCAGGGTTAAAATAACAAAAACATGACAACGCACTGTATATAGTCCTATTAACATATGTATAATTAAATCAGCGATAAAATGGATATAGCTATTATTAAAAGGTATTAAAGATAACTGGGTTATGAATCGACATTGTTTGCAACGACTTGATTTAATATTATTATTTAATCTGTGTGACATAACAAGTATTCCATTGTAGATAAAATAAAATAGGTAACTCAGATAAATATATACGAAATTGACGACATCTGGCAATGATTCTGTTAATATTCATTTTTTATACATACGACTATTTTATGAAAGAAAACTTATTACGTATTTTCCGGTTTTTATCATTCATTCTAAAATTACGATCCGTATATGTTTAAATGAGCCTTAATAAAATGTATTTTGCTTTTTATGTATGTACATATATTATGTAGATAACATACTTTCTCTTTTTTTTATTTTATAATGTGCCGAATTTTATATAAAAATATAATTGTAATCAACAATTATACTAAAATATCTCATTTCATGATTAACACTTTTTTTAATATAGATTCATTCTTATTGAATATATTCTTATTGAATGTTTTCAGTTTTACATAGATATTTTAAAATATTATGAATATATTTTTAATATGCATATATTAGATTTCTCTGTAACGTGTGGCAATACATAATATATATACTAAATAGCTATTTTAAATTCAAAAATATTAGAAATACAAGGATGTAGAATCCAAGATTTTAATATTATTTTTAACCACAACTCATATTATGCAATATTCACCGACATTTATTTAGCTAACTATTTTACATCAATTTTCAATTCAGTTCAGATATTTAAATAACAATCGTCCAAGTTACGAGTTGTTAGAGAAAATTTTCAATGGAAAATCAATGAATAAAAATGGCATTGTTGTTTAACAGTTTCCGAATCTGAGTAATGAAACGAAATTGTGTTAGGTTCAAGTTTTGCAATAAAAAACCTTCATGTCGCAAGTACACTGAGCAGATAAATTTATTTAGTATAATATAGAAATTTTACTTTCACTTTGATGAAGAATTTAAAAAAATATTTTTTTTTTTTTTATAGAATAGGAAGATGGACGAGCATATGGGCCACCTGATGGTAAGTGGTCACCAAACGCCCTTAGACATTGGCATTGTAAGAAATGTCAATCATCGCTTATAGCCAATGCGCCACCAACCTTGTAATATTTGTCATTTGTAATTAAATATCTGATTTGACTATAAGTCAGTTTATATGTTCTTCGTTACGAATATTAGTTACGTATAATTTTATTAACTGTTTTGTTTTCATAATTGTGTGTTATTTTCCGAATATTATGGGAGCCAGTTAGACACAAGTAAATTTTAACATTTTCGTTCAAACATGTAAATGTGGAAATAGCAGCTATTTTAACTATATTTATTTAATTTGTTTTGCTAGCGAATTTTACTTATGGAATTAGTAAATGAAAATATAATATAAAATTAAAACATGTACATGACTGGAAATTAATTAGTGTAAATACAGAATTATAATTTAGTTAGAAAATTTAGTTAAAGAAAACAAAAAGAAAACATTTGAAACAACGTTAGTCCTTATAAATTCAATAATCAAATGGGAATATAACTTAATTCATATAGATGAATTAGTGTAAAAGAAGAAAACAAAAACAAGAAACATATAATGCTTTTATAAAATCTGAGGGCAATCTATTAAATTAGGAACGAACACTGCTAGAAAAACAATTTGACACTGTTCAAGGTACAACAGACCCGATGTGCCTTAGACCGTACTAGTTGTATTACGGACGAATGAAGATAAAAACAGTTGTAGTTGCGGTAATACGTTATTTTATTTCTATTAGTGATCGCAATAAATGATCGATCGTGTTAATACCTTTAATCAAAATTTAAAGTAAATGCTTTAAAAAAAACTAACAATGTTATTTATTTGTTATATTTAATGCGGTAGTATCAATTAATTCATAGCTTCTTATTGATGGCCAAGGATGTTCATGAATCTGGACTTTACTCGCGTTACGATTCAATGTGCGGTTGACAATGGTCAATTGACCATTTTACGATTAAGTGTGTACTAATTTACACAAGTCTTGTAGACGAATTCTGACTTTGGATCGACTTACATTACATATACAGGCGAAGCGAATAAACGTAGTTCACGTATCTATCCGTGTCTGTGTCTTATATAAAGATTTTTTTTAATTGGATTGTAAAATAATATATATAATTAAGTCATTAGCAACGTATATTAGCACGCTATATGCATATATCAATATGTTTCCATTCCAAAATTTGATTTTTTTTACAAAAACAAAAACGTAATTAATTAAATTCGAATAGATTGATTCTAGTCTATAGATTCTAGTCAACATTTCTATTTCAATTCAAAAAACAAACAATTACGATAGTGCTTAATACAATAATAAGAATATATTATGCTAATCGTTATGTAAATATTAATATTATACTTCTTATTTTCAGGTATTGTTCCTGCCCATGGTTGTTTATGTTCCTGCACTAGCATTTAATCAATGTAAGTAAATAAATTACTGAAGATTTACGTTATTTCACTCTCGCTATAATCTATCACATAGTTTTATTGTATATGATTTATATACACTTTGTTAAGAAGAATCATGACAGATTATATAATATTGCTTATTTTTGATGGCTTTATATTTTAGTTATTTTAATCTTGCAGTATCTTGCACTAAGCAAATATATTTTTAAATAATAACACCCAGTCTTATTGCCTCCACTGGTGACAGAAGAGCTTGTTAATTTTTGGCCCAGAAAATCGGAATAGCAATTCAACGCATCATTCAATTCATGCTGCTAACATTCTCGCCACCATTACACGCGGTCATAATTTGTACAATGTACAAATGCTATTTTTAATTGTGATTTGTACGTCCTTTTTCAAAACTTAAATATGATCGTTATGTAAAAAATATATATTTAAACTTTATTTTTTTTAAATGCACTCTGTCTGATGTACAGCGTCGAAATACTTCGAAAAAAAAAACATTTCAAACGAATTATAAACGTGCCTTACTAATATTTTAGGTAAAACATGAATTTAAAATTTCTATTGTGTGAATATATATAGTAATGTAAATAACGGTAATCTAATAAAGATTACCGTTATTTATACATAATTATAACGATATATTTAGAAGAGAAAACTAAACATTGTTTAACATTAAATTTATTCTTTAGCGATACGAATTATATGTACAATACAATAGTAGATTATCAGAAATATTATTAGAAAAATGTCCCAGGATATTATTATTATTATATTATTATAGCACAGGATATTTAGAAGGTTAGGTTTGTATATGCACTACTTATTTAAAGATTATAACAATAGTTATCTTTGATTATTCTTACATGAATGTGGTGACTGAAATAAAAATATATGATTGTGAAAATAATGTCTGTCAATTTTTTCTTATATATTCTTGTTTTTTCCAGTAACGGGTTTTAATGTTTTTGCCGTGGGTGGTGCGATGGTTGCAATATGCGGCCTTTATACAGTATTAGTGAGTACATTTTTGTTACTTTGTTTATTTGTTTTTTTTTTTTTGTTACAACGACATATCAATTATTTGTGTATGTGTATTAGTGTGTTAAATTTATTTATATTTATAGCCTTTCTCTTATTCATATATGTCACTACCAGATCTGGACTTAGAGATCCAAAGCCCCTAGGTACTATGTCATTTGGCCCCTCTCATTCCGAAGCGGTTATAGTAAAATTACAATAGCTTTGGCGTGCCTTTTAGGTCTAGGCATAAATCCGTGGTTAGTCACTACTAATACAATTTCTAACTTCGTATTTACGCACACACTCGAAAAAACACGTATATAGTTTATTGTTATGCTATCGTAGTGTGTCATTGAAGTATATAAGCATGTGCTTGTGTCGATATATGAACATCAATTATATGGCAGATTATTATTCATAAATAATAAAATAAATTTTAAAATGATTTAGTAAGAAAGATTGTCTGTTTCTATATAAATCATTCTCGTGCTTATCGTTCAGGGAAAGCGCGGTTTGATATCAATATTATGATCAGCGTAACCTTTTGTTCTCATCGCCGTCTCATTATAATGTAGATTATAGAGTTCACGGCCACGGACTGTATACAGAAAACACTAAAGAAAAAAGCTATATAAATTATAACACATAATGTCTCACCATAAACTTAATATACTAGCTTGAATAAAAAACACACAAATACAAAACATTAAAAAGTTTTCATGAAATGGCGGCGAATGAAATGACTAACTACATGATATACGCCTTGATACGTTTAGTAGGTTAGAGGAATTAGTCTTTTAGATTAAAGTTTCATATTTCTTGTCTATGATTAATTTTATTATAACGCCAAACGGGTATAAAGTCGGTGGCGCAATAGCCGATTTAGGAGATGATTAATATTTTTTTTAGTGCCAATGTATATGTGAGGGTCATACCATTGGGTCCATTTGCACGTATACCTACCTATTTCCAATAAAAATAAATTAAATAGGAGTATGTGCATGTAGGGCGGTCTGCGTGCGGTGGTGTGGACAGACTCGGTGCAGACGGGCGTTATGTTCATCGGCGTGGTGCTGGTGGCGGCGGCCGGCACACTCGCCGTCGGTGGCTTTGGAGACGTGCTCAGTATAGCTAAGGAGTCTGGAAGACTTGATTTGTCGAAGTGAGTAATAATATTATAGGAAAATTTATATATTTACGAATGTTTTTATATATTATATATATTTGAAATTTCAAATTTATTTTTTAATTTATAATTTTCATTGTTTATTGGTGTATTAGTCATTGAAAGTAACTTTAATTATATCATGATATCTTGGAATCATTAAGACTGTATCTTTTTATTTAAATAGGAAGACGACTGGTTGTAACTGTTTGCACTCAACTAGTTAAGTAATGATATGCAATAGCTAATTTAAATCTTAGTATTACATACATAAACAAAATAATTCCTATCCAATCCGATTTAAAAATTATGGAGTTTATCGATTAGTGCTCGATTAGCCGGCGACGATATCTCCCGTCCTCTCCATGACGATGTTAACACAGTATTCCTAAAAACATGTTGAGCATTTCTTCATACGTGACGCAAGAGAATACGCAAGAACGATAAAAAACTTATTTGAATATTCAAAATTAAGATATTTTCATAATACGGGGACTTATTGTAGTTTTAGTTTGTCTATTGTTTTGATTGTTTGTTTGACGTAGATACTGTATCAAAACTTAAAACGCCAATAAATATTCTTTGAATTGTAATAATAAAAATAAATTTTATGGTTTATAATTTAAAATGAACTCTTTAAAAATATTTGAACCCAATTACCTCATTTATAATGTGGTGCTTAAATGTTAACAAACTTAAACAAAGAAGAGAAAAATAATTTTTAAACAATGTAAATTATACATGGCAATTTTTGTTTTTCAGTTTTGTTGATGTACTATGGCTTAAACTTGTCGTTCCATTTCTTAAAATGACTTAAGCACCAATTGGATGTAAAAATTTGGTAGTAAATAAGTAAGCAATATTGAAATATGATGGTAATGGCTAATAGACAGGCGACTGCGTCACGTTTCCGTATCGAGCGACACTTTGGCGTCTCTTTTGGTGTTTTTCTTTCGGGTTTCAGAAGTGATGAAGAAATTTTTTGTGTTATCAAGTGAATAAAAATCTATTTAATTTTGTTTTTACTTTAATTACCTTAGAATTGTAACCAATAACCGTTATGGTATGGTCGGAAAGACGGTTGGAAGAGACTCGATGCGAAGGTATTGCTAATGACGCTGTCTCCTATCTCTGTCGCCGCGGTTGCCTTTATGATATGCACGATTATTGAATCGCAACGCAACGTATGCGCAGCAGTCCTTAGTCTGTCATTTTCTTATACATAACTATTTTTATTATGTGTTTTGCTTATAGCTGGAGTTTTTCTCCATATGAGCGGCAAACGGGATGGGGCGCAGTGGTCGGTGGGTTTCTATATTGGACTTGCTTCAATTCCGTCAACCAGACTATGGTGCAAAGATATATAGCTCTTCCAAGCAAACGGGAAGCCATTACGTGAGAATTGTTCATTATTATTCCATAAAACCCTTTGGTGACTACTAGATACTCATCAAGAAACGGTGAGGTCCTAGATCTCTTAAGATTTACTGGAAAATAATCTTATAGAAATAACAAAAGAAAACTTAATTCCTTAAGAATTGTTGAACTGATTTTCATAAAACTTTCATATTTTTTTTTACTAATATTTACCATCCACTCAGGTTTGGGCGGTTGTGTTTATTTTGTCCAGTTGCTAGTTGCCCTTCTAGATATAAGATACGACTATACGAGTGTCTTTCCTCAGCGCGTTAGCTATATTCTGCTTGGGCGCGATCCTCGCGATAACTCTGTGCGTATGGTGTGGGCTGGCGGCGTGGGGCGCGTGGGTACGCGGCGGCTGCGCGGCTGCGGGCGCGCCGCTCGTGGACGACCGCCTGCTGCCCGCCTTTGTCACGTATGTGGCAGACGTGCAGCACCTGCCTGGACTCTCCGGCGTCTTCCTCGCCGGCGTCTTTGGGGCTGGCTTGAGGTGAGATTCGGCACATAGAGATATATTGATGTTATATTGTCAATAATTATATAACTGCCATCGAACTATTTGTGTAACGCTTTCATCTGATACAAAGGTTCATTTAAAAAAAACCCCGAGGGGGTAAGTATAACTTTTCTAAATATAAAACAATTTAATCTTCAAAATTGAATTGGACGTGTTGAGAACCAACGGTTGGTCGATTCCTTTAGTTCACTGTCTGCGGTACTAAACGCTTGCGCGCTGGTGGCGGTGGAGGACATCCTGCACGGCTGGCTGCGCCTGCGCCTCAAGCCGCTGACGGAGGGCATCCTCGCGCGCTCCGTCACCGCCGCGCTCGCCGCGCTCTCCGTAGTAATGCTCGTCGTTATAGAGAAGCTTGGCGGGGTACTCGGTAAGTGATCTCGATTTTACTTGTATTATTCGTGCAATTTTCTTCTGCCTACTTAAATCGTAATTGATTTCGTCACGGCTTTGAAATTTGGCAAAGATCCCGCTGTGTTGTTTATAAAAATAATTATCTTCTTGCAATGCGTATAAAGTTGACGTCATTTTTATATAATGATTTGTAACATCATCGCGAATATATATCGTCGTCATGAATAGAAAAATAGTAGATTTTGCGAGTTTTAAGCTGAAGAGGATGACCAAAAAGAGGTCCAAATATCCACCACTAACGTGACTTGTTAACTTAGGGTAACTTTTAGTATAAGACAAAAGAAAAATAAGTTGTCAGTAAAAAAATATAACTATATTTAAAATAATAATATTTAACTTTTTTATTGCCTTACTATTTATTTAGAACTATTTTAATTGTGCGCAGCTACTTATGCTGCGCTAGTGATGATTCATCGATAACAATAAAATTGAAGATAACACTATTTTTATCCCTTTTACTCTTAGGAAATAATGTGCTAGAAGCACAAACGCAATCGGTTTTTATCTGAGTACCTAGAGTAGTACCAGGTACTCCAGGTATTTGGTACTACATGAAACATGCGATGTGTTTTCTTTTTTCCGTGCCTTTGATCAAAATCTATTTCAGCGAAAACCTAAGACGGGACACAAAGCACCATGACATAACACGCGTAGCTTTGTTCAAAGTGTGCGATGGACAGAATTATATTAAAGATGTTTTTCGCATAAAAAGGTAAAATTTTTTTTACTGACTGCATATTTTTTGTTGCGTTCTGGTTATAATGACCCGGTATTTAGTAGACTTTTATTACATAGGTTTCGTTAGTAGATATCTGGACCAAGGTACATACATTTTTGTTTTCAATAGTAAAATTATATATAAGTAAGAATATTTGTGGTCCGACATTTTGGGAGCCAATCGTAAAAAAGGCCAGACGTCTTAGATTCATGAGAGCATATGCCTGATTTTTTTAGTGTCAATTTTTTTTATCGGTCCAATACAATACTTTTATCAAAATACGTGAGTAGTTCATATGATGAAAGGGCTTTGTGCAAGCTCGTCTGGGTAGGCACTATCCACTCATCAGATTCTACCGCAAAACAGCAGTACTTGGTATTGTTGTGTTCCGGTTTGAAGGGTGAGTGAGCCAGTGTAATTACAGACACAAGGGATATAACATCTTAGTTCCCAAGGTTGGTGGCGCATTGGCGATTTAAGCAATGGTTAAAAATTTTTACAATGCCAATGTCTATGGGCAACGGTGACCACCTATCATCAGGTGGCCCATATGCTCGTCCGCCTGCCTATAGTAGAGTAGCTAGGGTCGGCTTCCAATAGTCGAGGCCCTGTGTGACGTCGGGCGTGCGCAGGCGTGGCGACGGCGCTGTCGGCGATCGCGGCGAGCGCGACGTGCGGCATGTTCACGCTGGGCATGTCGTGCTGGTGGGTGGGCCCGCGCGGCGCCGTGTGGGGCGCGGGCGCGGGCGCGGCGCTGGCGGGCGCCGTGTCGCTCGGCGCGCAGGCCGCCGCCGCCGCCGGCCTGCGCGCGCCGCCGCTCGCAGTGTCCGCGGCCTGCGCGCTCAACTCCACCTACGTGTCGCTGCAGAACGACCTGGTGAGTGACCACTTTACTCCTTCTGCTGTCCCCTCATTTCCCGTCACCGTTGGTGCTGTCATTCACACTTCTGATTATTATGGCTTACTATACTCTGTTAACGACGGTTAATTATTTATAAGAGTGATATAAGCTCAGTCTCCTCTCATTATCCAACGCCTTCATTCTTTCAAAAATTAAGCTCTTTCGTGCGTCAACGGTTTTTCAGTTAGGTACACATACCATATTCAGTGTAAGCGACCTTGACACATTGATGGGAACGTCGACGATCTGATCGAATCAAAACCGTCTTCTACATTTTTATTATTTTAAGGTTAATTTCTATACACTACACTACAAACTTAAAAATGGTATCTTTAACTTTTCAGGATCCAGAAACGGTATTCCCTCTGTTCCGTGTGTCGTATCACTGGATCGCGCCCCTCGGCCTTCTAGCGACCCTCACCGTGGGGTCTATTGTCGGCTGGTTATTCGATAAACGGGATGATTCTAAGATGGACGCGGAACTTTTCACACCCATCGTTTGGAGATTCTTACCAAGAGAAGCTCAAGAAAATTCTGGATTAACGAGACGAGCTCTGAACACGAAGAATGTGGATTCTCCAACACCATCCGTACCTCTTATTCTTGGCCAGACTTTGGATAAAGTACGTGAATACATTATTACGCTTCAATTAATTTACACACCCGTGGGGTTCCTTGAGAATTTAAAAGATATACACGTCCACGTAATTAGTGCGAAATTTATAATATCTCGAGTGAAGTAAGAGCCAGACTATAGGATTTTTTGTTAAGCGCTTCCATCAATCGAGCACGTGCCTTTTAATTGTGGTTGCGAGTCAACCCGCAACAAACGCATTCCAAAGGAGGATTGAACCGGACCTAAAAGTCTGCAATATCCTTTTTTCGTGAGTTTATACTTACACCCCAAATTCAAGGGGACAACGGCACACAAATAATAATTTAATTTCTCATAGCGTTCTGCTTCGTCCATACAATACATACATGGAGACTTATATCCAACAATTGATTTCTGGAAAGCAAAGTTTAAAATGAAATATCATGTAATTAAATCGAGGCTGTTTTATAAATCTCTCAAAATGTTATGATTATTTCTATTGAATATTTAAATTAAATTATATAAATAATTACCAGTTAAAACTAATATTGACAGAAATCTGATTAAAGGTCTGAAACACCTCTTAAACTCCTCCAAATAAAAAACTACCACTATGCGTGTTTTTTGAAAGTTTGTCTTTTTAGTATTTGCATACAGAATTAATGGTAGATTCGCATAGTGCACAAACAAATGAAGAAAAAATTCTAACCTAGTGAAGAAACTAGATGGAATAATCAAAAACTTTGTTTTAATAGTAGAGGAAGCCTTTGTCCAGCTGTGAGACAATTACATGGTTTTACTTTACTTTCAAAGTAATAATACGACATATAAAATTTCAATAAGTAATAATACTTTATAATAACAAGTTATTCAAAACAAGGTATTTGTTTGAGACCTCTTTTTAAGCAAGTACTGCCTGTTTTAGGAGACCACGCCCTTCCATAACGAGAATCATATAACATTTTCTATAATCTACGTAATATAATAAACAGTAAACAATAACAGCCTGTGAATGTCACACTGCTGGGCTAAGGCCTCCTCTCCTTTTTTTGAGGAGAAGGTTTGGAGCTTATTTCACCACGCTGCTCCAATGTACCCACATTGGTGGAATACACATATGGCAGAATTTCAGTGAAATTTGACACATGCAGGTTTCCTCACGATGTTTTCCTTCACCGTAATACACGAGATGAATTATAAACACAAATTATATATTTAAATATAATAAAATTTAAATAGAATAAGTGATATATGCTATATTAATTCCTTGAAATTAAATGATTACATTTTGGAAATATTTACTATTTAATTTATGCATTTGTATAATTAATACTTATGTATCGCTTTCGTCTATAGAATCATGTTATATATATATTTTTTTTAATTTCAGATTGAAATGAACGGAGAGGCCAGTAGATGATGAGCCACATAAGAATTAAGACTAAAATCGAATATCAAAACAACGGGTTCAATTAAAATCGATTTTACAACGAGTGTATTGAATATTCGTTAAGAATTTTTAATATGTGGAAAACACATTAGTTTTCATGTCAAAGGTAAGCTTTTTATTTTAATGTACACACAATCAGTATCACTTTATGTACTTAATAAAATACAAGAAGTCATTTGTATACAAATTGTAGTTATATAACATATATATATATATATTATTTATTTAATTTTAAGTTAGTTTTAGACGACTAAGTAGAATCATTCCTATAAGAATATTTTGAACCAATTTGTGCAAAAACGATGGATGGAAAATAAAGAGGAGTTTTAGATTTTATTATATAACGTAATGATTTAATATACTTGTATATATGTATTATAATTGAAAGCGAATCGCGATTATGAACGCGCCATCCTCTCAAGATCCTCTTACTGGTGGTAGAGCTATGTGCAAGCTCGTCTGGGTAGGTACCACCCACTCATCAGATATTCTACCGCATAACAGCAGTATATGGTATTGTTGTGTTCCGGTTTGAAGGGTGATTGAGCCAGTGTAATTACAGGCACGAGGGACATCTTAGTTCCCAAGATTGGTGGCGCATTGGTGATGTAAGCGATGGTTAACAATTTCTTACAATGCCAATGTCTATGGGCGTTGGTGACCACTTACCATCAGATGGCCCATATGCTCGTCCGCCTTCCTATTCTATATAAAAAAGGTGACCTAGAGGGCCCAGTGATTAAGAGTTAATATTAACCGAATAATGCGAGTTCAAATCTGTATAAGCACTCTTTCCATATTTATTTTCATTAATTTGTATTCATAAATCTCGTGCTAAACGGGAATGAAAACATTTCGTGCACCGTATGAAACTCTATCACATGTGTATTCACTCTTCATCCATCGACCTGCAAGGTACAGCGTGGTGGAATAAGTTCCCAACTTTTTAAGGAGAGTAGCCCAGCTGTGGGATAAACTTTTACTACATTATATTAAGATGTTGATTGTGATTTAACTTGTATTTGTAGTAGACTTGAAAGACAATATTTGAAGATATTAAATTTAAAAAAAAGTATAATTTGTATCACAATTTACAACATATGGTAAGTAATTATTTATTACTTCAAATTTTTACCTTTATAATATATTTTGTATAATATAATTATATAATTTTACTAAACGAATGTTTATCGAAATTGTGTATATGCTTAGATTTTTTATAAACTGTATTGCAGTCGAATATTTATATTATAATTATTTTAGATATAAATTTAAATGTCAATCTTTTATAACTCCACTTGTTAAGATATTAAAGTATATTTTATAAGTATTTTAGGGATAATTATATTTTCAATGAATATTTTAATCGAATATATTTGTATGTATTATATAAATTGTTGATGTTTTTAACGGACCAATTATAGCGTTAAATATTTCGTTGTTTACAATTAAATTTCGTTTTTGAAAAATATACTAAAACAAGTAAATTTTATTTTGAATAAATCCGAAATTTATTAATATCCAAAGACATGAATAATTTTAGAGTAATACAATAAGTTACCAAATGATAGATAAAGTAAGGGAGTGAAAAACAATTAAATTTACCACTTATTAAAAACAATATATTTTACTATTTGTCATTGCGACGTAACTTTTTCCGTTTTCAAAATA
Organism: Nymphalis io; assembly: GCF_905147045.1. NCBI lineage: Eukaryota > Metazoa > Arthropoda > Insecta > Lepidoptera > Nymphalidae > Nymphalis > Nymphalis io. Next base: position 4,784,077 of record NC_065890.1, on the reverse strand, counting down.
AACGATTGCATGTGTTCATTAAATTGAGGAGATTAAAATGGACCTTCCAAAAAAAAAAAAGGTTTAACGTAATAGCAAAATATTACATTGCTCGTTTAAAAAAATAACTTCTACTAATGATATAGTCTGAAATTTTCCCACTACTTTGATTGTTGACAGTTTTGTGAGAATTATTCACTCGAACGCACTCGACGTTTAGAGAGAGAGCTGGTTCTTCCTGACTGGCCTAGCCAGTCCGAGTACGGGCCTCGGGGTTGCCCCCTTTACCCGGGCTGATCCTCACCGGCAAGTACTACTTGCCGTGTCGTACGATTTTTGGCCCAAAAGACCAGAGTCAGAACTAACCGAGTGGTTATTACTTTTTATCCGGTTTTTATTTTTTGAGGTTTTTCATGTCCGGGTGGTTTGTCAGTCCGATAGTTGTTGTCGTCCTATCAGTACGACGTTTAGACATGGAAATGACTTTTTAATGAACATTTTTTCAAATAGTTGTCGTTGTACAAATGCTAGAACACCAGTTTTAATTAACTACAAGGTTAGTTTGTGGGATTTCACGTCCATCTTGAATGGTTACTGAAAGAAACAAAAAAGGCCATAAGTATTTATATAATACAGATTATAATCACTAATGTTATTGCCATAATTATTTCGGTAATAAATTATTTAATATTTAAAGTTTTTATAGGGAACGGATATTGTAAAATTTTATTTAATGGTTTATTATATTATGTAATAAACAAAATTAGATTATAATCTAAGCCGTATATTAACTGGTAGTAGGGTTAAGTACAATCCTATCTTGACTACTTCCGACTCACAGTAGGTCATATAATCGGCTTTAATTCGGTGTAACTGAGAGTGAGCCACCTAAGACCTATGGGTCATTTAAGATCATATTTTGTCAATATAATAATGTTTATTATTGATACCATTGCAAAGAAAACAATTATAGTGATAATGAAAAGTGTGAGGAAAATCACTTAATTCTTTAACGTTTCTCATATTATAAGATATTGTTAAATTCGTTCGGAATTTATCATTGTTCATATCGAATATAAATAAAAATCATTTAGATTTAATTAAAACAGATGAAGTATATTTTGTACCAGTAAAGCAAATCATTTATACGATTATATGCCGAATTTCGCGTATACGATTTTTAAACTGATTTGACATTAAAAATATTGCTGTCTCTTACACTCGTATAAAGTAATAATGAGCAAGCTACAGCGGATATCGCCCGTAATTCGGCATGCTGATCGTGCATAATTTTATATATAGATATTTAGTTAAAAAGTAATTTACTTTCGGTATTTCCTACACATATACCTATTTCATCAGTCTTGGACGGGTGGACATTTATATTATTTATTATATATATAAAATAATAACTGACTAACGCCCAAATTATTGGGGCTAGCACTTTGAACATTTGCATACCTTCAGGTTGCATACGGTAGGTTAGTACAAAGGTTGAAAGTACGTATGAAAATCCTTTATTCTTGACGAAAGAATACAGAGAAGCTATGGAAATTGATACTTAGCAATCCTGAATTATGACGCGAGTGAATCCGCGGGTAAAACGCTAGTATAATATAAGTATATGCGTACATTGTCCTCTTTGGGAACTATTATAATTTCTGTTCCACCGTAAAATTCTCCATAGCGTTTTAAGAAGAATAAATTCCCGCTTTTTGGTACAAAGTTATAGGAATAGAGCGACACTTCATATAACTATGTATTTATTATAGTTCGCTCTATAGCTTGCCCCTTTGTACTCTTAAGATAACATGTCTTTTAAATTTGTCAAATAGCTTCAAATATCATGTAAACACGGTATTTTGTATCCTGACGTTCGTTAATCAAGTACCTGATTTCACGGTTGATATAAAATAAAATTTTATAAATTATATATATTTTTCTAAATTATACATTTTGACACACAGTTGAATGTTGTTTACTAAAATAGTATTTTATTAAAATATGTTAAATAAAGTTTTTGAGATATTTTTTTGCATTTTTTATTTATTCCTATTTAGTATTATAATAAGGTTTTATTAAGATTTTTGTATAAATGTAGCCTAAATGGAAAGATAGTAATGTATATTTTTTTATCTTTAAAATTAAAAACACGATTTTCCTTGCACGAATAATGAATTTATAGCGTGCCACTCGGTATGATGTAAGGACACTAACGACGTACGTTCAAATACATACATACATACAAAAAATTACATACATTTATCCTGATAACGATACACTCCTTTTATGGATAGTCATATAAAATCGTATAAAAAGAAAGTTTAAGGCATTGTAAGTTTAAGCATTTAGCTTAAGCGATGCGTTTAGTGGCACTTGGTAAGAAATTTATATTAATAACCATAGAGAACATACGTTATAGATTATTCATTCTACAATTTAATGGCAATACATAATACATTTTATACTCATAATTTTATACTTATTTTGTGTAATAAATTTTAGGTCCTATTATGATAATTTGTTTTTCTTTTTTTTTTTAAATAGTAACATTTCTCAAGACTCGAAATCATAACAGACATTCTAACACATATTCAGTACACGTGCGACAATTTCGTCGCTTTTGACTTTCGTAAGTTATAAAATGGCGAAGGCGTGTAGAATAACGTAAATACAGGCGTTAGAGTTGTCAAGTCGGCGCGTGCTCGTGATTTACATTCGCTTGCTCGGCTATTAAAAGTCCCACAATGCGTTTAACGACTTGTCTTAAGATCTCCGTCGTACCGAATGTTGAATTAATTCGGATGCAAGGTTTTCGTTGGTCTATTTATAACTATTCAAAGTTAATTCTATTAAGAATATGTCAAATCAGTAAAATAATAGTTGTCTATTTGTTTATCTTTATACCTTCGATCTGCAGTGCTATTCTGTAACTCACTTCATAACTCACACTTGGAATGTTGTCAACTAACTTATGGTGATATATTATTTTGATGCGCTTATTCTTGAAATGTTATTTTATCAATCGCATATCACTTTTTGACATTCCACGACCTGTTTCTGCGGTGAGTTTCGATTGGCTCCTACAGAAGAGCTTTATTGTTAATATTGACAGTACGCCAATGGTTATGTTTGTGTAGGGTCTATACTGGATACATCTCTAATAATTAATATGTATATAGTAAATTAATAGATAAACAAGGCCAAAGACAGTGATAAACAAGACTAAAGGGTTATAGTGATATTAATAAAAATTCAACAGAGCTAATATCAAAGCTTTTACTTTTGATATACATATTCAACAGTGAGAAATATTGCACCACAAAAGTCAATTATAGTTTGAATAAGTAGTATTCGCTTAGTAGTCCAACTTCGACTATAATCTTTATTGAAAAATAAATTAACTATAGATAAAAAATTTAATACTTATTTTTATAATTATTTGATCGATACAACTTCTTACCGATTTATTAATTCTCATGTCCTTTAACCTAAAGGTTGTAAATTCGAGAGAGCGCTCTCTTCTTCTCTCCTTGGTACGTACTGTGATTTTTTTTTTTGTTTTTATTTCTGTATGTTTCTGCAACTCTTTTGGCATACTGCCAAAAGTGAATTTAAAGCATGTTCTATTCTATTCTAATGTTCTTTTTTTTATTGAAACAATAAAACATTGTCAATAGCTAACGGATAAAATAAAAGAAAATGTTGACTAGAAATACTTACTGAGCTGTTCTTTTAAATATAGTTTATTATATAATTAAATTTCGCTTGTCTTAAAATGTTTTAATTTAGTGAATATTTGTTAGTTAGAATTATAAACCAGTTAATTCTTTAAATTAACTGGTTGATAGTTCATGAGTCTTGAGTATTTACTTTATTTTTATATTATATTATATTTATATATTTATTTTTAATGAGTGCCTCATTCACCTCGCTTATTTAGAAAAAAAAAATGTATATACTATGACATTAACTGTAAAAACCTACTTTAATTCAACGCGTAATCGCATGTGTTCATTATCAGAACTTTTTTACAAATCTATGTGAGGTCGATGAGTTGGGTCAAATAGATAGTTGGTTGTATGACCAGAATTAATCAAAAATTTATTCATAAATATACTGCAAATAAATTTCAGACTTTACTATCCATTTAAATGCTCTTAAGAAAACAAGAATGAATAAGTTTATTATAACGCTTATAAATTGAGAATTTCTAACATAGGCAATCGTAAAAGCAATTGCGACGTCGAAAAACCGCTTGAAGGGGGCTCGATCGTAAACTCAGTTGGTCTAAGGATTGTTTAATTGTTTTCAGGCGAAATAAAAGTAAGCCTTCCTGCATTTGTGCGTAAAATTACCTAAGTCGAAGGAGTTTTTAAAGCTTTTGAAGGACTTGAAGTGGCGAAATAAATAAGACTTTATTGCTTGCACTAACATTAATATTAAGCCTAAGTGGTTTATTATAACAAGTTTTATTATATAACATTATATAAAAAATTCTTGTATATATACGGTGTATCTCGGAAACGGCTATAACGATTCGACTCAAATTTTGTATTTAGATAAGGTTTTACTTTTTAAGTTTATCTATATAGTTGTCTCTTGATAGGTTGAAACTTTATTAGTTAAAAAAAAAACATAATAAATAAAAAAAATTGATTAGGTATATTTCAAAACTCTTTGTTAAAATACTTAATTTATGAATAATATTTTTACTGTGTAACAAATATAATACCGATTTAGTAGCATAACAAATACTGAATTAAAGTTTATATTCGATTAATATTTTAACTGAGTTGTTTTATTTTAAACATATATTATATTTTATTTATTATTATTAAAATTATTGAAATATTAGATTATTACTTGATACAATAACATTACCAAAATATATCTTACATCTGTAAACCGGACACGCGCGTCATAAGTCTCCAAAAAGTCATAATGTTTTAATAGCATCATTATACAGACCAAGAAATGTAGTGATGATGCAATGGCCTTTACAAATATAAAGACGCCACCCGTGGCGACTGTTATGCGAGTCACTTTATTGTCCTCATAAAAAGCACGCGGCCCTCCGCGGTAGACGCCCAATTAATTAATGAGCCAACTTGAAAATTAATTACCCCATTGAGACTCGGAGGTGTTTCAAATAACGACACTTAAACGTTTCTTACCGATGGGAAATTTTGCGTTTTATGTCCTGGGTTTATATGTCAAGTTCGCTCATTCCTAAATGAGAGATTGTCGATTTTGCTTCTAAATAATAAAAGTAAAATGTAAATTTTCAAACCAATTTGCTATAATTTAATTATCTTGTATTTAATTAATTAATATAAGCGAAAGTAATATAATTAAGCAATATATAGTTTTTATTTAAATGACTGTTTTCAGCAATAAAAAATAGTGTTTTAAAAAAAATTGTTCTTTTAAATTTGTAATAATCTAATATTTTTAAATATCGAATTCGAATAATACTAAGAAAGCAATGATTAAATGATAAACAATATACTAAACTAAATAGTTTTTGTGTGTTTGGATTAGTTTAGTAGAATATTTTGGTACGATTTGTCATCCTTTAAGCCTATACGACGGGCTGACAATACTATAAAGTACGAAACGTGTAGTAGCAATAAAATTACACATTGTTAGTATGGATTAGGCCGCTCGATCAGATTTCTCAGGTCGTTATCACCGTATCAGCCCTCCCTCCAAGACGGTCATTGGTCAGAGCTCGTTTACGCCCCTCGGAAAAATTGTGACCGAAACGACAAACTTAATGTCTTACATTATATCTTAAAGTTTTTTTAAAAGGAAAAAATACTTCTGAAAACTTTTACGTATTTTTTTAATATTAATTAAATTGTTTCCCAGTTACGTTTTAGTGTTTGAAAATTAATATTACAAAAAAAAAATTAAATATATGAATTGAAATTAATTGAAAATCGTAAATTAAAGCGCATTTAACTCTCGTGGCAAAAGTGAAACTATTATACGTTACAATCTTTTCACGCTAACGTTCCATGTAAAAACGTTGCACCTTTAATAGTTATCCTTATTGTACCCAAGGAACACATAAAAAACTGTTTTTAGTAATTTTTTAAATAAAAAAAATGTATGATAAACATTGTAAACACTAAATTTTTTTTCAAACGTGCTCTTAAAACAACAAAGGCTCATTTACCGAAAACATTAGCTTGCCTAATCGACTCGGTATGCGACGCGGCCGCCTCGAATGAGGTGTTTTAATAGAGTTCTCCTGCACTATGTAACTTTGTGCGAGTGTCACCTTCAAACGAATACGGAAATGCAGTTGAGAGAAGGGAAGTAATGGAGAAGATAAATAAAAATTTGCTTATTGTTTTACGTTTTAATAAATATTTATTGCAACGCAAATCTTAACCTAAGATCCGACTTACATCCTGAAACTTAAATCTGAAACCTGCATATGGCAGAATTAATTGTGACATCCATATAATAATATATATAGCAATTGTTAGATTAACCTCTAACTCAGGAGAGTAGGCCTTTAAGCGAAAGAGGTCTTTAAGCTATGACTCTGACCCGCATGACCCGCATAAATTTAATGAAAATTATCCACATTTACATTAAATTTCGTTTTTAAAACAATTTTCGTTTTTAAAACGTTATTTTTTAGGTTTATTTTAATTTTTACCGTAATTTATTCTATTTAAATGATATTTACACATGTATTTAGATTGCTAGTGTTATTAATAATTCTACGTGAATTCTGGCTTGTCTTTAATGTAAGTTTATTTTGCTCGTATTGTGAGGTGGCGAGGGAAGTGTTTAAATTATCATCCTTGTGCGCTGCAAATTCGAATCAAGACTATAAATGTATATTATGCTAATATAATTTAGCAAACGGTATGTTTAAAATTAAATAAATTGTGAAAAATGTTGATGCTTGTAATAATATTTTTTTATTACGAAACTTAGGGTAAAACCTAATACAAAAACTATATTTTATTTAAATATTTAATATATAAAAGTATTTTTAATTTAATTTTATTAAATATATTTTTTAAGAATTTAAGTTAACTTTAAAAAAAAAATACATATCACAATTTTTCTTAGAGCTCCGTGATCGAAGCACCGTGTCGCCTCATTTAATCGGCACATTACATGCAAAGTGCATCTCTCACATGTAAAACAGTCCCGGCGGGTATTTAAATTTTCGCCTTTCCCCGTAATTCGAGTGCAGACAAAGGCTTCCCGAGGAAACACCGTTAATGTGCTAACCGGTGTATATCAACCGATACACGTGTCTACATTCTTTGCATGTTAATGTAACGCGAACCAGTGTTATTTTAAGAGAATTTAAATTAAAAAACGCAGCTTGTCGAAATTGCAATTGTAACTTCCTGATGAAATGTATTATTCTCGTAACGAAGTTTCGTTGAAAACTCTATTAACATTCAGTACAATCCAACATTTTATTACTCAAGAGTATGAAACTCAAAGCTATAATACCACAAATTCATTTTGATTTTTTTACGAAAATGGATTCCAACGAATTAATCCTTTTGCGAAGTCGAATGGTGAATACGAAAAAAAAAATCGATGAAGAGACAACAAACGAATTTCCGACTTGTCAAAGTAAATCTCTGGCCGACAATACGAATGGCAATAAAATCCACCGCCGGGATTTAACTGGCGATTGCTAAGCTCTAACCCCTACTAAGAGGCATTATTTACATTTCGATCGAGCTCTTAAAGGTAAGAATTTATAATTAAAAATAAAATAAATGTGAAATATATAAAAAAAAAATCAGATTTATAAAAAATAAATTAAATATTCAAATATTACTAACACAATAGTTTTTTTTTACTGTTTATTTTAATAACTAAATAAGAATCAGATTCAAATCATGTAAGGAGTTAACCTTATATATACATTTTTGTGCATTGCTTAATTTTAATATAACCAAAAAAAAAATATATCAATACATTTTCAAATGATTAAATCTTTAATTTTACTTGGCATTAATAAAATCATAAAAATGTCTTTAGTAGGAGCATCGGAATTGCCATGTGGAAAGGTTTTGCCATTCGCAATTTTTGAGAGGATCTAGTAAAACGGTGTAATTTGCGATAAGCAGCGGTTGGTCGACACTTAACTGGACAAGATAGAGATCTGCCAATATGGGGTCGTGCTCCGTTTTGTGGACTAGGAAAAACTCACTTTTTTGTACAAGATTACGAGAGAATTAGTTGGATTTGAGGATGCGTTACAGGGGTGAATAAAATAACGATAATATGATATCTGATGAAATGTTTGTTATGTTATATTATGTGTGTATTCTAATACTTTATATTTTGACGCGAATAACGTAACGAAGTTTGTTTTTGCAATAATAGCGATAAGGAATACTAAATAATTTGTACTTATGAACAACAACTCTCAGTGCTTTTAAAGATATCTTAGGAACTCCAGTGTAATAGTGCCGCTTCCGGCAGACGCCTCGCGGGCATTAATTGAAGTCCGTCGTAGCCACTTCATTTTCAATAGTCCAGAGACCAGTGCCTCGGCCTCAGTGCACTCTCCCACTCGCCAGGTGGACGCTTTGTACGGTCTGTTTGCTAAAGACCTCGTATTTATTTTAGATTCCATTGTGTTCCGCTCCGACGCTTTGTCGGAAAATAGCCCACTCGCGTACCACCATCGCTTTGTTAATTTTATTAATACGTGAAACATTTATAAAACGCGACCGCACGAGCGAATTAATGAGTTTTATTGTTATACGGAGTGTATTCTCAAAATGAAGCGTTCCCCGGCTTAGAAGTCTAAATTCATAAAGGGTGAATGCTTGGATTTCCATGTTTAAATTTATGCAGTTTATTTTATAATTGCCTTCACTTGAGCAATTATACACGGTGTAAACGGTGCGCAGCTTAGAGCACCTGCGCCATACAACTTCTCGTTTAAAATTGTTCAAATACCTCTTTGAATGTTACTCGTGCGTGTGTCGTGTTTATTGTAAGAAAATCCGAGCGTTTCAGACTTTGTAAATATATTTTTGTACGTCCAAGAGGTTACAAAAAATAGGATGTTTGAGATTTCAGTATTCGGACCTTACGTAAATAACTGAAAATTCCGTTGAAGCGGACCAACAAAAGAATTTAATAATACGGCAATGGCTGGGCGGAGACGCGGGGCGGCGCCCTCCGCCGGTAAGCTTATTATCGCGCCCGGTCGGGGTCGTGCTACCAAGAACATATTTGCTTTGTACGCGAATGTCAACCGGCCGTTGCCGCGGCCCGAACAGAGTCAATAGCGAAAGTTTGTGCGCCCGCTTAAACATTAAAGAGCTCGCAATGTTTAGCGACGGCGCAAATTAAAATAGGCTTTATGCGAAATCTAATTTGCGAAGTAGGGAACCGAGTGTTTCCTTTGAACGGGGTACCTGTCCTGAAGGTGGTTGTTTGTATTAGTAATGGAATTAATTCGGCTCCTGATTTTCTATGAAAGCAACGAAAATAATTTGTGTTTAATTTTAAAACTCTCTTTAATAATAAAATTTTATTTGGCTTTATTTTTAAGCTTAAGTATGTTTAAGTCTTTAAAACATTTAATAAATTGAAAAACAAATTCGGTATAGGAAAACAAGCGTACATTAATTACGACGTCGGTAAATAATTTGTAAGTAAGACCAGGGATCAAACATACGAACCTTCAAATTTACTTTACAACGGATAGCTTTCAAAATAAACGTGGGCCATTCGCAAAGTTTGCAACTAGCCGGCATTAAACGAAACTATATTAAAGATTCAGAGAGGGTTCGTTAAGTTACACCTAACCGCAGGTGGAGTGCCGCGAAGCCTTTGCGAGGGTTCTTGAATAAGTCAACATAACGATGAATTTATTTTCTAGAAGGGAACACATAATACAAATTAATTAAAGTATTGTGTACGTTAAAAATGTAATCTGACAAGAAGACTTTAAGCCCCTCATAAGATTTTATGAATCAATATTACACTGTATATTATAAGCGTTTTAATTTAGGTACAATAACAGAAAAAATACTGATGTACGGCATACTTTATAAAACTAATATAATCTAATTGAAATGTCTTATTCTTCAAATTAATGGTTCAAGTCTTTGCTACTTCAAGTCGTTTTGAATTTCCAATTTTGCTCGAACTTTGTGAAGAAAAACATTTGCATGTGTGAGTGCGTCCCAACTGTATAGTCGAACCTCTGTAGAAGAGGATATACATATAATTCTTCTTAAAACACATTAATTTGTCAATTGGTATAATGACTTACAATGAATTGTTACAAAAACAAACTTATTATAAAAACAAATCTGTTTTGTTTGCACATAAACATGTAAAAACGATGGCCTGGTAAACATTTAAATTCAAGACACTTCTAGAGTTTTAATTCTACTTGCGTTAGAACATAGGCTCTTACGTTGCATTCGTCATGTAAAGGAAGAGGAAGGTTTGAGTGATTACCATTTTTATTTGAAACACTATTTTAACTGCTGTACCCTCCCGGCATATAAAAATAAGCATTTTTATATGCTCCACGTTTACAGTAGTTTATTTGCTACATTTAAAATTTTGCTACTTCAGTAAAATTAATATTTTAACTGTTAAATTAATTGTAGGACATATCTCTAAACATAAAACAGTTTTCGTAATAAAATTGCTTCTCATATCAATTGCGGATATTTGGAATATTAATGAGGGGAGGGTTCTGTTAATGTTACCAAATTGAAATATGTATACAAAATAGTTTCGAACAGGTAACATTGTATTTTAATTATTGTAAAATTGAATTTATTATTATGAAATTGAATTACACGTTTTTTTAAACCAATATTGGTTACTAATAGACAAAATATATTTAAAAAAATAATAATAATTAAGATTCAACATAATGTAAAATATTTTACCCAAGTGGGCTCTTATAAGCATCTTTGTGAGGGGTTATATTAAATTAGAAGCAATGAAGATTCTATCGAGAAGAACCGGCAATGTCTCGGTTGTTACTCATACTCAGCAAGTGTTTACAGTAGCTAAAAATATTTCATGAATTTTTATTAATAAATTAATTTAAAAATGGTTTACTTCTTTTCAAAATTCATAATTTATAAAATTAAAAAAAAATCTCCCTTTAGGTTTAACTTCCAGCTGTATGCTATCATCAATACATTGTTCAACGGGTGTATATACACCCGTTGAACGAACCTCCACGAAACGAACCACGAAACCTTATGATAGATGATAAACATTATGTTCTCAAATGAATATAACGTTATTTTACTTTTACGCGTTGGATATTACAAAAATAAATTTGAAACGTAATAAAAGAAGAGCGATTAATTATTATATGTAACAATTTTCTGTAACAAATAACATTTAAAAAAATGTTTCAAGTATTTTGCCAACAGATAACAGTTTATATTTCTTTTGGCCGTTACAAGTGTACATCTCGGCAAGTCTCCAAGTACAGCGGCTAATCGGTTTATCTGACCGCAGACCGCGGACGGCTCAAAGGGCCTTCGCAAAAAGCCACCCTTTGACTGCGTCTTCAAATATTTGCGTCGAACGCCACAAACGCGCATTATTTTCAGTATAAACATTAATAATCCTCTATGAAACCGTGCGGGCTGAGGTCAACATTGAATTCCTTTTTAGTGAATACTTACGAGCTTAAATTCGGTGTAAATTTAAACTAAATTTTCTGTTTATTAGTTAGTTAAGTATTCGCAGTAACCTTAAATTAGTTAAGCGTTCAGTAGACGCGTGCAAATATCGCATCTCGTGAGTCGTTAATTAAATCAGTCATGATCAAACCTCTACGTTTGCTTTCGAGTGCAGATGTTTACCTGTCGGCAGATTCAATATTGATAGCGGAGGCTACGGCGGTCCCGCGGCGAACGTGAAGCAACAGTGTCAACGTTCATGTAAAGGCATACCACATACGGAAATATTAAACGAATCGATCAGAATTTAGAAACGTATAAGATCAGGCGATTTACTTTAGAATTTCATTCGCAGTTTACGAATTTCTCTAGAACATAAAAGAGAGTAATAAGTCGAATAGCCCGTCCAGGGGATTCTAAAAATCCACCGCGTACCTTTCACTCAAACGGATGCCTCGACATGCCAACTTTCATAAATATCAAAGCAGGCTTACCGAAAACAATTTCTTGTGAATCCACGGGCGGTGTTCACACGTCGCTTCGCTGGCGGTGGCTAACACAATTTTATTCGAGCATAAAAAACGAGCTCATCATGCAAACGCCAAAGCCGTGGGACGTGGCCTGCTCCCGCAGTACCGCGGTAAAACAATTTATCTGCATCGACGGAATTACGAGCGGTGCGCCGTGAATAAAATATGTCGCCGGCTGTCAGTCGAAGGAAGATGTCTGTCTGTCTGAGCAGCCAGGGTTGCAACATCGTTTTATTACAACAAGTATTGTATATCGGTTCGCAACTCAAAGCTCTCATTAAGAACATTTATTTTTTACGTACAATTTACGTTCGGATTAATTAATTATATGACATACTTGTAATTTACAGTTGTAATTTTTTTTAATATGTTAAAACTCTAAACTTACTTTGTTCAAAAAAATTTTTTCTTGTATTATATAGAAGCCAATTTTAGTAATTAATTTGAAAAGTATTCATTGTTTCACATTTTAATATAGACTTATCGGTTAGTTACAATTATTAATATATATAATATTATGTGATAAGTTTATATTTAAATGATATTTAAACAATTCCATTAAAATAAAAACTTAAATAATTTCTTACTTCTCCTTGTTGAAGCCCTGCCAACAAATTTGACTGGCAGAGCAACGTGAGCTCTCAAAAATTAGGTCCTGACAAATATACTTGGCGTATTTTTACCATTTTTACCAAGTTATCCGACAATGATGGTCGGACGTGGACTTGTGACGTGACGTCTTCTCGGGAACCGGTAATCTTCGGGGATGAATGAATTAGGGTTACGGCATATCTTAAATTGTTTATGCGATATCCAAAAATTTATTGATATTAAATATTTGTAACAAATTGGATACATATTCGTTATGTATCATATTTATATAACTATACATACTTTTAAAAATGTATTCTAAAGGACAAAAACATATATTATCGAGGAATGTTCTGGATTAGCATCAGTTCTCCGCATGTTTATTGGGATAATATTCATCATTTAATTTATTGGGCACTGGTTGTATTTGTATATGATATTTATAGTTTTTGTTTTATATTTACATGTAATATATTACATTAAGACAAAAATTGCGGTCTGGCACATAGAAAAACATTTTTTTATAAAACGCTTATTTATTTTAAATATGAATTTGTATATTTATTTTATAATGCAAGATAGATTTGCTATATTTTTTATATTATACTTATACTATGTGAGGTTACAAGAAATAAAAAAATATATTTATGAATAATAACTAAACTTAATTGCTATTGTGGATAAAGATGAGTTAGTTAGTATATAATCTGAATAATTTAAATTAATGCATTTTTTTTAATTATTCAGTTATAAAAAATAGACATTCAAAGGCCATAATTAAAAAAAAACAAGTGTTATAGTGCGAAAATAGTATAACGTAAATCCTCCCTTTAAAAAAAGTTCGCAATTTGTTATGAAAAACGTATTTTCCGGTCGATTAGTCTGCCGTCGGAATATCAATTGAGTCGCTAAACATTCACATTAAATATGCTGTGCGATGACAAAAAAAAAATATTCAGAGGGATTGTATAAAATATTAATCATTTTAAATAAATGCTTTAATAATATTTTTTTTAGTATAAACATACTCATGAAAATAAATTGTATATATCGTTTCCTAATAGAAACTATTTTTGAATGATTACTATTAACTTTTGTAACAACAGGTTTGGCATAATTTCTAAATCTTCTTTTTAAAAGGAGGGGACACCTTAGCCCAACAGTGGGACATTTATAGGTTTTACTAGTAACTGGCATTATTAAAAAGAGGTCCGTTAGGAATCGATTCGTTGCCAATTAAAAGATTTAAGTTTCTATATCTCTACAATTTTGTCCATTTGAGTTCTTTTGAGAATATAAAACAAATCATTGCCTTATTTTTAATTAGTATTATGCTTATATTTTCCGCTCTGCTGTTTCCATGGTAACTAATGAATATAATATAGGTACTTTTACTATTAAGACAAGTAATTCATGAATAATAAATACAATAACATGACTTTTTGCGTATTTAATTGGAACTTAATTTATAATTACGACCTATACAGTAGTATTTTATACTTTTAATTTTATTCACTTATTTATTGCACACGACAAAAACAGTAACAAGGGTCAATATTGAAGCACCTATCCTGTATTCTACGTATATATATAGGTATATACAAAATACTCGTGTTCCTTTTGTTTAATTTATTTTGTAATTGTGCTGTAAATTAAACAAAAAAGGGCAAATAGGTACGTCCACCTGATGGGAAGAAGTCAACGTCGCTATTAATATTGGCACTTTAAAAACGTGTAAACAGATCCTTCTGGTCTATGAGATAGAATATAATTCACAACAACGCCGATCGTGAAATGTCAGAATGTGATATGCGACATTGATTTATATATATTATATAATAAATTTTAAACTATCAAAATAACGTATCACCGTAAGTTGTACTCGGTCGCTTATTGTGTTCCAGTTTGAAGATGTTAGTGCCAGTATAACAGGCACAAGGGACATAACATCTTAGTTCCCAAGATTGGTGGCATTTCAAAATAATAACCGTTCCTTACATTGGTATTGTTATTATTTCTAGTAGGTTATTGTTTACGGTGATGACCACTTAATGTAAGGCTACCCGTCTGATAGCCTATCTACCAATTTTAAATAGAAAAAGGGCCCTGTTTAAAAATTAATGAGAGAATACGAAATGAGTTTTTTCAGAATACCCTGTCAGAACATAGCAGTACAATGTGGCAACATTTGGCAGTAGAAAAATGACAATTATTATCTTTAAAGGACCTATAATATAAAAGTTATATAAATTATACACAATTAATAACATATGTTTATACTTTTTTCTTCTAAAATTCTTTTCACCCTCGGTAACTTTACATCCCGGCCGATTAGTCTGCAACTGGAATATCAATTGAGTATTAAATTGCGCATTGAGACGTGAGCTAGTAGAATACTCGGAGCATTTACTTGTATAATTATAATAATTGCTTAATTATCATCACTAGAGCAACCAATAATCTTAATTTCCTAGGACATATTTCAAAATCGAAATGTGATTCTCGTTTTTAAATGTTGCGTTATTATTATAATGCTATGAAATTCTAATAATAAAGACACGAAAACGAAAAACAAGGACTTGTCCTAAAATTTCGGCGTTCTTTTCATGTTGTTTATTTTAGTAAGGCAAGCAAAATGTGCTTTCTTATGGCTAAGTCAGTTTAGTAGATATATTCATCCATAGAAATAGCAATGCTAGAATAAATATCGTTAATGTTTTGTAAAAAGATTAAAATCTTTATACTTTGTTTTGGGGTACAGGATGAATGAGCTTTAACGAATGGTGTATTTTTAGGTAGAATACATCACGTGGTATATAGCAACTTCAAGTCTACAATCGTAGGCAACAGCAACTTGGTTTCTGCAATAGTAGAACAGTTACCACTTCACTTCCATGGTGACAGCCGGTCACTACTCGTAAGTAAATACAACTGACTCCTTACTTATACTATAATTACCAAATTAAATATATGTGTTCCTTTTAATTTCTTAGTCTATTTTTGTCACAGCAATAATAAGTAAATAGTCAAGTAATAAATTGAAGTCATTGTTAACTAAATTGTTAACTGTAGTTCGGAAGTGCAATGTCAAATAAATACCTCACAGATTGCAATTCGTTTATAGACTATAATAATCATTTCCAGAACGTGTTTATACCTTTTAGTCCTTAAATGGAGGTTTATCCTAAAGATACAAATATGTACAGTAATTGTAACGTTTATTTTATTTTGTTAGTGCATGTATATATATGAATGTATTTCAAAACGATTTTTTTTTAATTGATAAGTTACTGAGAACATACATAACGCTATACATTTACAATATATCGCCACATAACACATTGACTAATTCTATTATGGTTTGGAAGCACTGTTTATGTAAAAAAAATAGCTGGCTATATGAGGTAAAAATAGCAATAAAATTAGGTTTTACGACCTTTTATGATTGTTTACCCAAAACAAAAGGATTATCATCCCACATCCATTAATTTTTATGAAATTCTTTGATTTTTTTATATAAATACCTATCAGTATCAGTAACAGCCTGTTAATGTCCCACTGCTGGACTAAGGCCTCCTCTCCCTTTTTGGGGAGAAGGTTTGGAGCTTATTCCATAAATACCTGCTTTATGACAATCCATCGGATTCTTTATTTTATGTCATTACATAAAATAAAGAATCCTAACCATTATGAGGTATTAAGGAAAATTTTTAGTGGTTAGAAGTTTCTTAGACCCTATTTAATTGCCGTTAAGCATTGACACGCGAAGGTTGTAATATTAACATTGTCTGTATTCAATAAATTGCTTTGACCGTATTTTTTCTACTGAAAATGATAAAACGCAAGTCACGCTTGATCAGCGAACACAGATTTCTGTCCGATTATTTTTTATTTATAACATTATCTGATAAGCAAAAATTAAATTATGGCCCGAAAACATTATGTTTGAGAGAGCATAACTGTATAATAAATTGTCTAAGGAAATAAGACATTCAAAAGTATGCCAGCGTTCAAGAAAAAGTTAAGTAAGTAGTTTTAATTTTGCGAACTTGAATCGGTTTAGAAATTGTTTTAAACAAAAAATTGTAAAACATTATGTAATCTAATTTTAAGTGAACTGTAAGGTTCTTATGAGAAAGTTCTTAAATCTTAAAGATAAAATGAAGAACAATAGTTATATAATAATTCCATATATCCGAGGTTTTCAACCGTCGCTTTACTTATCCTTTAAGATGAAGCAAACAGTCGCAAAGCGGTTGAATATTGATAAAATAAATATTGAATCACGTGACCGTGCGACGATTGTCTACGAAGCTACGGTGTTTGCACCCCGATAAGTCATCGAAGTTACGTTCTCCAGTCGGTAGGAAAATGTCGAGATATTTTCTATTTTAATTCAGCATTAAATTCAGAATTGAAATATTGTGTTAGCTTTAATAAATTAAATTAATTTAAATAAGTTAAATTGGTATAACATGAATGTTTAAATATTTCACATTAATAAATCATAATAAATTTGTAATAGTTATAAAAAGTAATTATCTTGGATTATTTACAAACAGGCTACCTGATGGTTAGTGGTTACGTATGTCTATTGATATTGGTGCTGTAAGAACTATAAAACATTCCCAACATCACCAATGCGCCAACAATCTTGGTACCTAACATTTCAAATCCTTTGTGCCTCAAGTTACAATAGAAACATGAAATTTATAGTTAACAAAGACAAAATTTATTATTATAATTGTGCTTATAAGTATTGATAAATATTTAAATTACATCATTCATAACAAATCTGATAAAACTATAATAATAAAAGGAGTTACTAGGGAACTTGAAACGGTCAAATTTTTACATATACATAATAATGACCTCCAGATCGATTTCGGCCACGGCAGCCAATCTCAAGAGAGATTAGCCAACTACGCTGGAGATATTATAGTGCACAAGTGTGTGCGCAAACACAAGTGCACTCTCTATTCCCTAACTCTCATAATCCGATGGGACGGCAATATGACACGACCAGAAAGAGTTCAGGCGCAGGACCAACGGCTTTACGTGCTTTCCGAGGCACGGGAGTGTACACACTTCCAACTTCCAGACTCGGGGCTGCTACTGAGAATTTTCGGATAGAAAAACTCAATAACTTTTTATTGGCCCTACCTGGGAATTGAATCCAGGACCTCCGGGTCTGCGGCCTTACATCAAGCCACTAGGCCAACGAGACGGTCACATATACATATTTATCCCATCTATACCTACATATAATAATAACGTAACTGATCGCTGTCTGTACATGGAAGATATATAAGTAAAAATATTATCGGAGGCCTGTATAGAGACTAGATTTTATAAGTTATTACTTTGAATATTGATGCTTTTTATTGCTTTACTGCCTTCGATTACAAAGGTTTTTGACTTAGATCAATTACTTATAACAAAGTCTAAGCAACGAAGATCACATAACATTTTTATTTTGAAATATTTCCGGTTTTTAAAAGTTCATGAATATCGATTATGTTTAAAAAAACTTAGTAGTATTTTATAATGAATTTAAAACACAAAAGGCTATTATATATCCAACACTATAAATGACTTAATCAAAGGAAACTTAATATCATAGAACTGTAAAACTCGATAAGCTGACTCACAATCCAATGACTTCCACGGTCCCTTCACGGATCACAGCTCGCTTGTTCAGAACCACCGAATATCCGTTTGCTTTACTGGTCAGGAAGGATTCCGTCTGAATAAATAGACTGCTTCGAATACATTCAATGTCAGAACAAACGCTTATCGGAAGAATTCGGACGGAAAACGGATTGATTTGCTGCAAAATGTCCTCTTATAACTTTATTTTAAATATATTAGACGTATTAATTTAGTGAATTTATTTAATTGTTTTTATTTTTATATGAAATCTATTTTAATATTTCCTTAAAATATTTTAAATCTATTTTAAGGACTAATATTGTAAAAACGGGGACGTTGCCTCGTAATCATGGCTCTTCCTCATGAAAACACTCACTGGTGGGGTCGCTCTCTTGGCCTCGAAGAACACGAGCCAAGGGATGGCTGATAATACTTGCGGGAAGAATAATATATTGTTGTACGAACAGACATTAAAACATACACACGATTCACACGTTGTCACGTCACATTATACAAATGCCTCTATTTACGTATTTCGAGAAAGTTATTATATACTGACATTGAAATCCAAAACATTTGATACTTTTAATTGTAAGAGTTCATTCGGTTTATATATCGTGTGTGATTTGTTCAAGTGGTTTTATAAATAAAAAATATAAATTGTATATGCAATTTAAAATATCATATTATTGTATTTTTTGAGGCTCGGGGACTAACTGGCTTCTTAAAGTTATTCTAACACAATTTCTAAGCTATACTGTTTAACAGGGCATAAAGTATTAAAAATTTATTTTTTAAATTACCTCTTTCTTAGTTAGTGAGTTAAAAGAACAAGTCTTAAGATCTATATTTTAAGAAAAATAAATTCGAAGGAATACGAGCTATTAGCCAACCTGATTGTTAGTTTTCAACTCGCGTTTATAGGAAATGGTATTGTAGGAAATATTATATATTCCTTATATCGTCAATGAGCTACCAATCATGGGAAGTTGAAGTGTCCTTTGTAATGGAACTTCTTCACTTCATATTAAATATCGGGCAATGTCTACCCAGACGAACTACACAAACTACACAAAACAAAAGTAAAGATTAAATAGAACAATTTAAATGCATTGTTGACGTTTGTCTTTCACACTATCAGGTCAATTAGAAAAAAATTACTATAATTATATATATATTTCGTAAAAAGAGATTGACGAGTTAAAGATTAATCGTTCTTCACAATTACTTGTTGTTAAGTATCTTGTCTATCATATCATATTCTTCCGCTAAACAGCACCACTTAGTTTGTTATATCGCGGTTTAAAGGGTGAGTGAACCAGTGTAATTACGAGTACAAAGGACATACCTTATTTGATCTCAAGTTTGGTTGCGCTTTGGCGAGTGGTAAATACGTATGTCTTACAGCGCCATGTCGAAGGCCCACTTACCGTCAGGTAGCCAGTACGTAAACCTTTTATAAAAGTAATATCAAAGTATTGGTAAAGAGCGATAAAGAGCAAAAATTTATATTGAAATATTAAACATTTTAATTCGTTCAGTTATATCTTGCCAAATTTATTTTGCTTTACTGAAAATTTTGTGTAAATAAGTTAAAATGCAAAACTGATCCTCTTTTTCGAAAATAATAGTATTGGCTATAAAAATGAAAAATACTTAGTTTTTGCTAAATATAGGCACAATATGGGTATATGGCCTAAATAAAAACAAACCGTAATTTTCAATGTTCAAAGTGATTTGCTGATAACTCCGCTATATTATGCACTATAAACAGTTCTTGATTAATATATTTTCATTTGGAATACAACGATATTTCAGTTAACTACTTAAATCCACTCCAATTTTACTTTCAAAGTTTTGAAAATAGTTTTGCCGACATTAAAGACTCCATTTTTCGATGAACTGACAATTAAGGTCTCGACCAAGGACGTTCGCTAAACGATTAGAGAAAAAATGAATTTATACAGATAAAAAATACATTATTTTAGTTTTGTAGATTTTTTAAAATTGATATTTGTTTATTTATTTGTAATCAATGTGGAATATGAAATATTTGTAAAAATATACAAAGTTACCTTACATTCGATAAAGATGATTATTATACATAGTAACGTAGGTAACGAAAAAAAATAAATTAATAGAATTATTTAATTTTATAGAAATAAAAATTTTAAAATCTCAAAAAAAAAAACACTTTTATGCATAGCAATAATCAATTTATAGTTTTGAAAATAATACAAAAGAAAAACATTCCTCCTTGATCTTTTGTATCATGTGTACTTCGGGATTATCAAGATTTTTTTTACGACCTGACTGCTTAAACGGACTGTGATTGAAACGGATTTTGTATTAACGGTCTTTTGTTTTTGCCTACTGACTTTTGTTTTTCCTTCAACACTGACTAAGCTTATTGAACATTATTATTTCAATTTAAAAATTAAGGCAAGTTGTTATTTTTAATCATGTATATTTTTTTCAAAAATATGAATGCTAAAGAATATATTTCATTCTTGTTTATTTTAAGTTGATAATCGTTATGGGTAAAATATAAAACAAAAGTTTTCTTTGAAAGATATTCAAAATATAATTTAAACTTAGTATTATAAAATACGTCACATAATATTTCTTGAAAAGTATACTTTATTATTAATTATGTTGGAAATATAATTTAGATTGAAAAGAAAATTCAAATAAATAAAACTGAGTGTGTTTCTGTCGTTAAAAATAACTGCCTGTTTTTAATGAAAGAGGAAGAAAAAATGAAAAAATTAGATAGAGTCCTTGATACAACGACATTTGACCCTACCAAATTTATTATAAATGTTGAGAGCTCAGAAACTCAATCCATATAATATATTATATCTATTCAAATTTATATAAAATTACGTTAAAAACCAATAAAATAAATCGTGCTATAATTTATCATTCATTCATTACCCACTCGTTTAATATTTTTTATTTACCTCCTTTCCTACTTCCATTGGAATAGAGTATAGGTATTCATAGTTTTTCAGAGTATCTATGCGCTCTCTTTTGATCATTAACAAATACTTTTAATTGCCGAAATATTTAAAACCATGTACTTTTTGTTTAAAGGCAGGCGTCTCGTACTTTTTCTATCATCAAACATTTTAAAATTAGAAGGTCAATTAATATATACATGCAACTACAGTCACGAGGAAACGTAATATATCTATTTAATCCCACATTATCCAAAATAATTTTTTTTTAATTTTTAAAGTAGAATAGTAGACATGGCATATATTTTATACTTAAATATTATAATTAAAAAAAATATCTTGTAACTTGTAAATGTTTGTTCTTCCATAAAATTTAAGTACAAGAGTAGGTAAGTAGTTTATTAGTGATATTGATTAGTATATTTCAATAATAACTGCAATGAAAAAATATTGTAAGTCATATTCGAAATGAATAAGATAAATAATTATAATAAGGCTATTCTGTAAGATCAAACTCGAAACTCACCGCAGTAATCGGTTGTGAAATGTCAAAAAATGATAATCAACATTGACAATAATAATTATAAAATTTCAAGAATACACGTATCAAAATAGTATATCACCATACGTCGGTTGCCAACATTCCACGCGTGCGTACTGCAGCGGTTGTCATAGTTATTAATATACATATGATAACCGTTCAAAGTTTAATAAAATTTAAAATCTCATTTCTGAATAGCGTAGTTTCGTATGTGAATATAGAAAATAGGTAAGTCCTTATATTACTTATTTAAGTTTTAAAATTGCATCAGTAGGTACTTAGGTATTTAAGAAAGTTACACCGAGAATGATAAAATTATTTTTTGGTAAATCTTTTTTCTTTTAAAAAAAACTTTTGTATTATTAACCGATATATTAAATCAAAATATAATTTCATTGTACTTGACAAACTAATCTCTTAGACCAATAATGACACAGCTCAATTTCATGTGGGTTTCACTAATCGTACATGCAGCGGTCAATTTTGTCGTGAATGAGTCGCCGGCGGAGGCTTTTGTGTCTTCGCCTCGATTCTAATTGAAACTATTTTGGACACAGGACAATGCAGCATTGTCCGCGTGTCCGGCGGTGTTTGCCGCCTTTATTAATTCAGGTGGGCGTGTCTCACAGTGGGCGGGGCGAGGTGGTGCGTGGTTTTCGGACCCGCCCACCGGCGCGGCGCACTTCGCGGCGGGAAGCGACGTCGCGTCGCCGCTCAGTCGGTCTGCTGACGCGACGTCCGTTGCTCATCTTCGTGCGGACTTCGGAATAACTTTCCACCAACTCATCGAACTGTTTCGTAAAGTTGATAAGACTGTAGTTAACTGGATTATTGTTGCGTGCTGGTGAGGCGCTGTACAATACCTGTCGCACGACCTCACATACACGCCAAGTAAGTTTAGAATTACATTGCGTACATATTTCAAATTAATAACTGCTTACGATAATCAAAAGATTTTGGATTATTCTAAAAAAATTTTAATAGATACGAGGACATGAAAATTTATAATTCGTAAATTTTAAACAGGTCAACCAAAGTAGACTTAATATAAGTAGGAATAACTCTCGAATAAAATATTATGAAATAAAGAAATAATATTTTTTGTTTAATGACAAAATTGAATTTAAAAAAAAGACGGTATATTTAGAAAACAGGTTTATTTGGTAAAATATCTATCGTAATTTTTTATGGGTAATAAGTATAAAAGCTAATATATAAAATTAGAATAAGAAAATAAAAATAAGAATTAAAATACAAAACAAAAAGTAATTACTTATATTTAAAACAAATCTCTTCAGTGTATGTATTGTATATTCAAATAACAATTCCTTACTTTTACGCCATTCTTGCACTTTTTACGACCGATTCAATTCAATAATACAACTCAAGCAATTTAAACAAATCAATCGTCATCTATTCGTTTTCGAACGCTTTTTCTAGTAAAAAACTCCCGCCCAAACCATGTTACCCCTCCACTCCCTCTTCCCCGCGCAGTCCCCGCTCAAATCATCGCTGACAATGCCGATTCGTTTTATTGGCTCTACGATCTTTTTATGGCAATTCGTGGATCGCTTTCACATTTCGTTTGGGGTCCTTTGTCGTTGCTGATCTTTTCAACGATTTTTCTTTGCCAATTTTTATTAGGTTCGATTTTTTTGCGGTTCTTGTTAAGAAACGATTGCTTTCTTAACACTTTTTTTCTTTTGTTCTTTTTGCACATATTACTTTTAAATATATCTTTATATATAAATAAAAGAAATAAAATGACGAGGAACTAGTGAAACTAAGAGTAAAGTTAGTTTTTTTTTAATTTTGTTTTATGAAAATTAATTTATAGTTCCTCCAAACGTGTTAAAATCAACTTTTTATTTAATTTAATAATGAGAGGCTTTGACAATTTGTTTTTTTTTAATGGAGCTATTGAAATCTTTTAACTAGTGCCATCTAATATCAACCTTATTTATGCAAATCCTTTTATCCTTTTTCAAACAATGCATTCTAAGCAAGAATGCGCTTAGAAAAACCACCAAGAATAATAGGCGTTAAGCGTGATGATATCGTATAATGAGGTCGCGCCGATAACGATGCCGCTCGTTACTGGCGATTAGAAGTCACTGTGACGTACAGACGACCATAATAATTATGCACTTTTATAAATCCTTAAATCTCGTAATGAAAAATCAAATCGAAATATATTTGATTCAATGGAGCCTTTACAAAAACTTTTGAAACGTCATTTTAAAACTCAATTATCTGTTATAAATTTGAATAAAAAAACATAAAAATATATATTAGTTTATATTGGGTCAAATTAAAAAATACAATTGACGTAAAGTACGAAGTAAAAATAAACAATATTATATTCATTAAATATCAAATAAATTGAAATACCGTATACTTATAAGTAGATAATATTTCAACATAGTCAATATTAATAATTGGTTTTAAACTTTTCGAGTATAGATATTCATTTGAAAATTTCAGATAAAAAATAAAAAATCTCACAAATCAGTTTAGTTTTTTTTTTAATGGCAATTAAGCAGTACATTATTATAGTAAGTAATCTGCAAGTATTTGTTTAAGTTTAGTTGTGATTTTATTCAAAGTGAATGCCGTTGTTTTTTAATATTGAATATAATGACTAACTAAAATAAATGATATTTAAGAATCGAGATGTCCTAGTGGATAGAACGCGTTGATCTTAAACGAAGATTGTAGATTCAAATCCAACCAAGCTCCGAGTTTAAGCCTCATTGAGTGTTAACGTATTTTTGTATTTATAATTCATCTCAAGCTCAGCGACGAAGGAAAATATCGCCGAGTACCTTAAGAATATGCAGGATTCCATATGTAAATGTAGCTAATAAATATTTCGAAAATATTCTGACACCCGACCTGAATTGACTTGTTACAAACCTTCCCCTTAACTCAAAACAATGCCTTTGCCTAACAGGGGGACTTTCACGGACTGTTGTTATATATAGGAATTAGGTTGATTATATATATTTGAATTGATTGAAAGTCTTTAGCTTAACAACAGATTTGAAATATATAACTCTACAATGGTATTTTAAAGTAATAACTATATTTATATATATATTTCAATTTATTTAAACGTCAAACCAGCACTAACGAAAACGAAAGTTTGGAGGGAGAATTATTTCCGTGGGGGTGTGTGGGTACACAGACACATCTGCACAAAGCCCCACCACTGCGAATATAATATCAAGGATATATATAAAATAGGACAATATATAAAATAGTAAAATATCAATTAAAATAAGTAATTAATTACAAAATTATCAAGTTAACGTCATATCGAATTACGAGAGCAACAATTAAAATTAGTTATCCGATAAAAAATATTAATAGATCACATCGATATCTTACACTGACCGATAACAACTATCACGGTGTTCATACGTAAAGAATAGGAAAACCAAAAGATGTCCGTGGCAGCTACGACGTGATCCTGTTGAGCCTATTGTCAACAGATAATCGCTAAAAATACATAAAATTTAAAAAAAAGTTACTTAATTAAATAAATAGTACACTTACGTAATTATAAGATATATATAAAATACGAAATAAACTAAATGATATATAAAAGTAGTGTTATATATTAATTAAATATAAATATCATCATTAATTATACTATAATTTAATTATGTAATATATTATGTCTTGGGATATTTTATTACTTATTATTTAAAGTACATTTACGTAAAACAATTATTATCTGGATAACAATAATTATTAGCATTGAATAATAACAGTGGAAATATAAATAAAAAAAAAAAAACTGAAATAGTATCGAATAATCTCTTATTTTGGCATTTATTATTTATTTTTAGAATGATTAAACTTTTTTTTAAATTTTGATTAAACTTTTTTTCGGTTTGTTATAAAACCGATATGAATAAACCAATGGTCATCGACATTTTCGTTTTTCTTATAATAGTCTAGTCTACATTAACTTATTCAATAATTATTGAAAAATAGACAATATGTATTTTACTGTAGTACCGAGTTTGTTTTACATCTGCCAAAAATTTTTTTATCGAAATATTATTGTTTCTAAAAATACTATTTTTTACCAAGGCGCTTAGTAAAAATACTATTTTTTATTTTATTTTTTTACTTTTTTACCAAAAGGGAAAACGACGTGTATTCCTTATTGGCTACATTCAACAAGCTATCCATATACTCCCTCAATTATAGGAAGGACATCACAGCATCTATTTTATATACCTGTAATAGAGTACCAGCAAAATTTAAATCAAACATGTTAAAAATGTTTATATGAGAACTAGCCGAGTCAGGCCTTAGGCTTCATTATATTATCCTAAGTTATAAAAAGTGATGATATTTTAAGTTGTTATAAAATATTTTATGTTGTTATAAATAAATTTCAGGACTGACCATTGAACTTGCCACCCATTTAGATCTCACTTCTTTTGTCGTTGAAGTCAACAACCAAGGCACATATCATAATATTGAATTTGGCTCTCATTTCACATTAATGTTTTTGATGGGATACATTTTTACCATATTTATTTAATTGGTCATAGTGTCCCTTACAATTTTATTTAAGGAATATGTATAAGGAAATAAATAATAATGAAGCTGAAATTAGAGCGCTAGTAGAAATCGATAAGGAAAAATTATAGCTTAATGTAGCTAGCTAGCGACAGTTAAATTAATAACTGTATCACGTTTGCTTCCATGGCTATAAATATATGCGAAAATAAAGGCACAGTTTTACTAATAAAAATATTAGAGTACAAAATAGTAGAGATCAAAGGTTAATTCAAAGTAAGCTTAAATCGAATAAAGGCGGCAAAATAACGTATTTTTTTATGGCGTCGGTATGAAATATCCGTATAACATCATAAATCAACAAAACTCATAATGTGTATAATTATTATTTGTATATGTTTTTTATTTAAATGTTATGACTTAATGTTATAAATTATTAGCAATGATGATCATCAAATATGTTACTTTTGAGACGATTTGTTAAATTTTTACGAAGTACAAACACCCCGTCGGAATATGAGGGGTCGGTTCGACACTACCGAGGGATTTATTGAATTAACCCATTCATCGGCGGTCTCAAAAAATATTCGCTTAGATGGCGGTATATTTTTGAAAGTGTTTATTTTCCGCATATAAACATGACTGGCAATAATCCACCTGATGGTAAGTGGTCATCAGCAAAATCCCTTACATCGCCAATACGCCAATCTTGGAAAGTTAGATGATCCTTCAATCCGGAACACAACAATGCTAAGTATTGCTTTTTGACGGTAGAATATGTCATGAGTGGATGGTACATTCTAAGGGGCT
The DNA here is from genome assembly GCF_905147045.1 of Nymphalis io. Taxonomy (NCBI): domain Eukaryota; kingdom Metazoa; phylum Arthropoda; class Insecta; order Lepidoptera; family Nymphalidae; genus Nymphalis; species Nymphalis io. The sequence goes on along the minus strand of NC_065890.1, from coordinate 4,756,797 downwards.
TGTACAAAGACCTACAGCCAAGGAACTCATGATAATTTCCTTCACCGCAAAACACGAGTTGGCTCATAAATACAAATTAAGCACATAATTACTTGGTCCTTATCCGGTTCTGAGCCTTCTGATAATATCCACTGTCCTATTCATCATCTCGGCTCTAATAAATTAGTAATAATTAATGAAAAATTGTTAACGTTATACAAAATTTGTATTTTTTTTCAGAAAACATGTAATTTACATTTTATTTGCATTTGAATTTACATAATTTTATATATTTAAAAGTCTTCAACTGAGCGACTGTTCATTATATTATTGTCTCCACTGGTGACAGGAGGGCTAGTCCATTTTTCGCCCAGAGGATCGGAATCGCGATTCAACGGAATTGCTGCTAGCATTCTTGCCACCATTGCACGCGGTCATAATTTGTACGGTAGGTATTTTTGGATTGTATTTGTGTAAGTTCTTAATGTAAAATTCTTATATTTAAAAATCAACTTATAAACTTAACCCTTTGCTTAGTTTCGTTATAAAGAAGCGTACAAAATTGTAGGACAAAATGTGTAAGCATAGAAACAATAGTGTATGAGTCATCATCTATACTATATTATAAATGCGAAAGTAACTTTGTCTGTCTGTTATGCTTTCACGACTAAACCACTGAACCGATTTTAATTGTATTTTAATATGAAGAAAGCTTATGGCCCAAGGAAGGTATACTATTTTATACCTAACACCCTAACGCACTGGCGAAAATAGCTAATATATAATAAGATTCATTCAATATATACAAAAAAAAACATTTTTTGTAAAATTATTCAATAAAATTTAAACTAATTTTAGATTCGATCAACGTTAGTATCAACAAAGCAATCGATGACATGAATAATACTATTTTAATTGTCTAATTAGTTTAATCGCTTCATGACCGTGATAAGTGGATGGTATCTCCCAACTCAGAGGGGTTGCACAAAGCCCTATCACCAAAAAAATTGCTTAATTAATATTATGACACAATCAAGTCAAAAATGACAAACTTACAACAAAAAAATTAAGCAGATATCACAATTAAATGTCGTACTTATAAATATATATTTTTAATTCAGTAAACTGTTTATGCAATCGTTTTAAATCGAGTCATACTTTTGAAATTCGAATCACAACCCATCGCAGAGCGTATACGTGGCATGCGTGTGACAGTAATGGGTGAGTTAGTAATATATGGCTTTAAATTATGTGCACACATTTGTATATTAATCTGTCCAATAAAATTAGTCCATCCGACAGAGCGTTGTGTGTGATTAAACTGCTGTTCAAATGACAGTGTCAGACTTACGAGTACATGAAGAATGGACTATCGCAATGTCGGCCTGCTGCTTAAAGTTATGACGCTAAATAAAATTATTGTGATAGCTTGTCAAATGTAATTACAGATACAAGGGATATAGTAATCTCAGCTAATCTATTAGTCTAGCTGTGGCATGCGGTTTCTCCAACGCTTTTTAATTATTTGTAGAATAATAAAAATAAATAAATAATCCTAACAATGGAAAAGGAAGACAATAACTTTGTAAGTCACTTTAAATGTTTTTACGTTTACCGTGATTTTTGACTCTCAGTTATCACCGTACTAAGTGGTTTGGTTATGTGACAGAAAATGCATTTTTTTTCTTGTGTGTTTGGGCTTGGTCATTATTACTATTACATTAAGATATTCCAAAAAAATAATCAATGTACAGACGCTGCAAAGCTAGTCTCATTAAGTAAGTTAATTTTATTTTAAATACTATTATTTATTCCTGTTTCTTAAAGGACCTGTTTCGGTGATCATTAATCATCAAAACTGGCCCAGAATTTTAGTCTTATGTTTTTGAGGGAGAGTTATAATCATGAAATAACAATGCGGGTAACGCAACATCGCCCGCACAACACAACAACAACGATTAATTTCACGGACGAACGTTTATTGAAACATTGAAACAGATAACTTTCGGACATAACAATATATATATTGCAACAAGATCCTTTTCACACTATAAATAAAAATAAAATGTCAAATAAAATAGCAATTTGTACTATGATTTCGTTTATTAAATGTTAAATATATATATATATATATATATTTAACATGATAAAAATAATCTCTATGATAAAAATAAACAAATTGAATTAAATGATATATATATATATATATATATATATATATCATATATATCATTTAATTCAATTTATCATAGAGAGAATACACATTAATAATTGCCTTCAGATTAATTGCGTAAAATCATTTGGTTAAAGCGCCAAAGCTGTTAATAAATTAAAATAAAACGAGTTACATCTAGCGAAATTTACTATAAACGGTGGCACACCTGAAATCAGTGAACGCTTTGCTTCGTAACAAGCGAACGCGAAAGGATTCAGTGAGCGCATTAAAACCAGATGAGGGATAAAAGTTCCCGCAAATGATGGTAAATGATCGTTTCAAACGGGCGGTGGTGCCGCGCGGACTAACGACTCTTTATGAATGAATAACAGATCGGTTACAGACGGGATGGGATGTGTCGTGCGGACGCCTCGTTAGCGCTTAGCGGTCGGGCGGCGTAGAGCTGCGTTGCTAACGCGTCACAGCACTGAAAATATAACTCTAGGAATAATAGTGTACACTTTGTGATCAAATCAAATAAAAAAAATATTTTTTTCTATGTCTATATAACATTAAGTATATATTTATAAAAAAGCGAATATAAATTGTTCCATTAATTTGATTATTTACTATTTTTATATTAGACGTACGTTTTAATGAAATAAAATATGTTAAAGTATTTTAAGAGTTATGTGTTAGTAGAAGCAGTTTTGTGCCTTGTTGTACAAAAATTTTATTAAGTCAATTAAAAGTAATGTAAAACTTTTTCATATTTATGTTAAAATATCTATTTTAGCCCTATTTTAAAAACTACTTTAGTTTAATTACGATCCAAATAAAATGGTATTGTTATTTTTTTTAATTTTACGCATCAAGCCAATTCCCCTAAAAGTGTCCAGGCGTAGATAACTTTGCCTGTATTTATTATTTCTGAAGTTTAAAAAAATACAACTTTAAAGTACAATTTTTAATTTGCATGCTTTAACGGCGTTTTTTCCGCTCGTTTGTCGATGCGGCACGGCCGATTGGTTTAGTTAGCAGTGAGCGTCGCGCCTCATTTGCTTGCCGCGACACCAACGTGCGACTTTGTTAGTACTCTTTTCACCCCGCACCAGATTCTAACTATCTCTCTGATAAATCGGTGTCATATAAACGTTTACGGGATGCATTTTGATCTGCGTGCGGTGCGCCTTTAATGATGTCTAGAGCGTGTGTAGTTATGATATTGTGGAATCCGTGTGATATTTTTTTTTCTTAGTTTTTTCATATGAAACACACAAAATTACACACAAAATTTATAATTACGTTCAGATCATGTAAGATACGAATTTTATTTCTTTATTCGTCAATTAAATATATGCAGTTAATTAAAAATATTCTGTCTTCATATTTAAAAAATATATTCCATACAAATATCGAAAATGTTTTAATTTGATATCTTATATACCAAATAAAATACCAGAAGTATACACTACCTTATATTAGAAGGGCTAAAGCTAAGTGTACATTGTTCGCTGAACGTTGAGTACTTAAAGTACTTAATCTTAGAGTTACAAAATTTTGTCAATATTAACATTTATATTTACGAGTATTTTATTGTCAATTTGATTTAAGTATGATAATTATAATTTATTCGTATTACTAGACAATAAAACAAACAAATTATCGAACTAATTGTAGCGTTTCAGTAACTTCAGTTAATTTCAATAATGACTGTTAAGTCATTGCAACAAGTCAGGTAAAATACGAAAGTTATTAGTTTCATTATATGACTTTACATTTTAATTATACGTTTATGTATGTAAAACAAATACAGATATATCACTAATTTAAATATCGTGTGCGAGATTTCTTTGTAGTTTTTCGTTTGTCTGTGCCTCAGGATGGCTCGGCGTGTGCGAGCCATTAAAACCGCTTGCCGATGTCAGGTGACGTGTGTGAAAAATAGTGGATCGGGTGGAGGGCAAGGGGTGACGTCAAGAGTTGTCGTTAACTTTAATGATTTCTTAATGATTGTGCCTCTGGCCTGCTACGCTTCAGCTTTGGTTTACCTTGCCGACGTTTTATTTAATAGACACGGAACCTATATCTACATTTGGTTAAACTGTTCGTTCTCCGTCGAAAAAGAAATCATTTAACCAAAAATATCGGAGATATGAAGGTGTTAATGAATGCTTGCAGTATTTTAATTGGAAAGTACGTATTTGTGTTTAATGATCCGTTAACGATTGCGCTTGCGGCCTACTTTTTATCGCGGATATTACATTGTATATGTATTGGCGTACAGTACAGAGGAAAAATTCTACTAAAAAATTGTCACTTTATCGCAATTGAATCAAACGCAAGCCGTTTAACCGTTTTCCTATTTCACTAACACAACGCTCCGGTTACAGTTCGGACGGATTTGGATTGGAATAGAATCGGGAATGTATCGTAACTGTTATAAATTAGGTAAATTGACAATTTGACCCCTGTACAATTTATAAGTAAAATATTCTAAATCCATTAGTTAATTGGTATAGCCCATACAAAGGTAGAACGTTTGAAACTTATTATCTCAATCTAAAAAGTTTCACAATATTAGAATTAACGGTGTTCGCTTAATAAATAAAGTGAAAGTTGATATCGATGACAGTAATGAAGGATAAGACAAGTTATCGTGGCAAGCGGATCAAGAGGCGTGCGGCGCGCCGCTGGCGACCCATTAAAAATAATCGATGCTCGCAAAATATCGAGGGCTCCCACTAATGACATCGCGAAAACAAAGCAGCGGAGCCGCACTAGGAACCGGTAGTGGGGCGTTAGAGATTGATTCTGGGCAAACGGTTTGGGAACCGCTGGCAAAACAACCAGTGACGATTTCATTTTATCTTTTTCGGAGCATTTTTATCCAATACGCATCCGACCATTCCGTTAAGATTAAAAAATGCTTACTATATATACATCACGAAATTTCTCAATATATATATTGAGAAATTGTATTTCCTCTACAAGGTCGACGCATAACTAGCTACATACAGAGCTTGGTACTGCACACAAATCCTACGTTTGTTTTTAAGACATTATAGAATCAAAATTTAAGCATAGCGAGAGTTCATGGCGAAATAATTTGATAATATTAAAATGAATATAAATATAGAATTAATAAATTACATCACGAATACAAATAAATTGTTATATTAATAATTGTTATATTTATAATTTAAATAAAAAAATAAATAAAAAATCCTCGTTATTGAACATGATATACTAAAATTATATCATATGCGTCTGTCCCTGTTGTACACTTGTGTTGTTTCTAGTAGTTACCTACACAGATCTTAACCAAATTGCATACAAAAAAATAATAATTAAAATCTTAAGAACTTAAAAAAAAACAATATTTATGATAATGTTGTTTTTTTCAAATTAGATTTTTAAAAATTTAATAGAACTTTTGAGGGAAAATTTTCTTTGATGCCTTCTAAATAATTGTAGCATAAAATAAGTACTTCACACTGTTTTATTATATTGGAAATATAAAGGGATTTTACGAGGCCTGTAAGTGAAATTTATTTCCTAAATTCGGTACATAATAGGCTAATTCATGTGGAAGATGTTTGCGGAACGCCGCCGCGCGTTCCCGTTCTCTTGTTTTTCTTACTAAATGAAATTATTGCGCGAATAAAATATTTTACAGTCTGTCAATTTGGCTGGTTCACTTCGTCGAAATGTTCCGTTGGATATTAAGCAGAGGTTAACATTTTATTTGCACGGAGTTATTGCCTGAATGCCGGCGTCTTGGCGTGATGTTGTTAAATTCTCTTCGGTACATCGGGCGCGTTGGTGGGCCATTATTGCTTGCAAGACAATGCCTTCGAATAAAACCAAAAATGTTTATTTGTTTAGTGTTGACTTTTAATTTAGTCTTTTAATTGTGTGATCGATTGTCAATTTAAATGATAATCTAAATATTAATAAATTAGTGCCCACAAATGTTGCCATGATTATGTTATAGTGTAGGATAAAGGATATATTTAGTTCTTGTTACTGTAATACGTTTTGTAAAGGTAATTAATTAATTGAAATTTAGAAATATGAATGTTTTTTTTATATAAAATGAAATGTTTATATCTTTAAAATAACAAAGTGAATCATTTTTGCGCTAGCGATATGAATATTCATTTGAAAAAATAAAAGGAATAATATGTAGATTGAATTGAAGCACGGCTCGAAACAGCGAGATGGTTAGAGGCGCGTCAGATTGAATGAACCTGTGATAGGAATGGAGTTGTATGCAACAAAGCTGATGTAATTGGTGCATTGTAGGCGGCCGCAGGCGGGCATCGTTAGCCTTTCTTTCGTAGACGCGGTTTTGTCCGGGCTTGTTAATTAACTATGAAATTAATTGATGCAGCAAAGTTTCCGAGTGAAACTTGAATTAATTGGCACGTCCGACTTCAGTCTAATTAGGAGCCCGAGGCTTTTCAGTTTTCAGTATCGCGCTCGTTGAAGCCGTGAAAAACACACACAAAAGTGTTGTGAGTGAACGGTTTGCGCACGGGAATTTTCGTATCAAAGTACGACTGAACCGCTAATTGCGACTCGCTGCCGACTCCCAAGATAGCGAGCACTTAAAGGCGAAATAGTCACTCGTAAGAATACAATAAGATAATGAATACAGTTAGGTGTGGTTACAGTACGCGATTCGCATTGAGCACTTTCAATTTGTATTATGTCTGCTCAAATGGATAACTTTATTCGAAAACCGTTTCATATTAAAATACTTTAACAACGAAACAATAGAATAAAATTTAATAAGTAATAATAATAAGTGAAATTATTTTAACATCTTGTTAATTTTTCTCTCGCAAGACAACATTTCACACATGCAAAACCGCAGCATATTATTATTTAACCCATGAATCGTATCTCGTATAATATTTTAAGGTTTATTCGATAAGGGCCATCGGGAACGAGGTTTTTCTTGAGGCTATATAGCGCTCAATAATTAGCATACATTATGAATTATCGGAAATGACCCTCCGACACCCCTAATTACACGTTGTACGTTATCTCTCTGTAATAAATAAGTAATTCTTTATTATACGTTTCCAATTAGACAGATATATTTGCTGTGGTGAATCATATTTTATTTCTGTTACGTGTTAATTGAGTTTATGGCGGCGATGTTTTTACACTTCGTTATTTATATTTATGTATGTATGTATGTATTTTGCAGTTATATGGTCGTGTAGGAATATTTTAAGATTTTATATTAATGTTATATTTGCTGAATAATTTTAGCGTTCATTGCGACTTCATTGAAATAATTTGTAATTAGTTAAATATAAATAGAATAATTAAATTATATAATAAATAATAACTTTGTACTCATATTGTGGTCGTTAAAATATGGAAGTATTAAAATTAAGAAAAAAAGAATAAAGCTGAAGTAGTAAAATATTTATTTTACTTTGAGTATTTTTAAAATAAAATTTGATTTCTATATTTCTATCCCTAATAGAATAGCTGTAAATATTTTCCGTGAAAATATCGGGCCAAGCAGGAGCTTAGGGTGAAAATGTTGAAATACATCCAATCATTCAGTTTGTGCGACCGTGCCGGTGCGTCTCAACAGGCTTACAGCTGGTATCGCTCCATAGGTTTTTAAAATAAATACCACGTTAATACTTACTTTAAGAATACACGGTTGAATAATTTCACGAAGAACGTTAGCATTTATCATTGTTACTTTAAGCTCTCGATATACGTTTTTGTACACATTTTTATGTATTCTATTACAGCATATTCCAATTAAAGCCTATAAATGTCGATTAAATTTTAATACTTATTAGGATATAATAATAAGCTCCATACCTTCTCCTCGAGGAGAGAAGGCCTTAGCCCATTAGTGAGACATTCACAGGCTGTTACTACTATAATAATAATAATAGTCCTCCAGACCGATTTCGGCCACGGCGGTCAATCTCAAGAGAGATTAGCTAACTACGCAGGAGATATTATAATGCACAAGTGTGTGCGCAAACACAGGTGCACTGTCTATTCCCTAACTCTCAAAACCCGATGGGACGGCAATTCGACAAGACCGGAATAAGTTCAGGCACAGGACCAATGGCTTAACGTGCTTTCCGAAGAACGGGACGTACACACTTCCTACAACTACCAGACTCCGGGCTGCTACTGAGAATTTTCGACAGAAAATCTAAATAACATTTTATTGGCCTGACTTGGGATTTGAACCCAGGACCTCCGGGTCTGTGGCCTTATATGTAGCCACTAGACCAACGAGGCAGTCATGTTACTGTAAGTATATTAGAATATACTAAATCTTAAATCGTCAACAGAATCTTTTATTTTAATCTTAATTGGTTGATAGCAGTTTATGGCATAGTACGTAGGCGATCAATGAAAATTTATTAATTTGTCATATTCGTCATCTTACTTTGACGAGCGTGTCAGAAAGAGCAGGATTGTTTAATATATATATCATAAAAAGGCGTTGTGGTGAGATAGTAGTCTAACCTATAATTTAATCTTGTTACATGATTATGAATTTTAAATAAAAAAATAAATCATAATAGTATTCCTGGTCAATCTGAAATATTACCTCTTGACCTAAGTTAAAGTATATAAAATAACAAAAAAAAAAATTAAAATAATAAACTAGACTTATAACGGCTGTTATGTGTTGAAAAGAATAGGCAATAGTGAAAAAAAAAGAAATATACTTTAATACGAATATATAATTTTATAGATAAAACGTTCAATCTTAAGACTTTTGATCTTATGTCATAATAGTTTCCGCCCGCGATTTCGTCCGGGGTGCATCGTTACGGTACCTAATGTCATTTCATTTTTATTGTCATCGATTGAGAAGTAAATCCGTGAAAGCCTATCAACAAACTCACTGTCGCATTAATAATATTAGATAGAACTTAATTGAAGAACAATAGCTTATTGCTCTGTTAAAATAAAATTAATTAATTCATTTAAGATGTACTTATCAACATAACAATGCTTAGGTCGTTAGCCAGACGAAATCAAATGTAAAAGCTAAAGTCACACGTTGATACAAATAAAAGTAATATTTTTATAACATTTCAAGTGTACTTGGTGGAGTGACCGTTAATGACCTGTCCGGTAATGCGAAATCACTTCGTTAGCGGGAAGAGGGACCATTGTCACGGTAAAGAGTTCTCGATTCTTACTCAGATAATGCTGTCTTATTCAAAAGCTTGGCCTTGATAACGATTTAATTATGGGAGATTTGTCTTGTTTTGATAATAAAGATTTATTGTATGTTTTATCACGATGTTTTCCTTCACCGTAAAACACGAGATGAATTATAATCACGAATTAAGCACATGAAAACGTGAGGAAACCTGCACGTGTCTAATTTCACTGAAATTCTGCCACATGTGAATTCTACCAACCGGCATTGGAGCAGCGTGGTGGAATAAGCTCCAAACCTTCTCCTCAAAAAAGAGGAGAGGAGGCCTTTAGCCCAGCAGTGGGACATTCACAGGCTGTTACGGTTATGGTATGTTTTATCAAAACAAAATATACCGTGATAGTTAAACTATAACGTGTAATATTCTAATTAGAACCTATTGTTGTTTTTAATAATTAATAATCTGGTCTTTGTTGCTTAAAACTAACCAATCGTTTTTGTTACAACCTAAAAACGATCCAAAGTTATAATCTGAAAATTTGTTTTGATTCTATAAAAGTTGGAAACTGGAATCGTATTCATTAACTTAATTTGTCGAGATTACTACTAATTGAAATAACTTTATTCAAATTGAATTAATCGAGGAGATATATTAAGAGGCTAAGTTGGAAACGGAAGGCGGAATTTAAAAAAAAAATTATTGACTGTATACTAAATAAGACCAGACGCTGTTAATTATTGTAAAGTAATAAAGATTACGAATTAATTTATTTTCGAAGACAAATACAGAAAGTAAATATTTCTCCAAACTTAATGAAGATAATTCTTTTTTAATAAAAATAACTTTATAGTATAAATTTCTTTTTTGGCAAATCTTCATTGAAAATATGATCTCAATTCTTCGCAAAATTATTATGCGACCGAATGCAAATGATTTTTTTTTTAGTATAGGAAGGCGGACGAGTATATGGGCCACCTGATGGTAAGTGGTCACCAACGCCCATAGACATTGGCATTGTAAAAAATGTTAACCACCCTTTGCATAACCAATGCGCCATCAACCTTGGGAACTAAGATGTTATGTCCCTTGTGCCTGTAATTACATTGGCTCACTCACCCTTCAATCCGGCAATCCGGAACACAACAAGTAGTACTGCTGTTTTGCGGTGGAATATCTGATGAGTGGGTGGTGATGTTATAAAGTTATAGTCTATAACCTTTCTCAATAAATAAGCTAATTAACGCAAATTTAATCAGCTTTATATAAAAGTGAAGTTCTAAACTTAATCGAAAATAATTAACATTTAATTGTATAATTAATCTTATCTTAATTATCTATATTCAAAAGGTCTTTAAATCCTAAAAGATAGGAACAAATATAAGTTCCCATCCTGAGTGCGGACTAACAAACTGCGCTAATGTATGCGAATGTATTTACGTATGCGTTCCCATCATAATATTCAATACCTAACTGAGAACAAGACGAGTTCACGCAAACATTCAGGATGCTGGATTCTCTCTAGTACAAGTTCAAATATATTCATCATGGTTAAAAGTTATTTTGAAGTACCAACGTTAAATTAGAAAGATAATACATGAAAAATATTATCTATTATATCATTAAATCTAGAATTTATTAACTCGCTTCATTTAAATTATGCAATATATGTTTTATATTGCAATAGTTATTTATTTTAGGATGACAGACGACCCGGTTGTGATTGGTCATTATCGCTTAAAGGCACCATTGCCTTCAGATTATTAAAATATTTAAATTTCTTGCAGTAATAGCACTATGGTACTGCAAAAAGACAACTCACTCTTACACTGTCGAATTTCTGTAAAATGTAAATGCATTTTTTTTCTTCGTTACACTAAAGCTATAATACTACCAAACAAGAAAAAGAAAATGGGTTGACGCACAGAGGAGAAATAGCCTGCTTATTAATATATATCGATAAAAATAATTTATTACCTTTCATTGTAATTAACGCCAAATCTGTGTTTAATTGTAAGGTATTTACGTAAAATATAATCATAATACTTGGACGCAAAAATTCTGTGATTTTATTTTCTATAGCGCGTAATTATATAATTGTCAGATAATTTTAGTATGGTAATACACGAAATTCTTTTTTAGTCAGTTTGTATTTTTATAATCAAAATCAAAGTAGTTTTCTTTAATATATTTTGACAATTATTACTACTTATTGTTTTATAATATTTGTTAATGTCTAAAATAAAATTAATAATTGTTCCCTTGCCATGTTGGTGTAAGTCTATGATTACGTCACTATCATTATTAGCTCTATAGATTTATTTTTTGGTTTAATGCGATCATCTTTATAATACTTGATTTAAATATTGCTATTGTGTGAATGTGCTAAAGTTATCAAGTTACCAAAGTGTCACATTCAACGGTAACGAAACTGCATTAGCGACACTTGGCACGACCTTAACCTTAACATGAATCGGCACTTAAATTTTTAACGACGACACGACATGCCAACAACAATAACATAAACAACAATAAGCTATTAGACAACTTGGAAATTTTCCGGTTATTTTCGATTCACACCGATTGTTACTGTCGACTCGGTCATTTCAAGGGCTATAACTCCGTTCGAGAGCTGCGTCGAGTGAGGTCTATGGCCTATGTCGCTATGGTATCGTATATCCGCGGTAAGTATATTTACGGGCTCTATAATACCCGAGATTTATCGAGAACGGCGTAATTAGCGGGCGCGCCTATTTATATCCGATTCACTAGTCGAAGCGAGTCGCAGCAACTTTATTAATACAGATTTATCGGCGCTAATGAGGCATTTGAACTTTCCGCGCCCGATATTTAATTTATTGAATTTAATTTTTATTTTATATATGGAGGTAACGAAGTATATCGTATTTATTATATCTCGAAGCAGTTACACTAAGTAAAATCGATGTTTATCTGTCATAAATTAGTATAAATATGTTGGTGCAGGCGAGTGCGCCGGCGCCGAGGGCGAGCGTAAATCACGCACAACCGCTTATTAAGTTGTTACGGCCGCCATGTTTGTTGCCCACGCGTGCCCGCTCTCTGCAATATGTCCACGCCCTTATATTTGTGCTCACAATCTTGTAGTCTCGCTATATTTACAGGTGTTTTTTGCTTTAACAACATTACGTACATTTCACATTTCTAAAATAAATCCAGCAATAAGGATTATAGCTTAGTCATTTCATCACTAAATGTGTTGCAGCCAGTTCATTCGAAAAATATTTTTATTTTATGATCATAGTAACGTTAAACAGAAAGAAAAAATGATGTAATAAATATTTTTGAAAACACTGAGTGATAGAAATTTTTACGTGTTTTAAAACTCCACTAGCGACGCTAGTGATTCATTGAATGACGTTCAGCTTTTTACCATAGTAAATATATTATGGGCAAGCTTTAAAGGTATTGTGTATGGCAATAGACGAGAAAGTTGTGTTTCTTTGTAAACGCAGACAACAATGAGCCATTACGAATTAGCTATCGATTTATCTGCCAATGGTTTTCACGGCCTCATTCCGGATCCACGCCTCCGGTCGTAGGCGGGCGTAAGATGAATAATATCTTCAACATTTGCATTTGCGATAATCTGATGTAGTCAACCTTTTGTTAATTTGCAACTTTATTGTACTGTTTTATTCGAGGAAATCCATTACATCGGTTTTGATTATAAAATATATTTATACTTTTTTATTCATTATTATGACGAGCGTACCGTGGGTCAACACACACATATTATAAAAGAGAGTCCCCGCACCGCGTCTGTCTAAACTGTCGAACAGATTTTTCATTATGGTTTTGTGTAAATTGGCTAAAATATGATCATGAGTGTTAAATATGTCGGAAAAAAAAACATGATGAGTTTGGAGGACATTTAAAGGCGTGTGCTTCGTAAACTAATAGTTTTGTTATATATTACGATATAAACATTTTATTTAGACCCCTATTTGACCCGTGGGAAGCCGGGACGGAAGCTATAATAAAATAATAATAGCTTTATTAAATAATAATTAAACATGATGAAACATTAAATTAGTTTTAATGTTTCGTTGTCATTGTTAGCTTTGGATACCAATTACGTGCGATGAATGATTGTTTGTGATATAACATAGACACTTTTATAAATTTGCATTAAATATATTTTGCAAACATTTATTACGGCTTTTAAATAAATTATTTTTGAGTCAAATGCAAAATTAAAGATCAGATTACGATTTTGATTTTATAAATAAGATATGCTCGTTTAAATATTTGTTATTACCATGAAATACATTTTGTTATTACATAATTCTTATAGATATTTAAAAGAATATTCGAGAATCTTGGTATTTTTTTTTACTAAACTTAAAATAACGATAATGAGTTTTTCTTTATATTTATAATCATGTTTAAAAAATTAATGTCCACAATTTATTTTAATGTTTGCCCACAAAAATAAAACGACTTAAGAACCGCGAGATAAAGTATTTTTTTTAAAACAAAAGTTTTGAATCTCAAAATTTACTTATGCCAAATAGCACCTTAAAGTTTTTGGTACCACTGGTTTGCCTGTGGTAGGCATTGTGGTATACTTGTATTGTTTTATTCTGCAAGAATGACCTAATATCATTACAGGCATAACATCTTAGTTACGGCGGTTAGTGGCGCATGTATGATGTAAACAGTTACTTCTTGCAGTGCTTCTATTAGCAAAGGTTTTATATTAGGGCCTTATGCTCTGCCTCCCTAGTCAATTTCAAAAGAAGAACAGTAAGTTGTGTATACCATACTAGTCATTACTTCAATACTATACATTCGTAAAACGACTTCGAATTGGTTGACCCATACTGTCTATTTTTAATATAAATGTATAAATGTCAGTTTTGATTATAGTGCTTAGTTTTTATATTATTATCATAGCAAAGGTATGTTAAGTATGAAATAACGGTGAGTACGTGACGATATGTTCGTACTTCGTGAGAAGCGCACCTCGTCCCGTCAGACCTCTGAGCAATGGGAAGAAAAAACGTAATCGTATTTGTTATTATCTCGTAAGGTATCGATTATTGGCGATTGAGGTTGGCCGTGGTTTGGTAATGCGAATGCTTTTTATGTTTGACCCGTACGATCCCTGTAGAAATGAGTTTTTATTTTTATTCGATTCAATGCGTAAATCGATTTTTTTGGTTTAGCTTAAAATTATCTTTGATTAATATATACAATATTTCACGTCAATTGTATGTACAAAAAATGGTTTATTAGTCTTGATATATTATATATTGTTATAAATTAGCAATTTATGTTCAAATTAAATTAGATTTTTTTGTGATTGGTCTAGATTCTTCGAATTTCAAATATTTTTTTTTTATAGAATAGGAAGCTGGACGAGCATATGGGCCACCTGATGGTAAGTGGTCACCAAACGCCCTTAGACATTGGCATTGTAAGAAATGTCAACCATCGCTTATAGCCAATGCGCCACCAACCTTGGGAACTAAGATTTTATGTCCCTTGTGCCTGTAATTATACTGGCTCACTCACCCTTCAAACCGGAACACAACCATATCAAGTATTGCTGTTTTGCGGTAGAATATCTGATGAATATTACGAATGTATCCGTTTTAAGTTCTCTAGTATTCGATTTTGTGTTTATAAAAATATGTATATTATATATTTTGTAAGTATATACGTACATTATCTTTCTAAACGTCTCTCGTTAATGATGTGACATTAAATTAAGTAAAATACGTGAGCTTCAACTTAATTTGTTTCAGTTTTTTTTTAATATAAGTTCAAAATTCAAGGAGATGGAAAATGTTATCTTCGGTTAAAAATAGTATTTAGAGAGAAGATCGAAACGCGCGCGGATCCGTATTCCGTAACAGCCTGTGAATGCCCCGTTGCTGGGCTAAAGGCCTGCTCTCCCTTTTTGAGGAGAAGGTTTGAGCTAATTCCACCAGGCTGCTCCAGTGCGGGTATGTGGAATACACATGTGGCAGAATTTCAGTGAAATTATACACTAAAGCCACTTCTTTATTCCCACGATTTTGGAGATTTTAATTAAGCTGCTTCATTGCGGTATATACGTGAAAATTCCATTTTTTTCTTTCAATGTAATTCAGTTATTTATTGTCAAATGTTGTGACACAGTAAGGTAATTAAGGTGAATGAACAAACGTGAGTGAGGTCGCACCTTGTTCCTTACAAGTCTCTCCACTCACGCAGTCATTGGTTAAAAGACTCGTGCTATTTGAGTACCCATCACTGTAATAAGCCTCGTTACATGTACATGTAATGCTCGAGGAGATGTGACGTCATTACTCTGGTTTTTTTCGCAATTTGTCGGGAAACATTAATTAAAACACTCCCTCGGTATTTGAGACAGTGAAGCGACTTACGTAAGGCCGTTGGCATAATGGGAGTAGATGTGGAAAAAAAACTATAAATAAAAAATCATCGACATTTTTTTTTAAATTTTTAAGTTTTTTTATGATATAAAATAATTAAAGTATTATTTGTTTATATAACTTTATTGAAGCATCCCGGCGCTACGTATATCGGACATAAATTAATATGCGACATTGATTATAATATTTACAACATTTGCAAACACGTGTCATAATAGCATATCCGTTTGTCGGATTCCAACATTTCACGAGTGAGATACGAAGTGAGCGCTTACAGAATACAGCGCGCTACGGGTACGCTATAATTAATACGTGTTATTATTAATTAAGGTAAATAATTAATTTAATTTAATATTATAATGTTAATCACATCAATATATTTAGTATTTCAAAGTATTGTTCCAAGTACAAGTTCCATCGCATAAAATTTAAAAGTGAAAAATAATATTTTCATATATTTATTATTTCATATATTTAAATTAGGTTTACAAACTGACAAATGGGCTACTCGATGGTAAGTGCTCACCATCACCCATAGACTTTGGACTGTAAGAATTCAATCCCTTACATCACCAATGTACTGCCAACCTTTGGAACTAAAACGTTGTGCCTGTAGTTACACTGGCTCACGCACCATTCAAACCGGAACACAACATCACTAAGTATTGCTGTGTGGCGTTAGATTGAGGGGTTAATACCTACCCAGACAGGCTTGCATAAAGTCATACCTCCACATTAGTTCATAAGGCTCCAGACGCCGAGGATTAAAACCCGGGAAGGCTAATAAATAGTTATTAAGTTTTTCTGTCCAGGACTTCTCAGTGGCTGACTGGATATAGGAACTTAGCAGTATTACAATTCATTGCTTGGGATAGCAACCAATCGGCCTGCGTCTGATCACTTCCTGTCATTTCATACAAACGTCACATCCGAATATCAGAGCCAGGGAATAGGGTACATCTCTATTTGCGTATGCACCTATACATTGCAATGCGCAGTTAGTTATTCGTGTTTAACGTTAGTATTGTCTATAATAACGTTAAGAGATCTGTTCACCTAATTACCGCTTTATTTATTTCACGTCCTTCACCCAAAGATTGTCTGGAAGAGATCGCTCTTTTAGCGATAAGACCGCCTTTTGTACATTAATAGTTTTCGTTTTTTTATGGTTTTGTTTAATAGTGTATGTTTTTGTAACTCTTTTGGTGTACAATAAAGCATCTTATATATATATATATATATATTTATAGAGGTTCTCTGGAAGAGATCACTAACCCAAAAACTATGGTCGTGAATAACATGCCTGTGAATTATATTTTTTATCGATAAACGTCACTCTTAATAAATGTTTCTCTTTATTATGATTTGAGGCTGTCAACGAACATTGATTCGGATCTTACAGGATACAATAGCCAATTTCAAGACGCGGACTGGTCTGCTAGCCGAGTGTGCCCCTGGCATAACACGTCGTCATTTCCTCGAAAGTAATTCAAATGGAATCGTGTGCGCCGTTATTAAATATTTCATAACTTACCTCCCCCCGCGGCCCGCGCTCGCGCCCTCTGTCTCACGGCCGCCTCCCCACCAACCGCATATTAAAGTCATAAAAAAGGGTTGTTTGATCTATCCCCTAAAACAATTTACATATCTCCGCTCAGGCCGTCGCTAAATTATTTAATTAAGAGAGGCATAAGTTTTTATTATTTTAATATGGCAGACATAAAATTGTGTTAATGGAACGATGCCGCAGTGGCCTTAATTCCAACCCGAAAACCGCGTGATTATAAACACCGTAAGGATAAACGTAGCACTCAAAATAACCTATAGATCCTTTAATAAATTATGATATGTATTAAGTAAGAGAATACTAAGAGGATTTAATGAAATCTCGACGTCTTTGATATAATCTGTTGAGAGCTTTTATCGTACTCTCAGATATTAAGCCGTAAACTTTCATGTTTAATAAAATATTTTGGTTGAATCTTTAAACTTAAATGTTGATGTGGTTAATCTAAAAAAAACTTTAATTATAGTTCCCTTTATAATAGAAAGTTTCTCAAAGAAACAAAAAGCAGTCACAGCTGTTTTGTTTTTACCAAAAAAAAAAATATCACCTATAAAATCGAAATAAAACAAGTTGTCCAAATAGTGTTGATGTTGATGGTACAGTAAAAGTTAATATTAAGTTATATTACATGTGTCTCGGAATTCGTCCGTTTTATTGCTCTAGATACAGCTAGAAACATTTTATTAAAAACATTTGAAACCGCGGTGTAAAGGACATTAAACACAATAAAAACTGTCCCCGGAATGCCGGTGCTATTGTCTCTCGGTATTTTAAGCAGTTTGTAATGAAAAGGCGGATATGCGATAACTAGCGTCCGATCTTTGTACGTTGCTCTGTAAATGCAATACATACGTTAAATACTAATGCAAGTTTTCAATCAAAAGTTAATAAAATAAAATAAAAAATGTGTATTACAAAAAAAAGTCCTATCACTACTTGGAATCATAATAATTTTGTTTATTTTATTAAAAATTTAACTTTCATTTTTAAACATGCAGAATCAAGTACTTGATTAAGCATTCATTTCATTTATTAATAGTTAATTAAAGGTAACAAATTTGCATTTTTTGTATGAATAATATTTTCATTTTTAAAATAGAACTCTATTTACTTATAAATATCTAGAAACAAAAGTGGCACTGTATCCCGTGGAATGCGTAACATTTAGCGAGCGAGCATTCGAGTGGGTGGATTTTCTGACCACCCCAGGTTAATGAGAACATTTTTATGTGTTTTCGCAATGAGGAATGTAAATTCGGCGGTTACCAGCGCGTTACACTCGCCATTGTTTTAATTTCTTCTCTTTAAGCTAGGACTATACGGTTAAATTCATTAACCCTCCACTGCATTACGTGGGTACTTTAGGACTTAGTTGTTTTTGTTTTTTATTGTTCTCCCAAATGTGTACGTTATATACGAGTTTTTGGAAGGGGATTAAGGGTAGACTTACACTGTTTACTATGCTTATATTATACCTCGGCTTTCTTTTGTTTTATTTTGATAAATTAAGGTGTATTATTTTTTGTTTTAACGTTCTAACTGTAATTCTAATGTAATTAAAAGTTTTAAACATTGAAAGTTTTTTTTTTTTAATTTTTTTATATATCATCTATTAAACATGACTTTGTCAATTAGTGTCACTGGGAAATTAAAAATAAATTTGTTGAACTGTAGTTATCAAGCTTCAAGACTTCTCCTCAAAATGGAGAGGAGACCTTAACCCAGCAGTGGACTAAACATGCTGTTACTGTACTTACTGTAGTTATCAAGAATAACCGACGTTACAAAGTTAGCGCTCTCACCCAAATTATTTTATTGTAATCAATCAGTGGATTGCGCGCAACGAGCCCAATACCCGCCAAATTGCGAGGCGACCGAGTCAACCATGTTTTCATTCAATTTTTTTTCGATAACGAATATTTTAAATGGAAACGTGCAATTTATTTCATTCACTCGCAGGTGATTACTTATGATGTGCTTGTTAACTGCATTTCACGGGTTACACTCGAATCTGATTTTTTCACGCGAATGTCCTTGATTGGGACGATTTTGTACAAACTGCAGTTACAAGTTGTCATTGCTTAACAAAAAAATAATAATATGTGGTTTTAATATTACTATTAATACAATTATTTATAGTAGTAGTAACAAGAGCTCGTCTAGGCGTCGAAATCCAACCAGAATCGTTATTGAAATTTGGAAGAAAACATATATAAATTTACATGTTTAATTTTTTATCTACCCTCATTGCCTTTATTAATAACATTAAAGCTCGGCAATAGTTACTAAGCAAAAATAAAACGAAAAGCAGTTGACAAACAGACGAGAAAAGGATATTCAGTACCTTTTGTTTTACATTTGCCTATTTATATATAGATACCGAAACAAAAAAGGTTTTATATCACGTAATTTTTATTTTATTGTAATATGTAGCTTTTTATTATTCATATTTTTCTTGTTTTAATTGCATTAATTTAATATACACCGTATGGAAACATGCAATAGGTGATCGGTTCGTGAAAAGTTCTAGAATTTGTCAGAGTTGGAAACTGCCTCGAGGTTCAATTACGCGAACGCGTCGTTCAGCCAATAATTGGCACCGGAGTCCGCGACAAAGCGCCCACAATAGGCTCTGATTAATTTCCGAACTACACCCGAATTCTAACTAGCAAACACGCGACGCTCGAAACGGCTCGGGAAAATTACTTCTCTGTTTAGTCTGAACTACTCTGTACCTCGCATTGTCTTCGTGCGTACCTAGTTTTTGTTAGTAAAATATGGGCTTTGTAACATATTTTTATGGCTGTTTTAAATCGTAGCGAATATATTTTTAAATTGAGCATTTTTATTAATATATTTTTTTTTAATAATAATTCAAATATACAGACAAAGTGCATAAAATCTTAATTCCCAAGCTTAGTAGCACATTGGCGACGTAAGGATTCGATAATATTTATTCGTGCCATTGCCTATGGGCGGTGGTGACCTTCAGGTCGCCTATTTGCCAGGCTACCTACCTATTTTCAATTAAAATAAAAGTAAAGGGTAGATACACCATCAAAATATAGTTAGTAAATTTGATTTTTGAACTATATCCGTCCGCAATCTAAACATACCCCACAGCTAATTTACACTCATTAGCGCCGATACATTAGAATATTATCATCAAACGATAATTGTATTTACTTGTGTGCAAACATAATATAATAATTTTCGCTTACATTATACACGAGTTAATGTTATTTGTTCAAATAAGGAAAACTAATAAAGTATTAGTTGTTTTCAAGTTAACAAGACGGTGTACTTCAATATTTAGTTGTAAAAAACAACACCTAATGTTTTTAAATAGACACATTATGACATCGTTCTATGATAACGAATAAGATGTATCATTGCGATTAAGTAAATATTTTAAAATTAGAACCTTGTTTATTTAATTTGACATATAAAATTAGGATATAAAAAAAAAAATTCGTTCGCCTCAAAATGGTTTGAATGTAGGTATTATTGAAGCCGTACGAAGTGTTAATTGAATCTCCCAGTATCAGATACGCCAGTGGGCCAGTGCGCCCACTACGAAGGAAATTAAACGTCATTC
The DNA here is from genome assembly GCF_905147045.1 of Nymphalis io. Lineage (NCBI taxonomy): Eukaryota > Metazoa > Arthropoda > Insecta > Lepidoptera > Nymphalidae > Nymphalis > Nymphalis io. The sequence goes on along the minus strand of NC_065890.1, from coordinate 4,735,901 downwards.
GGTCACTTTCTTCCCGGCACAATGCAGATTAATCTGCAGACAAGCCTCATTATTAAGACTGCGACGTAAATAGGATGCCTAGAGATTGTAACGAATAAAATAGTTTTTAATTAAGTAGTGGATTAACTTTGTTTTGAAACGATATAGTGTTGCGTTAATATCTAATGCTAAACGGACGCAACTATCTTTTCTTAAGTGTTCAACAAAAATTATAAAAAAAATCGAGAATCATATTACCATTTTAGGTAATGTTGCCATTTTGCCACACGACATAATTGTCGTTAGGCCTCCTCTCCAAGCTGTCTGTCTGGAGGTTATTCAAAAACGCTACTACATTGCGGGTTGATGGACGACTGGATGCACATGGCAAATTTTCATTCGACGCATGCAGGTTTCCTCACGGTGTTTTTCTTCACCGCTGACACCAGATGAATTATAAGCATAAATTACGCAAATGAAAATTCAGAGGTTCTTGTCCGGATTTGGTACCAACAATCTTTGTTTAAGATTCGCGTATTCTAACCACTGGGCCTTATCGCTTCTTAAATAGCATTATAATAAATAATAATTTACAAAGGTTGTTAACAAAGAAAATACAATAAAATATTGAATTTATTGTTAATAGGTTCAATGTTCGCGTACTTAGTTTCTGTACATCATTAGTTTCTGAGAGCAGCTATGAATCGTTGCAGCAGGAAATTAAACGCCGTCGACCGGCTACTGCAGACCTGTCTACAGCCGCTTAATTACACTTGCCTGCTTCTCAACGCACATATTATCATGTGAACAACTTAAGCCTCCTTAGACTTTGAATTTATCGAAGGCAGCGACGATAAAACTACAGAAATGTGTAATTGAGACCGTGTTTAGACGCTGGTTTGTTTAAAGAACATTAATTTTCTTACCTAGTTATTTTATGAGTAAAATAATTTAATTTATTTTACTGTAATGCTTATACGAACCAAGTGTTAATGACAATTTCAAATTGAACTTTATTTGTTTTGAAATAAAACATACCTTGAGTTAAGATTATTGAAATTATTTTTAATAATAATATTGCAGTATATTAAGTAAATAAATTATTAAGTTCACAATTATATTCAATTAGTGATAAATGTATTTGAATACATGAAGAGTACGTAATATATAAATATATTTTGGAAACTGAGGTAAATTAATATTAAATTTACAAAGTGAAATATGAACAAACGACAGAATTAACAACAGTATCAAACAATTTAACGACAAGTACTAAATATTATTTTAATAGTAATCTATCTATTAGAAGGGATTAATTAAAATAAAACTAAACTGTATTTTCGAAAATGATTATATTCTCTCATGAAATCTTATCGTTTTAAAAATAGTTATTTAACATCAATTATTGTTACGAATTCTAGTAAAAAGTTTGCATATAAAAATACTTTGTATTTAGAATCTTAACAATATAAATATATTTATGATAACAACAACAAAGAAATAAGGTTTAAAGACAACAAATACCTTAAAAAAAATCTTACAAAACAAAAAAAAATAAAGCTATCTTATTATATTTAAAGCAATTACCTAGTTAGGTGAGATGGCAGAATGGTTTTCGAAAAATTGGAAACTCCACCGAAGGTTGCACGTTTTTTTTAAATTTATTTGTAATAGCACGCGCACTTACAACATACATATAAAGCGTTGAAAAAAATAATTTATAAAACAATAATAGTATATCTAATATGCATGTCAATTACAAGTGCACATAGCACTTCCAGATTCAATCTAATCAAATTTTTTTTTTTATATGTCCGGGATGGCAAATGACAAATTAAAAGTAACAAAAAATCATCAGTAATATTTAAAAATGTCAAAATTAAATAATATCATTTTTATAATAAAAAATCAATCGACGAAATCACGTAACTTAATTTCTAAAGATTGAGGAGAGTCATAAAAAATGTCAATGGCAGGAATTGATTTAACGATATTATTACATTTATTACACAACCGTACTAAGGGAGCTTGTTTACCAATATGAGACTTTACGCAACCTCAGACAAACACCAGTTTCATGCGCTTAATTTGTGTTTTTAATTTACCCCGTGCTCGTTGTCAAAAGAAAACATCACGTGGAAAAGTGTCGGATGAAAATCTGCCACGTGAGTATCCACCTACCCTCTCTAAATCAACATAGTGGAATAAGTTCCAAACCTTTTTCACAAAATGGGAGGAGGCCCTAGACCAGCAGTGGGCTATTTACAGACTGTAACTAATGTAGAATAAAAATTATTAAGTTTTTTGTCATTCAATTTAATTCCATATTTAAATTAAAAATATATGTAATTAGTCTCTACAATAAAATCAAACGTCACCCTGAACGAGTACATAATGCATATAATTGAAACTGCACGGCACTCAAAATCCATTAGCTAATAGTCGCGGTGACGTGACGGGCTTCGTCGCGGGACTGTCCGGGCGGTTTAATTTCCTGGTGACGGCGACTAGTGATTGTAGCAGCTAGTCGCCGAAGTCATGTATAATGTCGAGAAGAATACGTTTCTATATCAAAATCTAAATATTACGATGGAAGAAAAACTTTCAAGTTACCTTTTTTTTTTTTAACAAAACTGTAATACAGTAATATGTAAGAAAACATATGTCTTTTGTATTCTTTTAGTTTCTCGTACCTCTGCACTAGAGGTCACTGTAAATTAGTTACTCCGGTTTATTTATTACTATTAATATTAAGAACACTGTCCGTGTGTCTTATTGCGTTTCATAAGAAATTATAGTTCTCTACTTGACCGAGTAAATTTGGTCCGTGAAAGAAAATGAGCATAGAGCAGAACATTACGAACAAATTAACAAGTGTGACCGCAAACACACGTGCTCTCTGTTTTTCTTTACTCTCTTAGATCGGTGATGGGACAAAACGATACGACAGTTATACCAGCTGGGAAACTGAGTAATGGGAGTAAGATTGCCAACATCCTAGCTACTGAAAAGTTTTTGAAAGAAAGAAAAAATAACTTTGATTTGCTGGGTTAGAATATTGAAAATTTGCGCCCCCGAGATTTTTTTTATTTTTTTCAGGGTTTAAAAAATTACTTTAATTAATAAATTTATAATAATAATATAGACAAATAGGTTAGTAACATATTGAACATTTATACGAACCAGTAATTAGTCAACATGCGCTGGCATTTATTTGTAGTCGGTGCAATGTCGTAAACTGTTTGAAAAAAATATTATAGATAGAAGACTAGTAATAGTAAGACCTTAAGTCCGGTCATATGTCTGACGTTAACACTCCTTGGAAATGCTTTTGCTGCTGAATCAATTCCCTGCAATTACACACGTGGTCGAAGCGCGATTTCGATTGATAAATTCGCTAAACAAAAATCCCTTTAATAGGCTCCTACAGCAACCACAGGAAATTTAGATGCCTCCAAACAATCATTGAATATAAACGATGGAAGTACTATTATTAGTAAAAAAAATGTTACACTCGATAAATCATTAACGCGAACTATCGTGGTTCTTATCAGAATTGCTCGTAGAACGTGCACCTACGTCGCCAATTAGAGGCGTACTTGGCAAATGGCTCATTAACACTTGTTTTCAGACACGGTCATCGGCATCATCAGTTATTTATTTTCTTGTCCTCTATATATTTAATAAAAAATATTTACAAATACAAATATATATTACGTATTGAATTACACACCTATATACACGCCCTTCACGACTTTCTGCTATTTTATTCAATTTAAAGTTTCTTGACGCACCATTTTAAAGTTTATTAATATATATATACATATTATTACGAGTTTAAAATGATTATGGAATTTCGATATAGAAATACACATCATATGGTCGCTGCGAATATTTGGTTCCTTTCTTTGTTTGTTTTAATGTTTATAAATAAAGAATAATAACTGATACTTAAATCAATACTTGTTTATGTATTTTACTACAAAATGAGTGATTATGTTGTGAAATATTAAATTTCCAATTATTTTATCTAGTATTTTGCAGTTTAATAATTCTTTTATATATATAAGAAAGCTAGCGTGCTTGGTATCACAATCGTTTTAGAGCGTGCGCCCGCGCCGCCAATTAGACGAGCGCTCGGCAAATGGACCATTAACACTCGCTTACACCACGGTCATCGCGTTCATCTATTCCTTACTATCTAAAGCTGCTTTTAGATTAGCGTGAATATATCTAATTGGAGTTAATGTTCATTAACATTTGCGAAGTAATCTTTTTAGAATTATCCATAGCAAACTGCAATACATTTATTTATATTGCAGACTCCTAGGATCGCATTCTGGATTATTTCACTAAAAAATTAGATTTTTTATCAAGATTTTCTCAGTAGCAACTCATAGTTAAGAAGCCACGGAAATCTCGTAAAGCTGTTTGGTTCTCCACGATTTGCGTATACCTTTTCTTTTCCATATTACAAAATGTCCTGCTTAATGCTAGTTCTCAAAATTGCCATTGGGTGGTGGTACCTTTTTTTATCGCTGGAAAAACGCGTTTTGCGTTCCCCACGGGAACAGGGGTATGTGGGGCTCACCGGTGTCCGAGGCGCCGTGTGCGCCCCGAACATCGTAATACCCACTAAAAAACCAGCGGTGCCCCTTCCGTCTCAGCAAGGAGCGCCACAGGATCGCTTTCGCAAGCTACCGTGACGCTCTGACAAGGGTGGTGCCTACTTCACACCAGGTAGACCAATTGTCTATGTAGATATTTAAATTGAAAAGCGGTTTATTTCTGCACATAATATAGTACCATACATCACTATTAAAATGTTTCAGATATATTTATACTGACGCAATTTTCTAATACACATATAATTATTATTCAATTGAATGAACATTACGTGTAATTGATTATAAAAAAACATATATTTTATTTCCCAAATATGCTCTTTTCGCTTGATAAATTAAAAAAAAAATTATGCAATAATATAGCCATTATTTGTCTTATGGAGTTTTAAGCTTTGTCTTAATATAGACCAAATTATTGAGACAATTATAAAAGTTTCACATTCAAATCTCTAACAATCTAAATATTCAAACTTACAAATAGTAGATTAGAATTCTTAGACATTGTTGAATAATGCATATTAGATAAATAACTATAGATAAAAAAAAGTTTTGGAGTTAGTAATCATCGATCGTCATGTAGGAATAATAATTAATTGTATTTAATTAACATTAATGTGACAATTGATGGAAAGGAGTAACTACTGAGATTCTTGCCGGTTCTTCTTTATATAATTTACATTCTGAACCAGTTTACATTCAATTAAATATAATTCAAGGTGTAAGTATATTTGTATAAAATAGGTAGGCAGGCTGGCGAATGGGTGACCAGATCACTTTTGGTGGTCACTACTGCTCATTAACATTGGCGCCGTAATTAAGAACACGGTTGCACTGTTGTTACTAATATTGTTTGTTGTTACTAGTGGTTAGTACCTAACCAGAAGGGCTTGCACAAAGCCATGCCACCAATATGAAATAAAATAAATGTATACTTATGATTCTATTAATGGAACCAAGTATATACGATGTTCCGTTTTAATAACGTGTCGGAGAATTTGAGCGTCTGACCGTGAGGGTTAATTGAGTGCCGTCACTCTCTACACTGCAGCTTATGTGAGATCGATTCTATTATCTGTGTGAATGATGATTGTACGACACTATTTCAGCTTTCATTCGCAAATTGTTGTTTGCTTTCATTAGCAATTTAATTATGACTAAGACCTTTATTGCACAGTATTATTATTAATATTTACATATTTCCAGTTAAAAAAAAACAATAAAGGTTTTTATAATTTTTTAAGCGATATTTTCGAGAAAGACTAATTTAAATTAAAACAATATCGATATCCATATCAATATAGTTTTAATTTAAATTAGTGTTAAAAATATATGAGGCTGGATAATGCTCTAAAAACGTAACAAAATAGTATTGTACCATAGAGCGAAATGACTCGACCGTATAACTCAGATCACGATATGCATATGACTGAACAGTTACATCACCCGATTCGAGGAAAACTTTCAAATTAAATCGCGAACGGCAACTCGGGAGCTAGTCTAGGTCTTTAATAGCACGCGATCGGGTGAACGTTTCGCGTTAATTAATTGGGTGTTTTCACACGTCAGCGAGTAGATCTCGCCAAATAGATCGGCGCATGCGGCCCTTAATTAGCTATATCTTCGGGCCCGATCGCATGCGCCGCGTATTCCGCCACGCCAATTTGGTGCTGCTCTTCGCTACGGCATACTAGACAGATAAGGACTAGAATGCTAGGCAATAACCTCATTATGAAATAACCAGGCTTCTGCCGTTTGTTCGATTGTTGGATAAGATTCATTTCGTTTGTAATGACTGTTGCATCGTGGGTTGTTTATCATTTTGCGTTACGTAAATTGAAACGCTTTAACGTTTCACATTTTTTTTGTGTTATCAGCAAATTAAAGTTTTTTAATAAAGATTTTATTTTTATGTAGCAAGAATATGATTACATTTTTTAAAATTGGTGTCATCAATTACATATAGCTTACCGCAGCGAAATAACTTTCAATTTATTTAATGAAGCTGTTATTCACAAGTCATTTGTAATATCGTACAAAAATAGCCGCGTCAGTTACACGATTAGACCGACAAGCGATCGAGTCTCGCACGTGGAGCGTCCCGTCCGACATCCATTGAGCGAGAGCCAGATTGATAGCCGTCGGGAAACAATTACCTTTTTGTCGGCAAAGCGATAAACCGCTAATTACAATAAGTGATCATTGACTTTTTTAATTACGCCGCCCATTGAGGCGTCCATCATCGCGAGTAATAGTTGCCAGTCAGTTTATTTAATAAAACCCGCAGCGACTTCGGAATGTTCATAGTTCGCTCGCGGAATTTTCTGCTATTAACTCCCAATGTTTTGCGACTGAGAATTTTTCAATATAAAAATGGAGATGTAGTGTCAGGAATCACGTTATAATGAATGTAGATGAGGAAAATTTAAATAATTAGAAGCGTATTTATAGACAGCGCGACAAAAAGTCGTAGGTATTAAGCGTGTGTATTTTAATGTCAGTATGTAAGACGGGCGAGTGTAACCTGTTTTCGTGTACGTACGATCGCTGCATTCCTTTCGTAAACACGAGAGATGAGCAAGCGGCCGCGGGACGGTACCGCACCGGGCGCGCGGGCCGCGCTCGCCGGGGCATCGTCCGCGTCGTGAGAAACGAATGTTCCCGGCCTCTAATTACGTTTTATGCGATATCGCCATTTAATTAGCAACATGTTTCCCATTCCGAAACATTAATTAATATTTTCATCAGAGTTCTCTGCATTTAACTGTGCTTTTATTACTCGCTCGAGATTTAATAAAGATTCCCGACCACCCTCGTCGGGGTATTATTGTTTTTAATTTCATATTGAATTTGTTTTACTTTATCCGATTGTTTTACTTTATTAATAATATGTTTTTATAACCTTGAACGAAACTAAAATAAAATTAACATTAACGTGTAGCAGAACTAATCGACACACAATATGTACTATATTTTAAGATAAATATTTATAATTATATCATAATGCGCTTTTTATTGATAACAACACAAGGAAGAATGAAAGAGTGATAATGCTGACACGAATGATGAATTCGCCAAATAAGGGACACGATCAATTTGACGGTGGTTCAGTACTTAATTGTATCGAGGGATTAATAGCCGATCCACGTACTTGCAGACAAATTGCGACGGCTGACCGCGAGTAATGACATTACTGGTATGACATCTCTCTTACGTGCGCCACGTTATTGGAACCTCGTTAATAGCCGATTGTTTACGTTTGGACAATATTCTCGACGTAATTTACTTGTTCAGCGACAAGTGAAGATACGAGTGGGTCATTGTGTAGTAATGTACTTTTTAACGGTAACCGTAAATAAAAGATCTCATTAATATATTATATTAATTATAATACACCCCTTGGAATTATACCTGTTCTAATATCAATTTTTGTCTCGTTTACATAATACGAATCGATGAAACTCCTGTTATTCTGCGTATTTAAGGTCCAAGAGCGTGAGAACAGCCCTCCAAGGAAACTAATTACAGTGAATGCGGCTGGGTCTTCAGTTAATTAGAGACAGAGTGGTACAACCCTCTTAATTAATAGGCACTCGAGTTGGAGGCCCTTATGCTTACCTCTGCTGTTTTGTTTCAATTGTTCAATTTCTGATATAACATAAGAAGGTATTGTGTTATGATTATCATTGAAAAATTAAACCTTGAAATATTATTTGTTTAGTTCGAATTTTATTTCATTGTTTTATGTACGTCGGTCTTCACATTTCATTTATGTGCCAAATTAGTGTGTTGTTAATTTTGTTTTTATATTGATAAAAATGTTATTTCAATTTAATATAAAACTGTAATAAGTTTAAGTAAATATTAGATTTTATTATAGTAAATAAATAAGTATAATGCATCTATATTTAATAAAGATTTTGACTGAGATTGTTTTTTTTAGAGAATACGCCCACCAAACGCCCTTAGACATTGACATTGTAAGAAATGTCAACCATCGCTTACATAGCCAATGCGCCACCAACCTTGGGAACTAAGATTTTATGTCCCTTGTGCCTGTAATTACACTGGCTCACTCACCCTTCAAACGGAACACAACAATAGCTTTCGTCCTCAGCTACGTCCGCATGTGAGTAGAGGACGCAGATGTTAGGTAGCCTGTGTGTAAGTCTATGTACAAGCTATCTCTTTTCCACATTTCATCAATTTTGCCTCGTTTATATTTCTTACGGTGATGTGTCATTAACGCCCATGGACATTCTATGGGCGTTATTGACACATTCCATCAGTTGGTCCATAAAAAAAATCGTACTACGTCACAAAATATACAAATGAATTCGTTCGCAAATAAAATTCTGATAGCATCACTAATCTTTACGATGTGTCAATGCAGAGTCGTAAACGTGAAAATAACCTGTGGCAATTGTGCATTTAATGTACCCATGTACCGTAATACCTAAAACTATATTTCGAGTCGGAACATGACTCTTCGATTAACATAAAATTGAGAGGGCTGTGCGTGGGCGCAGTTTCAGATACTAGTGTTATCGAATGTTGCTTTAGAAAAAAACTGATGTTTTAATATCACAAACAATTACTTAGCGTCAAGTATACTCGATTTATTTGACACCTTAGTACTTTGATTTATTTTCGAATAGTGTGAAGAAAGCTAAGTTCTTATATGAATGTTAAATTTTTTAATTTAATGTAATGAAGATACAAGTTACTAAAAATAATAAAAATGTTGCTCTTTTTAAAAAATAGTAAGAATTTATAAAAAATACAATGAGATGAATTTTGTTTTATTCGTACTCGTGTTTTCAACATGAAATGAGTTCAATGAATGAAACCTGACACGAAACCCGTTTAAAAACTGATTTTAGGGTGAAGATACACAGTGAACCAATTTATATAAAACTATAAACAGATAATTCAAGTTTACACTAATTGCACTTAAAGCAAAGTAGCAGGGAAAAGGAAATTCACAGCCTGTAAATGTCCCACAGCTGGACTATGACATATTCAATCTCGTAGCAAATTTATGTAACGAATAAATTTAAATTGATTTTCGTTATAATTTGAAAAGAATATCATAGTATTATGTATTTATATAAAACCACATATTTTCAAAGCCGACTATGCGATTAAATATTATATCATTCAAAATGGTCCACGAACACGAAACCGCATGATTTCATTATATTGTCGCAATGAGGACCGAAAAATAATTAGCAGTTACTCGACCTCAACTCGAAAACAAACCGCGAGTCTCGACATTGACCCGAGACTACGTCTTCAACTATGGCGCAACTGCGGTTACAGTCGTGGAGATACAAGTTATTACCAAAAATAAGGCCGATCTCTATACTACATTTACTATATATACTATGTATAATGTATATAGTGTATAGAATATTCACAACACCAACAGTAATGCCAATAGAGTATATAGATATCTATGAGAAGAGGCGATATGACCGTATAACTAAGGTTCCTTTCGGTTGTCAACTTTAAAGTATACACAAATCTGTCAGATGCATTTTTTTCATCATTAGGTATATACCAACCCGCATTGTAGCGTGGTGGAATAAACTCTAAACTTTCCTCAATACGTTTACAAGCTGTTCATTACTACGATTTTTGTTATCTTTCTAGTCTATGGTACTCAAAAATATCTTCCGAGGCTTTTTAATGTGTTTTTTTTATGCGTACATCCTGAGTTACGTTGTCTTCCTTTATCAAGAAAATCGCTATACGATCGGCAAATACATTACAACCAAATCCTTAAATAACAGCTCTAAAATTTAGCTATTAAGATATGAATATACAGTTTATATTGCATTGTATTGAGGTGGATATACCTCATAGTTAGAGGTAGGTTGGGGGCTTCAAATCAACCACCAAAACGAATATCATAAGTGTTAAAGTGTTTACAAGTCATCTCGTCATGTAAGTTGCATTTCGAGACAAGCACAGTGTACAATGGTATTCAAACCCCATAAACAATAAGCTCCAAATTTGTTAACAGGAAAAAGGCTTTCGCCAATGTTACTACGACCTGTTTTTTAGACCTTTGTAAGTTTGAAACACTATTATATCTTTAAGTATAGTGTCCAAGAAGCACTTATTATATAATTTTTATATTATGATTAAAATTTATAAATTGTATGATTTTGTGTTTCAAAATATGTAAATGAATATTAAATGAACATCAACCAAAATAAGATGATTATACTCTACTCTATGCAGATGCTTCTGATTTTAACTATGTTATTTTGGTCTTATCTACCTTTTAATTTAAAATACAATCAAGAATATTTTAAAGATTCCACTATAGATGTAAATGGAATGATAAGATAAATAAGAGAGAAGCATTGACACTTTCGTTATTTCCTAATATATAATAACGAAGTATATTCAGTGTTAACCCATTGGATTGGCACAGGTGTTGTGAATTTTAATATCACACAGACAGACACACGTAATAACTCATACAATAAATTTATACTACTGTCTAAGCACTATGTATCGATTTAAATAATGAAGCGGTAACGCTAAGTCGAGCTTAACTTGTTTTCTATTTTATCGCGCACGCCAAGAATGTATTAACAAAGAAAGAGTTTATTACAAGAGAGTTTTTTTTACAAATATTATGCACATTAACTTACAGTAATTTTAATGGTTCGCGTACAACGCAATAATATGAACGTACGGGATCAATAACTCATACGCAATTAGCTTATTACCGAGTACAGGATACGATTTGTCGTCGAGTATTACAGAGTACAATGTTTTAGTGCTGAAGATTAACGGTTTACAAATGTAGAAATGTAGTCTGACATGTCTGATGCGGAGTGCCGATGCAAAGCTCTGATAACATTCCGACTCAGGATTCGAACACGAAATTCTTGACGTGGTCAAATCTGAACCATACTTGAGGTACTACGTTTCTCTCTTGACATACGTATATGTATGTTTGAATGTGAGGAATTCACGGTCTGTTGATTGAAGCGCGTCTTCCATTGCGCCCGAGCTGCCAATCTAGAACTCAGTTCGGGCAGCTCGCGGCGCAATGTCCTGCATTCCGCAGCTTGACGACGTGGCATACCCGACGAGAGGTCATCACTAAGCGATAGGATCATGACAGAGAATTCGTCGGTCGGCTGCCGGTGGAATGCGAGCGGTAATTGATTTGTCCTGCGTAATCGACGGCCTGAACGGGATTGACGGGAATATCGAGACGTCATGCTCGCCTACGAAGTACCACGCTATGTAGCGTTTACCAACCTCTTTTTCTTAGTATGCAATTGACTAATAATATTCTTTGACACATACTAAATGTCTTTAAATTATTTACTTAATTAAGTTAAACTTTTTGATTCGACTAACAGAGCAATATATCTTTATATTATTGCAAATCCCACAACAACTTTGCGTGATGTAATATTCAATATAAAATAAGATTAGAACAAAATATACAATAAATATGTCGATATATTTGTATTGCGACGTACATTTCTTAGATTTTATATCATATCGGGACTCCATAATGAAATATTGAAAGTCAAATAGCTATTCTCCGCACGCGAACGTTCAACTGATCCGGTCCTAACGTGAAACTAACCGCGCGAAGCCAAATAAAATTAATATTCATAGCCGTTGTATTTATTGGCTTTCAATTAGTATAATCTTAATGGAGCATTAACATACGCGCGGGCGGCGCGTCCAAGTATACCATAACCGTCGTAGTGTTGTCGACACATAGTTTGTAATGTGCCTTAAGTCACTGATTTAGGCTTATTATTTAACTTATTATTTACATAACGAGCCTAAGAATTAGGTTATTTTATATAAATTATTTATTTGATTCAAATGTATTATAATGTATAAGTATTTATCTTACTACGGTTTTAACAGCTAATAAAATCGTAATATTGTAAATAGACGCCGTATCAGAAAGCGCGCTAAGTTCTAGCCATCTTGAAATGGAAATAAATTGTTCAAAAGTGTCCCAGTTAAACTCTAGTTAGAATAATTACATAAATGGGCAACCGAGTCAATTCTACGCTGGCAACTCTGGTCGCGGAAGGCTCGCAGCCGATGACCTCAACGGACCGGTTTCCGCGGTACTCCTCCCCACTCTCCCCCCTCCTACCCTCCTGCCCCTCTCGCGCGAGTCGTTTCATTACGTTATTATTATATTAAATGCTATAATACACATTGTAGGCATTAGTCCGCTGAGATGTCGTCCTAAGAAAGTGGAATGTATAAACGTAGTTATGTTTCTTCCAAAGTTCCTTTTAGATTAGCGCGGGAGATCTTTACAACTTTTATGAATGCCATATTGTTGTCCCTACATCCTTCATAACGCGCTAGTTTCTGAGTTAAAGTATCCGGGTCTTACAAATTTCGCGACATTGTTTTATTGTTCAAATATATGCAAGGACTGTAAGCATATATTTATGTACAATATTTACATATTCAATGTAAATCAACTTGCAGTAATTTATAACATATTTTGAATTATTCAAATTGATTTGCTTGAATATTGCTTAACGACGCATTACTTATTTGCCTAATTACTTATTAGGCAAAAAAGTAATGCATAAGTTAAAGAAAATTGATGAAAAAATACGCTAACACGCGAGAAAGTAGCACGGCGGGACTCTGACTGCCAAGAAGAGAAACTAATTATTCTGCATTTTGTCATAAAGGCTCTGTTATGTCACATTCCTCTTAACTAAAGTATTGTTTAAAGCGTTATCTTAATTCACGACTCAATGGTTATTTGCATAGCATGTCTTTATTAAATCTATAAACCTTTTTCATTTTTAATATTTTTAACGTATTTTTAAATTATATGTACTCAAAAATAGCGTGTAAACTTTAATACTGAACTTTCTGATGTAGGTATTATAGACTACATTCTAAAATGCAAAAAAATGACATTAATTCCTAGTACTTGTCTTACACATTAGTACGTAATGAATGAAAATCGAACCCGCAATAATTAACGTGAAAGGCACCTCTGTATCTAATGTATCATTCGCAAAAAATAAATATTTTTGTTTCGAATAACTGTAGTTGTCAGTTTTTACATTCTAAATGCATATTATAATAAATAGATATTAAGTGCTTTGATGTTATACGTTATTAATGGCCTCATGTGCAGAGGTCAGCGAACTATATTTTCTGCACAATACTTCTAAGTTAATCCTGACTAATATATACTCGTTTTATTTTTTTTATTATTGGTAACGAGTTCACCATCTTAAGCCGTCTTGATTACTATCACAAATATATAATAATGATCGCCAATACTGGGAAGAAAGATTATTCTTATCCAACGCTATTGGTTTGCCCATAAACGTTGTTAGATGGAAATCATTGCATGTAAAACGGGTTACCTGTTGGAATCTGGAATTAGAATAGTCAGCTGTCAGTACAGTAATTCCTGGAAAATTCTAGAAAAAATGTGTCATAAGAATATGTTAGGTACACAATTGTAAAAATTAAACCTGTTTCATAACATTGATATACATTTTAACCTTGTCGGTTGTGTTCACCTTTTTTTTTTTATTAACCCTATCGATGTAGTTTATTAATTAATTTTATACTTTTGATACATCTCCTGTACTGTATTTTAAATAATTGTAAGTTATATAAATTTTAAAATAGAAATTCACATAAAAATATACTGTAACTAAATGTATAACTAACTAAAAATATTGTATTCATATAAAATATGTTACACGTGCACCAATGTTTTTCAGAAAATAGATTATAATAACACGTATATCACAAATATATATAAATAAACAATGTAATAGAAAACAACGGTCTCCTTTCGTATCGTATACATTGTTTGTTGATTATATCCTATAAAACATATATATATATATATATATATATATATATATATATATATATATATATATATATATATATAAATAATTCATTGTGTAAATACATTCACTTCGTGCGATTTCATTTTATTAAGAGTACTTATAATGTGTGAAAGTGAATACGTTTTTTTGTCCTGCTTTCGCGAATCATAATGATAATGAAAACATCTTGATCATACAATTATAATATTTTCTAACTTAACAAGTGACCGAATATTATTATATTTAAAAAAATTTTTGGGCAAGCGTCTTTGGGCTTGGGTGGGTGTATAACTCTTATATGTTAGCTATTTTGATTCAAACATGACTATTTTACATCGCTATGTTCCGATTTGAAGAGTGACTGAGTCAGTGTAAACAACAGCGCTTGACACATAAGATGTTAGATTAAGAGTAGAGGAATCATTTATTATGTTTCAGGCAATGGTATATTAACACTGGTCACTCATATTCTACTACAATTTAAAAATAAAACGTAAAAATTATGTTTTTTTTTTTTTTAAATTATCATCGTGTTATTCGAGAAATTATATTTGTGCCAGTATTATTTTCATTTTAAATTATGTTCCAACGGATGAATCCGTCATAGATGAGTTATAATAAAAATATATATACAAAAATAAGCTACTTATGTACCTACATTTTAAATATTTAATAATCTCTTTTCTCTTCTAATAATTTAATAATCTCCTGTTTTTACAATTTGCGGTTATTCTGTTATTTGTATTGTTTTCGCTGTAAAAGCTGCTGTTTCAGACGCCAAATAGCTTGAATATTAGGCTAGGACTATTCGTTATATTAACAAAGTATGACCGAATTTTAAAGTTTACTGTTTCGTAAAATTAAATATTAATAATATTATTTTCGTGTCTGTTATAACCTAAGATTGCGGGTTCGGGCACAACGGAATTAACATATGTGCTTAATTTAAGTATTATATATACTTTTATAATTCATCTCGTGCTTGACGTTGAAGGAAAACATCGCGAGCAATCCTGCATATGTTGAACGAATGTGTGTTACATTTGTTTCTACCAATTTGCATTGGAGCAGCGTGGTGGAATACGCTTCAAGCAACTCCTCGAGAGAATGGAAAGCCCAGCTGTAGCACAATTATTAGTTGTTAACGGTGTGTCTTGCTATTTTGTATATAGCATGTATCTAATTTACTGCACAGTAAAGTATTATTTTAGTGTATGTAATCTATACAAGTACATACATATCCATACATACGTACATATCCATAAAAGAGCTTATCTTTTCGAAGCTGTGTATATAATGACTTTAACTTAATTTCGTTAATACTAAAAACCGAAAGAGGCACTCGCAAAGTGTGTGTCCAGAATTATTTCTAATTATAGATCCGGCCGGACCGGACGGGTCGGGGCGCGTTGCAGAATAAAGCACATTACAAAATATCGCGTTACATCGTTCGGTGCACTTGATCATGCCGTTGTCCGAACTCTTTTATTTGTGAATCTTGTTTCTTTTTATTTATACCGCTTTGAGCGGCCGCGACGACCGCACCGCTTAACGCACGCCGCCACAACGCTGACAGAACCCACAAATAGATCTTCTAACCAGTATAAATTTGTGTGAAACCGTCCTTAAAATCAATATTCATTTACAATAAGCATCGTTGCGGTGAGGACTGCTTGTAAGTTTAAGCAACGAGACTGGTAACTGTTTTTTGAAATCATGCATTTTATTTTTAACAATGTCAATCTTTGCTTAGTACAATAAAATTATCTTTTGAATCGCCATACTTTAAATTATATTTAATTCGAATTATGATATTATCTTTGACATGACTTTAAAATGTTTGACTAAGTAAGGTCTCGCACAGAAAGAAACAAAATCTTTTATCCAGGACAAAACCGGTAACTCAGCCAAAAAATATTAAATACTAAAATAATAATCAACCCACATATTTAAAAAAAAAGCAATAAAAATGAAACATAAAACAAACATAAACATTTAAGTATTAACTAACATCTACAAGTGAACAAAACAAAAACACAATGTATTCATAAAAATCCTACATCCATAATAATGAAAATAATACTCTACTGTGTGTGCCACCCTGATTTGACAACCATGGTTCGCTTAAACACTTAATAGTTTACGCAGTTTCAAAGCTGCCATTCATTTCTTTATAATTAATCAATAAGACAAACCATTAATAATTACAAGCATAATACATAAAAAGATTTATTAATATGTGGTTAAATACGAAACAGTTGAAGGTCTTTGGCAATGGAATAAGAACAGAATTGGCACGTCAGAATACAAGCGGTAATAGACCGGGAGGAGTGCGTGCAGAGGCCGTAGCTTGCCGACCAATTTATTCGCCGGGACGTCAGATTTCGAGGGCCTCGTTACGACTAAGCCTCCAATTAGACTTATCCCTAATTAAGAGATGCCAATAAATTACCCTCCATCACGGGCTAACGAAGACGCGCCGCACTAATAACGCTAATTGATTTTGAGTAATGAGCTCGAGTTTTGATGGAGCTGATTGCGAGACGCGAGGGGGCGCCATCGATCGCGTGATTGCCAATAAGAGGACTCCGGCCTGGTTCGTCGTGTTTGATATCGCGGTGCTTTAGAAAATGGTTGGTCTATGAATTTCGATTAATAGCTTCTGTATATTCGGTAATGGTCATAATTTATTTATGAAAATACAATCGTGTGCTCTACCACAAAATAGTTTACTATTTAATTTCAACTAGTAGCCTAGTTACTTAGTAGGTAGTAACTACATTGTAAGCCAGGTCCCGAGCTCAAGTCGTGTATAACCATGGATCCTGTGTGATCTCTCTCCATATCATATTGCCGTCCCATATAACTATTGAGTTACATTCTAGTATAATCTTCTAAATCTGGTGTTAGAAATTCGGTCACGAAGATTTTTATTTTTTATACAAAAGTACACAGTACACAGTAAAAGTCTAAGGGCTCTAAGGCCTCTTCTCCCTTTTTGAGGAGAAAATTTTGGAGCTTATTCCAACACGCTGCTCCATTGCGGTTTGGTGGAATACACATATGTCAGAATTTCAGTGAAATTAGACACATGCAGGTTCCCTCACGATATTTTCCTTCACCGTCAAGCACGAGATAAATTACAATCACAAATTAAGCACATGAAAATTCAGTGATGCTTGCCCGGGTTTGAACCCACGATCATCGGTTAAGATTCACGCGTACCACTGGGTCATCTCGGCTTTTTGCAAAAGTCCTTCAACTTTAAAATAAACCACTTTATACTGAATGTTGTATATAAAATTTAAGTATATGCGAACGAGAGTTAGTGTGTATACTTTAGTAGTAATAATGAAGAACAATTACTTAATTACGTATGAAATAATTAAGATCTCAATCTAAGCACTATAATATTTGTATCAAGAGCTTATTCAACGTCGATTTGAATTCACTGATTTAACATAAAATATAAATTATTTCAAGTTACTTTAACATTTTCATTCATAAAGTTTTATTTTTTAACTAAATAAAACAGGAACTTGCTTGTTTGAAATGAAATAATTGTCTTAAAAACGGCACAGCGTCTATCTTTACGGTAGTAGTTTCAGTAACTGCATATTTAAATTTATAACATCAGCGGAAGAAACCAATCGTAAGTTAGTATCAACAAGAAACTGCGGGTAATTTTCCTTTAATTGAATTCCATTAACATACTAAAAGCTTGCTTTTAATTACTAAGACCAAACATTGGATTCGCTTGAAATATTCCGTGATAGGCGAATGTCATTTAATATGGAAATATCTTATTAGGAGTTTACGTGACGAGCATTTAAATAAGATAAATAAATTCTAGAAGTATATTCTTGTGTTAATTTACATTTATTATAAATCGAAACGAGTAAACAACATTTTTAACTTATAATAGTTAAAGTAAATAAATTAACAGTAAACTGCTATAGTCTTTTCTTATCCCATAAAGTAAAAAAAAAAAAAAATATTGAGCCCACATTAATCCACTGCTGGACATAGGCCTCCTCACAGGCGCGCCAATTCTCCCGGTCCAGTGCTAATCGCATCCATTGAGCACCCGCCATTTTTCTAAAATCGTCTGACCATCGGGCGGGTGGTCTGCCCACTGGCCTTTTTGTAAAGTAAAGGCACTCTGTTAATGTCCCACTGTTGGGTATAGGTCTCCTCACCTCTTTGATAACTTCAAAAAATGTTTTGATGTATATGTAACTGGTTTCCGAATTAAATGTACATTATGTACAAACATTATTTTATACATGTTTTTACTGGTAATCGTAATAATGATTTAGAAAAAGTTGTATACGTAACTTGGTTCAATATTATTATATAGACTAAGGATCGTTGGTACATAAAATATATTACCGAGAAGGATTGAACCGATTTGGCACATTGAGTAGGACACATGAATCTAAAGCATAGGACTCAAGCAAAAATATATGTTTTAATTTATAATTTGTCATAATATGCAGCGAACGCAAATAATGTTAATTAATTTTTTATCTGATGGGAAAATGTGTCATCCTATGGCCTGTGCTCACTGCTCTTCTGTTCCTAGTTTTTTTTTTTAATATTTAAGGTAATAGGACAGGCAAATGAGGTAAAGGTTACCACCACCCATAGACACACCACACATACACCCAAAGAAGTATTAACCATTCCTTACATCGCCAATGCGCCACCAACCTTGGGAACAAAGATGTTATGTCCCTTATGGCTGTAGTTACACTGGCTCACTAGTCCTTCAAATCGGAACGCAACAACAATAAGTATTGCTGTTTAGTAGTAAAATATCTGATGAGTGGGTGGTATCTACCCAGACGGGCTTGCACAAAGCCTAGTAATTGATAAATATAATAAATACGTCTTTCCTAATTTTACACTAGTATACTCTGTCGAACTTGCAGTTTAAAAAATACTCAGTATAATGCTGGCAGGGTCATAGCTGAAGAATGGGTGTTCCATACTCGTACAAAGCCCCAGTCATCATTCTTTCAGTCAGATTTCTTTTTGTGACAAAGCGAAATTTTCGGTCTGTTAATTTGCTTAACAAAAACTACAATTGCACCAACGTTTAAATAATTTTATTCATGGCACATAATATAGATACCATACCCAAGAACCTGTGTACACAGTCAATACATTTTGACGTGTTTTTAATATTAGCATTGTTCTGGTCACGCGCAGACGAACACGCAACTTGCATGCAAATCAAGTAGTTAACGACACAGTTTGTCGTCACTTTAATAACAATATATTAATTACTTTAATATTTTTCTTAAGACAAAACATTCAGTTTCGGTTTAAATTTCGCCATTGTAATTTTAAATAAGACTATGTAAAACGGGTTTTAATATACAAGACTAAATTGGTTGGTTAATTTTGGAGCTTAAAAATAATTTCAGTTTGATCAAATTTTCTTGTGATTTGTCTTTAGAAACGAAGATTTAATAATAATTAATTATAATTCCTTAAGCGTAGGTACGTAAACTATTCAAAATAATAGAGTATAATAAATTAATTTAACTTTATAAAATCGAAACCACTGCAATCAAAAAAATGTCGATCAAAAACGGGTGCTAAGCTAGTTTAATAGTTTTCATGCTATTTATATACATTAATTTATTGAAATTGAATTTATTTCGTTATTAAATGTGTTACCTATGTATATATATATTTGTGGACACATAAATAATAATATGAATAACATACTCATTATTAATTACGTATTTCGAATAAACCTTACATAATTATTAGTGTACTTTTTTTTTATATAGAATAGGAAGGCGGACGAGCATATGGGCCACCTGATGGTAAGTGGTCACCAAACACCCTTAGACATTGACATTGTAAGAAATGTCAACCATCGCTTACATAGCCAATGCGCCACCAACCTTGGGAACTAAGATTTTACGTCCCTTGTGCCTGTAATTACACTGGCTCACTCACCCTTCAAACCGGAACACAACAGTAACAAGTACTGCTGCTTTGCAGTAGAATATCTGATGAGTGGGTGGTACCTACCCAGACGAGCTTGCACAAAGCTCTACCACCAGTAACTTATGTACTTCATGGTGCTTCATTATAAGTGTTGCATATTCATTATCATGTAATGTCGAGATGGCCCAGTGGTAAGAACGCGTGAATCTTAACCGATGAACGTGGGTTCAAACCCGGGCAAGCACCACTAAATTTTCATGTGCTTAATTTGTGATTATAATTCATCTCGTGCTTTACGGTGAAGGAAAACATCGTGAGGAAACCTGCATGTGTCTAATTTCACTGAAATTCTGCCACATGTGTATTCCACCAACCCGCATTGGAGCAGCGTGGTGGAAAAAGCTCCAAAACCTTCTCCTCAAAATGAGGAGAGGAAGCCTTTAGCCCAGCAGTGGGACATTCACAGGCTGTTTCGGTCGGTTCGGTTTTGATGAATTATAAAATACTAAACGTTTTCAAATACAATAGTTATAGCTGGTAAATCATAAAGAAGCCTCCCACGGTTACAACTAATTTAACGTGTAGTACCTGTCAGTTTGAAGTTGCGCTGAATAAATTTAAATCAATTTACAAATAATAATTGTATATTATAGAAAAAACATGTTATAATATAGTCTAAAGTTATAAAAATTAAAAAGGACGGTTTACGTGTTGTTATTCATTTAAATAAATATACTTTGCACGTCTCTCGGTAAAATAGTACTAAGTATGTAAACATAATTTTCACAGTCATGTTAATTTTCCTAACCAATAGTTAATGTCCACTTTGCTTAGAGGCGCATAAAGTAAATAGTTGGGATTATATTAACTATTTAGGTGGAGAACTCGAACTTATTGTACGATGGGAAGGTATTTAGAGGACTAGCTTTGATTGTAGAGTTTTACTTAATTATAAAGATATTATAAAATTTATTTATTGTCAAAATGTACCACTTAGTCTATAATACTAACATGGAACGATATATTACTTTAAAAAATACGAACACAAACATTTATTGGCTACAGAATATTGTAATTAGTTCTAGTATTGTAATTAATAGAAATGTACTTGCAGGTGACTTTCTGAAATCAAGTAATAAATAACTATATTGGTTATTTAAATAATGGTAACATATATTTAATCCTAGTGTGAGTAAAGTGAGACTTAAATTAAAAGAAATCTAAGAAACTTATAATGAAATAGGCAAATGGCAAAAGTCAATGCTGTAAAACTTAAAGTGAATTCCAAATCAAATTTATTTAGTCTTTACGAACTCGTCTAGGTCGATGAAGCCATACCTTGCGTCCGCGCAGCGTGACTAGCGCGTAGATGTTATCGCGTTGACGCTGATACCCGACCACTATCACGGCCCGATCCGATTATAGGTGTCTATTCGGATTGAGGCGAGTAATTTCTTTTAATGTTTATAATCTGTTTATATCAGAATTTATAACAATATATATCCAATGCCGTATTTTATTGCTTTGTCACCTCTACACAACTGTAATACTTACCACAAACATTCTCTCTAAGATTTAAAAATAAAATCAGTTTTATTTGGTTTGTCTGTACATTTCCCATTGCAAAATATGGTTATTTTATTATTTGTATCAAGATATTGGACAAGAAAGAAATATTCACACATATTTATATACAAGCATATTCACAGACAAACATTTATTCAAAAACTAAGAATCGAATAAATATTAATTTGTCTAAAATAAGATTTTAACCTATCTTAGCAACAAAACTTTAACAACTTCCAAAAGGTAAGTTAATATTTATAAACTATTTTATTGAAGTGTATATTATATCATTTTAAAAGTATATTGTATATAGTGTATTGAATTTAAACCAATATGTTCATTACTGTATTAGAATATGACATGGAACCGTGATAACGCTTTAACTACGATAACGATGAGGTGAAAACGGGAACGCATAGGATATTGGGTTTAAAGGCTTACGAATAAGGTAGATTATTGAATGCATCATTTTGAAGAACAAGTTTGTGGTGTCATTAAGAAAGTAACGCTTGGATGAAATAATGCTGATAGACTTATTGCTACACTCTTCAGACTCTTGTAAATAGAAGCACCTAATAAAATATACATAAAACTGTTAGCTCTGGTCGTTATCTCTGTACCACTCAATATAACAATATTTGTGGTGCTAGAAACGAATTATTATAAATAGAGTCGCAGTTTTGTCTACCTATTCATTTAAGAGTTAATAAAATATGTTTTTTCGTTCGTAGAAATACACTAAGACATAAGTTTGTGATATTTTGATTTGTAACGTCTCACGGAGCAATTTTAAAGCAAAATCATCTTCATTACTCAAAATACAAATACAAATAAAAGCTGGCTGTTCAACAGGAGAGTCAACTTCATGCAATTCCATATGATTATAAATTTACTGATACAAACTGATTATGTATTCCAGTTAAGAACACTGTAAATACACCTCGAAGTTCGTTCAATCGAGGGTTCTATAAAATTAACATGACAAGGTAATTTTTTGGTCGCACGGTCAATTTTTCGTTTGTAATGTCTCAAGTAAGTTGTTTAAAATTGAAGGACTCAGTATGAAGTGTAGAAAGAAGTCTCCACGGTTTTTTTTAAATAGATTTAAAAGTTAATTTTATCCAGTTTTAATGATCCAAGTCCAAGTAACTTGTCCCATTATGTATTTTGTTCATAAGATTATACTATGAGAACGTTCTGGGTTGAAGCCTCAGGTAGGGTTGTTTTTTTTTTTTTTTTTTATAGAAAAGGAAGGCGGACGAGCATATGGGCCACCTGATGGTAAGTGGTCACCAACGCTCTTAGACATTGGCATTGTAAGAAATGTCAACCATCGCTTACATATCCAATGCGCCACCAACCTTGGGAACTAAGATTTTATGTCCCTTGTGCCTGTAATTACACTGGCTCACTCACCCTTCAAACCGGAACACAACAATATCAAGTATTGCTGTTTTGCGGTAGAATATCTGATGAGTGGGTGGTACCTACCCAGACGAGCTTGCACAAAGCCCTACCACCAGTAAAAAAAAAAAAAAGTTATTGATTTTTCTATCGACAAATTCTCAATAGCAGCTCGGTGTCTGGAAGTTGGGAGTGTGTAAGCTGCCGTGCCTCGGAAAGCACGTAACAGCGGTCCAACATCTGATATTTGCTTTGGTATCGTATTTGATTTGGATAGAAAGTTGACCTGTGTTAACGCGCGCACACACACACACACTTGAGCAATATAATATATCCAGCTCAGATCTCTAGTCACTAATGAGAATAGCCAAAATCGGTCAGAAGAACATTATATTTTTGCAAATTGTACGTGTATATTTCAAACAATTTAAAAAAGTTTTAAAGAATCCTGCAATGTATTGCTAATATAATATAAACAGGGTGTTGATACAGGTCATTTTAGTTGGAATAAAAACTATGTATACGTGGTTAGCAGCGCATGTCCCAATATTTTATGCGCTTGTCAATTAGTCATGAATATGTATATTATATATGTATATACTTATAGTATAGTCTGTTGTGTCAATCTTTTTTTTTTAATTTGTTTATTCATTCATTTATTTTGAATATTAAAACCCTTTATTTCTTGTTGTTAACAACCTACTGGTGGTAGGGCTTTGTGCAAGCCCGTCTGGGTAGGTACCACCCACTCATCAGATATTCTACCGCAAAACAGCAATACTTGATATTGTTGTGTTCCGGTTTGAAGGGTGAGTGAGCCAGTGTAATTACAGGCACAAGGGACATAAAATCTTAGTTCCCAAGGTTGGTGGCGCATTGGCTATAAGCGATGGTTGACATTTCTTACAATGCCAATGTCTAAGGGCGTTTGGTGACCACTTACCATCAGGTGGCCCACATGCTCGTCCACCTTCCTATTCTATAGAAAAAAAAAAAAAATTATTAATGGTTATATCTTTCTATTTTATCAAACATTGAATAATATAATTAGTAATTCAATGACTCAATTTTATAAATAGTATAGCCTATAATCGATTAAATTAGTTATTTAATTTGCCACTCTCGACATCACCGTAAATAATCTCACTAAATAAACTTTGGACATTTGATTTTTAATTATTGTTCCAAGATTAATTAACGTTTTCTTTATGAATAATCATTCTATAATTTGTTATTTTTCGATATAATCGACTTGTATTTTTTTAAATAATTACCAGGCAAACGAGCAGACAGTCCACCTGCAACATACACGGAGTTGCTGATGTTTTGCCGGCCGGTGTTTATATATTTACTCAAAGGCCGATATAAAATCTATATAAAGGCCCAGTTGGTCAGAAAGATACATGGTATAGGACATTCAAATACAAATACAGTAGAAATTGTGTACCTATAAAAATTGTATTAGAAAGGCAATAGCGTGTGGGAAAGTGTTTTCGTATTAAAATTAGTTACAAAGCCTTTCTATGTCAGTCTTATTTCGGCTACAAACGTATACACAATTTTTTGCATTTATAATATTAGTCGCAAATCTGAAACAATCTGAATAAATAAAAATTAATATTGATATGTTATCCATGAGTTTCATCACAATTATCCGATTGTGATGAAACTTTGGTGAGTTGTCTGCGTACGCAAACGGTCCTGGCCCAAAAAAAAAGAACTTCTCGTCATATGTCTGTACTTTAATATATACATGTTATATAGACTCTTATAATAATATACTAAAATAATAGTATCAAATGTGAGTTAACACATTAAAACAAAAGTTTTTTTACTTGTAATATCTTATAACTTAAAACTATTATAATACCTTTGACATTTTATTGGAGGATTGGTTAAGGCAGTCATCATTGTTCAAACTTATCCTTTTTTTTTTTATAAACTAAAAATAAATAAATAAGGTACGACCGATTCCGGGACTACATATTGAGGTTAATTCGAATCCGTTCTGCAATATCAAACTTATGTAGTAATAAATATCAAACAGCCACAAAATTTATTAATAATAATAGTGCAGTGGAACGCATACCTTATTCAAGCGAGTACTCAATCCGACGACCAATAGATAAAAGATAAGTGATGTAAACAACCTCGGTGGTATCTATGATTTCTTGGCTCCGACCATCTGATACTGGAATGCTTAACAAACGTATTAAACTCATTATCTTGTTACTTTTGAAACCTTTGTTGCACGAGATGTAAGCAGTCCCTATATTAAATCGTTATTATACAAAATAACCGATCGTTGTTAAGTTACGAGTACCACCACCAAGTTGCACAAGCCCATTTGGGCACGTACCACCCACTCATCATATATACTCAGTATTGTTGTCCAGTGAGCAATTCAAGTCGTATTTACGTCACATACAAGCGTCTTCGAAACTCACTTTTCTTATTAGGACGCTTTTGAATTACACCTCGTAAACAAGTCATTTCGAAAATTAATTCCTTCTTGACTTAATTATATATTTGTTTTTGATAAACAATGTATATTAGAAGACTCTACTGGCAGAAATAAACTTATTCAAAACAGGCACAAGTGCCGTATCAGTTTTACATGATTTATACACTAAACAAATTTCACAAAATTGAAACATTTGAAACTTATTTTAAAAACACATACATATTTAATGTATGTATTTTTTTCCGAAAATAGCTTCACAAAAGCGTTAACACAAATTTGACATTCACCAAAGTCAAGCATATCAGTAAATGCAATAATCTTCCATCTAGTTTATTGGTTTCAAAGACCGTGAAGGGAACCATCAGCAGGAAACTAAATTCGCAGTAAAGCATCGTGGTGGAATCAGCTCTAACCCTTCTTCTTTAAAGGAGATTTGTTGCTACTATTATGTATATTAAAAGTATTGTACAATTAATGTTTAATAATGATATACATGTAATCTATAAAACATAATTTTATGGATGTTTAATTAACCAAATTGATTGTCAAGCTGGAAATCAATACATGATAATAAGAAAACACGATCTCGACCTACGATGATATTGACAAATACCTCATCCAGTTAAAATCGTAATTAATAAACGTCGAAGGTAAATAAACAAGAAATTCGTATATTATTAGGGAACGTTCGTTACAAGGCGAACCTGTTGTGATTAATTAGTGAGGTAGCTAATTAGCGAGCAAAAGTCAAGTCATTAGTAAACGTAATTGAAACAAGCAACCAACTTTCCAAGAAAAATCTCAGATTAATTTAACTACGCTATACCATACCTTCGCTTTCGTTACAGAGCAACTCTTTCAATTATTATTCTAAGCTTACTTACTGAATTTAAATTATACGAGTGGTTTGGTTCTATTCAGTTCAAAATTGTGTAGCCGATGGATATTTCTTTCTATATTTATTTTACCAGCACAATCTTATAGTTTTATTTACACTCTATCCCTTACAAGCAAATGAAAAATCTGAACGTAAAACCTAAAAAACAGCTTTAGATGAACTGCAAGAATTATGGCACAAATCGTATTTTATATAAACAATGAATATGATAAATTCAAATAAGCAATCATAAACATTAAAAAATTATACTATAAATAACACTGAATTAAAATATAGACAATACATTATAAATAAAATAACACATATTTAAGTATTTTGTGTAAAGAATTACATTATCATAATCATAATTTATCTCTTGACCTTATATCATGATTATAACAATGCACAAGCTACTTGAAAAAACAAACCACTTGAAAACGTTCTTGCTGGCGGATTGTCTTAACATTATATAAGTGGTTGGGGCGTTTAGTGCTTGATTGAAGAACGCTTAACTGCAATTCTCGCAGTCGGCTTCAACGACACCCACAGGTTGATCTTCTAACTGTTGTAACTACTAATAGAAATTATAAATCACTCCCTGAAATAATGAAATTCAATCATACTTAGATACATATATAAATTTTATTAATAATGTAAGTAATATAATATATATTTTATCTTGGTATAGAAATATAAAATATTTATATTATATGAACATTATCTTTTTATCGCATTCAGCCCACATTAATCCGCTGCTGAACCTGCCTGCTCACTCGCACGCCAATACTCACGGCCTTGTGCTAAGCACATCCATTGAGCACCTGCCATCTTTCTAAAATCACCTGACCAGCGGCTGGTCGTGCCACTGACCTTCTTTAGGTCATCTTTCCGTGACGACTTTGGTCCACCTTCCGTCTTCCCATCAGTCCATCTGTCATATAATATTTGGTCCTGTCTGGCGACATGGCACCGTAGGTGAGGATAGACGGAACACATTTGGATGTAAAAATTAAGCCTCGTTGCATCGTTCCATCTTTATCATTTGAGATTTACGATCAAAGGATAAACGATGTCTTAGATATATACAATCGCTGACTACGGTGTCTTACCTTAATGGCTCAAAATATCTTAAAAATATTAAAAAATAGAATAACACTATATGTCTAATTTAGACTATTAGAGCTGATTAGGATTCTATTTAAGGTAGGTGGTTTTTCAGAAAATCGAAAAGAAAACAAATTTTGTTTTAAATTAATAAACCGATTTTACTTTATTTCTTAACAAACGGAATTTGTTTTATTTCTTAATAACTTTGAAACCGATTTTTATAATTTATTTAACCCGTGTTGCATAGAGAGAGCATTTTGCAAAACTGATCAGCCACTTTCAGCCTACATACAATCGACTGCTGGACATAAACTTCATCTCTGATGCGCCAGTTCTCACGGTCTTTACTTAACGTATCCATTGAGCATCTGTTTTTTTTTCTTAAATGACCATGAGATGGTCTGACCACTGACTTCTCTCGGCCACCACTTTCGTCCATCTTCCGTCTTCCCATCAGTCCAAATGTCATATAATATTGGCTAAAATTATTTGAAAATATCAATTAGTAGTTTCCGCCCGCGGCTTCGCCTGCGTGTGAGGCAGTGAGATGTAAGTTACTCTAGGTCCTTTCTGTAACCCTGACAAAGTACTTAATTATATCTTAATATCAATTAATGATAATTAAGTTATATTGCTGAGTAAAATAAATGTACATTTTTGGGGCTTGACACCGAGCTTAGACATATTTGTAACAAAACCTTTTAATAAAAACCCAATTGAGATATTTTGTTTAGTTCATATTCTGGTATTTTTGCCTTCGGTTTTATTTTGATATGTAACAATAACGTATATTGTTGGTCATTTTCTTAACTCAACTCTACTAACTAACATTTCCAAATAACAGAAAATAATCGCATGAACCTATTAGAAATACAATAACAACTAACAAAGTTTACTTTTTAAATCGATTAAATGAATATTGCTTTGGTATCTCATATTTTAAGGAACATCGATTATTTTTAATTGGTAATTCGAAATGAAATTCAATTTCACGGTTTCATTTAAAATTAAACAAGATTTTATAGTTGCAAGCAAATTACAGCTAATCTAATAGTCGAGTCTGGCAGCATAATTAAGAATATAATTTGAAATAATAATTATTTATGTACATATTTTATTAAATGTAAGTAGTGCCGTGCCATGAGATATAAATTTATGGTTTTAAATTTATTTAATTTAATTAATATGATTTTTTTAAACGTCGAACTAACACTTCCAAACAAGGGTACAACAATGTAATGTGTCTTTATTTAGGGAAATCCCTACAAAAATTAGTCTTATGACAGAAAAGATCTTTCATATATATTTTTTAATAATATTTAGTTTAATTTAAAAAAAGAACTGATTGAATATTGATATATTTATATACATATTAATTTATTTATTTGTTGAAACGATGGCTAATATTTGATAGTAGATAAACTTTTTTAAGGACACATTAATTAGATGTTTACGATGTTACTATGCATCTCATACATCAACAGTACAGACAGTATATTTTATAGTATAGCATAGTTTTTAGATAATAATATAATTTGTTTTAATATGTGACGCGAAGACGAACATCACAAATAAATGTTCGGACAGGAATTGTCTCCTAAAATATAGAATCAAACTGTTAGAAGGTCAAAATATGATTATTTGGAAATGTTGTTCAGATCAAAAATCAAACTTTCTTGTAACATAATCGTCTAATAGAAAGTTAAAAATAATCTATAAATGAAAACGTTCAAATACCACGTGTGTCCGATACTCAATCGATTTAGTTGATTAGAGTAACATCGATTCTGAAGTTTTATTTGATTTAAAAACGGAACGAGTATCGAATCGTAGAGCAATAGGGCAAAAGCATAAAGCGAAAGATTGCATACCTGTGGCACTCCGCATCAAATGTTCAAGGGCTGGCAATTACTTATATTTTATCGATGTTTATAATTCATATATTTTTTATCTCACTTTTTACTTTGTTTAATTTTACTACAACAGTTTTTATTAATAAACTATAATTAATTTGAATACAAGTTAATTAAATTTCTTGCCTCAATACCTAAACATCTTCCTCTTATTAAATAAACTCGCAATAATTAAAATACATATAAACGTCGTATGAAAAATGATAAACAAGGAAAAAGCTCGTTTATATATATATGACTCTCGCGAAACAGCCTGCGTTAAATAAGACTTAATTAGTGATATCTGAATGGAATATCACTCTAATTAATTTTAATTATATTAATTATCACTTTGCGTAAAAGTGTCAATTTAAAAAGTACACGATAAAAAATTGAATGAATTTTGACGTGACAATTCAACATACGTTTATACAATCATAAAAAATCCATAACATGTTGAATTTTTAAAGAGTCCAGTGTTGCGGGCGGTACTTAATTGGTTACAACTGAACGGCGTGAATAATCGAGTTCGAACACAATAATGGACAAGTTAAATTAATACAGCTAAACAACGTCCGAAATCGAAATGGTTCTGAATCAATTTAGCGTGGCGTTTGCCCACTTACCGAGCTTTGTTGAACTGAGACTCGCTTTGTGACGAGTCCCATCCCTACTGAGTCCAGCGGGGGGTGTTCGATGATTGATGGCTAGCCGGCTGCACGCCGTGCGGGAGCGAGAGAGCACCACAACCGGCCCTCGGATCTCTCGTCCGCACGCGCTGCGGGCTGGCCTCGTAATTGAATGGCAATTACCTGGGCTGTAAATATGACACAAGCGCGTAATTGTAGGAGTGGAGCGCGTGAGGCCCGAGACCGCAGTGTGAACGCGGCCTTTGATATGAATTATTGAAATCACGTGTACGTGAGTCTCAAACGTAAGATAATGTTGAGTGCATTATACAGCATCAGAAGAAATATTATGACCACAATGTTGATTGAGATAGGAACAAAAACTGAAAACATTATGTTCGATAACCGTATTTATATAATTTAATATGCGCTTATCGATTGTATCTTACTTTTGAAAAACGTAAATATTGTTGTATTTTAAATTTGTTGTTGAGAAATAACTTGCCATATGACCATTACCGAGATATATTTTTTTGTTAAATATGATGTTTGTACAAAAAGCCGACTAACTGATAAGCGGTCCTATCCATGCTACGTCGTATCTTCTACCTGTATATACATATTTAACGATACCAAACCAGTAACAAGAGATCAGCTCCATAGATTGCTAAATAGACTACAATTTAAAACGTTAGAAAACGGCCGACCGGCCCTTTATATACGATGGGTGGCAGTTACCCAACCAGCACGCATAGTGTACCTAATCTTTATCAAAATCTAGATATTTAAAAATAGAATTATGAAGTGCAATAATATAATTTAATAATAAAAAGAAAAATATTTACAATATAAAAGAGGAAATAAATAATAATTTTATTTAAATATAAATTTGTTATTAATGAACAATTACATGCAGTTTTTTTTTATTTTATTTGCAAACACATGTCGGCAATATGCGCGACTGCTAGGCCGTTGCGCCGCGGGCACCCTCGCCACCTGTCCTATGTCCAGAGGGTTCAATAATGACCGACTTATTCGAAAGTTGGAACCTATTCCTCATATAATTAAAGTAAAGCTTATAAATCCGTCAGTAATAGACTCAATTGTAATTATTTTCACTGAAATACCAATTTGCGACTACACATCTGCATCCTACCCGTCCGGGTAGGTTACATATTCTACCGCCAAGCAGCTATAATTAGTATTTAATAAGGTTGAATGAGCCAATGTAACTACTAATTTAGTTAATGGCGCATTGGCGATTGACGGGATGGTTTATATTTCTTACTGTGCCAATGTCTGTGGGTGATGGAGACCACTTACCAAAAAGTATTCCAATTGCTAGTCTCCATAACTACTTGAAATAAAAAAATAAAAAAATAAAATGGTGTGACACTTAGAGATCCAACACTCTTTGGCACTTTGACATTTGACGCCCCCCCCCCTTTCCGAAACGGTTAGAGTAAAATTATATTATTTTTGGCTGGGTAGCGCGGCTTCTAGAGCGTGCCTTATGGACCTAGGTATAAATCCAGAGCTGTACCATACGCGCAATCTTAGTTAGCCGGGTTGAAGGTAGGCTTTCCAAGTTTTGCGCACGTGAAACAAATAATATTGAGAATTGACTATTTATGTAATACAAACCGCGGTATGTAATACAAATCTCTGGCCTAATATACCGCAACCGTTTTCACGGGTTTCTGATCAGCTAACTACTAACGCGCATATATATATATTCATATCTAAATAGATTTGATCCGCCTAGCTTTGACAGGCATAAAAGAGAAGTCCTTTTTTGAAGTCGTTTAAAAAGTGAAGTTTTGAATTGTCAGTATTGACAATATTTCACTATAAACCTTTTTTAAAAATTATTTGATGAAAAATAATTGATTAAGGATACAATTCTTTTACCACAGCTTACCAACCGTGCACTTATCTAGGATTAAATGTAGCCATGTCAAATCTAATTATATTATTTGCATCATTGTGGCTAAATAAAGCGCATTCCGTTATTAGGACTAATGGGAAGTTTATTACAAAAAAGTCTCATCAAAAACTGTTTTCCAGTTTTTGCATGATGACGATCAAACTCCATTATAAATAATTACGTTTTATAATCAGATGGATAGGTTATTTATTTGAAACTAAGCTGTAACATGTACGTGACGTCATATTTTGGGCATATTTTGTAGGCGATCTTTGCAAAGAGCAAAACAATCAACAACGTAGTTAATAGATTTCCTGTTATGATTTTTTATGCTTATTATATAGTTTAAAGATAGTGTTTTAAACACAATAGCACAACTAGTAAGACTAATAGGTAAGCATAAAAAAACTTTATAATTTTTTTTATAACGTAAATAATGGATCATTAATTTGTTTAGTTTTTAAATATTCATTTTAATACTATACTTTACACAGTATTAAAATGTAAAAACAAACAAGAAATGCAAGAACAAACTCGAAACTCACCGCAAATCAAGATCGTGAAATGTCAGAAAGGGATATGCGACATTGACTGTAATAATAATAATAACACTTAAGGGATACACGCATAAAAATTACCATACCATTTACCAGTAGTTACTATCGGAAACTGGATATTTAAAAATAGAATAACAAATTTTTATCATAAAAATCTAACAATATAATGAACGAAATGAATATATTTTTATTTCGGTTTTCAACAATTCACTAGTCTGATACGAAGTGAACTCGTATATAATAACAATGCTGGTTGTGTGCTGGTTGCTGTTTAAATCGTTTGAGCATTAACCACTATATTACTATATATTTTTCATTTATTCTGAAGCTACGGACAGATACGTATAATGCTTTGTTTCATTTTGAAGGCAAGTGAATCAGACATATTTAAGGTCAATATTAATGTAATATTTAACTGAAACTGTGATGAGCTATGGATACTAATTGTTTCGCATTATAAGTATTTATTTAAGTATTAATTATTTGAAAAAAATCTTCCTTATACAAATATAAATAAAAATGAT
Organism: Nymphalis io; assembly: GCF_905147045.1. Classification (NCBI taxonomy): domain Eukaryota; kingdom Metazoa; phylum Arthropoda; class Insecta; order Lepidoptera; family Nymphalidae; genus Nymphalis; species Nymphalis io. Next base: position 4,702,499 of record NC_065890.1, on the reverse strand, counting down.
TGTTTGGCTTTAATTACATAAAAATATATTATTTTTAAAAATATTTATGCTATTGTCATATTATATTTTAGTTTTACTGCATGGTGTCATATCTGTCATATTGTATTTAATATGACATCACTAAGCCTATCGAGTAATAATTTTAGAAGGAAGCATAAAAAATAATCGTGTGCGGTGATCAGAATCAATTAAAAAAGATATTTATTTGTTTTATTATATTTGTTTATCTTACTAGAGCGAATGGTTTTTAATGAAATTTCCGGTAAAATCCAGTTCAAGTATGATGATAGGATCAAATTTAAGTATAACATCCAATTCACTGGTTTTGTTTGAACTTCTCGAACTTAAAGTAACTATGTTAAAATGCTAACAGTGAACCTTTAATTGGCGAGGTGTCGTATTGAAACGAAAGCGGGGAGACGTTAACCGATCTCCCGACAGAGTTTTTCTCTCACCCCCCATTAAACAACAGGTGGTCCGATGATCTCAGCATATATCCAGAGCAGAGAATGTCAGCATACCAAAAATAGTAAACTCATAACTCATACATTCGCGTTAATATGATTACGTTTTAACTCTGCCTTCAGGAAATAATACGTGAATGCTGCAGGAAAAGAACGCACAAGGTAATCCTGTGCGTGCTTATATGCCCATATTCATTACTTTAATCGTCATGTATTATAAGTTATTATGTCTGTTCAAACAAGGACTAAGAAACTTAATTGCATTTATCCGTCTAAAGTTTTCCAAAGGTTAAATCAGGAGGAGAAATAAAAGGAATTGTTTTCTGTTTACAAACCTTCCTTAATTTGGAAAGTTTGCAGCGCTTTAATCAAAGCTACTTTAATATCAATCCTTCATTAAACCGAGCCCTATACAATCATTCATTTGGAGCGTTCTCACGCCTCATTAAAGTCTTTTTCGTTATTCGGCGACCGCGTCTACCGTTTCCCCGAACACAATGAGCGGGTGATTCGGCGGCGAATAACGAGGGCATTTTGTCGGCCGCCTCTCACGTCCGACGCCTTCCGACGCTCAATGAAAGTTTACCTGCAGCCGTAACGAGCGATTTGTCCCCTGGCCCCGGTCCCCGCGCCCCTGGGCCCAAATCAAAGCCCATTCACATCTGCATGCCGACACAATGCTGGCAATTAGGCCGCGCTTGGCCCTACAATCGAACGTAATGCGCGCTCGTTCGATGACGTCGCTAAGCCGGTTGGTCCTGTCTCTCGCCAATTTCATCATTCTTCCAACGCTCTTTAAACTTGCTCTAATCCGAATTCGTAAAAAGGTTCTTGTTACCTGCGCTCAATTTCGTTTAACTTAAGAATTCTTAGAAAATGCAATAATGTAATAGAATCGTTGAAATTGTTAAGACTTATATTACCCTACCTTACCTTGAAAGTACCGACTTTGTAATTATTTATCTATTGTTTATTTTAAAAATGGTAAGGTACTTAATGTTGTAACAGACAACTGAAAAGAGGCAATGGGCGATTTCTGTATTTTTTGGAGGGGAAAGATTGGTGATTAAGTAATAGCGCTATTTTAATACCGACGACAAGTATTTAATATTTTCTAGTCTTTACAAAAAACCTTCTTATTCATACGAAATATATTATACAATGTGTTCTAACTAAAGTGAACTTAAGCAGTGTTGTTCTAGAAATGAGACGGGAAAGAATGCTGTTAATTGTGGATCTATTACAGAGGATAAATAATTATTTAATTCTATTTAATTTACGTATTTATGTAATTTAATTTTCAAAAGGTGTAACTACTGAGTTTTTTCTCAATTCTTATAATTAGAATCTACAACCCGAACCGATGATAACTATAAATTTTCATGCAACGAATTATTCAAAAGTTCAATTCAAATTTCAAAATTGTATCTAAGAGCCAAATTGAATAAAGCATATTTTGATTTGATACGCGTATAACAAACGCAAAAGTGTAAATAGGTAATAATTAAAAAAAAATCATGGAATGGAATCAGAGTATTGCTTGACGATTATAGATACAGCTGTTGATACTCGGTCACAGGGTCAGGCGTGGAGCGCGCCGGGTCACATCACGTCATCACTTCCTTTGTACCTCAATTTGTAGCCAGGGGTCAAATGTACACCATAAATCTTTTTTGTCTCCTTTATCCACTCCAAATTAAAGACACACCGATATGACTTTGAAGTTTGTTGCTCATTGAAATTAATGTTTTAATTTAGAATTAAAATATACCGAAACTTTATGTCGAATTTTTTTTTTATAATGATTGCTTGTCAATTTAAGAAAGAACTTTATCTTTTTGTATTTCATTTATTTTAAAAAGTTATGTATTTTTTTTAAACTATCAATATTGGCGCAGTACCTACTAGGTTTTTTTTTCACATAACAACAATATGTTAATTTATTATTTTAGGTTGTGGATCACGTCATAACGGGAAAGCAGTTAAATATTTAAGATTAATATCGTATTTTTAAAATGATTATAAATTATAATACATTTAGTATATATAACTAAATCGTTTGCGTTAAAGTTCAGTTTCTTAACTGTTTTTGAAAAACGATTTTGTTATCATTAAATTTCTATTAAATCATCATTTGAATGATCATATAATCATTTGAAAAAGAAATGCCTTCATGACCGCTTCATTAAATTTAATATGGATTAAATACATAATCACATGTACTCCCACCATGCAATGGTGCGTTATTGTAGGTTGGTGAATTTTGAATAGGATGTGACAAAAACTAATACGATGCTAAACCTGTCCTATGTTGTGACGGTAATTTCGTTCACCGCGGAGCGCGAGATGAATTACAATCACAAATTAAGCACATAATACCTAGGGTTGCCTAAGATAGATTTAAACTCTTAATATTGCGTTAAGGTCCACATGTTCTATTCACTGAACTATCAAGTATTACTTTGGACGATTACTTTAAAACCTTTTTTTGTTGAAAAATCATAATTGATTTAGATGTTACTTTTATATTGGGAAATAAAAACACACAGTATAATTGTTAAAAATTTAAAGTGAGTTTGCATCAGCATTAGGTTTTTAACGTTAAAATATTGACGCTTAAAGCTATGATATTTGAGCTCGTGGTTTCAACCTTCACTACACTCGTAATCGTCACAATTTCTCCTTAGATGTTTTACGAGTTATGGCAAACCGACGTTACATTAGGAGTGCTACGATAGTTCTCTGTTTCATCTAGAATATTTTGACTAAGCTTGCAAATAAAATATTTGTACAGTTTTTTCCTTTACATTTAGTTTATGGGTGAGCTTATGTAAATTTAAATTAGAATTATATTTTGTAAATAATATTACCTACCTATATGCAATTTCTAAATCTAATTATAAGTCTAATAATACTGTGACAGACTTTCGTCAATTTTTTTAGATATTAAAAATTACGGAAGAAATTTTCATTGTGACACGGAAATGTTTATGATGTTGTTTGTCTGTCTGCGCATCATGCGGAAAACAATGGGATAATATACAACTACATATATATGCTACTGTTTTGTGAAATAGTCCTGTATTCGATCCCCGTTATACTTAAAACTCCCTCTAGTTTCATTTACTAAGCTAATGAGCTTTTAAACTAAATATTTCCTTTATTTATAAGTATAATCATAATAAACTCTTAACTTGTGAACTAATTCCACTTAGTTGCATAAAAATATATATTAAAATATTTGCTGTTTCTAAAGTATTAACGCAGTCATAAAAAAATCTGTTTCGTAAGAATTTTCGCAGATTCAAATTGTAACATAACCTTTACATGTGACCTTTTACAAGTACATTAACAGTAGGTATAACAATATACCTATTATCTTCTAAAATAATTGAGTTCCCATTTCCGGGGTATTAATTACGAAACATAAACTATTTATTCAAAGGTTCACGCGATAAAAACGCGTTCTAGCAACTGGTTTTGAATATGAAGCCTGTAGCTAATATACATAGCGGATGTGTACTGATAAAGATTATGAGAAGATTGGATATTAAGAGTTACATTCCTTTTATCACTTATCGAGTCTATTAATACAACATTATAAATTTAATTTAAACTAATATATATAATAAAAACTTAATGTGAAACTACAGTTTCGCAAACAAGCGATGTGAGTATATTGAATGCGAGCAAACATTAAGAGCAACAAAACCAGCGAATCTTGTATCCTTATTTTACTTCAAGCTTCGACAAAACGGTACAATAATGCCAAATTAACAAGTTAACAATTGCGCAAATCTAGTGTGGGTGATGTCTAGTACACGGGCGTCTGGTGCATCATTAAGGAGCATTCACAGCGTCCGACAATATTCTTCATTTGCGTACCGGGCGGTCGTCATTTGGTACATTGTGTCGGACGAGCTGGATGCCCGCCCTTACCGAGTGCAGTGTGCTGCCGCCTTAATTGTACTCTTGTTTCAACTAAACCATAATTCTTATTAATCGTCTACTATATTAATGTTTTCATAAATATTAAACTTATCGTTATTAAAACATTTTCTTTCCAATACTAAATAATGCCAGCAGCGTAAGAGTTAAGAATTGTTATTTATTAAAGCATTAATTGTGTTACAATTATTAAACGCACCTTTCTATTTTTATGAGATACATAAAAAGTGTAACAAAAGTCATTATTCATAGCGGCGGGCGCTGTCCAAAACAAATCTAATAATATCAGCTGTGCCCACTTACACCCATTAAAATTTCCTAACCGCCTCCAATAACTTATCATCCACGTATCCAATTAAAATGTATAATATTAATAATACTAGCATTCACCTGTCACTCTAATCTATCTGCTTAGTTACGTTGATACGGTTTTGAACTTTATTTTCAACGTTATAGAGACCATAACCGAATATCATTTGTCATAATGTAATGTAAATGAAGAAAAGTGATCGTTGTATAATTGTGTCCATACACGGCTATCAAACATGAATTAGAGAAAGATAAAAAGGTCTCCCGTTTTTTTCTAGCACTCTCGTGTACCGATATTGATACAATCTGCCCGTAATGGAGAGATCCATCAGCAAGTATCGGTTTAAATAGTAAGGCAATTTATATAAATAATTGAACTTATTATAAAGATTAAGGAAAGTCTTAATATGTACACTAAGAAATTTATCTTATAGGATAAAAAAATAAAATGAACTAAAAAATAAAATGACTGTCACTTTGGTAAATTTTATTTAATTCTTACCTCCAATAAAAAGTAAATGTGCAATGAGATCCTCTATATTTAAGAAAAAGTTTTTGCGTTTTTCCATCATGTTGCTCTAGTTCGAGTTGGTACACAATGGCAAAATTTTCGGTTATCTGAGACACGTTTCCTTGTTTTCCTTTACCGCTGAGTGATGGTGGTGTTGGTGCTCACCCGGTTTGAACTTGCGATCTTTGTTTAATGTCTACGTACCACTAGGCCAACGAGGCTATTAATTCAGTCTTAATTAGTGTTTGTAATTTTTTTTTTTTTTTTGGACCCCTGATTTTGATGGGCCACCTGATGGTAAGTGGTCACCAACGCTCTTAGACATTGGCATTGTAAGAAATTTCAACCATCGCTTACATATCCAATGCGCCACCAACCTTGGGAACTAAGATTTTATGTCCCTTGTGCCTGTAATTACACTGGCTCACTCACCCTTCAAACCGGAACACAACAATATCAAGTATTGCTGTTTTGCGGTAGAATATCTGATGAGTGGGTGGTACCTACCCAGACGAGCTTGCACAAAGCCCTACCACCAGTAGACATACATCTTATATTCAAATATGAACAAAAACCGTGAAGAAAAATACAGACGTGAGATGCATTGATTCCATAAACCTGCACTGGAGAAGTGTGGCGGAATAAGCTCCAAGATTTAAAGCTTCCTTCAAGTCTTTTACAAATGTTTGAACATTATAAAACATTAACATCTTACTTACAATATTATTATCTAACATGTATTTACAGAAAATACATATTTTTATTGCATGACTTAAATTTAACACGTGTTTACATAATATAATGTTTAATATCTCAGTTGTGTACGTCAAAAATTACCACACCGTATTTAATAATCATGATGCCCGTGATTAATAAGGTCCCATTACATTTAAACAATGATTAATTTTGAAACGGAACTGACTTCGGTCTGTGTAACAGATATTGCCCCATACTATGAAACTGTTTAAGTATATATATTATGGACAGATAGAGTTGGACGTCGTTATTGAATTATTAATCGATTTAAAATAATAATATATAAAATATTAATTAAATCCAGAGACGTAAATTAATGTGTAAGAAAACCCTCATATACTTAAGTATAATGATGATGAATTCCTCATGACCAATTTTGGCAACGGCGGCCAATCTCAAGGGAGATTAGTCAAACGCGCGGGATATATTATAGTGAACAAGTGTTTGCGCAAATACAGGTGCACTCTCTATTCCCTCACTCTCATAATCCGATGGGACGGCAAAGAGACACGACCAGAATGAGTTCAGGCGCAGGACCAACGGCTTTACGCACTTTCCGAGGCAATGTACACGCTTCCAACTTTTAGACTCCGGGCTGCTACTCTACTCGAAGATTCTCTTCGACAGAAAAAATCGCTTACTTTTTATCGGCTCGATCTGCGGTTCCAACCCAGGACCTCGTTATCTGCGGCCTTATATCTAGCCACAAGACCAACGAGGCAGTCGCTTTAACCTAAATATAATATGTATACTTATATGAATAGACACAGCCGAGTGATAAGATCGCGTGAATTTTAACCGGTGATCGTGGGTCCTAACCTGCTTCCTACTGTGGAAACCTGCATGTGTCTAATTTCACTGAAATTCTGCCACATTTGTATTCCACCAATCCGCATTGAAGCAGCATGGTGGAATAAGTTCCTCATAAAAGGGAGAAGAGGCCTTAGCCCAGCAGTAGAACATTCATAGGCTGTTACAATATGAATAGAAAAGAATAGAATAGAACACATTTTCTTGTACACCACAAAAAAATAAAGAACACATGGATACAACTAATTTTAAAAAAATATTAATATGTCTTCGGCCGATCGTACGTCATACACTTTCATGCGTCCGAGTGACCCTCAAGTCCTATCTATTAGTAACTACTTATTTACAGATACAACTCATCTGATAAAATAATATACAATTTATTTATCTTTTATTGATGAAATTTTTTTAAGCTATTAAATTTTGTTAAAAAAGTTTTTCCTAATAAAAACTAGTAACGGCTTTATAATATTCTTTATATACTTTATATAATATAATATAAATATAATATAATATAAATAGTACACATCAAAGTTAACGTTGTGGTAGTTGCTTAAACCATATCTGAGCCTGCGCCCGAACTGCCGGATCGATCGACCTAAACATTTGATAATGCGACCACAAAATAATAAAATTAATCCACATATATTATCTTTAATAATCCTTGACTATTGTATTTCTTATATTTATAAATACTGAATAATATGTTGTTTTTAATTTTTCGATTACAATAAAAGAGAGATACATCATAAAATAATAGTAACTAGACTATTTTGAAGGTGGCATCCATAATAAATTTTACAATAAGTAATATTTAAGATATTTTAATATGATTATATAAATGTAATAACGATTATGGAATTTTAATATAAATAGGAATGCGTTGCGAGATTGAATCTAAAAATTATTTTATCAAGAGTTTAATAAGGTTGTACCTTTATGAATCCTTTATAAGAAAAAAAGTTACGATATATATTTTTTTTTCTGTAAAGCCAGAATAACATGGCCATGGCTTATAGTTAGTATTAAACATTGGCACTACAAGAAAAGTAAATAGTTAATAATGAAGGATATATTTAATCATATAAATAGACTGGACTACCTCGTAGGTTGAGTAGCTAGTTCTAGCTGCATAATATGGAGGTCCTGGCTTCGAATTCCTCGATTCGAATACAAGTAATTGGTTTTCCTGTTAAAAATAATTCATTAGCAGTGTCGAGTTACGAAATTGTTAGTGTTTTACAGCCTCATGCCTCGAAAGTGCATATATCCGTTGTTCAGCTTCTCATATCTCATCATTCGTGTCGAACTGTTATCATATTCGATTAAGAGAATGAGGAAATATTTGTGCACACATATGTGCACTGTTACATATGTATATATATATATCTGAGCAGGTGGCTAGTATCTAAGATTGGATAACCGTGGCCAAAATTTGGTCAGCTATTTATTTATTAAATAAGCTAACTTTATTTTAATAGAATATCAATTTCATATTAAAATTTAGTTAATATTATTAACATTTTAAATGATATATTTTATCATAATAATTTTGGTTATATTATAACGACAATTTCCATCAAGTTTTAAATTAGTATCTAAATAAAAATAACAAGATACTCTTGAACTGGGTTGGTAAATTCCTTGTAATTCATTAAAATTAATAGTAAAAGTAGAAGTGCTTTATAAGCATAAATATTAGAATTTCTTACACGTGTACGTATGTGTATGTGTGCTCACCTTATTAGCTCGCCGTTTGCCGGCATTCGACTTCATCAAAATAACTCACTCTGACTTTATTTTACTTCAGTATGCAAATGCACTCCAATTAGCGGGACTAACGTTCCTTGGTAGGTATTACTCATTATTTCAAGCAAGGATTTTTTGCGAGCGTACTGCGACGCCGTAATTAACTATGAACGGGACGAGTCCTTCAGCGTTTGCTTATTAACGTCTAATCTTTGTTGGCGACGGTCGATCTTAATTTATTCAATTAAATAATTAAACAGTAGGTGAAGGTTGCGGCCCTCTCACTGAAATTTAAAAACTTAACGTTCATTGTCGTAATGACGACTCGACGAGTATACAAGGGGGAGGCGAATTAATCAAATAATACCGCGGAGGTGCGGGGCCGCTGCCCCTCGCCCGCACCCCTCCGTGGCCCCGCGCACGACCGCGTGCTTCAGTTGCGACCGAAACGTTGCATGGGGAAGTGTCGTCGATCCCCTCTAACGCATCTACTTTTTTCGAAGTTCTCTATACAGTTTTTGTTCTAAAGTTTTACGAGAAGGTTTTTGTGCTTCAAGTCTTTTGTCCTGTCGAACTTGAAGGATACGAGACTGCTTTCGGCGGTGTAGTTAATCGAGTTAATACGTTTAGTGCTTTTTTTTTGTTATTGTTGAGTTTTTTTGTTTGGTGCATCGTGCCGGTTCGGAGTTCGACGATTCTATTAAGGCACCAAGTCTGGTCGCGTGAGACCTCCGGGAAAAAGCCTGAAGGTAATTATCAATAAGATTTGTTCGTGTTGCTACAGAAATGTAATGTAAATGCAGTGTGTTCACATGCCAAATCTAGTACGAGAACAATGTGGTTTGTTTGTAAACAAAACTGCGTACTTATTATATGTGAAGAAACTAAAATGGCATGTGTATTGTCACTACACTGCAACTCTTAGTATAAGAAAGTGCCGCATGTTACATAGTATAAAGAACTATTTGACAACTTATTGTCTGACTTCGTCGAACGACGGCCTTTAAGAATATCGTTAAACAAATACCACGAGCAGCTGCAGAGTATTCAAGCTACCTTTTACTTAGAAATACAACAATGCATTGTAAAATACTCGGGAAAGTGCAAGACTTAGTCCTTTGCAGAAACTGTGTACTCTTAAAAGTAATAAAATAAATATTTAAACAAAACCAGCTAAAATATTGTGCTAAATTGAAATGTTATGAAAGCATGCGGCACTCTTTTTAATAAAAGTGTTCATACATTAGGTATGCGCTACAAATAGGCACTATCTTTGAATCAGTAATTAGAAAGATTCGGTGAGCACAGTATTCATTATTTTACTGTCAGGTGAAACTTAATTACTTAAAGATAATTAAACCATTAAAGATTTATTTACTTTGAACATCAATTATGTTTAAAATAGACATCCTTTTAATTAAAGCTTTAACGGAAAGTAAATAGAGAGAAAGAGAGAAAGGGGCGCCGAGACTCACAACCCTTCATCATCTTGTGCCAGAAATTAAAGTTTCAAATTGCCTTAAAACAAATCAGAAGAAAAAAAGATTGCTTCGACTTACGTCATTCTATAGTTGAAATCATTGCTAAATAGCTGGTTTGAAAATTAATTTTTAAAATATGTCTAAGCAATATTACACGGACCACTTCATTTCATCGCCGGTTTAATTAAAAACGAGTGCCCGCACCCCTCCCTCCATTTCGGGTTGAAGTACACCCTGCCCCCGCATGGGCGTCTCGCTCCGCTTATATTTAGATAATTGTACAATCATCTAAATTAATGAGTCTCTCGTCCGGTCCTGGCCTCTATTGTTTTATATTTACGTTACCCAGAGATATATGGGGACAATTTATTTTGTTAATAATGGATTTTCATACCCATGTTGCCAACCTGACGTAGGTCCCACATAAATCTTGAAGAAATTAGGTTACTATAATAATAAAAATATATCATTTCTACTAAAGAGTCGAAGAATATAACCAGTCGGTTCATAACTCCCTGTGTTGACGACAGTGATAGAGCTCAATGCAATTAAAAGTTTCACTACGTGCGTGGACGAGGCGCCCGCGCGCGAATATCTACCTTAATTTATGCCAACGATAAGCTTGAGTTATGAGAGCCAATTAATAACTTATTTTAGGTAAGATTTTATCGAGTAAACTATTAAAAGATGCTATGAAATTTAACGAGATCGATTTTTCGAAAACTAATGACTTTTCTATTACAAAATGATCTTTACTGTAAATACAGTACAGCAATGCAAGGTCTATATTGGAAAGCTAATATCGTAGAGAATGGAGTTATGAATCTTGATCTGTAAACATCTCAATGTTTGTAAGGAAATTTGTTAGACTTTAGTCTACGGATACGGGAATGTAACCGACGAATCGAATTTAGTCTATCATACAGCTCTCGCTAAATTAAATGCATCAAGCAATAGGAGGACGGTTGGAGCGGGCAGCTCTCCCCGGAAGGCCCCAGGCGATCTGCCTAATGAACCCGCACCTCCCCCGCAGCCTGATTTATTAACGAATTAAATGCATTCTGCTGCACCCTCATGCAAATACATGATATATCTACGTAAATCATACGTTAAGATTCTTATGCTCTTAATTTAATTAATTATTGTTTCCATATTCATTTCTTTAATTAATTATAACGCTTCGTGTCTACTCGTATGTGTCATATTTTCTTTTAATAGCCGTTGTTCATACAAGCTAATTTATATTATTACCAAAAATATAATTTTATCTTTTTTTTTTATTCTGCTTTTTAATTAATATAACGTCTATGGACTTAAAAATTTTCGTAATAATATTTTAATGGCAACACTCACGTATGTTTTTTACAAAGTTGGATATGCTAACACTGAAAACACTTATTCATGGTGTATTACTAATGGCTGGCTGACTTATTGGCACGTAAATTCTGAATATTTTGAGCAATCCTGTGTTCATTTTAGATATTAATAAATAATTTATTATTATTTTTCGAAATATGGTGCAATCCACAGGTTAAAAGCGATTCAAGTTGTTTTACATAAAATAAAATGTGTTTGAAGCACTTAATTTCCTCTTAAACTCTGATGTAAGACTTCAAAAAATCCTATGCAATCTCTCTTCAATAACTACTTATATTTAAAATAATAAATAAAAAGGATGAGTCCTTTCTTGTTACCTTCATAATTGAATGAGTAAGCTCCAATCTCCTCAAAAGTAAAGAAACAAACTCTTAAGATCTCACTGCTGGGCTAAGGCCTCCTCTCTTTGAGGAAGGTTTGGTAATGAGAATTGGTGGACACAAATGTGGCATCCAACACGTGCAAGTTTCCTTACGATGTTTTTCTACCGCCAAGTACGAGATGAATTATAAACACGGACTAAGCACATGATCCTTGCCTGGGCTTGAACTCGCAATCATCGTAATCTTCATCTAATCAAGATTGGACCTACTTCCGTCACACTGCTCCACTACAGGTTTGGCGTCTTTAACTATCTGTGTGTCAGAATTTCACACAACACCAGATGCAGATTTTCTCAAGATTATTACCTTAACCAGCGAATACAAAACGAATTGAAAACAAATTAAGCACTTCGACCTGATGCTCTCCCGGATTTGAGCTCGATAATTACGGATATCCACGTGTTACCATTTCTATCCTAAATAGCATACAAGTTAAAGCGATTCGAGGAATATACATTTTTAATTGAATTCTCTCAGTTTAGTGTAATAGTTAGTGTTATACATTAAGGTATTGAATGTAGACGGTCTACTCATATTATTGTTGCATCCATTATTCAGTACCCGGCCGGTAAGGGACCGCGCGCCGGCGCTGCTAAATTATTAAACACGCGTTATAAACACGCCACCCCAACTTGTTCTTGGAATATCTGTACTTGGCGGGAGTAGATCTCAGAATCATTGCTTCTAAGCATAAGTTTCCATAATCTTCTTACTTTTTGTTGTTTTATAAGTCGTTTATCGCTTATTTATTGACGGATCTTGCCGTAACTTCGATAATTTTGAATAAATTTTACAGTCAGTACATACATTACAATAAAGTTACATACACCTTTGACCTCACGACGATCGGTGATTTTATTTTTTCGGTTCTTAATTTAAATGTAATAATAAAGATTCTAGTATTTCTTAGTCACACTATTTGAGCCCGAATAGGAATTCTCATTGAGTCAGTAGGCTCACACACCTGCTTTGATATCGCGCATGCCCTCTCCACTCCGTAAGTCCACATTGAACAAACCGGTTTCGATTACAGGTTATACCAACTACAAAGCTACATATCCTTTTGGCGGAAACGAACATCTCGCCATAGATTTAATATTCAATGTATTTGATTATTCCGAAATTCTATCCCATTTGGAATTTCGAAAGAATTTCCATTTTCATAAATTAATTGTATAATAAAATATATTAATACTAGCTATTATTTAAACATTTCAATGATGTGATGAATATTTTTCTATTTAATATATTAGTTTATATTTTAGATTCGTTCGTTCACAATGTTTTCATTTCTGTATTGTTATTTGGAAATCGACTATATACTTATTTACTGGACGATTACCGTTCTTGTCCACTATTCTAGGAATAACCAATTTAACCTCAGAGAAAAATAAACAAAGTCACACAAAGTTTATTTATTCTGTGGCGAAGATCGTCTCCAACTATGGCATTCAACGATATTTATAAAAACCAGAGACAATAAAGCTATTATTTAAGCACTTGTTATTTATTGATATGAATTAACGATGAAATATGTTATATTCTTATTTGAAACGTAAAAAATATGGTGAAAATAAAATTATCTGATGCAATTATAAGAACTTGCATAACTTAGAACTGTTAATGGGATAAAATTATTTTTCTTAGTCTATTACTTAACTAATAGCATGAATTATTTATGTAAAGTATAGCATCACGTTATAATTGAAAAAAAAAAAACTCTAAAGGCGCCGACGTAACAATATTTGTATTGAATATTAAATAAAATAAAGCATAAAAACGATTCGAACATTGAACGCTAAAAAACGGTATTAAAACGAGAAATATTTAATGTTAGAGACGAAGCGAGATGCAAGATCCGGTTATCCTTAATTTCCCTCCGCGTGCGGCCACTCGACTTGTGCCAGTCATCCTATTTGATTATGGAGGAAATTTAGTATTGTAATTGGTACTATGTATTGTTTTGTGAAACGGACGCAGTGTCGTTTCAAAATCATTAGAGGATTGCTCTTCAATATCTGTTACCATTAACAATAACCAATATTACTGTTATATAATATAAACTAAGCTAACGACCAGCTTGTCGTTCCGGCTTTACGTGAGTGTTTTTGATTTAAATAATTTAATTATAATGTTATTGAAACAAATATAATATCACGCAAAGCGACCTGTCCACTGCGCTCGTACTTAGCCAGCCCACCCAGTGATAAAACATCTTAACCTTTTTTTGCGCGTTCTTTCTTTCATCTTAATTATAATATCCAGAAATTTATTTTTCTAAAGTGTAACGACGATCAAACAAGCTTTATCCTTTTTCATAATGCAAGTAATGACTGTTCAGTATACATAAACACTGCCGTAGACTAATAATAATAATAATAGTAATAATATCCTGGGACATTTTTCACACACGGCCATCTGATCCCAAATTAAGCTTGTACAAAGCTTGTGCTATGGAAACCAGACAACTGATATACTACATATACTACTTTTCTTTTGTTAATACATACTTATATAGATAATTACATCCAGACTCAGGACAAACAGACATGTTCATGCACACAAATGTCTGTCCTGGGTGTGAATCGAACCCACAACCTTCTCTATCATCTACCAACCACGCCAACCGGCTCGTCTGAATGAATACTGATATCTTAACTGTCGAAAGTTATGGTTTCTTTATAGCGTTGACCACGTGCACCTGGAGAACAATTATTTATCTTAATACATGAACATTATAACTGATAAGGATTACAAAGAAAAATCAAATCTATACGAATTATTACTTTTTGTAAAAATAAAAAATCTCTTTTTGATTATATCATAACTTTTATTTTATTTGCTTAATAAAATAATTATAAAGCTCCCATTCCTTTTATTGTCTCCGTCTGAAAAAAAAACAAAACGTTATAATCCAAAGTTAGTATTGCCAAGGTATTGCTATTAAATATTGTGTAAGAAGGTCTAATAAATGGCTATCGTTAGCTAATAACCGCTATAAACGAAGCAAGACAGAGCCCATATTTCACCCGTCGCCATAGCAACGGGCGAAACAAACACGCGCCACGCTGCGAGATTATAAATACTACTAAGTATGGAAGTGGTGAGAGTGCAGTAAAAGCGGTGTGTCCACTATCCCGCCCATACCTCGATTTAGCCGCAAAAACTTGAATCGCTGTGTTAATTCATATTCGCATTCCAATGCATTAGCGACTAACTAATTCATTGTTTATACAATTTAAAAGAAACGCGAATATTGTCGAATCGGCTATTAATTTCGCGATTTCGATGTCGTTTTGTTGTTCTTATTTTAAATGTATCATACACAGTGACGTATTGTTAGTGTTGACCCTTAAAACTAACCCGTAAGCAGAGTTTAGAACAATATGTTGCTTCATTATCGGGGCGTCCGTATCGCTAACAGCAACTAAGTAGATTACAATCAGCTGGAAAGCTTGTTCGAGACACGAAATTAATTAAAACAAGTTTGTTCGCGGATCCTATGCAACGAACAAAGCCGCGCTGAGTCACTAGGTAATTACACTATAATAGACGTCTGTGAGGCGCCTCAAATCTAAAATTATCTTTGGGCTCATTACTGTAAGCCAATGATGACTTGATGAACGATTAAGGCAGCAATTTGATAACGACAAACAATACCAACTTTATCAGACACGTCTCAAATATTAACTTAGCAATAATTTAATTGGAGAGACAAGAAATACATTCAACAGGCACGGATGCTAATATCGTTCCTATTCGTATCGCTTTTTTAATTTTATAAATTTTTGTATAAATTATGAAAATATCATTCTTTATTGAATTTTATAAATCGTATTTCGGTAAATTAAATGTTGTTGCATTAATATAGTATTAGTAAATATTTGTTACTATAGTTTTGAATAGAAAACAAATGTTGTCGTTAATCAATTAACGTGACCTCGGCTTTTGTGACTTCGGCTTATATAAATAATACATTATATGTTCAGTGACATTTCGTTGATTGTGTAAAATATATATCTTGTCCATAGTCTGACGAACGTAAAAACAAAATTTAAATGTACATTTAATATACAAGGCTTGCAGATAATACAATAGATCTAATGATTACGAAAACATAAGGAAAATGAATATAAGAAGCGTTGATTAATTTCATTTTAAACAGATTATACACCACAAAGGCTTCAAGTAACGCAGCCAACCCTTTAAGAATGTTCTAAACGCCAATTTTCTATCCTTATATTGTGGTGATCGCGCCATGTCATCGGGAATTTTAATTATATTCCATGATTAATTATGTGTAACGAGGGAAGATGCCTGATTGATGAGCCGACTTGTTCTTCGTTTGGCATTGTCTCGTATTAATTGCGACTTTTAACATCGTACTCAGTCTCATTGTTTCCAATATAGTGGGCGATCTAATTATATCTATTTTAAAAGCTGACTCATTGCTTTTATTAATTTTATAATACCTAAGATAATGTCTAAGTTGTTAGTCTGACTCACTCTTAATATCCTTATTAAAATTTTAGATTGTATACGGCAAATTAATTATTTAATATTAATAACAACGGAAGTAAGATAAATATAGCAAACTAATTGACTTCGGGATTTGGTCCGGCAATTTAGTCGGTCCTTGATATCTTTCAACATACATTATTTTTTTTTTAATTTATTTATCCAGTTTTTTTTTTTTAAATTTAAAATTAAGTACATGACATTGAATATGATAAATGTTGTTCTGTAATATGTTTTGAAGTTAAGATACATAATTGCATTGTCCTTATAATAAATAAACCTATAAAGTTTTAATATAATAATTTATATGTAAAGTATTTATTTAATTATTATGTGTGTAACAAATACCTACGCATAAAGTCTGTCTGATATTGTTTTCGGATCAAATCAAATACCACTAAATCATAAAGATACACTCGCCTCACTTTGTAATAAATATTAAAGTTAAGTATAACTAACGTATCTAGAGTTAAAATGTCATTGGCTAAAACTCAAATAACTGTTTAGTTAAAAATGTTAAAACGTGGCTTATCTTAAGTCTTAATACAATAAGCCATCTGTTAAATTTGTGACGATTGACGATATCCGTGACCTATTGACAGAAATGTATTCAAGCAATCTCAAGGATGTATTATGAGGACAATACTAGTTACATACGCATAAATTTAAAATACGCTAACTTTTTATATGAAATCATTAATTTGAAATAATTTATACCAACTCCAAACATACAAAAAGCTATCAAGAAGTTAATTATAAAAATAACAATGGAATCATTAATTATCGAAATAGGGACATTCTTAAATGAACCTCTAAGGCTAAAGATTACGAAATGACATCACCATTATTTTAATTGCATTTAACCTTGAAAAAATAATAACAGCCATTTTTTTTTAAACTGTCAAAATGACATGCAGACGGACAAAAAATATTAACATAAAGTGTAGTGTTTATTGCGTAATAATAAATTTTATAATGGACTTAAACATGAATATGTACTTAATTTCCAATTATTTTGTTTGAAATTTGAAGTAGAATGTTGTAATTCGGTAGCTCTTGAGTGAACGCTTTATAATAAGGCTATGCTTGTGATAAAAATACATATTTTTTAATGTGTTACGTCTATGAAAAGGAAGTTATGTATCATATTATTTAATTGAAGTCTAAAATAAATATAAGTACTTTAAGAACAATCCTATAATATTTTTATAAATAAACGGGTTTACTATCAAGGAATTCTTGACATTTTTCGTTTTAATCACGACGTCGCCATTTTCCTGGAACATGTCGATTACTTCTCGATGAGTGCAACAGGATTTTATAATAAAAATTAATATTCTATATAATATTTATACATATATATTCTCGTGAAGTATGGATTATATTATAATAACAATATGATTGCGTAATTTGTGTGATAGACATTTTATAAATGTATAAAGAATATAATCAACTTTACGTTATTTAACGATTTAAATGTTTGTACCAGACTTCGATATTTCCCACACACTTTGAAGTCGTCTTTTGTGGTTTATCTAATCTTCGCAGGGCGGGATATTTGCACGGTGATAATAAAATGGCGAATGACCCATTATACGCCGCGATTTACAACGTTTCTTTGCTTTTCAATTTAAGTATTTTTCCATACCCACCTAATGAGTAATTTTCTATCGATTTCTTTGTATTCAATCGATAAATTAAAATTTAATTAAACATTATTTAAACGAAGAACTCCATAAAAAATATCACTAAATTAAATAAAAATTTGTTAAAAATGAGTAAATAAAACAAAATTCGACATAAACAGTTCACTCACCCCCGAATCGGCTAGAGGGTGGCCTAAATTGGCAGCGGTTCAAAAGGGTCCTTCCCATACGTTAAATACGCAATTCGGTGCTCAGTACAATCAGCCAAATGAGCTCGCGTCGATTCAATCAATTACGCATCTTTTTAAAGGCAACTTGGGGATGATGAGATCAGTAGGTCATGGTTACCTACTCGATTTGAGTACATAGATCTTGATCAAAAATATATGAGTCTTTAAATATATTGAAATAAGCTTTTCTGTGCTACGATTTAAGTCATAGGTTTATTTTTTATCAATTATTAATTATAATCTAAGATGCAAAACATTCTGTTTTTGACAATAACACAAATCTTTGACCTAAAAGAAGAAACATCAAATGACTTGCGTGTGCGCAACATAAAATATTACACAGGATATTTTGAACATAAGACGGTCCTTACAATTAAATGTCTTTTATTTATAAAAAGAACCGTCTAATAAAAATAATAACAACGGCGTCTGGGTGTCTATAGGGGAAGTAGGGCCTAAAGATTCCCGCTGCGTCGCTCGTTAGCTACACAAAAATAGATAAATTATTTTTATCTGCCAATTTACCCCAATCTATATCATTGTTAATACTCGATGACAGCTATCATTTAGTAAGAAAAATTAACTGCAATTTTGCGAAGATAAAGTTTATCATTACAATTATTGTAATATCATGTTAATGTTTGATAGTGGTAATAAAAAAAAATCTTCACTCAATCCGCTTATTGCGTTTTTGCTTCAATACTAATGAAACTCGATGGAATCATGAATAACTTGAAATTTTGTTTATAGCCACACACACTTTGAATATTTATAATATTTTTAAATTGCTATATAGGAATTTATATAAAACTAAACAATCTCTTATGGTATGTGTCACGTTTAAAGAAATTTATGCTTATGTTTAATTCTATTGACTTAAATTTAGAAGTTGTAAATTGAACTACAGTTTTAGATTGTATGTTATTGGGAGTCCAAATTTTGTATTAATAAGAAAATTTTGGTAAAAACAAGCTTTATGTAGAAATTTAAATTTCATTCAACGTTTTTTGTTATTTTAAAAAGTACTATCCTAGAAGGGGTCAATAAGACGTTAATAATCCAAATCAAAACAGACTGATTCTACAATACTTATTATTATTATTAATTTGTATAAAGCAAATCAAATAATCAGTGTACATATTGTTCGTCCAGGATGGGACATCGAAAAAAAATCATTTGTTAAGCGAATAAAAAAAGTGTTTCGGTTCCATCGTTTCGAGCGACGAGCGAACGAATGCAAGCTACGAGCCGTATCTCCGGCCGCAACAATACCTTATCTTATCATTACCGCCCCATCCCGATGAATTACCATAACGCTCATTTGCATGTACCGACGCGCGTTATTTACGAATGGGAGATGACGGATTTTCTTCCGCTGTCGCTGGTTCGGTTACCGAAATGAATTGTCATTTGTGCTTTGTTTTCATTCTGTTCTAAATTAATTTAATATTTAATCATATTTTAATTGTTTATGCATACATTCGCTCTATGTATGCCACAAAATAATAAATTTGTGATAATTGAACATAGATAAAGGTTTCAGTCAATCAATGAATTTGTTTGTTTTCTAATGAAAATAATTTAATTTTAAAACGCAGAAACATATTTCTGTAATTTGTCTTCGCTTTGAAAGGTAATGTCATCATTATATTTTAAAGACAAGATAATAAAAAAGTTACGTTAACAACTTAATAAGAAATGTCATTGAATATATTTTGGAGAAATTTTAATCGTTACTCAAGAGAGATAATGCCCCCCTAGCACATAAAAAAATCCAGGCACTCCGAAAAAAATTGTTCATCAGCCATCTCAACGCAAGTAATATTCGCTTGTAATGTTTTAATGCGCACTCAAAATTAGGGAGCACTGATAAAATGGGAAGCAAGTCTTAAATTACTCACTTACAGAGTAGTTATCCGAAAGAGCTTTTAAATCATTCACAAAACACTAATGGACGTGGGGGGATGGTGCGGGGCGGGGGGAGAGCAGATGTAGTCCCAAGCGAGCAATGAAATGAAATGGAGATATAACAATATAAAGGTGTGTGTCTGAATTACCGTGAATTGCAATTCGACAGTGCGGGACGATCGAATAAAAGGGGAAGACATCTGATAAGTGTTAGAATATTTCTCGAATACGATTTTTCGATCAAAAGCATCTTTAAAAATACTTCCACAAAACTAGCTTCTTGTAAGTTTTAATCAATCGCTGTAAGTAAATCCTTTGTCAGTTATATCTTAAAATAAACGAATTGTTGTTAAAGTGTATCGTTTAAAAATGTTGAGTACTAGATCAGTAGCGTATCTCAGATTTATAATTCATTTCATTTACATGTTGAATAAACTAAAGCACACTGTTCCGGGGAACTGTTGCAGGAATAATAAATGTCGAGGGGTCTGTGAGGGGAGCCCAAGTGCCATTATTATCGGCGGCAATTTAATTAGATCCCCTGCGTTATTACCACTGATTCGTTTTATAATGCCGCTCTAATACCCGTCCGACGACTGCATATAGGTACTCTTGTTTGTTATAGAAAATTTAATACGACAATACAAATTACAGTTATTGGGAACCAATTATAGTTGCATGTGCTTGCCGACACCGATAGTCACGATATAAATTACTGCTTGCGTCCGATGCTATTCTAATAATAATATTGTCTAACCTATAATAGCAAGCACATAAACCAGTACTCGAGACGTGAGATACGATCTCGATTATAATCTGTTGAAACACGATCTTTACGCATTTATTTACGTCTTAAAGTACTTACAAAACGTTAAAATAGCCTTAAACTTGTAAGTATCCGTTTGTCGATGTCGTAAACAGGAAGATTGCGATCGAAAATCTCAGCGTTTATTACGCCCGATAGGACTGAACTTCACCTAAAAACCATAAAATTGCTTTCTGTACGTCGGAATTTGACCACTTGATGCAATCACCCGCGGAATAGGCTTCCGGTTCATCGATATTCGTAACGAATCGTTGAAATTCAATAATTATCCCGAACACGACTTCATTCATAAAAAAACATTAAAAAAAAGTGTGAATGAAAAGAGAAAATTCGTTAGAGTCAACGCGAGCACTTTTTGTAGGTCGTACAACCCGAATCGACGGCGGTCGTCGATTCTTAACCGTTTCGTTCCGTAGCACACATAGTAGATAAGATTCAAAGTGAACAGGCGGTAATCAGTGCGCGACCAAACGGGTTGAATGGAAGTCCGATCGGCGTCCATTCATTGAAGCCTGGATGCCTTCACGCGAGGGAAGCCTACAACGCTAGCAGCCACGTGTACCCTAACGAATCACGATAATGTACATCTGTATCATTGGTGTATTCTCTCTCGTAGCGTATTGCCCAATCGGTAATTATTTTAAGGTCACGTTTGTTCACATATCACAAGAAATACCACGAGATTAAGAATCTAGATCGACGGACCCTATGTTATGATGTTAAATTTAATGTAATTTATTTTCTCCCGCTTTGATCTATGTAAACAGGTCAAATCAAAGAGTAGGAAATGTGTTAGTTGTATTTTTATTGCCAGCAGTAATAAATTTATGACTAGTAGGTATACCTACATGCGCCCACGCCGCGTTTAGCTCAATAAAATGTTCGGAACACAATAAATATAACACAAGGACGTTCTTCAAAGACGCCTCACTGATGATAATGAAGATAAAAAAATGCGGTTTAATTATATATGTATAATAACCGTTACGTTTATTATAGATGCAAATGTACCGTAATATGACTGTACAGTTTTCAAATTTTGTAAAATTATCAACCTTTAGGAGCAGACTAAGAAAACATATAATGTTAGTAGTGATTCAAAACGATCAAAGTTGCTTGTAAAGTCTAGTCGATAATAATGTTGTCTTACTAAACAGGATTAAGAACGGTAATGCATTGACGTCGATATAATTTTGTTCATTGTTCTTAATTTATATTACATGGACGTAAACAAAACATTAATGGCGCATATTATAGTGTGCAGTCTGTATGAAATTAATGTTTATTCCATGACATAATATAAACACTGGTTCAACGCCAAATGCTACTTTGACGGCATCCTTGGCCTGATATTAATTTAACGCTCATTTTCGCCTCGTTCATAACCATGCTTCTTTATTCTTAATAGAAATATAAAAAAACGTATTATAAACATGTATTTTAAATCTATGAACCTGTTGTGACGGTATAAACAGTATAAATGTTATTAATATATTATTAAAATAAAGGCAAAGGAATAATTACAAATAGAAAATTCTATGACAAATTGTATTGCAATATTTGTTTATTTTGATTAGACATTATTATAAATTATTATAATTATTTTACGGTGGAGAAATAGAGAAACATTATATATTTTAAAACCAAATAAATATCTACTAATCCGATATTTTTTTCATATTATTATAATGAGAAACACATCCACTTTTCGTGTGATTAATTAACTTCAAATATTAAAAGTCTTAATTGCTAATTTAAGAGTCATTCACGAGCAATGAAATATTAATGAATTTAGTTTTAATTATGTGTTTAAAATAATATCGCAATAAATTAATATAAGTATTTGAAAATACATCGAGTTATCAATTTGATTGATGTTGATGAGTGAGATTTCATTCCAAACAATACAAAATCAATTAAAACCATATAAAATTCCTTATTTTTTCTTAAATGGCTATTTTGTCGATATTTCTATAAAATTGAAATAACTTTTATGTTTTAATGACCAACATATCATTATACTAAATTAAAAAAAAAAACCACTCAAATCGTAAAATAAATTCGGGGACATTTTTTGTCTCACGTCATCTTTTGTCCCTCTTCCGTTGAATCAAAGTTTTTATAAAGAGCCCAGTTGGGTTACATTATGACAAACATTCCCGGGTCTGGTTTGGGAGGGGGGATGGAATGCGGCCTACCTGCGCGGGAGTCGACCACCGCTAATCAATTTAGCTTTATTATCGTACAATAACGCTTCATTACAATACATATTTATTTGTTTTTGTAGTTTCTTTGAATGTTGAATGAAATACTAGTTGTTAGTACTAGATGTCGACTCATATAATTCTTTTAATAATAATAGGGTTGATTTAAGATTGAAATTTATAGCAAACATTTTTTAGCAATAAGTCATGTATGTATGTCATGTACCATTTATGTGTTTATTGTAGTGTTTGATACATTTTAAAAAGTAATCTTAATATTTTGTTGTCTTTGAAGCTTATCATTGAATATATATACTAACATATTGGTTTTTTTTTTGTATATTTGCTGGGAAGGCGAATGACTCCAAGAGTAGAAGTTACTTCCGATATGCATTTTATTAATCAGGGTTTATTATAGTAGGATTATTAATAGTATAAATTAATAGTAAATGCTTATTGGTTTAAAACGAGTACCATACGATCAGAACCTGTAAACTAGGAAACCCCGTACCTTAGGGGCCAATGTCTAAAAAAATTCATGCTTACATTAGTCAAGCTCATTGTTATGTTTACTTTTAATGTTTAAATAAAGAGAAAAGAAATAGATATTTGTTATTACTTTTTAATCGGTCACGAATACATTTAATATATGTATGTAAGAGATTAGGACTCATTCAATATATTATTCACAAAAAAACGTAATACATATTCATTAATTATTCCAACAAATTAATTTTAATAATAACAAAAATATTATTACATAAAGTCAAATAACTTTTTTTTATTCAAAAGTATATGACAGAAAAATAAATTATTATTGTAACGTAGTTTAATTGGGGTGACAAATAAAATCGGGTCACAAGAAGCATGTCAGGGGCCACCTGGCATCTGTCTGTCAGTGTAAAGATTAGGATCTATTCATGTAATTTCATCGAAATATCAGATTTATTTTAAATGTCATAAAGATCATGTTAATATTCTAATATTATGTTAAGTTTGTCACGATCACAATAATAGGTCATATCAGAACTTGATCTTTTTCTTTACACAAAACCGTTCGTTGAATAATGTGATAGATATCGAATACGTATATGTATCACAGAAATCTTACTGATATAATTAAAAATATAAACATAATATGAAAACACAAATGATGCTAATTTTAAGTAGAAGAAGACACGCTACGTGGTCGGGAACAGCGAAATCCGAACTAAAAAAAATCCAATAATATCCTTTAACTTGTCAATCTCTTAAAGCCAATCTGACAATTGAGATGGATTTTCATCTGATTTAACAAGGAAAAAACCTGGTAAATTAGAATCAGTTAATACATCAGTGAGACCACCCACACTACTCCTGGACAGCCCCATGTCCATCAATGTCACTATTTATTCGTAGAACAAAAAACTTCCATCACCATACCATCAGTCGTGTATTTTATCATATACCTTCTATATCTTCGTGATTTTTTTTTTCTCATATCAAAGTATTTATAATAAATACACATATATAATAATACACGAAGCGATTTTTGTGACGAGGACTTCTTTCGTCTGATTTTTAAATTTAGATTTAGCGACTTTATTTTTGAACGTTAGATTTCAATAGCGGTCACTAACGAAGGTCGTGTATTACATACATTCAAGAGTCATCGTATCTCAAACTGTATAATTAGCTCTCCGAATTGTCAAAGAAAATGCAATGCTTAGTTTTACTAAGAATCAATCTTATTCAAGGCTACACAGGTTTCGTACAAGAAAACTATATTTTAAATCGTTAAAATTACTATTCATATTGTTTATAAAATATAAAATTATGAAACTGTAGTCAAAATTCTTAAGATAATAAAAATCTTACAAAAATATCAAAAGGGAGTAAAACTGGTAAGGTATTTTTTTTATAAAAAGTTACACGTGTAGCAATTGTTATTAAGTTGAAGAATGCTTAATGAGCATTGTAAGGATAAGCGGGACAGAGCACCGGTATACTCTAATTAGTATAAAACAAAGGCATTTGATAGGTGAAATGACATCACGCGGAGCCTCAGGCTAGAGCTAATGAGGTAGAAATGAGCCTCCGATTAACATCCCACTAGATCATTTATTTGAAACTGGAGTTTTATATCATTAAATAAATATCAAAGACTGTCTTGCAATGATGGAGCCTAATGTTCTTGTATTTTCCAATTATAGACTGTTTTAATTCAAAGTGTACTTTATTAAGAAGTCTTGTTTTTCTTTCCCATTAATTTGTTTCGCAACGTACGACAAAAAATATTATAGCTGTACGCATATAAGGGCAGAGAATATTGAACCTTATAAGTTGTTTTATTTATTTCCTAATGAAAGAAAAACAAGTTGCTTAAGACCATCTACTTCTATATATCAGATATTTTGTATGTTTATCATTAAGGTAATCATGTTACGTTAAAAGCACTTTAGATTTTTATATTGTTTAATAGTTATTATATTTTTCCTTCCCGTTATACGTAAACGTATTTCTTTCAACATATTTCAGTTTTTAGAAATTAAAATAAAACTAAAATCGAGTATTTTAAAAGGAAAAAAGAAATTATCAATTTAAAGACCATATTTGCATACGACGTCTAGATACTTTCGGATGTAGGTTAACGAAATGCTATTTCACCCACTTAGCGGCTCAATTGCAGCAAATTATGGCCATTATACGTGTAAGTGTATTAAAATTTCAAATAGAAATAATTTTAATACATTTCCAGTGTTCTTTAGATTTCTTCGATGTCGTGACTTAGACACCGAAGTTGCCTTTGTAACAAACCCGCAACCGACTATTAAGAACATCAATAGAGTCATTTGTTGCGCGGTGATTACAAAGCGATCCGATGTCCGGTAATTAGTAGTATTATTTGATTGAAATTAACTACATTTATTATAATTGAACCTTTTATATTCTCCGCAGCCGCGGGCCGTCCCGATCTCCAACTGATCAAAGAAGATTATTAATCGTCTGTTATTAATAAACAAATCGCATGTTCGAGTAAGTTAAAAAGAAAATCAAAGTGGCGGTAAGACCTGTTATAGAATTAAATGTCGCGGTTGACATCGCATGCGCATTTAACGGTTATACGTCATTTACCGTTTTACCATAACTGTATTTCGTGAAAGAATAAATGACAAATTTAATTTTATATTCTTAATCATTGAAATATCTTAATAGGGAAATTACTTTGATTTAAATTGAATTCATTACTGGACGGATAAATTAAAAATTTAAATTGGTAACGCAAACAAATGAAATATATTAATCATTCTTAATATCGGAATACTCGTTTTATTTTATTATAAATTTGTAAATAATTTAATTAAATCCAAGCTTATACTTATCTCGCCACGCTAATATTAAACCTGATTCATGAATCATTCTTATAAATGAGGTTGTCTAGAATTATTTCAATATTTAATTGGCTATTTATGTTATGGATAATTATAATTTTATGATGTTAAAAACCACAACTTGAAATTTAATTTAAATCATTGAATGTTAATTTAGAAATTATGTTCAAAACACCTTTTATAAAGATATTTGGGCATGTTTTTTTTATAAACTTGCTTTATATAAAAATAACAGCCTATTCATGTCCCACAACTGGACTATCTTTACTGGACTGGACTTCTCGCAATGTCTTCTTTTACGTCGAACACAAGATTATTTTTAAACAAATTAAGCACATAAAAATTCAGTATTAGTAGTCTGGATTTGAACCCATTATGTTCGGTTAAAATTCACATGTTGTATCCACTGAGCCATCTCGGCTCTCAGTTTTATACCAAATTAATTCAATTCTATTGATATTACGTATATTTGCAACGATAAAAATCTATAAGTACCACAATTAGGAGTAGGTTAGGACTTTCTAGATATAATTACAAATTGTTTTTAGTAGTTACCTGGAAACATGTGAAGTTTATCTTAGAAGTGTAAAAAGACAAACACTTAGTCTTAACAACATTTAACAAAACAAATTCAATTTTATTAGGCTCTTCCAAACATTTCTTCTACCTTTCAAGTCTACTATGTAGATTAAGCAAATCCTTTACCTGTTCAAATTTATCTTTATGGACCGTTAAAAAACTAAATTTTTCTACCAATTCATATATATAAACATTACATATATATATTATATAACATATATATTATAAACTTTGTATCAGTAACGATGCATATATTTAACAACAAGCATATATAATCAGAATTTAAAATAATTTATCGATTAATTTATCTTTTTAATTTATCAACAATTGTTGTCAGATTAATTTTATGCCTTGAAAAAAAAACCAGCAGGCTCATTAAAACACACATCGACACGGAAAAGATATCTAGACTTGTATATAATGAGAAAAAAATTATAAGTATGTAAACTTAACTAGGTTAAAATCATGTTACAAAATCCATAATATTGTAATAAAGTAAACAAACCCACATTAAAGATAAGGTACGAAACAAACAAAATGACTAATAACGTCATTAAATTTTTTATCACCGGATATTATGAACAATAAAACACGACCAATGATGAATATATTGCACATAAATCAATGTCTTGACTGATAATAAAAAACCTTAAAACATCACTATAACTTGAATATGATAGAAAGTATATCAAGCAAAGGAGAACAGTAACTGTGACATCGGCATATTCGTATCGTTCGGTATGCCCCGCAGCATGTTACGTCATTATCACTATAAAATTATTTAAAGCGTCAACATGGGTGTCTACAAAGATATTACATTACAAAAATTTCAATGTTATTTAAATAACACTAAAAATCTAGTAATCTTTTATGCGTCTATCAGCGTGGAATTCAGCTTGTGACGAAAATCCCCTAAAATCTTTTAACGGACGTAATGCCTATTTGAATTATACACATCAAATATTTTATTTTTATTAAAATGGCTGGTAACCCGCGAATAACCATATTAACTTAAATAGATGCAGTTTTTTTAAATCACAAACAGTACATACAATTTTATTTATTTGTATAGATTAATACACTTAATCACCGTTTACCATGAATGTTGCCACAAAAAACTTATTTACTTTACTCACTTTTTTAATTATTTACTTTACATAGTATAGGTAGGCGGACGAGCATATGGGCCACCTGATGGTTAGTGCTCACAACGCCTTATAGACATTGGCATTGTAAGATATGTTAACCATCTCTTACATCGTCAACGCGTCACCAACCTTTGGAACTAAGGTGTTATATACCTTGTGAGTGTAATTAGACTGGCTCACTCATCCTTCAAACTGGAACACAACAATACCAAGTACTGCTGTTCTGCGGTAGAATATCTGATGAGTGGGTGGTACCAGACGAGCTTGCTAAAAGCCCTACCACCAGTATTGTTTTATTTATATTACTTATAATATATTATATTACTAATAATATAACTCAAGAGACATCTACGATTTTGTCGGTTTTATATTCTTATAAATTAATGTTGTGTTTGTATTCTATGCATTAACGCATCGTTCATTCGATTTTTTCATAATTTAAAATTCGTAAAGTCGTTTCTACTATGAATTTTGGCTAGTGACATCAATGTACACTAGATGGCGCAAGAATCATTATCATTGGAATCGTTAGCTTAAAAACATTGAAGCCGGCACTACGACGCCTTACCGCCTTAAACTAGTTTAAAAGAAATCATTTAGTTATGTCTATATCAAAGTAGTGACGTGTTTAATTATTCTCTTCCACTCCCCCACTTTTTTATATCATAACTATTAATACTTTCCGACGTTTACAACACGTTACGTTTACGTTTTCTTCAACAATTAGACACGCACATTAAATTGTGTTAATTAAAAAATAATTATTATATTTATTGTTTACGGCCACTTTTCATTATATATTGTTTCATTTTATTTCTTAATCTGAAGGTGGGCCGCTTATATAATCATATAAATATAACACTGCTGTATATGTTTCTACATAAGAACTTAAGTGCAAAATTGGTAGTCTTTACCCACACAAACGATTATTTTTAATAAAGGGCTAATGATAAATTAATTATATTTTAAATAAAATATGTGTGTTTATTTCAAAACAATGAATGATTATTGGTGTGTAATTAGTTGTTAAGCGATGATTTCGCTTGAATGTGCAAAGTGCACAATGCAAACAAAATGCGCAAATGTGCAAGTTCCTCAGTCAGAACACCAGGTACAGCTTAGTTATAGCTTATCAGTATTTGTCCATCAGCAATGGTAATGACGTGATGTCATATTTTAACATTGATAACGTTCATCACGCTGCATCAATACGAGCGCTTTAATAATTCAAATTCTTTATTTTTATAAGATTCTTTTATCTATCTGTAATAATAAAAATTGACGCACTTATTGTATAAAACTATTCATAACATTTTTTCTACTATTGTATAAAGCATTAGCTTTAGCAAATTTTGCATTTTACAATACAGTAACAATCTGTGAATGTCCCACTGCTGGGCTAAGGCCTCCTCTCCCTTTTTGAAGAGGAGGTGATAGCCAAGATGTAAGGTAACGCGTGAATCTTAACCAATGATCGTGGGTTCAAACCTTGCGCGAAGCACCATTGAATTGTCATGTGCTTAATTTGTGATTATAATTCATCTCGTGAAGGAAAACATCGTGAGGAAACCTGCATGTATCTAATTTCACTAAATTCTGCCACATGTGTATTCCACCTATCCGCATTGAAGCAGCGTGGTGGAATAAGCTCCCATATTACAATATTAAATAAGAAAAACCCTAATACGTATTAAGCAACTTCAAAGTCAAGTATAATAGATTTACTCACTACTTTACGATTAGACCGATATCAAAATAAAAACGAAAGGTATTATAAGAATTAAAATTATTTAATATTTATATATTTCTTAAATAATCAGTACAGTATCAAGTTATGTATGTATGTACGCTCGATCCTTTTGTCTCCGATATATTAAGTGAAATTGATACCCTTCAATTAAACTATATTTTTTTCGACGTGATCATAACATGATGTACAAATTTTTTATATGACATCGGTATTTCTTAACAGAGACTAGTTAACTGCGCACTGTAAACTGATGTACTGAAAACCCCAATATTTTTTTATACTCCGTGTATCAATACAAGACCTCAAAATCTACCACAAGACCAAAAAGGCTTAGTTGATAAGTCGGCTTCCATATTTTCTATGAATATTTTTAAAATTATATACCATGACTGTACAACAGATAGTTAATATATTTGTCGGATATACAGCTGTTATGGACGCTTGCTTCGGAATGAAGAGCCGCTCTGTTGACCACGAAAACTTATGAGTAATTGTGTTGTAATATGGATATGGTACTTAAATACAGTACATTAATTTATTTCCATAGATTTCTTAATAGAATATATAATTCTAATTTAGAATATTTTTAAGTATTTTAAAATTATATATTTAATAGTATTTTTCTTAGAAGGAAACCGCAACGAAAATTATTTCATAGATTTTAAGATTCACTTATTTTGGAATTTAACAAATGTACAAATTTCGAGAACTTATGAAAAAACATAATTTAAAAAACGGTTTCTGATCTCGATAAATCATAAACCATTATATATGTACATATATATAAATAACTTTTTCTGTTAACACTGAATAAAATAAAGTTCTATTTGTTTCATCGAGTTTTTGGTATAAAAACTATTGTAAAATGAAACAAACAATTCGTAACAAAAAAGTCACTAATTTTGTCGCAACTCGCTAGATTGGCTCTCATAGCTCTGTGTCGCTCCGCTCGGCCGCCTCTAATTACGAGTAGAGTCGGTGAGAGCGGCCGATCTGTAAGCGACATTGTATGCATTTGTATGGTCATTACACGTGTTTTTCGTCACGACACACCTGTTTGACGACAATGACAAATCCTGACCCATTAGTGTCGAGCAAAACGATCCACTTAACATGCGTGACGCGTGTGCCTTCGCTCATAAAAATTTATTTGAGGTTAATAAAATGAATACAGCAAAACTTGAGGCGTTTATTTGCACGGCTTACGACGAATTGCCGTCAAAGGTATTCAGTTAAATGTGCAACGGCAAAGGTGTCAAGACTTCTCTAAAAATAATATAGCGTCTTGGTCCGCAGGCCAGGCGTTCCACAGCTTGTTCTTTTTATCTGAAGTAGAAAACATTCATTATTCACCTAAAGCAGTATTGTTCTTATCAAAATGTTTGCGTCTTATATATGTATAACATTACTTAACGGTGCGGTTGTTATGTATTTTTTTTTTAATAAAAATAGTTTTAATCTTTTTGTAATAAGTATCTTATCTATCTATATATAGATAAATTTTAATTTTACTATCTTAATTGAATTTCTTGCCTTTAATTTTGTATATAAATTCAGCCGACACAAATCGTTTATTTAATGTTTATGGTATCTACCGTTTATGCAAAAGTCAAAAACAATTCTACAACTTTTTAACAAGATGAATGATGCGTGCATTTAATAGATCAGTAAGTATTATTTTTTATATATAAGATTACATATAAACGTCTAACTTACTAAGTTTTATTTGGAATGGAATGGAAAAATTTATATTAAGAACTTGACTCGCTTATATTTACACGCATCACATAATAACATTATACAAAGGCCGCAATATTCAAACCGAACGGTTCCTTATTTTGAGGTCACTCCGAT
Organism: Nymphalis io; assembly: GCF_905147045.1. NCBI lineage: Eukaryota > Metazoa > Arthropoda > Insecta > Lepidoptera > Nymphalidae > Nymphalis > Nymphalis io. The sequence goes on along the minus strand of NC_065890.1, from coordinate 4,670,677 downwards.
GAATAATGCGCTTGGACCATTAGCGGTCATTTTATGCAAATATTACACATTAGCCGCCGGCACTGTTTTTATGTATTCATATAGATACAGAACATTTACTTAGATTGTTAAAAATCAGCTAATCGTAATATTTAAGTTAATAATTATGTAGATATATGTAATTAATTTGTTTCGTGTTCCTGTTCTTCGTTATAAAAATGAAAGTAACGTATGGCATTTGACAACGAAAAGGAAAAGTTGAAATCTCAGCCGATTGGATAAAAATAATCAACGCGGCAACGCGCGGTTCGTCATTGAAATGGATATTTTATGTTCTCGGACAACGAGTGGGCTGAATTTAACCACAGTTTTTTAATTATTGTGAATGCGAGAAAATAACGAATAAACTTTATAATTACAATATGAACGAAATTAACTTATTTTATATAATAAACATTTGATCAGTTTTTAAAGATCCTTCTAACTTTTCTTTCTACTTTTCTTCTTCATCATTATGAATAATTACAATGTACGAATTTAATAGACATTCTTTGTAAAGAGTAATTTACTAGAACGTTTAAAAACATTACAATTGCATTTATTAACATTAACAAATCTAATAAAAACTTCCTCCCATTTTAATCTCGTATAACCTTTAAAAGTACAATCCAACCTAACACCTGAATGTTTTATTTCATTAGTAATGATTGTCATAGACTCAAAGCGGAACATTCCGTCCGTTGGCGAGGGCGTAGGGGGAAAGGAGGGGCGCCGGTGCAACGTCTTCCCCCCGGCTCTAATTAGGCTCACATTCTCATTCCGTTTTCGCGTTTAATTTTGCCGGCGGTTTCGCCTTAATTACGTTATTCGCGGGCTCCGCTGTTGTTCTTGAAACCTTCGTGAAGTTAGTGACCGGTTTTGTGATGTGAACTTCGTATTCGATTTTATTTATTGATTGTATTAGAGCTTAGATTATGTTACGTGTGTATTTTTCGTTCACTCACTGTGTTTGGGGCAATTTTGAGACTACTTTTCAGGGGGATTTGTATAGTTTAAATTATACAAATAATCTTGATTAGTTCAAAGCATTTATAAATCTTTAAACTATTACTGCAAAATACTATACAAAAAAATTTAGGCACAAAGAAGAGATTTTTCGAGAAAAATGTGTCGTTATCATTAAAAACTTTGAATAAATATGTACATTTTTTCACAAATATGGTTTAATTTTAAAACAGGGGGCAGCTTTCCTTGTGTTACAACCTAAGGGTAGAATGAGTGTCTCACAATTCCCCCAGGCTGTCTTATAATTTTCCTGGGTAATTATGAAACGTTTTTGTTCAGTCCAAACTAATCAATTAAAAAGAATGCAAAAATCAGTCAATATTTTTTTTTTATTTTAGGATAATGAAAATTCAATTTTTTTTTAAATTTACAAATCAATACAATACAAATTTAATAAACCTAAAAGCATCCTATGTAAAAGTTGTTTATGAAATTCATGGAAAGCAATCCATCGCTTTCTGTCAATTGTAATAGTTTTTTAGCTTCAAATGTCATGGAAATTGATTTTGTGGTATATACGTGGTTCAATTTTCTATATTGATGGTGTTATCGATATTAATAACAATTTAGGTAACATTATAATTCCGATATTACCTTTGCTTATATATTATAACTAGCTGTCCGTTTCGACTTTGTGCGAGTAAAATTAAAAGTTACCTCTCTCATTTCCCCTTTAAGTTGAAATTTCCAAAAATTCTTCTCTTAGAGAATACTCGGCTTTTAAAATACAACTGTATTCCAAATTTTAACTTTCTAGAATCAGTGGTTTTAGTTGTATGCTAATAGTTAGTAAGGACAAACGATTTCATAAATATATATATATCGTTAACACTTGTTTTATCACTAAACTAGAAGTGTTATACTCCCATTGAACTGTCAATTTGTTTCGGTGTACAACTTCTTTACAAAAGCAACCTTCTGAGATAATAAAACTGCGTTGAAATGTCTAACACGATGACTTACCAGTTTTGTTGTCAGACATTCGAATGTGCAGTTCATCGCTGTAATTGAAAAAAATCACTTAACAGGTAAATAGAGGGCTGTGACGCTATGAGGAGGCTCGTTCCTCTTTGTTGTCGGTTGGTAATAAGATTTTTAAACGGCAACAAAGTATCCAATCAATGGGGCTTGAATAATGAAAACGGCACCTGCCAAGTTCCCAGGCCACCCTCAACCTAAACACGCACCACGTAACGCGGGAAATAAAATAATAAACGATTTGCAACTCTACCGCATACGTGATAAGATTTGTTTGCCTCTGTCACTATATATGGAACTGAAACAGACATAAGTTTGAGTAATTATACACAACGGTATTTCGTGTTTCAACAATGACGTAATTTTTATTTATAGATATACGATAAACACTAGACCAATAATGTAAAAAAAAATTGGGTAAGTTGCATTACTGAAGAAAAAAAATTATTCGTCTATGACAAAGTTGTAGTTAATGTTACATACATATACACATACATAACATACTTCGCATACATAGTAGTATAGGTATTACTACATAATATCTTAAATCGTCATCTATCTTAACTTCATAACATGAAGTAGCACCGAATGTCACAGTCGATGTAACGTTAGCAGACATACATACATATATTATCTTCTGTCAAACCTGTTGTTATGCAATTACGAAATTAACTGTTCTCGACTCTGTTCCATTTTTATAAATAGTTAATTCAAATAATATCATTCCAAACACGAATTTAAAAGTCTCCTTGATTATTTATTAATAAATATTTTTATCACTGGGCTTCAATGCGAGTTACTGTAATAATGCATTAGAAATGCACATATTAGTTTGATGTTAACTTTCATTAGTAAAAAACGCGTTATATTGGAAACAGGCAGAGGATTTTTTTTTTTCAAATATTAAAACAAGAATCAAAATGATGATATTGCTAAACGTAAAGTTCATTGACTTGCAGTCGAATAGTTAATAGTTGCTGTACAATCACGTTCCATTTCAAAGTTTTTATTGTGGTCATAAATCGACCGTTAATCCAGCTAATGGTTGCCCGAGAGCGTCGATTACAATCTCCGAAAGCTGGTACGTGCTACAAAACACGTGTTCGCGAAATCAACAAAACAAAGACGTAAAAATACACGTAGTCAGTAGATCAGCGTAGTCCGGGTGCGATTTAACGAAGTGCTTATAGTTGCACGCGACGGCCGCTCATTAGTACGCACGCAACTCGGTCATGGGGTATTCTACACGCCACCTATGCCAGCCCGCCTGGCCCTTATAGCCTTCATTAGACATAGCCGACAACAAGTAATGGCTTTCAACACGCTTGCTTCTTGTAAAGCGTAAAGCTACAGGATCCCGCCAATATTCGAATCCATAATACATCTTTTTCAAGCTGTCATAATGTTTTATTCAGATCACGCCAACAAATAACAACTTAATCTACAGTTACAACCCTTTACAGTTTCGGACACAAAAATTAACCAAATTACATTTAGCAAAGCAAATCGTTCCAAAAGAAAGGGCTACTGAAATAATTGTCTACTTTACTCTCGGAGAAATAGAATTACAATCTAAATTAATTACGCTTTTAAAGCGTCCGTTATTCTTAATTAGTTTCTGCACCGCAGCGGAAGCTCCCGCGCTCGCCTCGCGTTCTCTTAATGAAGGGTAGTTTCAAATCAGTGCGTTTGATCAACTCTGTGCAGTCTTAATTACGGCACCCGTTCTGCGCGGGACAATCCGGTTATTTATGACTACATAAGCTTGATTATTCTTTAATGAATACTTGTTTTAAAACGTTTAATTAAGTTTTATGGCGACAGCAGCGCTCAGACGGTGCGGGCGTCCCGCCACTCCGCTGGCCGCGAGCTAATTGGATCGGGTTGACGCACCGTTCCGCGTCCCGCGCTCGTCCCGCTCGCCATCCCGCAGAAAACCTCACCCCGCTCCTAATTGTATGAAATTGCTAATTGGAAAATTTTATAAACGCGAACGGCCATCCACAGACAGGTCCATGCCTATCAAATATGTGTACAAAAGAAAAAAAAAACAATTCTTCAAAAGATTGAATACCAGTTACTGATTTGAATTAATATATAATTTATTCTAAGTCAATGGATAACAATATGTTATTTTTGTCCACAGGGCGTGTAGTTGTGGTGGTCGGTGCGAGCGGTCCCCGCTCCAACCGTCAAGCTGGCAGCGAGCGCGTTGAGCATGAACCCGCACTACCACGGGTACGCGGAGCTCAGCTCACCACATCCGCCTTCCCCGGAGGCCACTTTCGCATCAAACGGCCACGACTATCCTCACAACAACAACAATCCTGCATTAAAAGAATGTGCGGGTTGCGGAGGCAAAATAGTAGAAAGGTTCCTTCTCCATGCCCTCGACAGATATTGGCATCACGGATGTCTAAAATGTACATGTTGCGGTCAAGCCCTCGCAGATATGGGACGCTCATTCTACTTCAAAGGCGGAATGATACTGTGCAAAAGCGATTATACGAGGTAAGTTTTAATCATTACATTTTTTCTTTATATGTATACATACTGTTAACGTCTAGACTAAAACGATTGATTTAATAATTAATCGACGATTTAATTAAACCTTTAACAATTAAAGCGTACATACATAAGTTATTTGTGATTTTGTAAACTCATAAATTAGTATGTGTTTAAATACATTCGTTTTACTTCTCCAGATCATCTTTGATTATCCATAAAAGGTAAAGTTTTTAGTGCATCACCTAACGATGACAATAGCGTGTCTGTCAAACCTTTCGAACATCCAAAAAAGTAACTGAGAAAGCCGCAGGCGCATTGTTATGAAAATGTTTCGAGCCGTTTTATTTTCTACCTGTGGAAGGGACAAAAAGTACAGCTTTGCGAAGCAACCAATCGATGGAATCTCCGAGCCGACTAAATTGATGTCTTTGAAAAACTTTAAGGACTAATTTAGAGTTTCGGTAACAAAGTTTTTAGTATGTGTTCTAACTAATTAATGGATATGACGTTCCACCTACCGCATTGTATTTTTAATAAGTTACACGCTAACATAAATTGCAGTTAAGGATTATTGTTAAAAGATTTACTGCAAATAATAATAACGTGATTGTAGATAATTAATGTAATAGAAGATCGCATGGCGCCACCACCCGCGCCGGTCTCGCACGTGGACCGCAGCTGCCTCGAGGCGCCCTCGACGTTAATTAGCTAAACGCAAGGAATTCGACCCAATTAACTAAGTCCACCCTGCTGTGGTACACGCCTCCCATTATAATTACGCTCTGATTTTCTGTACGTGTCTTACTTTCTACCTCACTACACATCTATTAACTGTATTCGGCGTATCGTTTATACCGCTGTAATTCTGAGCTCGTTCTATTTGCCATTCATAAAGGAAATATAAATTCGTTTTACACTGATTTCCCTTGTTTACCGGCGGTTGCGAGCTGAACTAGGAACGAAGAGTGGGCCAACCGCGGCGTGGGTCGTGCGTCGTAGATTCGATAAAGCTCGTCTCACAGTTGACAGAGACGGCGCGGCCTAACGAGCGGCAGGGCAAGGGGTGAGGAGACAGAGGGGGGGATGAAGAAGTGCGGTTCCGTGCATGTCTCTGCTGATTGACCCGCGTCACTCGGCAAACAACAACTAACGAGTCGGCCCCTGCGCCTCCAGGTACGGTAATTCGCTCGAATCGCTCCCGCGGCGGCCGCCCGTCGACTTTACTTACACGTCTTCCCTGATTGAGACTCCTTAACGAAATTAACGCTCTCTCACGCAAACAAATACCGCGTTTATCAACCGCCTTTTGTCCCGGTATGATGAATTGCGGTCTCGCCCCACAAAGACGCCGGAGATGTTTCATACTGCTGATTACTGTTTACGCGCAAAATTAGTCGCCGAGTTGTTATCTTTATACGCGGCTCATGACTATAAAAGCGTCGTAAACGTTAAATTAACATTGCTCGATTTTAATTTAGTAATGATTAATTATACCTGCGCGTACGAAATACATATTCTATATAAGATGGGTAGTGAATGAATGGAACGGTAACATGCCTATTTATACGTTGTGTCATGGCCGCCTGCCTACAAATGAACGAAGTCCGTAGAGATTCAACTACATCAATCGAACTAAATTATTCGATTGAAATACCCAGCAATCAGAAAACTCGTAGCACGTAGCACCTCTACGAGTGGCAAACAAAATTAGATTCTCTATTTTAATGTTTCTCTTACATATATTTGTTGTCTTTTATATTCATTTGAATAGATTGTTTATTTCGAAGTAATCACTATCTATTATAAGAATTTAAAAACTGAAATAATTAAAAAACTAAAAAAATATTTTTTAGTAATTTGCTACTAAATTGTAACTATCGAGCGTTGACCAAATTTACCTGTCAAAGTTGAAAACATTTAAGAGTTAAAAGATCGGAGCGTCGAGGCACGTCCAGCTCTTGAAGCGAGTTCGTTAGAGCTCCGTCAATCAAGGCAATTGCTGCTCAATCGGCAATCAGCCGCCGCTAACGAGCCTGTAAACCAACTTCTTACCACTCGCTCACACTTTCACATTGTTAACCGTCTTCACATTTGCAACTTGTAGTGGAACTTCGTGAATAAATCATTTTTATCATTCAAATATTACGTATGTCTGTCTCGGTACTCGGTTCGAAGTTGGTCGCAGATAATATTCTATTACCCTACTTTCTTTCATCAAGACATGCGTTGAGAATGTTTCAATAATTGAACTGTCACGTTAGTAAATTTAATTTTCTCTTAATAAATTATGCTCAGTTATATTAAAATTATCCGATATACTATTCAATGCGACCATAGCGTGCCGTTTTAAATTAGTTTAAATAAATAAAACATATTTGTGGTCCGTTTAAATTTAAAACTCATTAGTCAAGAGTCCAATGACTTTAATTGGCGTAGTAAACCTACTTTCCAAGTATATTGAAATTAAGGCCAAACCCGGCACGAAATAACTATTTGTATTTACTGAAACACCGCCTTGGCAGAGTAACGACCAAACCCGCTCGCTATAAAGGCGGTCTTTTATCAAAGTAATATAAGGTTGTTGAGGCGCCCATCCATCAATTGTAATTATTCGACGGCGAATACATTGTTGGGATAGCATTACTCGACATTATCATGGTAAATATTTATTCCGAATGTTGAAAAGTTTTTTATGGAAGCACGTGTCGAGGGCGGGCGGCTTCCAATTTGGTCGTTCGTTAACGCGCAAAAGACGCACAGTTTAATTGCAACCGCCCGCCTCTAATGAGACAGAGTCCCGGACTCGAACGCTTCTCTTGTGCAAATTCACATTGTACGTAAATTGATGTCGCCTAACTCGTCTTGATGCCAAGATTTGTATACAGCGCCGTATCGTCCAGTTTGAAGATCGCCTATTATACTTCGAGCATTTATAATTGTGTACAATTAGAACCGATCTACATGGTTTGCAATCTATGATACAAAAATAAATCTATTTTTTTAAATCTTTCCGCAAATAATATTAAGTGTAATAAAATTAGAAGCCCAGAGCACTTGGTGTTTAGAAACTTTGGCGGAGATTATTATTACAGTCTGGATATTATAGTGTCGGACGCTACGATGCCACAAAAATCCCATAAAAATGTAATGTATAACTAGTAACAGGAGTAGTGAATACATACATCATCAGTTGAGGTCGTAAATCCGTATCGCAAACAAATTGGTTGCGGTCATAAAGTTAGTTCGAGTTTCTTGCCCTGGTCGAGTCGTGTAAAAGGCTCGTAGCCTGCAACGATTGGATTACGCCGCCGGCGTATGACCCCAATTAATTTCGTTTGTCTCTTTGTCTGTCCGTCGCAGCGTCGTAGCGTCTAAACAGCGCAGACCAAACGACCAATCTATGTCCGGAATTCTATTACCGATATCCACTTTGGTCATGCAAAGTTGTAGCCTTTGGGTAAACTTCAAAAGCATAGTCAGAAATAAGTGCCTCTATTGCCATTGATAGTTTTTGATATCAAATCAACCAAATATTTCAACAGGGTTATCACTTATGTTAAATGTATATTATCTATTCATATATATAGTTCCTAAATTATTTTATCGTCGTCGTTCTACAAAAGCTATGGAGCATAAGTTAAAGGACAGTAAAAAATGCTGATAGTTAAAGTATTAAGTCTAACTTTTAACTCTTTCTGAAAGGCATTTCCTAAACTATTTATAATTAATATGTGTATTTCATATATATATCCTTCAAATAAAGTATGTATTTAAAGTAAATCAAGTTTTATCTGCATTTGCGAAAGTAATTAAAAAAAATGATATTAAAATTGAAAAAATTGAAATGTGCTTGTTATTGAAATTTATTTGTTCTTAATTATTTCTGTCAATTTTAATGAACCGACTGACCTCGGTTAATGAATGTTATAACAACTTATGTATACACGCAAACTTCCGCGCCCACATATTAAATATATTTAATTAATTTTATATTTCTTTGATTATCATTTTTATTATAGTAAAATTTTGAAACTGACAATTATTATATATGTATATTTAATTGGTTTAATTGGATTATTGCTTTAGACTTTAATTGGTAACGTTCAATGTCGTTTTAATAAATAATTTATAGCCTTATGGGAAGGTTTTGAACTTAATTCACGCGCTACGTTTACATTGGTTTTTTTTTATTTGCAAAAAATAATTTTGAAATTCGTCAATCATTATCACATCTTTCTTAAAAATTAACATTAACTTTTTGTTGTTCATAATACTTTACACCTCATTTTTGTCCTTCCAGTATAAATATTTGTGACTACTTCTTTTTGTATTGTTTCTATTATGTGCATAAGCATATACATAAGTATATAATAGTTATATATATATATATATATATATATATATATATATATATATATATATATATATATATATATATTATATTCACAGCAGTAGCTCAGTATGCTTTTGGAAGCTTCTCCATGCTGTATTTTAAATATTACTACTTAAATATTAATAACTGAACATTTTCTTTCTGTTGTTTCTACGAAGGAAATTTATATTAATTATTATTTTTAAAAGTATTTGCAAATGTCGAGTGTCCAGATTTTAATTCAGACTCATCGCTACAAAATTCTACATCTAGTGCGCATATTTTTTTAACTGTATGTTAGATTTGTTTGTTTGTAAAAGAATAAAATTACCAAAAAATATAAGTTAAATAGAATAATCTTGCTAACGATATACTATGAGTGTAGGAAGTTTTAGTCATTTTAGCTGTTATATCGAAACATTAAACATGTACCAATGTACATACTATAAGAATAATGTAAACAGATTTGCATTAAAAGCGGTCAGAACTGTTAGAGTATTTGTCAAAATCAATTTAACGATGCCTCTGCCGTCGACGTGAATGCCTCTACAACACATGGCCGTATGTAAATCAGAATACAGATAATCGGCTACTGACAGCTACACACTATTTCCATAATATTTATGAGATAATAATGCGTTTTAACAACGATTATGTATCGACGATTTACAACTATAGTATAAATAAACATTAATTTCACTTGGTGACTGGCAAGCGGCTGGCTATTTTTTTTTTCATGACATAAATATACATTTTTTGTGTTACATTATGCTGTTCAATAATCTGCTATATTTCTTAAAACGTCTTATTAGCAAAAAAAACCTTACCGTGAATTACATACTAGCTGTAGCTAATTTCGCATTAAAATTTGAAATCAGGAATAAAATACTAACTAGTAGACTGACAAAAGCCGAGATGGCCGAGTGGTAAGAACGCGTGAGTCTTAACCGATGATCGTGGGTTCAAACCCGGGCAAGCACCACTGAATTTTCATGTGCTTAATTTGTGATTATAATTCATCTCGTGCTTTACGGTGAAGGAAAACATCGTGAGGAAACCTGCATGTGTCTAATTTCACTGAAATTCTGCCACATGTGTATTCCACCAACCCGCATTGGAGCAGCGTGGTGGAATAAGCTCCAAACCTTCTCAAAATGTGGAGAGGAGGCCTTTAGCCCAGCAGTGGGACATTCACAGGCTGTTTCGGTAGTAGACTGACACGCCAATTACATTTATTCATTAGTTTATACATACGTACGCGATTACGTACAAACGTGCAGTATGTTTTGTCTTCAAAAAAACAGTATAGTTATGCTTTATTTCGTGTAGATTGTGAATGATTGGTGTTGATTTTTCATGATTTAGATATTTTTTACTCGATTTCTTCACTATGAATGTTAAAAAACTAAAGCTTAACAATAAATTGTTTATCGGAAAATGTAACGGCGCTTGTCATCACTTTATTGATGTCGTAAGAGTTATTGAACATGTTGGAGCTGGTTCGGCAGAGCACGCCGAAGTCATGTTCAGAAGGCCACGAGAAATTCACGAGATGAGCCGATCATGGCGTATGTACACCAACTAGTCTTTGTTATATAAATTGACTCTAGCTTCTTAATTGAAAATTGTCTTGTAGTGCAAGGCCATCGGCAGTCTAGACCAGATGCGAGCTGAAAAGATAATTATTAAAAAGGTTTTCGAAACGTTGATGCGCGTCATTTTCTTAGGCAGGATAGTCGGTATATTAGTTCATGTATTAATTAACCAAGACACTCAATAAAAAATAAATATAACGTATAAAAGAAAGGTACAAGTAGGTACTTGAACCTTTATATTCTTCAATGTTTACAAAGACAACATATTCTAACAATGATCGTAACAATGATCGAAGAAAGTATACTATGTTAATGAACACATTTATTAGAAAATTCAAATTGATGTATAATATCTACAGAAACGAGACGATCCCCGCACACAGGCGACACACGGGCCAGCTGAGGGGTAAAGCTGGGGGAGGGCGTGTGTGCGGGGAGAGTGATGTTAATTAATAACGTCTGTCTCACGAGCGCTAACGACGCCGTCACGACTACATTATTTAGCCACCTGATTAGTTCGCAGGAGGCACCTCGCCCGCAGCTCTAATTAGTGAACGACTCTCGTACAGGACTCTCGGTTAAATTTGATTTGTAACTGCACTATCTCTAATTGGAACTTGTTTGTAATTGATGATACTCTGAATCGATGCACTCGTCCGTGATCGGGGGTGAGACCCTATTTACATATATGTTACGAGCGACTAATTCATAAAATATTAAAAGCAAATCCGAACGCTCCGCTCGATTTTTACATGCCAATACGTCCGTCAACAGCACCGAGCGGCTGGTTTTATTTCTATTCTATTATTAAAGCGTTTAATTTAGGGCAACAGTTTTACACACAAAACGATCAAAACGCAATCTCCCCGTGCTGGCCGAATAGGATAGGAAACCTATTCGAAATTGATATGGGTGGAGCGCACGAGCGCATTGCTGCGTCGCGCCTATGCAGCCTCGTAAACGGTACCCGCTCGTCCGATAACGACTCAACTCGGACTCGACGAGGTGTCGAATTCGAAACTCTATGCCATTGTTAAACGGATGATATTAGACTGTTGGGAGCAAACGAACGAGACGTGTTGGGTAGACGTACGAATTTTGTTAATAAATAAACGCAGTGCCCAGCGTCCGGCTAGTCGTCAAAAATAGGCAAAAAAATCACTGGTGAAAATTTGGCGTAAGTATGACAGCGGAAGCCGACATGACGTACACAAATCATTATTCGATAGCCACTATTGTCAAAGGAATTTTTAATATTACAAGCCGAGATTCAGTTTGCAGAAGTTTTAACTTGTCAAACAACGAAATTTATTGGATGGGAAGATCATATTTGGTGTACAGGCAGGAGATAGCCATTGACAGGTGTCGAGTCCCTCTTTTATGTATTCTGTTTGCTTTTGCATTCTATTTTTAATACTTATTATCCACAAACGCGTTTATATCATAGGAATAAAAGTATTACATAATGTGACAACTCAATCTGCATTTTTGGAACTTGCAACAACTGCCATAATCAACTTCAATTGATGAATTTCAATCATATTGTACACAATTTATGTTTAATTAATCTTATACTTATAATAATACTTCGATTGATAACTAATAAGAACAAACGCCAAAACCGCCTAAAAGCTATGTAATCTTAAAGCAAGATTAGCACGTAATTTAGGTATACAGAGATAATTAACCAAATTACAGCGGAATGAAGTAAATTAACGAAACAAATTTAATTTAGATCGAAACGAGCGCGGTTGTGATGACGATCAAATCGTATCAATTACCTAGTTCCCGGCAAGTTTGAGCGCAACTAGTTATAGATCCGCCTCTGATCTTAATTAACCTCATGCGTTAACCTCGCATGACTACGACGTATGTGAAATAGTCGCAGTCTTATAACAAGTAGTCAAATGTCAGGTGTTCCGTTTGTCTTCACTTTATAAATAAATGTAATTATCTTATGCGTTCTATGATTTTAAAATAAATATAACTGGTATGTGTAATTGTGTTTTTTTTAATTTGTTGAATGTAAATAAACTTCATATAAGATTTTTATCTTTGAATGAAGTAGTTGAGAATGGTCATATTCATAGTTATATCTATACTACAGCTATGAGCATTGATCAAATATAATGTTAATTATAATTAATAATATCAATAAAAAACATTAATATAACAACGCATCTTATTTTTTATTACCTAGAGAATTTTCAATTTTTACGTGTAGTATATTAGTAAACCTATTATTCGCAGCATCCCTCGCCCCACCTGCCCCACTCGAATTAGTAAACAAACGTCTTTACGAGCGGTTTTACGAGCCCCGCGATATTTCGGTCTCGCACGCTCCTTTACGACATAATGAATTTGTTGATGAACAGCGTATTAGAAAGTTCGAAATAGACGCGTCTGGTGACCGGACTCCGGCTAGTACGGTCACCATTGATTAAGTAATTAATCTATTCTAATAACGTCATGTTCAAGGGCTATGTGTCCATAGAAAATTATTAAAAAACGACGATATATGGCTTTAAAACAATGACGAAACAATATTTCACTTTAGCGGCGCCAATAAAATTTAGCATTTAAAAATCATCATGGCTGCAACTGCGATATTCATTGTTTGAGCTGCAAACAATTTGCCTATATTCCTCTGAAAGCGTTGTCGAGATGTTGACGTCATCAAAGTCATTCCCTCGTCTGACAAACGCGATCGAAGCTATCAATCGAGAGCTCTTTTGAATACATTCTGTATATTTGATATCCGATTATGGTAAATATCTATGTCGTCGATGGGTCAATTCGAAATTAAAATACCTTTATATTATTTAAGTTTACTTGCGACAAGTCTAAGTTATATTATTAATAATACTATGCAATGAGAAGAACTGACACAAAACAAGATACAGACATAATTGCAATCCGAAATTTTATATTGTAATGCTGCCTGGAAGTTATGTTTTAATTGGCAGGCACATAAAACTATCAAACTATAAACCGTTAGGAAGATATAGCAAAGACACGGACAACATGTCAGTGGACACTACCACACTACAAAATAAAAAAAAACTCCATAAATAAATAAACAATATTTTATATAAAAAGATAAAAATAGAGCTTACACGCACAAGGTTTTTTATTTTCATTGTTTTAAAAATATTATAAGTTGATAATTTTTTGCCTGTTACCCTGTAAAAGAGCTCATTGAATATTGATGTATACAAACAAATTACTATGTTTGAATTCTATAAAAATCAAAAGCAACCACGTCCAATTATGTCCTTTTATGACTGCATTTGTATATAGAAAAAAGCGCACAGGCATGAAATCCATTCAACTAAACAGCTTACGACAAGGCGGGCATCGCCGTTTTAGGAAAGAATTGACATTTCAAGACCGAAAGAAGTCAGTCGCGGGGCGACCAAACGCCAAGTGATAGTGTGAAGTGAGTTCGTTAATAAGTAACAGTGAAGTCGCGGGCCTCTAAATTGCCTCCGCAGGTCACAACTTTTAATGAGGCAAAATTCCCCGTCGGACTCGATCCGACGTCGTCTTAACGCAACCTGTTCGTTAGCACAAAAACGGGGCACGCTAACGCGCGATTAGAATACACCCCCTGCTTGGATCACACTAGGTACAAACTAACTTAAATATAATTCTTCCGAATCAACTTTTGTGGTTCATTGTCTACTCAAATGTAATTGGTTCGGAATAGGTATTATATCGTCTATCCTTGTTTTTACAGTGTATAAAATTACGACATCCTAAAAACACAGCATAATACTCATTTCATACGCATATTAAACCATTCATTAGATTTATTTAAATGTTTACCTTCCAAAAACCCTTACAATAATTCCGATATAGTCAAATTTAATATATGTTATCATTCATTTTTAAAATTGAAATAGGAACGTTTGTATGTAATCGTATGGTATTAAATGGTACACGTGTAATAAAGATTTAGTAAATTGGATTTAATTTATCTAAATTATATTATATTTATTTTAAAATAGATTTTGCCAAAAAAATCGTATGTAAGTGTCAAGTGTGTCCCAGACCTTGCCCGAAAAGATAGCTCGCTTGCGGCGGGCTTTCTCTGTGTTGTTGTCACATTAGCGAATATCTGCGCGGCTAACTCGGTCGATACGTTAATGATGTCGATGGGACGTCTATTACGGCGAAAAAACTCTTTTGTGCCGCGACGCCCGCCGAAGTCGATCGTCGTACATATGGTGACCACGTGACTCCTTTCGCTGATTATTATTATCAAACGTAATATATGATATATTTTTTATAATGAAATCCATTCTTTGACAATTTATTCCGTTTTCGGAATTAATTTTTTTGTTAACGCGGTTGTTGTATTGCTTATTTTATTATGTAACCGTATATAATAAAATTAAAATTACAGATTTTTAAAAATATTTAAAAATCAATTATATAATTAAGTTCTGGTTTTATTTAAAATCATAAATTTATACACTGATGGTGTAGAGCTTTGTGAAAGCTTCTCTGAGTAGGTACCACCTACTCATCGGATAATCTACCGCAAAATAGCAGTGCTTGGTATTGTTGTGTTCCGGTTTGAAGGGTGAGTGAGCCAGGGTATTTATAGGCACAAGGAACATAACATCTTAGTTCCCAAGGTTGGTGGCGCATTGGTGATGTAAGGGATGGTTAACATTTCTTACAATGCCAATGTTTATGGGCGTTTTTGACCACTTACCATCAGGTGGCCCATATGCTCGTCCGCCTTCCTATTCTATATAAAAAAAACTTTCCTAAAAAGAAGCAATATCAAACACATATCTACATACGCAGTAAAACAAAATTTGTTGAAACTGTCTTTCAAACGGAATGCAAGTTGGTAACTCATAAACAATCACAGTCATATGAAATAATATTATTAAATATATAAATTTACAAAGGCTAATCTGATATAATTTTACACAATATATACATATATAAACAAAGTAAAATTAAAAAACATCGAAGTGAAAATTAATATTTACCAAAAAACAATTACTTTTCGTACTCAGTCTGCCTGTATTCTGCCTTAATAAAAATTCTATTTAGCATCCTTAGGAACAATATTCATTTACTTCGTGCAGTTTTTGAGTATATAAACATAAATTAATGAATTTAAAAAAGCATATTCATTATACGATAACGCGTTAGATAAAATTATTTTGCAGTGTAATATCATAACTTCATATGCGAGATGAAAGGAAACGTTAACGGCCAATACATATAAACACATTTACAGACAATATTCTATAAACAGCTTTTTTTAATTTAATTTTCATAAGAAACGACCGATTAAAATAAATTCCAAATGAGAAGTTATTCAAATTTGATGTGTGAAAACTTAACTGAAACGTTTAGGTTTAATGGGGGAGTTGAAGTTGTACCAAAATTAAGGAATTATTAGAAAACAATCCGGACAGGACAGGGGTAAAGGGGACGGAAGGAAGGGTGTCTAATTAGGGAGGGGTGAAGGTAATGAGCCGCGATCGCCGGCCCGATATAACGAAAGCTATTTACGCGGTGGTCGCTCGAAAATTGCGAGGTTTTGTTTTAAAAGCGGTAACCGTTTGAGTTTTGCGATTAAGGAGTTTAATTAGACTGTTGTTTACAAGCTCATTAAGGTACGGAACGGCCTCAGATATCGGCCGATAATTTATGAAGTTGAAAAATGAGTTTCGTGCCGAGATTCTGTGCAGATTGTGGCCAACAATCCGACTATGAATAAACATGAACTTAGCTCTTAACCCGTTTACGGAACGGCTTATCGTAACTTTTGTCGACTTAATTGTGTTGAGCGAAATGTTTTAGTTCATTGAATAAAATAAAACGTACATTAGATAATAATGCATCAAAAATAAATTGAACTTCCCAAAGACGGACGGAATATTTATTCCGTCAAGCTAATTTACCGCCTTTTAAATATGTCTACGTATTAAGTATTAACCTGGCAGCTCATTATTTTTGTATCGTATATCATAACCGCGCAGAGAGAATGATTTAAGGGGAGTCGCTGTTAATCGATTCGCCACGGAAGAAATTCAAATTAGTTCTCATTTCCTGCGATCGCCACAAGAGGGAGTACGCACAGAGCAAGCACCTGTGAGTGCGCTGCATCCGGCTCGTACAATTACTGGGCCTTTTACCCTAAATAAAGCACCCTAACGATCGGCCTGGACACAACACAAATGTGCGTCGAGATTCATTAGCGATGTTAATATATGCCCGTGTACGTTGAATTCTATAATTTATTATTCCTTGTTTTCGTTTTAAGTGACATTATTTTTATTATAAGCAGCAGCAGTTGGTGTATCTATAAAAAAAGTTGTTCTTATATCGAATCATAATTAAAAAAAATGTATTTTGCATTGATGCTTTCATATAAATGCTACCAACATCACCAGAAGCAAGTCAGCAAATGAAAGCAATATCAATCGTTTATTTCATAGGTACAGCTGGAAAATTTACCTTCCTATTTTGAAAGATGATCATTCATCTTAGTCACATCTTATAGTCTAACTAACGAGACACGCACGCCATTCGAGACATCGTCAAAAACAATCGAAATAAAGATCAAACTCGCGTTGCGGGGCGCTGAAAAAGCTGCTACAGATTAGATGATCGTGATTATATTCAGAGATAAAAAGCCCTTACAGTAATAGATAGAAAGATCACTTCGGCATACATCGCGAGTTCTATAAACGTCGCGAGCTGCAGGATAAGATCTTTGCAAGCGTCTCAGATCGGCACCCCTTTATTTATTTAATCAGACTGAGCGACGGACAATGAGCTATTGTAACTGCTGATATATTGTCCAACTCTGATCTATAATAGCTCCACACTTGTTTTATTAGACAGATGAATCGATATGCGGTGTAAATTATTTGTTTATTATAATTATACCGGCGAAATTTCCATAAAGTTATCATAACATAATTATTTTCATATACAAACAACATTATGCGAATTAACGAATTTCTTGATTAATGAAATCTACAGAATCAAACTATTACGTACGTATTAATAAAACATAAAGATAACCTTGTTTTTGCTCTATTGAAATCGATTTTAATTAAGTAGATGTTTTTAAAAATACGTTTGAATCGCTAATTAATTACGCCAGTAACATATTTACTTATTTAATATAAGCTTAGGTATATCTATAAATTATTGGACACAGTTTTTCTGTATTATATTATACATCTTAATTAAAATTTAAAAAATGTGTTTTTAAAAATATTAAGTATTTATTTTTGCATTCAAATGCTTAATATAATTTTTTTTATTAGCATATAAACGAGTTCGATGGCTAATCGCATTGCAGCGTCAAAAATGTTTAATTAAAAAGATTGATGCTTAACGGCAGAGCGGGGCACCAGAAGTACAGTGGAGTTGCAAACTTATCTAATTAGTTAGCGGCGAGCGGGGAGCGGGACCTGCACCGTACCGGGTCCCTCCCGGGAGGCGCGCGGGGCGCGGGCAGGTGGGCGCCGGGGACGGGGGCAATTAGCGGTGATAGTCGATTAGCTCATCGTGTGAGCGCGGCTTTTGACAAATGTTGCCAGCAATAAATTATTATTATTTATGAATGTTACAGATAATTGGTGTAATTAATACGCGCGCTCGTGGCCAATTAAATCTGATGTGTTGACCGATGCTTATTACTTTAATTAAATGTGACTGGAATTATGAATTAGTGGTTCTATCGTTTTCAATATTATGTTCGAACGTTCATTGGTAATAAAAATATCTAGCATTCAAACGAACGTTTAAAAATATCTTTGAGATTTGTTTGATAAAAAAATATTTGATTTTATTATAAAAACTTGATCGACCGCATATTTTAAATGTTTGAATTAATGCTAAATCTACAAACACTAAATGCAACATTTGATATTATATATTAACCGTTTATTTTATTTTAATTGACAATTAATTAAAATTTGTGGCTCATAAATAATACAAACCAGACTGTTGTTTTATTAAGAAAAATATGTGATTATGGTTAGGGAAAAAATATTTATTTATCATAACACTATGAACTTTTTCTTTAATCATATATAAAAAAATATATATTTAAAAGAAAAAAAAACATTTAAAAATTACTAACGTTTAAATACTATTTTTGAAATATTTAAATATAATTTTTGAAAAACGTACTTATATCTTAATCTAGTAGTCTATATAGTATAGCCTATCCAAAGACAAGGGGAATAAAGACATATAGACAAATTTGATATAGAATGGACGCGATATCATTGGCATCTTGTAAAATCTATGATTTTCACTATGGATTCGCCAAAAAAAACTTTGGAAACGAAACTTTGGAAGTAAACTTAAAGTTGAAATAAGTATTTCAATCTAATAATGGTGTATTATAAATTAATATATATTAATCACGAAATGCTTATAGTACATAATTGATATATAAGCTAATCAGAGCTAAATAGCAAGTCGCTTGGTATGCGTAAATATAAGGTATGATTATCTTTACTTCTTCAGCGATTGGAATAGATTATACTTTATTTATTTGCCTTTATGAAGTAGATTTTTAATTCAAAAAGGTTCAAATTTATACTATAGCTAAACCTGTAATAATAGTAACTAAGAGAAAATAAAATCAAAATATTAGTGACGTGAACGTGATGTGTTTACAAATTTTTATAATTTTTTATTAATCCTTTATTGCACACACTTTACAAACATTTAGTAACATATAAAGCTAGTAGAAAATATAGTATGCAAAGGCGGCCTTATCAATTATAGTGATCTCTTCCAGGCAACCTCTGTAAAGAGAAATGTGTATGTGTTTTTTAGCCAGGATCACTAATCGGGCATAGTGTGCGAACAACTTATACTTAAAATTTAAGGAGCTTAATACAAATATTTAATATACCAACCTACATACATATATATACATATACACTTATGTATATATACATATATACATACATACATAATACACATTAATTTTAAGTATTTAATACAAATATCAAATATTATATAAATAAAAAGAAAATAATAAAATTATCCAAAACAAATTACATTAATTGAATATTAAACTTTATTTATTGTGAGATCATTATTATTTTTTATTTACTTTATGCGAATGTTCTACGTACTTGCTTAATTATAAAAATATCTAAGTTATCACTTTCACTAAATTTTCTTTATGCGACTATTAATTGTCGTCAATTATAAGTTTTCGATATAAAAATGCATTAAAAGTCGAGCCATTAAAAGTTATTGGATTTTTCTTTCAAAAAGTTTACACTCCCTTGCCTCGTAAAGCACGTGAAGATATCATGTCCTAGCCGTTTAGTCTTTGTTGGAAACGTCATCATCATCATTGTTAAAAGTATATCTTTTAAGCATTTTATTATATATATATATTCACTGGTGGTAGAGCTTTGTGCAAGCCCGTCTGGGTAGGTACCACCCACTCATCAGATATTCTACCGCAAAACAGCAGTATTTGGTATTGTTGTGTTCCGGTTTGAAGGGTGAGTGAGCCAGTATAATTACAGGCACAAGGGACATAACATCTTAGTTCCCAAGGTTGGTGGCGCATTGGTGATGTAAGCGATGGTTAACATTTCTTACAATGCCAATGTCTATGGGCGTTGGTGACCACTTACCATCAGGTGGCCCATATGCTCGTCTGCCTTCCTATTCTGTAAAAAAAAATACTTTTAATGTTTGTCTACTTCTGTGGCACTTATTTGTTTTCTTACTAACTTACCAAAATCTGGTTTGAAGAGTTTCAAAGTGATTTTCTTCTCATAGCCGGTGAAAACATTAAATGCCGTTTGCATCATCGAATGTTCCACTCTTGTTGGAAAGTACAAAACGGAATCTTAAATGAATTTAACCTAAATAAACAACTATTAATTTCATAAGTAGTAATTACTAGATTTTCCATATTCCTCTCGGGCTATTTTAGAAGATTGATTAGTGGAAGTTTATTAATAAAGTCAGGGATCGTAATACTGAGATAATTAATTCTTAGCGCAAGTTAATTGATAAATTAACATTAATTAGAAAAGTTTGCGTCTACTTCGCCATCGTTCTGTTTTATTTGGGTATATCGGTTTTGTGCTATGTTCCAGTATAATATACTTTTTATTTACAAGTTTAATTTACGTTTTCAAACAAGAATACAACTACATACGTATCATATGTTTTTATCAAGTTTCCTTTATTCATTTATTTTAGTTCCAGTATTTATTCCTAAAAACTGACAACTGTAACAGTGCCTAAAAATGAATTCATGAAAAAAAATGGTGGTCGGTGGTCGGAAAATGGTCCACCTGGTGGTAAATGGCCATAGACATTGGGCTATTCGAAATATCAAACATTTCGTACATCGCCATTGCGCCACCATCCTTTGGTTGTAAGATTTTATGGCCCTTGTGCCTGTAGTTACACTGGCTCACTCTTCCTTTAGACTGGAACACAAAAACACTAAATATTGCTATTTGACAGATTTGGGTAGGTAGTTATTAGGTAGATTATGGGTGAGCTTGCCCATTTCACCACCAAGTGTAAGATTGTTGATAGTTCCAAGGTATTGATCCAGGTATAAAGGAATTTTTTTTCGACTTGAAAAGTAACTACCGTATATGACTTGACTTTTGTCTTAATCACGAACAATAATGTGTGAAAAAAGTAAATATATGAGTGGATTGGTTCGATCAGAATGCGGACGAATGCACAGAACGCACATCACTTGTAGACTTTCCGCGACCGGCGGCACAGTAATAGTTCGGTAAGCGGCGCGGGCGGCCACTGGAGTAGAACAGGCGTTTAATTAAAGGACGCTCACCTCACGGCCGCTGTTGTCGGACGGCTCATCGTATGCGCCTTAATTAGTTTCAGACCGCCCTAACGGGCTTATTTTGTTTTTCTCGGATAATTTTTAATTAAACGCTTGATTAAAATGAAAGTTTGCGTAAGTAGCGAGCGAGGAACAATCGGGCCGGAGTTTAGGATAATGAATTGATGGTGTTACTTTGCTCGCTCGACGTTCGCTAGGGACTTAATTAAAAATCGCCGATAGAGTGTGTAGAGGGGAGTTCGGAACGAGTTTATGGAACTTAGTCCGGAGGCTCTGTTGTTTTACTACCTATGTCAATTTGAATACGAGATTGCTTCACGGTTGTGCGTTAATGTTTATAAAAACCGATAGTTTATTTTTTTAACGTTTTAATTGTAACCACAGTATGGGTGGGTAAATTTACGTTTCCTATATTGGTCAATGTATTTTTATCGGTAAGTCATAAATCTTTTTCATCGCCTTCCGATCGCCTCCGCTGAATTTAATCGATCAAATAAACAATTTTATTATTTCATTTCTTAATAAAGATGACTGTGATAGCCACGTTAAAATTAGATTTAACATCATTATAAAATAATAAGAGAACAAAACGTACACAGAAAGAGTTCAAAATTCAAATTCTTAAATATATTTTTACATGATTTACACGTTACTTTATCGTATGACTGCCAAGTACTGCCTCTATGAAGACTTGCGTCCCGCGTCTTGCGTCTTGCGAGCGAGCGGGCGGCACGCGTCATTAGCAAATTCTTGCCTTGTCGACGCCACGCGCCGCTAACGAGTTTCTTACTAACGACGTGCTAACTTGATACACCACCGTCCTAACATGCATTGTGATTATAACGACATCCGATAACTCGCCTGCTTTATTACCGCCGTAACTAGCATACTGTAAGCGATCTTTATTACATGCATAAGATGTTAGCAAATTGTTTATGATTTTCTTGTGTGTTCATTGAATCAGTAAGTAAGTAGTATAACATTATATTTCATTTTACTCCAGTTGAGTCAAACAAAATCACTTTTAATAGATTAAAATTGAATTTATAATACAATAAAAATGCTAAGTCGTCTTTAATAATAATCAATATATTTTATTAAAATACTGAACAATAATGGTTATAAGAACAAATTAAAGGTTGTAAGAAGTCGATAATTTTTTTATAATGTTTAAAACATGAAACAAAATGACATATTACATCAATAACCCTCTAAGCTTCCAATTAGACTTCTTGAAATAAATAATTAAAAAAACACTAGAATTAAAAAAAAAACAATCTTCATCTACGAAGGGATAGGAAGCAACAAGTAAGATATCCCGCCCCGTATCTCTGCAGGCGAATTTATTGAACGCTCAATCATAATTGTATTAAAATTGAATATTGCGATGACAATAAAACAATAGCATAGAAAATTTTAAATAAATATTCACATTTGAGTCCACCGAAGTTTAAAAAAAACTCAAAATAATAGGATGTGCAAACTAATAATCTGTTACAAAAAATATATTTCCATTATATTATTAGTTTTTATTTTAACATTTACGTCTTTCATCTTTCTAACATAGTTTTGAGTATCTCGCGGAGGATTTGCTCGCAAAGTTTTGTTCCATTAAGTTGGTAAGCCGCTTATGCGTTGCAGGATTTTGGGGTTTTTGCATTTTTTTTTTTAATTTGATTGCTGATTTCTTTTTTATAATTTCCATTGACTATATTTTAAAATAATATTTATAATGTTCCATCTATAAAATAAATAAGTTTACCTACTGACGATGAATTATTTGAAATTTATCGTCCAGTTTTTTATAATCATTACAGATTGAAAAATAAATTAAAAGAAATCAATATTTTTTAAACTCTGAAGAAACGAACGTTACTAAACAAACCCAACGCACCCAAACTTATGTACCGGCCCCGTCAACAAATCAGCGGGATGGTATAAAATTATTTCAGTGACATCAAGTCAAAATTTGTTATTCAGAAAATAAAAATCGTCTTAATTAATTTCTTTAAATATTACCTTTGTTCGTTACATTCAAGTTCAATTATTATAAAACATAAAATATTGATTATATTGTTTTTAATTTGTTTTATCATTTGTCTCTGTAACGTCAAAAGTTAAGGAGTCATAAGATAAAATCTTTCTCACCTGTCCTTATCCGCTAATGATCTCCCGAGAGCTTTTAAATTATGTTTCTTGTAACAATATAAACTCGACACGTGTACATTCAGAGTCGAGACATTCCCGTAATGAATAAAATAACATGTCAAGAAACAGTCTTCATCTTAAATTAATGAGGATTCACGGCAACGTATTCAATTTTACACGTAACGAAGGCAAATAAACTTCGACTAGCTGAGACACCAAACTTCCTCATTACACATGTCTTAATTAATATCAGTTTGAAAGGAAACCTAAAAGTTAGTTCCGATTGCGAATTCTAATAAATCCGTGACACATATGAAGGTAATCTAAAAGTCTCCAAGATTAATTTTGTACCCTTTCACACAAAAGTTGATTAATCTTAAGTAATGAATTGACATAGAATAATATATACTCATCATATTAAAAGCCAGAATTGTAATGAACGAAGAAAAATATATCGTATCTTAACTTTATTATGACGGAATAAATTTATATATTAAAAGCTTCATATTCACGATATAAGTTGATATTCATCTATGATTTCTGAAGGCGTATTCGCAACATTTTTATCGATGGGACAAGTTAGTATATCGTGTACCGCACATCCTCGCGAGCGTCCAACACAAATAGATTCGTACATGTTTGTCTTGGCTCGGTTTAATTAATTTTACCTTCATACGCCGATACCTACTGTTTGTCGGGCGTTCCTTAATTGAAAACGCTCTTACCGGAGTAAATGAAACGAAATCCTATTTGCTGCGAGTGATTGAAGTGAATTTATCTTTTAAGACTTTCAAATTTATCTTTTAGCGATGTTTGCTTCAAATTATTCCGGAGTGGGGAAGCGCAGGTAATTAAATTTTGATTGGCTTCGAACGGATTGTTACGGTTTATTAATATATTCAGTACGGTTGTTAATAATACGAATCAGTTCGATGGTAAAAGCCGCTGCAATAATTATTCATTAAGTATTAAATGAGGCCATTAAATGACAACAGCTGCAACAAGGGCCTCGTGGCTATTGGGTGACTTGGGGAAAATTGATGCTTGCGTTGTTTGCTACGTAATGTATGCGATCGAAGCCACTAAATTAATCAGACATTTCTATTACAATGTGTGACCGGTAATGCATAATAATGAGATGCGGTAGCGCAGGGAGCGGTTAAATAATACTATACTATAACAGCGTTATCTAAATGTTTAAAAAAACAACTTTTGTATAAAGTACTAGAAAAGTACTAACACTATAACTTTACATTATTAAAATAATTGACAGGTATCTTAATAATCCTTACAACATACTGTTTGATTATCATTTGTTTATTATCTCTAATTCCTGCTTCCCCCTTCCTTCTTAAATCCACGCGAGCTGGTTCTCGATGTCACCGCCTAACTGTGACATCAATTCCATCGCGCACAAAGAAATTTGGCAACTCTTTTCTTTGTCACACTACCAAAAAATGGAATTCCTTACCAGCTCACGTGTTCCCCGCCTCTTACAACCCGGGTTCCTTCAAACGAGGCGTGAAGAGGCATCTTGCGGGCCGGCAAGGCGGGGACGGCTAGTACAGAACATTCTTCCCGACTGTACTGGCCGTCGTCGCGTTTGGACTCTACTACCACTTACCATCAGGTGGAGTAGAGTCATTTGCCATCCCGGGGCATATAAAAAAAAAAAAAAAGTAATATTTCACTAACGTATTTAGTTACAAATAACAGTTGCCATTTTTGCGATTAAAGCTAGCAGTATAATATAAAGCAGAAAAAATAAACATGTATTAATGCTTTTTCAGCGCATTTGTCTGATCTCATAAACGCATATATAACCATATTCAAGTACTTGTCACTGCACATACATATATTACAATATATTTAAGGTAGTTGTGCTAAAATTAATACAACTTCGATGGAGTATATTGAATGAACCTGAAATTTGGAGAGTTTTAAGGCCAGAGAGAGATTAAATTTCGCAAAGCTTAAACATTTAATTTTTTTGCATCTAATTTATAGTTTCTGAACATTGATAGTCAGTCAGGCAGAACATTATCATTTTTATTATAGATTTCATTTATAAGTTCACATTTCCTCAACCTCCTCAAATCACTTGAGTTATTCAAACGTCTTAAACATTTATAGAAGTGACAACCATTACTACATATTGAGCATATTAATACTTTTATACCTTATAGTATATGCTTACCACTCATTATAACTTTAAACTTCAATTACACGCTTAAATGGTAATTCGACCTTAATCCATGTTTAGTGTTGCAATAAATCACTTAATCATTATAAAAACTCAACACGATTATATTTGGTCGGCTTATGTGTATAATGTGAGATTTTTGCCGGAAGTTTTGCCTCTAGACTTAACAGACATCAATGCTCAAGGTATTTTAACGTTAGCCATAATATATTTGACATTTATATTAAGTTTAAATGTATTTATATCAAGACTCAAACATTATTATTACGTAATTGTAAAGTTAGAATTAGCACAAGTAGATTCAACTGTTTCATACGGTTTTATATATGGTTCTAAGTTATCAAGAAGATCGAAATTAGTAGTTTTATGAATATAGACATTCTTTTTGTTTAAGTAAAACATATAATCAATATTATATTAAATTGTATTAACAAAATTTATTTAAATAACATATATGTACATTGATGACTTAAAGTATATATATATTGACAACAATGCTAGCAACACTACCCCGTTGAATCGCAATTCTCCGAGCGAAAAATATACCAGCTCACCTCCATTGGAGGTAATAAATAATGAATTTTTAGTGATGAAAATTGGATATTAATGCTACATCTGTATTAAAAAAATAACTATATGCCGATATCTTGCAACTTCAAAGAAACTATCTCTGTATAATAATAGTATAATATAAGTTTACACCCGTCAAAAATCTTGACAACTCGTCTGTTCTAGAATTTATCTATACAGTTTTACTATCGCTGTCATTATTTTGCTTTATTATCCATTTATCAAAGTTTTACGAGCAGTAGGTACATCGCACAAGACTTGATGGTTATAATTGTTGTTGCCAAACAGAAATATGTCCTCATTGTTATAATGCTATGTAAATTGTTAGAAAATACTTTAACAATTGTTAGATCAAAAATCGTTTTGAAAAAACACGTACACAAAGTGAAATTACAAACACACGACGCATTGACAACATAAGAAGAGAATACTTATTATTAATTAGCAAATTCTATCTACAGTCACAATTAAATACAAAAAATACTTTATCGAATTTTTCATTTACGTGCTTTAATATATTTACGTACTACATGAAGTATATTTTACATTAGAATCTTGTTCGTATGTACTTAAACATTAATTGAGAAAATTTTCTAAATATGGTTTGCTATTTCTACTGAGATAATATAGACGAGTGAATGGAATTACTTCTGCTCTGCTCTCACAGGGTAACCACGTTACAAAGTAGCCTATGCATTGCGTTATACGACCTTTCTAGAAGATGAAGGTAAAAATACGGATGCAAAAAAAACAGTTCATTTTAAAAGTAGCTTATTTACAGATATAAAATGTTCGTGCGAGACTGTTTATTTTAAGCCTTATAGTCAATTTAAAAACACTTTAAATTTTTTGTAAAAGGGAAAATTCTTTATTCGAAAAACCATAAGTTTAAAAAAAAACATTTAGGTTTCTGTCGACGTTACTTAGTTTTATTTGTAGGTATTTAAAAAATATTATACTACCATTACATTATTGACTTTCTCGATATTTGACTTAGATTCTACCAGTCTGCTTAATAAACTGCATTAAAATTATAATTTCTCCCTACACATGAAAGACTCATAAGAAAAAAACACACTATTGCATGCGTGCCGAAATATCCCAGAAGTTAAATGAGCAATTTCCACATGAATAATATTCGGCGATGGAGTAAAGCAATGTATTTAAAATAAGCTCTAATTCTTAGTCTTATATATATACCAGAACATTATTTTTTTACCCAACTGTCAATTAAACCTCGTCTTATTATATTTGCCGTGTGGTAACAGCGGCGAATATCACCACCACATCTCATCCCGTGTAGGACATAGAAATCGTCCCGAAAGAATATCTTTCTGAGAAAGGGCAGCAGTGCCTGTCTGAGTACTATGACCATTAAGACATATCCCTCAATGATCTTGGAGAAGGCCTTTATTGGACGTCTTATTTGGACGTCTTCCGGCATTTAGCATAGATGAGCCGTACTCTTCTGTGCTTAATGCCGCAAATATTCCAATATTAAATGTACAGCTTACAATTGATCCGTTAATGTGAGCCACGAATTTACTTTATTGCCTTCCTATTCCTGATATAGATAGCAACCAATCCATTCCCACAAATATTTTCGTTTCCGATGAAACGAATACACATTTAGACCAACATACTCATTGGATTCACGTCTAACTTTGAACTCTATTAACCAATGTCTTTAAATAATAGCCCAGCTTAGAATTAGAAATGAGAAATTATTAAATTTTTTAATGTTAAAATATTCCGACTATAATCAATTCGTTGTCAATGTCGTTAATATTACTTTCTTATATCCAACGCCAACCAAACCAAACCAACGCAAAGTTTTGTCGCATTAAGCTTCAATCTTTTTCCTCAAAAGGAAGGGATATATTTCATTTATTATGTTATTTTTTAAAAAAAAATACCTAATTACAAATTATATTATTGGTATTATATAATTATAAGTTAATTTCTGAATCAAATTTAAATTTAATGAAAACTTGTAATAAGTAATTAAACTATATTCAATATAGCGAGTTATTTAACAAAAAATGAATGGAATATTCAGTATCGTAAAACTCCGTTTCCATTTGTACAAAGAAATAAATTAATCTGCGTTTCAAATTAGTACTTATAAGTATAACGTTAACTTATTTTCATCTACCTAAACATATATATTTTGATTAAACGAAGAACTATAATGCATGTAATTGGTTCTTATTATTGTTCCAGAATGTTCGGCTCAAGCGGCGCGTGCGCAGCGTGCGGGCAGGCAATACCCGCGAGCGAGTTCGTGATGAGGACGAACGCGCCACAGCAGCCCCTCCACGTCTTCCACATAAAATGCTTCGCGTGCTCGAAATGCGGCTCACACCTCATGCAAGGCGATAGGTAAATACTTATAAACTTTTAAAAAGTAATCTTAACGATTATTTTAGTTAATGTGAAACTCTTAATTTCTTTCTTAATGTCTTTTGACATTATAATAATATAATCAGTTTATAAGATAAAATTTAATAGATTTCAAACGATATGATACGCATTTCTCAAAAAAGATTATATGAACAAATGACAGATTTCTCTCGATCTCTAATCTATGATCACTTCATTTGTATAACTGAAATTATACAAACATAAACTTTTAAGAAGTATTTTAAGTTGCTGTTTCCAGAGACAAGCTGGATATCATAATATATATATTTGTTCTTTCTAAATTAATTCTTATAATTATGATGAATCAATTGTCTAATGTTTCTAATTTGTCTTATTATTAGGTGAAATGTTGAGAGTTATAACGAACTTAAAACTCAAAATCAAAACCCTATTTTCTTTATAAAAAATACACTTATTGATTGTCAAATTACCACCCATCATCCAATGAGTGAATAATGAGTATATTTTATCAATCGGATAAAAACCGCCACTACTATTTATGAAACTATATTAATAACTAAATTATAAAGTTTCATATTGAATCCATACTCACTCGATATATGAAAGATATTATTACAAAATTCTGTATGTATTTTTAATAAAATAATAATGTTTATATTGTAATTTAAAACTATCATAAATAATCATTTAACTGGGAAACAAGAAGTGCTAACAATATTTTATAGCACACTATTTTCCTTTTATTATAACATAGGTTAGGTCGACGGGCATATAGGCCACCTAATGGTAAGTGGTCACCACCGCTCAAAGACATTGGTGCCGTAAAAAATATTAACTACATTACATGGCCAATATTCCTTACATGGCCGATATACCACCAACCTTGGGGCTTAAGATGTTATGTCCTTTATCTATTGTACACTGTACCTTGTACACTGACTCACTCAAACTTCCAACCGGAACAAAAAAATACGTACGTAACGCTGTTTGACGGTAGAATACGTGATGAGAGGGTGGTACCTACCCAAACGAGCTTGCACAAGTCCTACCACAAAGTAAAAAGTTTCCGTCTGCGACTTAGCGTGCGTGTAAGTGGAATTTTGGGGAATGAGGGTTTTTAGGTAACCTATGTCCCTTTGTATACAGGCTAGTTGCTAAAGGTTCACTCTCACAGGTACTACATGCTCGCGGGGTCACTAGTCTGCGAGCAGGACTGGCAGAAGCTGATGAAGAATGCAAACGCGGCGACTCCTGGTGCGCCTGTGCGCAAGGGCAAAGTAGGTCGTCCGCGTCGTTCGCGCGAATGAGCATTGCCTGCGCCTGCGCCGACACTTGCGCCAGCGCAACACTCGTACAGAGACTATGAGGAGGTACGTTTTAATTTACTGTTGAGGTCGAAGTTATAAAAAGATTTCCGTGATTAATACTATATGGCGCTGTAGTTTCTAAACTTGTTAAATTCATTAAGTTCAATTCCTGTTTATAATTGTGCTTAATTTCTGTTTATAATTCATCGCGTGCTTTTCGATGAAGGAAAACATCGTGAGGAAACCTGCATGTGTCTAATTTCACTGAAATTCTGCCACATGTGTATTCCACCAACCCGCATTGGAGCAGCGTGGTGGAATAAGCTCCAAACCTTCTCCTCAAAAAGGGAGAGGAGGCCTTAGCCCAGCAGTGAGACATTTACAGGCTGTTACTGTTACTGTACAATTCCTGTCTATGACGTTGTAATTATTCAGGCTAATATTTATTTGGTTCTGGTGTTGGCGTTGGTGACCATAACCGTAAAATAATGATTCATTATATATTCATTATTGTTGTTACTATTTCATAACAGATATTTGAAGATGAAGCATGATCAATACATAATAAATAAAATTTACATTAAGTTGATTTCGTAAGATCGTTTTAGGTGCAGTGTTACTACGCTTAAAACGCTTATATCCAGTAATAGATGCAAAATAATTATTTAATATACATTATTTCAATAGTAATGTTAAATAAATAATTATTGTATATTCTAACGAATTGTATTTCATTTACTCTAATTGCTATTACTATCAATATTATCTAATTAATCGCATAAATTGGAATAGATACACATTGATGATTAACGCTGGTATAACGACACTAATGATTTTGAAATTATATCCCAAACATAAACGTACGTATTTGCTTTTGTATGCACACCGCACTAATAACGAGTACCAACAATGATTAGTTGCATACTGCCGTATCCCAAAGTACACAATCAACCTTTTATCCTTATAGCCACTAAGAACTTGCAATAGCAAATATCTCAATTGTTATCCCAAGTTACTCCTCGTTCCTTTTCCACTTATGCAACACCTGAGTGATAATTACATCAACCTCTAGGTAAATATACTTAATTCAGGTATGCTTTAAAGTACTTAACTTTTGTGTCACAAACATTGCATTATGCTATCGGAAACAAATTGCTTCGTAACAAATCCGTACATTACAAATCTTGTATATACTTGTAATTATTATATAAAATTGAAAGTCAATACAGGTCTACAAATGCCTCTTTTTTCAATTTGATAAAACTATTGAAAATAGCAGTGTGAATCCATTGCATACAATAATTTTATTTTAAGCGAAGATTTCGTGTATTTATGTGCACGTGGAATTCGTTCCGAACACTCTCCTTAACAGAAGAGAACTTTACGGGACCATCAATATTTACCGCTTTACTTATAAACATTCTTCAGTAACAGCCTGTGAATGTCCCACTGCTGGGACATTCACAGGCTGTTACTCCTCTCCTTTTTGAGGAGAATGTTTCGAAGCTCATTTCATTTATAATTCCACGATTAAACATTGTTTAGCGCCGCTTATTCTCTTTCTGTCATCATTGATTTGACATTCGAAAGAAGATGACAGCATTGCTTAACTAATCACCACCGAATCAACTATTTATAAGTAAATCAGTCCATTATTATGAAAGTTTTTTATTCTATCTAATTCAGAACTCCACTTATATAAAGTCGACTCGTAACAAACCTGACTCAGTTCCTGCTTGAAGTGTGAACAGGTCTAAACACGAAATAAAATATACATGAAGTCGTTACGGAGTGTTAGCGTCGTGAATACGTTTTTGTTTCCATTTTTTTTTATCTGTACACATTTCGTCTCGCATTATCTCCAAGGTCACCCACTTTTAAATCCACTATCTAATAATAAAATTTCAAGTTGTTAAGAAATCCGATACTGAGATATAATCTTACTGTACTAATATCCTCTCATGGTCAATCTCTTTAATTAATTTCGTAAATAACATAAAATCAAATTTAAATTTATTATGTTTTTAATGATATTCACGATTGTTTTGTTATTAAGTTTTTTCCGGTTAACGAAACTATTACGTAATATCTCAACGTTTTAAGAAAGATATTGGTTAATAAAGTTTATTTATATATTATACACATTTATATTTTATCATAGTTAGAGTAAAACTTTGATAAACGACTTCTCTACAAGACATATCTATGAATTATTTGCCAAAATTTCGTTTGAAACAATTGTACACGTCGAAAATGTTTACAAAAAAGTAAAAAAGCATATCGTTATTTTATTAATAACGAGAGAAAATACTTATAGCTGATAGGCAATAATTTTAAGCATTCTCCAATGTTTCAGAATTTATAAAAGATATTTGAAAGAATGCAGTTAAAAGAGTTCAGTAAAGTTAATAAACACTGAGTTCGCTGCCTGGGCACTGGTACGGGTAGTGAGATCAATTGGCTGTACTCGTTGTTTTATACTATTTGTTTCTCTAATATAATAATATTAAACTTACCTAAATATATTTAACATGGTTTATGTTTATATAACATAAGCTCACATCGGATATATTAATAAGTACGAAATGCGGAAAGCCTTGACAATATATAATATAATAAATTTAAAACTTTATATCCAAGAAGGCGTACTTGTTAGAATACATCGATATTAACCGAATATTTTAACTCATACCCAGACAAGCACCACAAATTTTTGGTGTGCTCAATTCGTGCTTATAATTCATCTCTTACACGCTCCGCAGTCGGCGATGAAGAAAAACCTCGTGAGAAAACTTGCATATGTCTAATGTCAGATGAAGTTATGCTACATGTGTATCACCAACCGCTTTGAGGCAGCCTGGTAAAATAAACTACAAACCTTCGACCTCAAAATGGTGGCCACCATTTCACTTGGTGGTAGGGTTTGTGCAAGTCCGTCTGGGTATGTACCACTCATTATATATTCTACCGCTAAACAGCAAGACTTAGTATTGTTATGTTCCGGTTTTAACGGTGAGTGACTCAGTGTAATTATAGGCACAAGGTAACATAACATATTAATTATAAACAAGGTAGGTGTTGGCGATGTATGGATTGGTTTATTTTCCTTACAATGCCAAAGACTGGGCTGTTGTGAAAACTTTGAACTTTTATTTGAAATAATTCGAGAGTAGGTACTACTAATAAATTCAACATACGAAACAGGCTATTTAATGAGCATAGAACAGACTTGAATCGTATACAATTAGATTAAACCGTGGGATATATTTTTTAATTAATTTTATAACTATGAAATTACCTCGAAATTTTTCCGGCATCATCAGAACGAATTGCGATCTATTAAACACTTGAAGCCCTTCGCAAATTATTTTTATTTAAATGTCAATATTCTGTTTTGATCTTAATAAACATAAAATACTTATATATAGGTGTATTTGACACAATTTAAAATTAATAAAGCGTGTATATAAATCTTTACATTAGATTATAACCACTTTAAATTCGCAATCAGTTAAAACATCCTGGTCAAGCAATTACGAGACATTTATTATCCGTGACTAAAGCAGCCAACACGTAAAATATTTAATTAATTCCGGTAGCAAATATGGCATAATAAAACGGACATAAGTAATTAGTTTTAATTAAAGTGAACATCTATAATACACGTATGCGTTTTAATGAGGTAAGTTTTTACAACATTTTGTGCTTTGTGAAAAAAAATAATATAAAGATTTCATTAAAAGTCGACTTTTTATCAAAAAGAATAAAATATACATGTAGTTTTAAAAAATATTATTAAAATTAATGTACATACTATTTGTAATGCTGAAACTGCAGGATTTAATTATATAGTAGCCTGTGACGAAATCCATTATACACCTATTGGTTGCATCATCAGATCAGCTTGATGATTGTCGTTGTTGTCATTCGAAAAACATACATATATGTACTTGCAAATTTTGAAATCGATACGTCAGTTGGAATTATTTTAAAATTGATTTAAACTGACATATATACAAACTTTGATTAATAAATATAAATCCTTGGTACATGAGTATTTTCTTTGTGAGTCCATGAATGTTGGGTATGAAGTGCTATACTATATATATATATTAAATAAGAAATTTGTATTGTCTACTTAAGCTGTATACAATCATATTTTATAGTATCATAAGTTTCATATTACCAAAACGCCTTTTAATCTATTTCTGAATATGAAATTATTAAAAGAAACACGATGTAAGAATGCAAATAACATTTATGCAACTTAATGTTACTTTAAATAAGCACTTGATTTGATCGCATAGTAGTAAAAGTAAATATAGCCATATAAGTATATGTCTATAAATTCGTTTTAATGTTACATACAAAATGCATGTCCTTTCAAAGGCTTTAAAAATTCAGGAATCATAAACGAAACAATGAGA
The DNA here is from genome assembly GCF_905147045.1 of Nymphalis io. Classification (NCBI taxonomy): domain Eukaryota; kingdom Metazoa; phylum Arthropoda; class Insecta; order Lepidoptera; family Nymphalidae; genus Nymphalis; species Nymphalis io. Next base: position 4,636,282 of record NC_065890.1, on the reverse strand, counting down.
TGAAGACGAGGGAACCTCGCGTTTGATAAACGCCATTGACAACCTTATTTCGCTTGGAATAAAAGTCACAATTGCAAAACGGACATGATATAAACTTGCTTCCAAACATTTTGTGGATTACCAAACCATTTACGCTTTTTCGATTCGAATTGTATTGTGACAAATAACTATAACTTTTATTACTTATACTTATTACTCGTCTTTATAATAATTACTAAATTCAATGTAATGTGCAATTTTATAATTGTATTCAACACATTTCGAAACAGATCTTGTTTTTTTTTTGCATTAAAATTAATTTTAAAAACGCGTATAACGAGATCCGATTATGAAAACAAACGGTATTTTTCTAAAAGAGCTGTTTAACGTACTAATTCGACTATGAGACGTGCGAAGAACATAGTGAAGTAGCAAAGAAATGCAATTAAGCTGTTCAATGAACACCGCACAAAGTCCGCTTTGTTTGTATGAGGGACTCACTCGGATGGAACGCGCGAACTTCGGACACCATGTATCATAATATACCGACCGCATTTAAAACTGTACGCTTTCAACTTTCGCTCGCTATACGTATTGTTTGTTAAATAACTCAAAAATAAAATGAATTATTTATAATATAAACAATTTTCTAGATGAAGTAGTTCTCACAGGGATAGTTCATAGAGTTAATTATCTCGTAGGCGACCATCGTCCGAACGCCGCGGGCATCTCCTCGTCTCGCGCTTGCTTACAGCGGCGCTCTCGCAAAATGCTCTGTTAACCAATTGTAAAGTTTAAATACCCCCCAAACTTATTTCGGCAACTCATAAAACTACTGTCCAGTCCTGCTAATAAAGCTTTGGAAGACTGCAAACACCCTGCTCGACGTCTGGTGTAATTACGTATAAAAAATAAGCGAGTACAGTCAATCGTTAGCCCAAAGGGGATCAATTACGAGTACAGCTTTATTTAAACTATGTTGTTAACTGCAAAACAAAGAGCCGCTATTACTTTGTGCGAGAGATGGCGGTCAAAGGCGCGATGTTAATTGGAAAACACGTGGAAATGACAGCACCTTTATTGCGCTTATGGCGTAAAAATCAAGTTCGGTACCGCCCTCGCCACGCTCAAAGACTTGACCACTCACCTGGCGGCTTTGTTACACGATTACTAGGACTTGTCGAAAGTTAATTAAATAACGTTTTTCCAAATTACCCGCCGGGCTCGACATCAAAGTGCCCTCGCACTCGCTTTGGGAATCTTTCACAAAGGACCTGGCTCCGGGCTAGGTTCGGCGCCTGCCTCTCTGATCTCAGTTCGCTGACGTAGTGCGCTGGACAGGTGAGATCCTCAACTCTTTGTCAAAGGATAAGTGAGCAAACGCTACGCCAGTAAACTTCGTCTGTCCAGAGCTACCTCAGACTACCTACGGCGCTATTTGAGTTAAACAATCGCTTTATAAAGTTGGACATTTTGATTGATGACTGATATCTATCTATTAGCAATCTAATTCTATATACCGTGAGCGTTCGCGGCACGCGAGGTCGTTTGCAGTAAGTTAGCACGACATTCGAAAGTTACGTTTATTAAATATTCTCTTTTCATTTGATTTACATTTTCAATATTAAATACCTTTAAAAACATGCAAGGATTTCAATATTTTAATAATATTTTATGATTTTACAGGCTTAAGGCAAATAGAATGGCAATATTTTTGTCAACGATGGCTATTAATGTATAACCAATATTATAAAACTAAAAACAATTAAAAAAAATATTCCATATATATTAATTAAAGTGATTCAATCTCTATCAAAATAAAATGGGTGATAATTTTATTTAGGGAATCGACTGAGATTATAATACAGATAATTCTTTCATTAAAATAATGAGTCGAGGTTGTTTACATTACCTCTTTTTTTTGTTCAAATGATTGGTGCCCTTCGTGAGAGCGGACCGGACGTCGAACCCACTACTGTTGCGTGCGGCTAACGATCCGCTGCTCTCACTTAATTTAATTATTTTCACACTAATTATTCGTTTCAAGGTACCTTTGCGAATGTAGTACAGTGAATACAGTTGTATCAAGTACATATAACATATCCCAAATCATTTACAAGCGTAAAAACTTTAACTTTGTGACTTTGTGTAAATTTTAAAGTGGAAGCTATTAGTCCTCGAAAGCAAAAATTTAGTTTTCTATATTTGATATAAAATATTATTTTTTTAAATTTGTATATTGTATGCTACGTTTTCGACTTCAAATTAAAACAATCAAGATACCCTTTATTCATACCCATGCCCTTTCGTGTTTTTTTTTTGTTTGGAATGCCGTTTTTTTTTTGTAGTATAATAATTTATGCAGAGTATATTCATAAGATATGAAAATAACAACTTCAAGATTTGTAAGAATTAACAACACGCGGAACGTAACAACATTATTAATGTATAGTTTAAGCTAGTACTTTTGTAATATTTTCAAATAATTTATGTATAAATATTTACTAAAACCTCAAATACCGAATGTCGCAATGAAGCTGGTATGAGTTATTAGAGTAGTTAAAATAATAACGATATTACTGGTATTACGTACAAGGTGATCCGCCTCAGACAAAGTGTGTCAAGAAATTAGTGTTTAATTTATTCATTGGGCCCAGTTCGTGTCTAGTTTAGTTATTATGAAGGTAGTTTAGGCGTCACGAGGCTCAGGAATTAATCAACCAGTGACACTATGCGAGCAATTCATTTAATGGAGACCAATTTGATTTTAATTTTTTTTATTTAAATGCAACACTTTCGGAATTTAATTACTTGAAACTAAATCGGTGGACATATACTATTAATTTATTCAGTATATGATGTATATACGTAAAATAAATTAAATATTTCCATGCTTAAAATGGAATAGTGTCTCTTTCTGTACTTATTATAAAACCACTAAATTGATAGTCATCAAACTAAATAAAGACGAAATACAAGTCAAAAACTTTATTGTCATTTTAACTATTCCGGTGCGCAAAGTCGCGGGCGAAGCGAGACATGAATAATAAAACAATATGAACATAATATATTTACTTTAGACAACATATTAAACACATATATCTTAAGCAATTTACTAATCCAATTTAAAATTAATAATAAGGCGCTGTACAAAATTTGAAAAGTTTAAACGGCGTCGTTGGTTGGGTCCCGTCTATTGCATTTTTATACGAGCAAGACAACCTCTTAGCTTATTAGGGAAGCCAGTTATTAGAGGTCCGAGGGTTCTCTGCGGACGCCAGCGTGGTTTCGGAACGACTGCGTCCCAGTTAATTAGTTAAATGGATACGTCGCTTTCCGGTTGCGTCTATTTTATCGGTTCTACGACTACAATAAACCTCATTTTCTTCTGTGATTCTAGAGTGGATTCATTCAAATCCCCTAAATTGAAATGGAGCTTTCTGCTATTTAATTCGGGATCGACCGGCCGAATGAGGCCAGTGATGCACTTATGCACCGGCACATTTCCCACAGCCCGGTGCGCCGGATCCGCATCTGCACACGACAAAGGACATCCGCCCACAATAGCTCCATTAAAATAATGCAAGTAAATGAGGATTTGCGGAGGCGAGTCCGCCGAATCCGCCCGCGCTCGCCGAGTCCCGAGTTCCGCTTACAATGCTCAGAAGGCCTCGTTGCGACGACGCTTAAAACACTATACACGAACATGTTTCATTAGCTAAGTGGGAGGCTTTTGGTGGTTGAATCTGTGTAATGCACCTAGCTAGATGCTGCGCCGCTTTTACTTAAACGCCGTAATTAAAACGTCCCCTCCCCCCTAAGGGCGCAGTTTAAAACTCGGTTCAACTAGTTCGGAGTGGCCAATTTAGTTTTAGTGTTCCGTATTTAAGATACAAATTTTGAAATTATGTTTTTGTTTTACTCGGTTTTGTTTGCGGAAATCGCTTATATCTTAAAGCTGAAGGCCGTTTTTTAATTTGAAACTTAAGTTGTACTTTATTCATTGAGTCTTTAATAATTTATATACTTAAATTATTTTAATTATCATGTACTATTTACTACTTTTATATATAGTTCTAACTGCTATCAGTTATAAGTTTTAATACTGTAAATATTTAAATACACTTTACACATTTAACAATAACTGATGTGATTGTGTTCATTAAACATTAAATTAATTACAAGAAATAATGTAAATATTTCAATTATAAACTAAATTATATTTGTTATAATCAATTAAAAAGAAAACTTGAAATAATTCACTTTTTTATATCGTAGCGTTCAATCGAATAAAACATCTATAAAACCGTATAAACTAAACACTAGCTGAATACCAATAGAATCGCATCACGTGCAAACATTACAGGACGGTAATAACTTTATTGATCGCTAACGAGGAAAATTGATCGACATTAACGATCTTAATCGCTCGATTCTGCGTGTCGATGCCGCTTTCCGAGTTAATTTAATTGAAAGCGAGTTGAGTAATTAATTAGTGGGTACCTCTCAACTCGGGCGGTGTTTACAACGCTCGTACATATTGAATGAGACGAAACGTCTTTACACTGATTAGAAACTCGATTATATTTTTAAGGGTTATATATAATATATATTACGGTTTAATTGTAATTACGATGTATTAATAAACAAGATATATTGATTTACTATGAAGTACCTGCTTGCCAAGCCGAAATGGCCTAGTGGTAAGAACGCGTGAATCTTAACCGATGATCGTGGGTTCAAACCCGGGCAAGCACCACTGAATATTCATGTGCTTAATTTGTGTTTATAATTCATCTCGTGCTTGACGGTGTATGAAAACATCGTGAGGAAACCTGCTTGTGTCTAATTTCATTGAAATTCTGCCACATGTGTATTCTACGAACCCGCATTGAAGCAGCGTGGTGGAATAAGCTCCAAACCTTCTCCTCAAAATGGAGAGGAGGCCCTAGCCCAGGAGTGGGACATTAAACTGGGCTGTTACTGAAGTACCTGCTTGTTTACGAAAAATTATTGATAACAATATGTTTTCTTTTTTTTATTACAACAAACACGACTGGACTTCGCAAATTAGATAAATACAAATATTATAATACAATTAGTGTCATGCCAAGCAATGTCCCTGACAACTCAATGCCAATTACACCTAATTGCACGCCGCTGTATTTTTTCTCATGTGTATATTCAAAATCTTGTAGTATCTACGCTGGTACTACGCATAATTCTGTTCACGTTAATACTTAGTTACTTATTTATAAACGATGGTCTATACTTTTTTGTAAAAAAATTTAATATCTACAAATCTCAGATACGAAGTTTTCTTATATCTGTTATAGTTTTGTCAACGTTCGCTTGCGAAACCTGATCGTTAATTCTTCTATACGTAAACATAATAAGCTATATCGCAAAGACTATGCAACATATAAATATTTCATATAGATTTTAAACTATAGATTCAGTAATTTTGTGTGAATCTGAAAAAAAAATGACAAATAAAAGTAACCTCTTTATTATATTAGTAGGAAAACGAAGGTCAGTTCTATTCCAGAACCTAATTCAATATTACCGTACAAACCGTCCTATCGGTCGATAATTATAAAGTAACAAACATCCAACACACGAATTATTACATTTATTATATTAACAAAATAATATGTCTAAACAATGTAAGTAATATTAACTTTTTTAATTTTGTACAAAAATCATTTCTTTATAAATAAGAATGTGATGTCGTGAAAATAAAATTTACGCTAATATGAAATTCGTAACAACAATAAATAAACAGTTATTAATTGTATGACTTAAAGTACGATCAAAAATAAACGACCGACACCAACTCTGAGTGCCTTTTTAATTAAAAAAAAATAATTAATACGATAATTGCTCTTAATAAAAACATAGTCACCTTTAATATATGACAAGTTTCCTTTCGCAACTTCGTCGAATAATATAATATGCATTTTATGTATTAGATCTTTTAATAGTTTACTTATCTCATGCTATAGAATTTCTTTGATTTCCATACAAAAATTTCCGCCTCTTAGTTTTACTAACGGGCAATATTTCCTCAATGTTTTATCAGAAATAAACCTGTTTTTATTTATTATTCATTGTATATTTTTATAAACATACCATTTGCAGTTATGTTTATTATTATACATTTGTTTGATAAATAAACTAAGCAATAATTAACGTTCGTTGTATATAACATCAGATGTTGATAGAATCTCATCAATATATTATATTCAATATAATCAACCAATAAATTAATTGGTCTACTTGCTATAAGTACTTTGCGTCGGCTAAATAATTAACAAGGCATCGATACATCTGATACTCTATCATTAATAAATAAAATAACAGATATTACCTCGAGTATATCAATTATAAATTCGTTTAAAAAATAAGAAAATCGATTTAGCTTTAAACTATTTCATTATAAAAACTATCATTATAATTACTTACCTCTAAATAAACAATTAATCGAATAGGCCCTCACTACCAACAATTCGGATATTCAATTTCGATTGATTCGAGAGAGCATCGCGACGCGAGTTAATAGCATTTAATCCCGCTAAAACGCCCGACGATCCTCTATAATGAATATTTATCCTCCACAGAAGTCGACGCATACTTTTATGACGAATACATATTTTAGTAGCCGACGTAATTCCGCTGATTACTTTCTTTAATTTTTCTGAAAACGCTATAACGGTATCTATGCAGATAGGTAAATGTATTAAAGCTCAGAGGGCAAACAGAGTGAATTGTTAAGTAAAAATCCATGTTTTCATTTAGAAAATTATTTGTATTGTGTACTTTTTTTTTTAATTTCCTAAATATGTTTGTATTGGTGTATATGATGTGTATCGATATGTGATTTAAAAGCTTTCAAGATTGTTATTTCATTTATATTACGAATAAAATTTACCTCTTTATAACGACGACGAGCCGGTTAGCGTGGTTGGTAGATACTTGCCTTTCACGCCGAAGGTTGTGGGTTCGATTCTTTTTTTTTTTTTTATATAATAGGAAGGTGGACGAGCATATGGGCCACCTGATGGTAAGTGGTCACCAAACGCCCTTAGACATTGGCATTGTAAGAAATGTCAACCATCGCTTATAGCCAATGCGCCACCGACCTTGTGAACTAAGATTTTATGTCCCTTGTGCCTGTAATTTCACTGGCTCACTCACCCTTCAAACCGGAACACAACAATATCAAGTATTGCTGTTTTGCGGTAGAAATCTGATGAGTGGGTGGTAACCTACCCAGACGAGCTTGCACAAAGCCCTACCACCATTCCCACCCAGGACAGACATTTGTGTGCATGAATAGATCTGTTTGTCCTGAGTCTGGGTGTAATTATCTATATAAGTATGTATTTACAAAAGAAAAGTAGTATATGTAATATATCAGTTGTCTGGTTTCCACAGCACTAGCTCTGCTTAATTTGAGATCAGACGGCCGTGTGTGAATAATGTCCCAGGATATTATTATTATTATATGATTCTCAATATTGTTATTTTTAATATTTCGATATTTCTGTTTAAATACAGAATAAAAATATTACCTAAGATGATTAAAATGGATACCTACAATGTTTTTCACTTTTAAGATGATGCAAAATAGCGAGACGGGACATTTCCCCCGTCACTTTAATTCACTCAGGAGCAGCGGCGTCTAATTCAGTAATTAATAAGCCCTTAAGCAGCCTCTATGCAGCTCTCTGAGGCTGCGGTCACGTTTGCAGTCATTTTTCTTGTTAGCGCTTATTTTAAAAGCATTACTCTATAATTTCTTAACTAATTTTAACGATGTGTAGTTAAACGTAACTGCAGAACTAATCAACTATAGAAACGGGTTTTTGTACATTTATTTTTTAATCGTATTCTAAAAATAAGCGATCATTACGGGAAAGTTTGCATGTTCAAATATTTGAATGCCCCTTGCTTTTTTGCTTAATTTGTATTTATAGTTCATCCCGTAGTCGGCTGTGGAGGAAGACATCGTAAAGAAATGCATGTGTAGATTGAAAATGTCTTATCAAAAACAGAAGTTCAGCCCAGAAATGACATTTCTTTAAGCTACCTTCATTTTGTTTATATAAAATTTTAGGGAATATAATATAGTTCTATGAACATACTACCTTAATATTTATTTAATATATTGCTAATATTGTCATTATCTGTAATTCGAAAAATGTTACTTTCATAAAATAAAAAAGACCGAAGGTTCACAATCATCACGTAACATTGCTGTCAATCACATAAAGATTTTTATAAGCACCCTGATTGCAATAAGCAGATGTCCCTGTAATGTGCCCTCGTCCATTAGTCATATGAAACATGTGCCAATACAAATGATATGGAGGTATATTATGAATGGCGGGGGCTAGGGGGCGCCCCGAAGAGGGCCGGGAACACTAATGGATTACATTCGCGCGAGTGAATTAGGATATTGTCGTACGATCTGTTCCGGTGCACTCCTTTACGATCCCTTTCAAACTGTAACCACAGATTAAATATTTATAAAGTGTGGTTTTGGCACGTAAGTACCTATTGATAAATACTAAACTTAGCATACACACACACACACACATTTACACACCCAAGCACACACGTTTTGGATTAACTTACAATAATGAGTAATGAGACCCTTTGTAATACTATTATATTATACTAATTTAATGGGAAGGAACTGACTTCTGACTTCTGACGCACGGGTAACACCAGTTCAGGAGTTAGGGCTATTTTTTATAATATGTATGTAATGGATTACAATAAAGTATTATTATTATTATTGTTAATTTAACATTTAAAAAACTATTCTACTAGTATTTATTACAAATTTATATTATCAGCTAACTCTGACAACTACAAAACACACACACTAACAAAAACTACTAAACTAAACTAAACTAAACACTAATAAAAACACACACTACAAAAGACAAAGACAAAAAAAGATCAATATTAGGCAGGCATTACTTTTAGATCCAATACTATTTACTAACACCTAACAATAATGAGTGTATTGATTTAAATAGTATTGTAATTTGTTCTATTAAATATTTGCTTTACTTGACTTGTGTTATTAAAATTAAAAAAATACTATCCCTCTATATTCAATTAAAATAATATCTCATCAATAAAAATCTCTGATCAAGATAAACTTACTTAACGACCACGTTACAGAAAAATATAACGTCCATAAAATAAAGGATATATGTGATCCCCATGGAAGCATTAAAATAAGAATTATAGTAGCTGCCACGAGACTGTAATTAATGCATATGTATAAATGTCATCATTCTTATATATTATATAAAAGTTTATGTAAAAAAAGTCTGTATTTAATTTCTTTACTCAAATTACAGAACAGAACACAATACTTAAGTAATCAAAGTCGTAAAATATGTTTTAATGTTCTTTATATTATTATTAATGACCCTCATTGCTATTTATTTTTTAATTATGTATTAATGAAATTCAATCCTGTAATATAATGCTTGCGCCTGAGTCGTCATGCTCACTAACTTTCAATGAGCTTTGAATATAATTGCAATTAATCGCAAATCGAAGGCATTTTAACCGGTTCCACTGGGTCGTCAGAACGAACTTTCACTTTTAAACATGCCGTGGCTTCCTGCAACGAGTTACAGAATTATATTTTTAATTTTATTTCTTAACTTACAGACGACGGAAGGTAAAGTTGCAGACTTCGTTTACATCTTAAAATGAACCACATTAAGCTAAAACTACAGATACGTAATACGTTATACGACATATACAATATAATAATTATTTGACTGCATTTCATTGCATTTATTGTCTGTCACAAGACATTAAAAATACTAAAAGAATAGTATAGTAAGCCTGACACTAAAAGAAAAGTAAAAAATAATAATAATTAATTAGTGAACATTATTCCCTTATTAGTAAATAATGTTCACTATCACTAATAAGCGATGCGATGAAGAAAAACATCGCTGAGAAACCTGCATGTGTTGCATTAAAATCTACCACATGTGTACACCAAACCGCATTAGAGCAGCGTGGTAGATTAAGCTCCAAACCTTCTTCTCAAAAGGCCTTACCTCGGCACTGGGATATTTACAGACTCATCTTAAGATGCTGCAGTGACCAAAATCAATGAAGAATACATCACGTAATGCCCTCAAAAATATTTAGTAAAACCTTATTAATAAAATTGTTAAGTTGTAGTCATACAATCCAATGTGCCTGATAAAACATTATTCACTAATAAGGGAATAATGTTCTTAAGAGCCGAGATGGCCTAGTGGTTAGAATGCGTGAATCTTAACCGATGATCGTGAGTTCAAACACAGTCAAGTACCACTGAATATTCATGTGCTTAATTTGTGTTTATAATTCATCTTGTGCTTGGTGGTGAAGGAAAACATCGTGAGGAAACCTGCATGTGTCTAATTTCATTGAAATTCTGCCACATGTGTATTATACCAACACGCATTGGAACAGCGTGGTGGAATAAGCTTAAAAACTTTCTCCTCAAAATGGAGAGGAGGCCTTAGCCCAGCAGTGGGACATTAACAGGCTGTTACTGTTCTTTTTTTGAACTTTTCAATTAGGTGCAAGCAAATGTCCTGTGATAGACAGTAAAGTTAAAAAACATAATTTACGCAAAGTAAGATACCGTATATGAGCTGAAAACCGAGTTGCCAGTGCCAAACTCTAGTCTCTCGCTACAAGGATTTCAACTTATCAATTACAGCGTTCGCTACTTACCGCGCGGAAAGGGCAAATTGATTTAATGTAACCGGAGTGCTTTGACGAATATTATTAACGTCTTTTTGCGCCCTCTTTAGAGGTAATGTGCTTTGTTCTTTCTCGGCTTTGAACAACGATTCACACTTATCCGAATCTTAAAGGGTTTTCAGGGAACTATATTTCTAATATTTACTTCGTGCTTTAAAATATTTGTGACGTTTTTTTCGGCATTTTTTTATTTAATATGTAATCTATATTTATACATAAAATACATAACAAATAGTGGTTGTGAATGATGTGAATATTTTTTATAAAACCAATACTATCATAGTGTGGGCAAGGTACAATAGTAATTAATTAAAACCAAAAAATACGGTCAAAAACTGGCGATTTAAATATAAATAAATAGACTTTAACTTTTAACTTGTGGTAAGGCTTTTTACGTCTACGTCTCCATTTACGGGTATTCATCAGCTTTTCTACCGATAAACATCAATACATGTATTGCTGTCTTATTTGAGGGCTAATAAGTGAGTGTCGTGTACGCTGGGACATATTATGTTAGATCTCATGTTTGATGGTGGTGATTATATGTAGGAAGGAATATAATTTCACATTGCAATAACAATATCTTTTTGTATAGGTGACCATTTACTAGCCAATTTTATAAAAAAAACTAATTAAAATAAATTACAATAAGCTCTGTCAGTTTTCTAACCGCAGAATGGCTGGGATTATTCATTGTGAAACAAGATTTTTTTTTAAATTAAAATTGAAAGGCAGACTGGCAAAAGGTAAGTAGTCACCACCGCCCATAGACCATGTCACTTTGAGAAAAATTAACCATCCTTCCATTACCAAAGCTGCGACTAACTTTTGGAACTAAAATTTTATATCTGACTGTATTTTCACCGGCTTACTCACCCTTCAAACCGGAACACAACAAAACTAAGTTTTTAGATTTTTTTGCTTTTTAGCAGTAAAATTAAGTAATATAAAAATCTGAATTAATAATTAATAAATGTCGCTTTTTAAATTATGAGACAAGATACTGTATGTAACTTGACTCGTATTGTAAATGCTGAATATAGATATGTAATAACAAAAAAAAAGTACCAAATTTAACAAAAACAACGCTAATAAATTAGTCCGATGTTTTACAGTTTAACAATCAAAATCAAGCTTCGATATAATTGTTGAGCTAATAAATACATTCATCTCATTACCCCGCCATAACTCTTCATTAGCGGGATGCTAATTAATGTGACGTTTACAACGAACGACGATCGTATTTCAGTTGCGCTACGATTGCATTATCTGTCTTGTTCTTATTGCATAAAACCGTAAGCCTTATAATTAAGTTCATATTAATAAACGCCTCGTTGGTTTAATGGTTAGTTTATCCGCCTGCCGGTCCTGGGTTGGGCCAATAATCGTTATTGGATCTTTGTGTTAAGTGAATTTGACATGGTTTTACTCCCATACTCGAAAACCTCGCATGTCTTGTCGGATTGCCAATTTTTAACTTATAATTACACTTATAATTATTACTTTGCTATATTATACTATGGTTTTAAATGTGCATAGTTAATTTCCTTTTCTTTGTTGGACAACAAAATGTTTTATAGACATAAACGATTCACTCTTCTGCATCATTAGCCACGTTGCTTATTTATTCTATCAAGAATTTAGCATAAATTGCATAACTCATCTCAGAAAGATCTGTTCTATTGAAAACGAAAAATAGTAAAAATAATGTATACATTATATGATGTAATATAGTTTGTGCGAATTTTAAAATTATAACCTTTTTGGCTTTATACTGAACAGTCAGTGGCAACTTATTAATTATATTTAAAAAAAAATAGGTCGAATAACTGAGTAGATAATATGCATTACAATTATTTATAAATAGCCTATTAAATAATCTATAATAATTAAATTCAAGCAGAAATTGACGTAGCTTCTCGTAATTTGGGTATTGGGTAATATTTTATGTTCCGAAAACCATTTTAAATTTAAAAAAAATCTACCTGCATTCTGAGAGTATCCTCATTGTAAGTTTGTCGAGAAAGGTCCTCGAATTTTATAACTTTATCGATACAATGTACAATACGTTATTATAAATAAAATAAATCCTATTTTTAATTTATAGTGTTCACATTTCTGTAATAGAAACTTTTGCATTATAAACATGCAAAAAAATGTTTCTTTGTTGCATATACGTTTGAATCATCCGTCTGATGTCGATACAAATTTGATGAGCAATTGTCCGCCCAAACTCAAAAACCCTAAGGTATGGTTTTTTAATTCGTTGAACCATTTTATAGCGTTTCGTGACGACCAAGCCGTAAAAAACAGCTAACCTTAAATATATCATAAAATCATGCTTGTTTTTGTTTCATAATACACGTGGTTCAAGCATTTGAATTGAAACTCTGTACAATGTCTCATAGCAATTCCTGAAAGATTTCTGGCGTGGTCCCATCAACGTCCAATAGTTGGCGCATGAATCGTACCGGTTTTTTTAATATTTGTAACACATGATAAGTGAATAGCTGGTAAATCATAAGTATTCTAACTTAGACACGCAACATCTGACTCATTAGTCCCGACAGAAAAATACAAATGATCTTTAGAAGGCTGTGTAGGTTTCCATTAAAGATAGCTTAACAATCTCGACAAATTTTTATTATGTATAAAAAATTGCATCGAAATCGGTTGTTTCGTTTGGGGGCTTCAAATGCCACAAGCAGAACGAATTGTAACCATTTTATTATTTAACTTTCAGTCACGCATTCATAAATACGTTCAAATATAAAACAATATTTTAATTTAATTCCTTGCACATGAGGAAATAAACTAAAAATAACATTATTAAGCCTTTTTATATTCATAAAATAAATTACATTAGTAACCAATCAAATATTTACTAAAAAACAAAAGTAACACGTATCACGCTATGCGTATTTATTCTCACCGGGCGGCCTCCGTACATTTAATCATCGAGTACTTAATAAAAGGTATAATGTAATATTATTAAACGTGAAAGAGCGATATCACGCCAACTCCATCAGGGATCACCGCTGTAATTAAAGCTTAGGGTAAAACTTCCACGTGAAGATCGTAATCGAGGGCATAATTTTAAATCAAATTAACACTTCAACTTTAAACCGAGGTCATTAATGCCATTACAGCGAAACAATATGGAGTCGTGACCGCACCAATGGATATCTAAATAATAAATAAATAGGCCCGCTGCTATCTCGGCATCGCATCTCCGGGTTAATATTCGACGCCGGAGTTTTATAATTAACAATAAATTCGGCATGTTTTTTGTCGAACAGCACCGAGGGCTCAATGCAACATCGATATTTTTCCTATTATAAACGATAGCGATCTTAATGACATGCGTCGAATATTACATACAGGATCGGCATACGCCCGTCGCCCGGTCGCGGGTGGTCTGTTACCTTTTGTCAATTCTCCAATTGTCTCTCGTTTTCATTTCTTAAGTACCACCAAAGACTCTTTCCGTCCTCTTACCTGCTTGTAAATAATTAGCTCGTTCTTTTTCCTCGGGCGCTCGATAGGTGCTCTTCAAAAATTCCTTGATTCCGTTCAAAAACACCAAAAATACTACGGGCTCCCTACTCGAACTGGCTCTGTTATCTCGTTATCCTAATGAAGTCTACGCTAATGACGAGTAGGTAAATAATAGGGCGGCTAATGGGGGCTTTATCATTCTCGAGTGCGCTCCAGGTAAGGGCCAATTAGAGAGGCCGACATCGGCCCATATTGTTCGGCGCAGTGCTCGGTTCGATTACGATTATTTCCGAACGACTCTCAGCACTGATAAATTGGACAAACTATAGCGAATTGACGTCCGCGGTTTGCGGCGCCTATTTTAATTTTCTGTTAAATTGTCGCATTACACGCGTGCCATTGAATTTATGAGCATTTTGTAATTGATATTAATGTTAATGCTACCTCATAATTCAATTTTATCGCTTTATAAAGAGACACATGCATACGTAGATACTATTTGTTTTGTAAATTATATTTGAAAATGAAAAAGAATGTAATTATTATTTGCATATACAGTTTTTCTTTTGCATTGCAATACCATTGTATTTGGTTGAATTTATTACAAATAGTGTGATTGTATCAATGTAACAAGAAATCCAAAGGCTATATAAATCACTTTGGTATAAATCACTTTGGAAAATTATACTTATAATATATCTATTTTACACATTCAACCTTAATAAATAGAATATATTTAATTTTATTATAACACGCTATCAGCACCACGATCACTTGGGCTAATTACTACATCAGTCGCGTTACCGTGCTGGGCCGATGTTAACGGGTCGGCGCTATTACATTTTGGCTTCGTAAATTCACCCTCAATAAAGACGTTCCAGAGAGGAAATGTCGCTTTTTGGTACGAGTTCATTTGCATTTTATTCGATACAAAAATAGTGATACTTTTTTTGCTGCTGTTCCCGTGTGTTATTTTTAAAATACTCTTTTTACGAGGATATTTTTTCTAGCGCCAAAATAAATAACAGAAGGCCGTTCGTTTCATAAACTTGTTAATAATGTAAGGAAATTAATAAGTTGGGAAACCCATACTGTTTTGTGTTTAATATTAATTACAAATTGTATGACGGAAAGTATGTGTAAAACTTATTGTAAAAAAAATACTCTAATGTTACTATAAAAGTGAAATATATGTTTATATTAGTTTCCTTATATTTTGTGTAGTAGTTAATATATTTTTATGTTATAACCTACATTCCGTGAAAATATCATGTTTTATCAAATATAAGCATGTTGTTCGGGAAAGCGCACGTGTACCGCTCAATAAAGACTTCTAGTAATCAAATATTATTCCACAAATATTTGAAAAATGATTGTTCGAATTTTAAATAAATAAAAAATAGGTCGCAGATAGTAAAAAACAAAACAGATGGTTACATATTTTATATTTCAGTCTGGTAGCACAGAAGCAAGCGTCTTCAATCCCTTGGCCGTAGTGAAACTTCCCGCCGCTGTTTTTTATTGCGCTGGATTTAAATGCATTTTTGATGTTACGAGATGACACGCGGCGGACTCCCCACCCCCTCCCTATAATTTTCCAACTTGAAACTTCACTACGGTATTAAGCCCTGATTGCCTGAAGAAACTTGGGACATTTTGGCGTATTCTTTGGACTCCCTGTAGATGCCGCGGCGCCGGCGTAGGCCTTTATTACACACTAACAGTGATTTGAATTAATTTTACTTAGTTTTCAGAGAATTTCACTTTATATTATTGCTTCAATATGAATAATACTTTCATACAAGTTAAAAGTTTTAACTCCGTATTTAATTTGTAGATTTTATTTAAACTGTAGGTACTAGGTATATATCAGCTTCAATCGTTATGTTATTAGTTGCGTGGATAGTATTATTGCCCAAAGTATTCACAGATATAAATCTTGCAAAGTTACTTACAATAATTAAATTAATCGTAATATTTGTTTTTTGCTGTAAGTTCAATGAACGTACATTTACATATGTTTCTACTTCGGTGGAACATGCTAAGTCGAGTAGGTAGATAGATCTCGTAAATATATGAGTAATGTTTTTTAAGCTAGCTGTCAGCTTTCCGCTTGTTCCGCTTGGTACAATTTAAATTTAGTATTCTGTTTTATAATAAGTAACAGGCTGAGAATGTCCCACTGCTGGGCTAAGGCCTCCTCTCCCTTTTTAAGGAGAATGTTTAGAGCTTATTCCACCACGCTGCTCCAATGCGGGTTGGTGGTATATACATGTGGCAGAGTTTCAGTGAAATAAGAGACATGCAGGTTTCCTCACAATGTTTTCTACACCGCCAAGCACGAGATGAATTATAAACACAAATTAAGCACATGAAAATTCAGTGGTGCATGCCTGGGTATGAACACACGATCATCGGTTAAGGCGCGTGAGGCGTTCATACCACTAGGCCATCTCGGCCTTATGATAAACAAGTACTTTATTACGTAATTCCACATCATAACATCCCATCTAGAGAATAATCTGAAAAATTTGCACATACTCGTAATAATATTTATTAGTAACATATAACCCGGATAAATTTAAAAGAACATAGTATTAATTTATCCTCATATCTTTCCTTATTCAATTACCGGACTATACATTATTCCACGATAACACGTGTACAGCCCACCTACTCGAATCCGATCAAAAGGGTTACCATGTACCCGAGCAGTATGATGGTTTTCAATTAAGTTGTTGAGGTTCGATCGGGACTCGCGGCGACACGACAATACGTTTAATGTAGCTTGCGGGCCAGGTGAGACCGCGCGCTATGAGACCAAGTTTGTATAATGTTTTTATAAGGAATTCATTCATTGTATTTAAAACTTTATAATGTGAAGTTCAACTTTTATTTGGGCCTCGTAACCACATTTATGACTTGCATTAAAATCGAATGGGAGAGGGTTACTATGGTCGAAAAACAATTCGTTTCGCTCACGGATAGTTTAATTGTACACAAGACGTATTTCAAAAGTTACCATTGGCTTGCTCCTTATTCTATACTTAATCCATAGTCTACTTACATCAATAGGCTATGGATAGTTAGTGTATGGAGATTGCTAATACTAAGGTTTCATTAAAAAATAATAAATTTTAACGATCCTTACCAGTAGTGATTCAATCAAAAATATATGTTTTTAACTAATATTTATTTGTTTGTGTGTGTGTGTGTTTTTATAGTAACGTAAATATGTGTAGGTATCCTTTAAAATACATATATTATTGTTGACATTATTAAAATTTGCCAATTTTTATAATTTGTTATAACTTAATATGCTTCACATGTGAATAAATTACAGTGTAATCTAGATTAATATATTCCTGCTAATTATGATTAACTCTTTCGTCCAATAATTGATACCAATATCGATTACTTTGAATTTGATAACAATAAAGAATGACGTCATCATAATCATTTTGAATTTCTTTAATCGTGTTGTATGTACAGAGACAGCGTCTGAGTAACTTACTGCCTTCCTTTAAAATCTCAATTTATCTCTATTATCCTATGTTTACATGTAAAATAATTTATTAATATTCAGAAAAGTTCGTTTTACGAAAATGACGAAATATTAATTTAGTAGTTATATTTTTCGTTACGCTTCATACAATTCAGACATTTCGAATGTTGTACTTACCTTAAAAGCTGATATATTTCCACCGTCTCCGCGGCTCGTTGGGCGCGCTAATCTGTAAGTACTACTTAACCTAATGTGCTGCTCTTAACCCTCTAATGAGTTGCAAAGCTCAGATGGCAATAGCTCTAAGTAAAAGCTGTTATGTGTCGGGTTTGGAATACATATTAAACTCTATGAAGACTTGATAAAATATCAAGCCTTGATTTCAAGCAAAAATAATACAATATTAAAATCCATGTAAACAAATATATTCAACAAAACATTTTTAGTAACTTGATGGGTAAATTAAAAAAAAAGTTTTGTATAAAAACTATCAATAATATATTATATGCACACATAAATGGGACCCGAAGTTAAAAGCATACTACGCGAAGAAGCAGAACTTCACTATGCAACTTGCGGCCCAGGTGCGACCGCGTCCACGATTGACTTTCTCCGTCAGTTTTGAGTACTCACTAAAAGGATTGCCATGTTCGTATTGATATTACTCGAAAAAGTTCCTCCCAACCATTTCACTTATAGTCTGATTTCGTTCCATTTATTTCGACGTATTTGACGTTTTAACCAATTCAAGTTTAAAAAAATCTATAGATACATCAAACAAACTTTACGCTGATAGAATAAATGGCAAATAAAATATAGTTTCAATATCACCACACACTTCTTTACGTTAATTACAGTTATTATTCTTCAGTTCATTAAGCATGCTTTATCCATTTTAATAAACTATGTATATATATATCCATTAATTAAAAAAACAAAATTAAAATTTAATTAAAACCGCTTCATTGTGAAAAAATAGAAAAAACTATTAACGTTCGACAAATGAATTATATGAACGCACAAATTTCACATTCTTCTAAATACATACACACATAGGACTGATTTCTGATGCACGGTACATATATACTAATTCAGAAGTCAGAGCTGTCATTATATAAAATATATAAAACAAATAACAATAGGGTGTTTATTGTTATTGTTATATATTTAAAATTAATTTAATTTAGTAGAATTGAAAATTAAATTCACATATTCCTTTACATTAATTCCGCCATATATAAGTTAACAGAAACTTAAAGCATAATATTATAAAAAATATTTTAAAATATCACACTGATTACAATCACGTATATTTATGAGACTTCAAAAGTAATTATTTTAAAACAATAATATTATAACAAATGTATTACCTAGACTCTTTTACAATACACGTATGCACCTGTAGGATGCAGTGCATGCAATATTGCAAGGAGGCGTCCGTCCTCCCACCGGCATATTAATTAGCGTGAGGACTCATCAAAGTTTACCAGTTAATTAGCAACCCTCGCTTAGTCTCTTGTAAACCGACAATGGATATGCTTTTAACGTCACTCGTGATCGTACCGTCGTTAATTTATTTTTGTATTCAAATTACACCATAAACATGTCTAAAGTATATAATATAAAGCTTAATGACGAAATAATATCGCTTAAAATAAATGAGTTTTTTAATATATATATCGTATTTTGAAACAGAAACATCCAATTAGTAAACAGACCTGACTGAGGTATATCTATTCTTTTTTGTCAAATAGTGTACCTTGACAAAGGTCCCGTAGGTGGCTGCGCCGCAGCTCCAATTATGCTAATGGACATCGCCCGACCTGCATTCATACTCGAAATCCTCCAAGCTGCAGCTAATTTTCGTCTTAAGCGTCGTGTCCGACGCAGACGAGCTATTTTAACAAGTGTTTCTTGTCACACGGTCATAAATATATATAAGACAAACGATGACTACGTTGTTTGATTGTCTATATCTAAGTTAGTATAAAAATAAGTACGCTTGAATTATATTGAGTTATGACATAATTATTGGGAAAATAAGTATTGTGTCCTTAACACGTATTCTTAGTAAACTATGAAAGGCATACATTCGTATACACATCCTAGTCCTTGAATCGATTGTAAATTGTATTTATAAATGATATTTTTTTTAAAAAATACGATCAGCTGTCTTGAGAAAAACCAGTAATTGTGAAGTTGGTATAAATTGACAAATTAGTCATATATAAGTTATATTAACACAAAATATAACTTTAATTATATTAAACCTCCTCCTCAAAAGTAAAGACCTTAGCCAAGCAGTGACATTCGCAGACTGTTACTTTTTACTAATGAATAAATATTGAAATTTAAATATTTTTTTATTTAATAATAAAATTATTAAATACCTTAATTAGTTTAATGAAATTTGTTAAGTTTTTTCTTTGATGCTATTTTAATAATATTGCATTTGTATATTCTTGATAATTTGAAGAAATATGTTTGAAGTAACAACAACGTCGCGACGTAGACGCTCGTTTGCTCTGCACTCTGGTTTGTATGCATCGCGACTCATTACTTCACTAATGGAGACCTTAATGAACCAATCTAACAGATTGCTCTCCAATCTTTAGAAAATAACACAGATTAAAAATCCAAGAAACAAGAAGCTATTATTTTATTAATCACTATTTAAAATTTGTACATTTGGTTCAATAAAGGAAAAACGTATTAAGAAATAAAAGCATAATATTTGTAAATATAAAACAATCTATAATAAAGGTTTGAAAGTCAATGTTCTTACAAATAAAAATATATTGAAAAGTTATTACAGTTAAATATCAACAAAATATGGCACAAAATTAAATTTATTAAACGCTTGACACGCTGCTACTAATAATCGCTAAGGTTAAAGCGTGACTTTTGCGAACTTCTTTAGCAACTCCAATTTGTAGCCCATTTCACAGACTCGCGAAGTTATATTAAAAGGTCCACAGTAATTTTCTTGACAAATACAATGAATAACGAATGCCTGTTATAAAATTCGGATTGAGGAGGGCATCTCATCGTGTGTCTCAACCGACGTGTTTGTCTCCCTTAATTCTGTGTGTTTTTACTAATTGAGTCCCGCTTTAACCTGAGCATTCACACTAGACACGAACCCGTTTTGTAATTCATTTAGGTGTGTCTAACAACAGAGCGGAATGCCCCTTTTTGTAATACTTAGAGCCGTGTTTATACATGTTTCTATACTCCAAGACAAAGTAGAATTCAATCTACTCCAAATTCAACATAAGGCGCAAGATTTATGATCGACACAAATCGAATTCGCTAACAAACAATATCGTATTCGAGGCGGTACGTAGGATACGATACAAGTATATCAATATTGCAGGCGCTATTAATACGTCCGTCTCATGAGCGGCGGGAGAGCCCCCGCCCTCTCCCCACAGCCCGCACTCGCCGCTCTTAATTGAATGAGGAGCGGGAATTGTTTCCCAAAATGAAACAATTAATTGTGCAACGGCTATTCCGCCTTACATGGATAATACGTTCGTTTATGGCCTCCTAACGCGGCTGTATGGCGTCCTTTATTGGACCGACTCTAGGAATTTGTGTTCATTGGCGCTCGTATCCAAAATTTAATCGAGAATATATAAGAAGCGACGCATTGTTATCCCTGGATGGGAAAAAATTGCAGCTGCTCCAATTCGATTGTCTAAAAACGATTTCGGTTAACATATTTTATAAAGAGAAGAGAGCTCTAACATTGCGCGATTTTATCCTGACATCGTAGACAACCTTTTAGTTTGAATTGCGGCGTTTAAAATTTTCATGGTCAGGTCATAGCACGTATAATGCGGTTATACCGCGTTGAAATTCAGCGAAACACGCGAACATGTGGCGCATTCAACTTGAAGACGCATCGTAAACCTCCTTTACGCCTCTCGACGAGAGCCTCTCAAAACTTTTCATATTCCCCGACCGTAAAACAAGCCAAAAAATACGACCAGCCAAAACATTGTAAATGCTCACTGGTTATCGGCGCAGCCAGCTATTACCGTCGGGGAATTACTTTTAAACATAGTTTTAACGGTGCTTGTTGCACCCGAAATTACCTGTTTTTCCAGTTTAATGTTCGCTTCGCAAACGATCCTGACGTGAAAAACAAAGCAAGCAATTAAGACTAACAGAAAACACCAGATATCAATTATTTGGGAGATGTTACCGTTCCATGGGCATGGGTTGTGCATATATGCAAATATGCAATTATTGTTCGGCGCTTTGCAGGATTTCACTAATCACTAAAACGTCTCAATTAAACATAATAAATCCTAACGCGGCAAGTGCCACCTAACTCTTGCGTTACAGCTGAACATATGATGCACCCGTGTTCTCTGTACGGACAGGGTGGTCGTGCACACTACGAGGCACACATTCAATTTGCTATTTATCTGGAAATGGATCTAAGTCATTACTTAGCTGAGCGAGAGAGATGGAATAGAATGCAGCTGAAATTACACATTGTGCTATAATATTCATTGCTTACGCTGGCAATTTTCCGTGATTGATGGCTCTGCTGAGATTATTTTAATTTAGTTCTTTAAGTACATAAATATATGTGATTTTATCATGAATTAAATGGTGAAGTTAATTCTTAACAAATTAGATAAGTTGGAGGATAACTACGAGGATAAGTTGTTTCTTAACAAATTAATTTACTTATAAGATTAGTTGAAAAAAAAAATACCAAGTCAAAATTATTATTAAATTTAGTTTAACGTCATCATAACTTTAACGAATAGTCTTCATCAATAATATTTAAATATTTAAACGTTAAAGTTTACATAATAGATAGGTATATTATAATTAAAACTTAGTCATGAAGTTTGATATAAATATGAAAACTCATTGGAAATATACTCATTAAGTATGTACATGAAAATATTTCAAGCACTTAGGCATGTTTTCACTGATAGCTAATTTCGGGGAAAAAGGATAGCTCGCGGGCGCTCAATCACAGGAAGTGCGCCATCTCATCGCGGAAGTGGTTTCTCGTGTCGTCTCGTTCTCGCCCGCCCAGTCTGTGTTTTGTAAACTTGCACTGTTAATGGACGCGTACGTCTACTTGATGTGCTTCGATCGAACGCATTTCACTAGATGGAAAACGTTAGGCCCACGTCGAATTCAATCTTCCGATCACTGTTAAGTGCAGTCCTGTCACGCTGATCCGAAAATGTTAACTGACTTAGTTGATTAATCCTTGCTTTTTTATAATAATATTTTGTACACTTACTGAGGATGGACGATTATATGAATGTGAATTATAAACGACGGTAACCTGTTCAAACCCGACCTACTAGTATGAGTGGTAGGCGGCACTACTCAGTTTTTCATGTGCTAAATTGTTTGCAATTTATCTCATATACAGCGGTAAGCGAAATATTGTAGACACATTTAGTTTGATATATGCAGGTCTGCATACATCAGAATTATCAAAAGAATCCTAACGCGTATATTACCAGCCCCCAGTGAGGCAGTGTGGTGAGAAATGATTAAAATCCTTATTCTTAACAAAAGAACAAACAACAAACCTGTAGGACAAAAAGGTTAAATTTTTACTAAAAATATATTTTATTTAGATTTGTACAAGTGACCATGCATCCCCAAGGCTCCGGCTATTAGTGGCGTCCAACGGCAGCCACCGGTAGCTGTGGATGGTGGCCCGTATGCACGGAGACTTATTCATCAATTAGTTTTTAGTGAATTTCGATCTTGATAGTTTACATTCTTTCTGTGAGTTAAAAGCAACACATCCAAAAAAAATATAAAAAATTGAAACTAAGTCGCTACGTACTTCGTTCGTACAAAGTTACATTCATTTTATAGTATTTTAAAATTGATTCAACAACTGCGATAACAATTGTTACGTTTGTTTTAATTACAACTCATGTTAAATACACATTTTGCTACGTAGCAGTGTAATGATTAATAATCGAAATAGAAATTCGAGAATAAAACATCATCTACGACGAATGCTGCTAAAAAATCTCTTAAACGAAACCTGACATGAGTAGACGAGAGCGCTCGATTAAAATGAATCACAACGGTGCTAATTGGGCCCGCCCCGGCTCATCCAATTAGCCACGACTTAGAAACCCCCAGCCGCAAGCCGCTGTAATCTACCGCCCAGTGAGCCCTCTAGGACTCCCGCCAGCGCTCGTGTGACTCACGTGTATCATATGAACTAGTACTTAGCTAATCAAATATTTTTATGTCAATATTTATTACTAATGAACTCTTTTACTTATTTTTATGACACGTTTCTTTTTAATTTACATTTGAGTGTTCAAGATAACAAATTGAAGTTGATAAAATAAATAATTACACTAATTGAATTTTCGTCCGTCAACTTAATTTAAGAAATTTATTTGGAATGAATAGGTTCAGTTGTTTAGACAAGAAGTGATAACGACTCGCGTTGAGACTTCGCGACATCTTTAATGACATCGAAGTCGGTAGGCGCGGGTTCGCGTGCGCAATTCTTGTTATATCTTTATTACAAAGGAGTGCCTCATTAATTTGGCAGCCCCTCAGAGTTGAGAGTTGACGAACCCTTGACCTGGTTCACAAGAGCCCACGACACTGAACCGCGCCGAATTGAAACGGTGACGCACCTTGCGATACATAATTAACGATCCTCATTACTGCGTTACAAATATCACAATATCACTCATACCCTCCAAGGACTTTCGCCATCGTACAATTTTCACCAAATCTAAAACTCCTAAGATTCCCCTCGTAACAAGCCGCGACGTGATATAACTTAGATTATTCGAATAGCACAGCAATTTCTCGACTTCCAAGACTAGACAATTTCGATTATCCTTAATAGTCGTAAGAGTTTTAAAACGGCTCTGATACAAAACTTCTTCCGTTCGGAAGAGTTTCCAGGACCATGTAGAGCACGAAGCTAGCGAAGTTCGATATTGAATGTCGCATTTTATTGGACAAATTCGATAATCACAAAGTGCAACTGGCGGAAAAGAGGAGCACTGAGGCGCGAGCAATAGAGATGTCGCGGGTCTCGCGCTGACTAGTGAGCATACGTGGGTAGACGCGGCGATAGCAGTTAATTTGGAGAGAAACGCGCGTAAAGAGGCTAATGAACGAGGCCGGAGCCCCGTGTCCGCGGACTCGTGCATTTTTAATGGCTCACGCTAGCACACTCACTATTAATATTTACCGAACACGTCAAGAGGGTGCACTTTACCTTTTAGTTAACTAGCGTCCGGCCGTTCATTAAATTTTCACGCGCGTCAGTTTCGGGCGAATTTTCCGCGGCGCTGACCGGGCGGGCGCGGCGGCCGATAACGAGCGCGGACCGGCTCGTTACGGGCAACCAGAGCCCGCGCCCGCACCGCACCACACCGCGTCGTATAAACCTGACCAATTTTTATTAATAATAAACTGTAACTGAAACGCCAGCTTTGAAGTAAAAGAGCAACTCGAACGATAACGACTATCGAGAATTATGCAAAATCCTTTGACGTTAAACTTACCAAAATGTAACATGCTTACACAACAGCAATCAATCACGTGTAAGTTTATTTTTGTTATATTACGCGGTGTTGAATTACAAACGATTTACAAGTATTAATAAAATTATATACATTTAATAAAGTAACACTTCAAATAATATTTCTTTTACTCATTTTTAAACATTATTTTGATAACGACATCTTAAATGAAAGATCAATATTTGTTGTTAAAATTATAGAAGTTGTTGCTAATCTAAAAATATATTAAAAAGTTTCCAAATCGTAACCTTCTGCAATGTCAAATTGTTCAGTTGAAACCTGTAAAGGAGACGGATGATTAATGCGTACCACTCGCGTGCCGCATCAGCATGAATAAGGAATGAGCGCCCGCGCACGCGACACAACTAACTGCCGCCGCGCACGCGACGCCCCACCCTTATTTATTGCCCCACCCCGCACTATCACTTCTATCTCGTAGGGCCGTATCTCTGCTGAAACTTAATCTAATAAATTTACTCTTTTCAGACCATTTACAATGAAGCTAAACTTTCTACTGGCTGCACTTTTAGTTTGCGTGGATAGCCAAATCCGAAAAAACAAGGCTCTAAGCGAATCACTGAATCGATTTTGATGAAAACAAATAATGCGTTATCAAATTTTTTAAAAAGATCTTAACCCAGAATTCTTCTAATAAATATATATAATATAATAATTCTATTTGTGTCATCAGCCATTTGTGTCTATAATAAAGTTATTTTTTAAGAAATATTGTTAATATGTTAAACTAATGAAAAATGCTCATCTACATACGCGCTAAATCATCACATTTTGTTGAGGCTCATTAGAATAATAATTTTATTTAATTTTCTTGAAATCAATTTATAAACTCCGAATATTGAATTTACACGAAACAAATATTTTGTTCGTTTTTTCAATATTATTTGGTCAAATACTTCACTTTTATATGTTGTTAATATTGTGGAGTTGATTACACAAACGTTTTCTTTTTTATTATTATTTATTTTTATAATACCTTATTAAAATGATTAAACTCTCTTGTTCTTACTAATTAGTTCAACGTTGTATGAATATATAGAAAATAATGTACGTTTAAAAAATCAACTAAAGATTTGATTTTGCCAACGGAACTCTAAAAACCTCACGAAGGCTCCATTCTATCACAGACAGTTCAGTGTTCATTTAGGCTAGCAAAACTTTACAAAAGACCTCTGTAATTATCGTAGATCGCCGAAACTTTTCGGCTCACTTTGAAAGTAATTATTTTTATTCCCCTTAAATATTAAATTTCAAAAATTTACTGTTTAAATAATTTAAAGCAAGTTATTAAAATTACATTACATAAAGATTAAAGACGTTAATTAGTAACTTAATATAAAAGAAAACTTACATTGAGATATTATAATTATTTGTAAACAACACGGTATCCGAACATAGTTACGTATTATCTAACTTATATTAAATTGTTTGCGAATCGCTCGACGCTTCCCGCTATTAAATTATTTAGGCGGTCTAACATTGTGTCGCGAAGTCGGTCCGGTGTACGGTCTACGGTCGCCGCACGAGGTTCCCGCCAATATAAACAGTCGTTAGTGTTGGTACAATCGAATACGAATGTCCCGGCCGTGGGTATCGCTAGCGATCGTTTTGTGTTTGATAAGAGACCGCGTTCACTAAAATACAATATCTTCACGTACGATATAAAATAACGTAGTTATTAGATAAATATTATAATTCTATATTATTAATTAACATTTTATATTAACTACGATTACCTTAAATAAATGATTGTACATGTAAAAATTGACTTTTGTGAAAAAAAAAACTTATTAAGAACAAATTGATGCCGTCTTGATTTTCGATATGTTTAATTTATTTAATATTATTTACTAATAATTAAATTATTGTAATTTTTCATAGAAAACAAATATTTAAAAAAATGCTTACACAATAAAGTACGTTTATTCATGTATTGTTCATATATTTTTTAACAAATACGTGTTCTTATGAATGCGTTGTGAAGTGAGTAAGCAGCTTTACAGAGAGGATGTGTCCCACAATGTTTGCTCGACTAGTTAATGGAATGCCGATGGACCATTGTACGCGTCGAGACGTTTTCTATTCAATGCCGATATTAAATTAAGCGCGTAAATCCGTGTACATCTCTATCCCTTCCTAACTTGTTAATACAAACTGTGTAGTAAATCAATTAACTTGTGATTCATGCCTTTGTTACTACAACTGCCGTATAATTAAACTTCTTTATTATATTGTACAGCACTTACAGTTAACTGTTTCATATAAAATTAAATGTATAAAAATAAAACACACAAGTTCGTTAAAGTTTTTTTTTTTTTTTATAGAATAGGAAGGCGGACGAGCATATGGGCCACCTGATGGTAAGTGGTCACCAACGCTCTTAGACATTGGCATTGTAAGAAATGTCAACCATCGCTTACATATCCAATGCGCCACCAACCTTGGGAACTAAGATTTTATGTCCCTTGTGCCTGTAATTACACTGGCTCACTCACCCTTCAAACCGGAACACAACAATATCAAGTATTGCTGTTTTGCGGTAGAATATCTGATGAGTGGGTGGTACCTACCCAGACGAGCTTGCACAAAGCCCTACCACCAGTAAATAGTAAATATTAAATTTAATTGAATTTATGTTGTTTAATTTTTAATTGGAATCGAAATTTGATGCAATAATTATAAACGTATCTTAATTTTATAGGTTCATTAGTTGTAAGGCTTGCAATTAGCAAAGTTCAAAACCATTTCGACCTCGTATTGGATCCCACAATCAACATAGTACAGTTTGCAAGTACGACATACGATATTGCAGAATCCTTATACTTATAGCATCAAATCACGGGCAAAGAGAGACAGAGTACCTGTTCATTTAACGTACTAGCGATTTTCGTGTGCGTTTTTTTTAAGTACTACCCGTCCTGAAGTCTCATGTGTAGAATAAGGGTCTAGAAGAATCGTTTATATTGAAGGACAAAGATACAAAGAAAAACTTGATATTTTTGTTTGATTTGGTTTGATGCATACAACGAAATATTAATTTTTATTGATTGTTCAAAGTATAAAAAGATATAAATAACTAATATAATCCATTCAGTATAGTGCCAAGCGATTACAGCGCGTCTGAAGCCAGTTAACCTACATAGAGCTTATCGTTCTCCGCTTCTTCCACTATTTTACTGCACGTCCTACGCCTTTACAAAGCCTAACCTTTTATACTGTCATTATGATCTAAATAAATACAGTAGCTATTTATTTGTTTATTTTGATTTATGTTTAATTAAAGTTCTTAATGATAACAATAAATAATAATAACAATAAATGTATATAAAAAAATGAATAAATACGAAATCACATATTTTCGGATTCAACTTATTTAACCCGTAACGTATGTCACGAACGTCTAAATATAAAAATATGACAAAACAGTTAATATAATAATATTAATAATATTACCACGACAATACCTTTTCTCCGCTGTTTTTCAGATGAGTAAAAGATAACATAGGTTATTATTTAGTCCACCCAATTTGAAAATATAATGTTAATTTTTTTTAATTATGCATATAAAAAAACGCCCTTAAATTTAATCTACGCCAAGCGATGCGGGCGGTTAACAGTTAGTAAGCTTATATTTCTGATGTGAAATAATAGAACATTCAAGAATATTAGAAGTAATTACAAAGGAACGGTAGAAACATAATAATTGTTTAATTTAATAGAGGCCTTAATAAGCAGAACAATAAAGAATATTGGCCTTAGTAGTACTTTACTTGGAGTTCGGTCTTTGGGGATGTGTAACTCGCACAACTAACAAATTCAATTAGGCGTGTAATGAAAATGGTTTGCCTTACACTATTTGTTCACGTGTATTATGCTTAACGAATGTTTTATATGTTAAAATCTTTTATTTTGAATTTGGAATGCATATTTAACATTCATAATATATTAAAAATAATAATAATACAAGGATTTTGGAAACGTTAATAGAATAATTAAATTTAAAATACATATTTTGTTCCATGTATAATTTATATGTAATATTAAAAATAATATGGTTAATTTTCCATGCATGTTTAATTCCTGCACAGAACAGCAAACATTCGGGCGGCCAAGTTTCAATAGCTCGTATTAGTTTGAAACGCAATTGTTTCGACGACGGCGGCAGAGCCCGCGGCGCGCCGGCCACGACAATGCGTCGCCTCCACAAATATTATGCATGTTTAATTATCACCATACCTAATTCATAATCCGACAGTGATAAATTAGCCCGTCCGCCCGTAATTAGGTACGCAATTAATGCGCCACGTTTGAATTCATTACTGCCGAAAGTACTAGCCGTGATTTATTACAAGCCGCGTCTTACCGATAATTAATATCACGTTACACGTGCGATATCGAACCCCGTCGACTTGTTTATCAATCACACGCCAACCGCTTCCTGTACACTTCTAACCTTAACTAGCGCGATACAATTAATCAGCTCCGAGATCCTCGTATTGTTCACCGGTTCTATTATTAGGTAATAAGCGTGCATTCCGCGGCTTCACGATATTGGAAACCCTATACGGCTATTTAATTTACCTAGCCGTCCGAGCCGCGCCACCTGGCTCGATGGCGAAACAATTGCCGAGCGCCTAATTATATTTTAATCGCAACATGCCTCCCGTCCCCCTTCCTACTGGGGTAAGGGACGAGCGCGGTCGGGGGACACAACACCACTAATTCATTTGTGTTACGAGCTTCGTCCAGCGCGCCGCCTCTAGCGATTGTTTATTCTCATAGGAGAGTTTAGGTCTCCTAAAGCAATACCGACGCTTAAACATATTAACTAAAGCGTTTACGTAAAGGGTTTAATTATGCAGTATACGCTTTAACGTGGGTACAATAGCGCCAAGTTAATTAAGCCCATACACATTGTTTTGAAGGCACGACGTTCTTCGAAACTAATATTATGAACGTGGCTCTTTTTAATGCAGCTTGCTTGAAACGATGTGTACTAGTTATTCGTGGTAGAGTAAATGTAGGCAATATTACTTGCACTAACTTGCGCCGAGTTCATCAAGTGCAATAAATATTAAAGTTACAATATCATTGTTAGAACACTCCGTATAAGCGCGCAGCTGTTTCCGTGAACTATTGCCAATTGTGTGGAGACCTTTGTTCGCAGCATTAACTATGAAAGTGTTATTATAGTGTATAACCAATTCGTGTTTCAATCAAAAATCTATGCTTGCTATGGTTAATTTGGAAAAAATGTATACTGTTTTAAAATTTCATAAAGTAAATCTAGAAAGATTCGTACACTGACCGAGGCTTAGAACAGCTTGTTCCGCCGCATAATCAATTTTACAGACGATATATGATAAATGGATGCCAACAGCTGCACCGGCTTTATGATATATATACGGCTAAACGGCTTATTTATAATTTTCTAGACATATTAAAAATCCATGTCAATGTTATGAAAATGTTACGTATTTTTCAAATGACGTGTTTTTAACATACATATAAGTAATAAAAAGAAAATATGAAATATTAGCGATATGTATTGCCGTGTCAATTCATCACAAGATGATATCGACACGATTTCATTCAAAGACCAATATCATACGTTGCGGTACTTACATAGTTTTTCTTGATTGAATTGAGCGATATTACTTTGATAGAGAGTTGGGAAGATTCGATAGCGGCGGCGTCGCGACGGACATGTTATACGATTTAGCACTAAACGACTTGCTCCTGCGCCCACTCTGCATTAGCCTGAAAGCCTCCTGGAGGGAGGGAGCACTGCGCATTGGCCATTAGCGTGATTAGAGACCCGGCGCCACTCGCGAATTCTTTAGGCCTCTCATCTCATAATGTTACCTACATATTTCATTATTTATGTAAGCTCTGTTTTACTTCAATCTGCTCTCCCAGTGATTACATTCATAATATACATAAGGATCGTCTTTTGATGCGCCAAATGGCTTTGCCAATTATAATAATGTACACGTTGGATGTCGGCTAACTATTTTCTTATTTATTTTAATAAAAAAATGCATGTATAGTTTTTATTACAATTTCCTTGTTTATGACGATGATATACTGTTATGAACCGTATTTTTTATTTCACAAGACTTCCTAACCGTCGCATTTATGTTCTTTACAGATGATGGCGTGTTCGTACTTGAGTGCCTCGGAGATAAAACCCGACCCGGCCATGACGGGATGCTGGACTCCGCCCTATTCTTTGCCGGAGCTTGCACCCAGTCGTGCGGTACCACCTTTCTTAAGGCCGCCTCTACCGCCAGTTATTGCTCCGAATATCCCCATAACGGAACCAGCGCTCGACCTCACCACATCCCTCAAGCCTCGCGCCCCGTCGTCTAGCGACGGTGACTCTGAGTGACAGTGTTGTGCAAAAGACTATCGAACTATTTCTCGGCTAAAGTAAATTATTACTAGCGGCAAAAATACTTAATTAGTCTCAACGAACGTGCGGTCAGTAATAATTCGCGAGCCATTGTTAAGTTATGCTCGGTACACCCGTCAACATAGCTGTACATCACTATGAGCATTAAGAGTTTCTTCTATATTCTGTGGTCCTATAAACAACGTTATGTGACTATGCTGACGGCTGTACCCACTACATATTTAATTTCGGTTGTGAAAATGGCAATTTATGTAA
The DNA here is from genome assembly GCF_905147045.1 of Nymphalis io. NCBI lineage: Eukaryota > Metazoa > Arthropoda > Insecta > Lepidoptera > Nymphalidae > Nymphalis > Nymphalis io. The sequence continues at coordinate 4,604,250 of NC_065890.1, read as the reverse complement.
AACTTACTCGCTGCTATGTAAATTTCCTTACAATTCTGAATACTTAAAGTGTTAATGTGAATGAGATGTGTTAAACACAAGTGCGTTGTTTCTATTTATAAAGTGATAATGAAATGTAAATGAGCAACTTAAACGGCATATCTTAAACATTATGTGATTTAAGGAAGTAATATTAGAAATCCATACAAAGAATAAATAATTAAGTCGCAAACGAAATAGGACAGGGATTTTTATTGACTATTGCCTTTTTGAGCACTTATTGTAATCACTTAAAAAATACAATGAACTTCGTGTAATGTTTACTGAATATTTAATTTGAACTAAATTAAAACATCTTCGTTATATGTATTTCGCAAGAAAATACAATTACAATTATATTACTTGAAACGATCAAATTATAGGAACAAAAATACTTATTTATAATTTATGCAATTGTAAATGTATGCAAATCACACTTTATCTGTCAAATATAAATTTCAAAATTAAAAATAAAAAATTTAAAAAAAAAAAACAATTTTGTACCCTCTATTGCTGATACGATTTTATGTTCAACAAAAATTATTATGAATTCTTGCCAAAATGTACCTATTATGATTAACGTTATTTAATTATACATAAAAAAAAACTCTCGCACGCATGCTCTGTGATTTGCAAACTTTGTAAATATCTCGAATAATTGTTATTTCGTTTATAATCAACGAGCTGTTACTTTATCTTCTAATAGCCCGTTTATAATATTCATTAAAATTGTAAATATTAGTATTAAATCTAGAATAAGTAGACACTTGTACCTAAAGTTTAGGCGCAATCTTAGCAATAATTTTGATGCCAACATCTTCAAAGTTTTAACTCTGGTTACTTATGGTCTCTGTATATACTGATTTACAAGTTCTATCATAAATAAACAAATATATGTACACACGAACGATTTGATTCTAGATTACGTTTCATGTATTTTTTTTTTGTTGCCACATCTCAAAATAGCTTATTTGTTATCTATCTTAGAAAGGGATTATTGTTAAATAATGAAGAAAAAAAAAACATTTTTGGACGTAATCTACAATCTATTTCGAATAGTAAGTTATCTTAAACGCTAACATTCCTTTCCTTAATTAGATAAGTCAAATTTTCCATATTTTAAATCATGTATGTCAATGTTTTAAGTGTAACGACATATTTAAATAAATAAAAAAAACGAATGGTTGATAATAAAAAATAACATTAATTAACATAGTAGTGTAAAAGCAATATGGTTGTTTGCTATGTGTATTTATAACATGGCATATTATCTGTATAATGTTAGCGTTTAGTGAATCTTGCCATCTTACCGTGTATAATATTACGAGAAATTGTTCGGATATATGATTAAACGGATTCATATGTCTAATACTAATAATTATTGAAAAATTAAAAACACATCCGACAATTTGAATCAATGACAGTTATGGTGTTACCATTACTCAAAAAAGTAAAATATTACAACCTTATAGCCTAAGACATGGTGACAGGAGGAGAAATTAAATTTTATAAATTAATCTGATTGTTTCAATTTTATTATGACCCCTCATTATCACATTACAATTTATTTTTATACAACAAATATAACATTTTACACGAAAATAAAACAAGACCTAATTTACAGAAATATACTGAAATTAATATAATTTAAAAGTTGCTTTAAATTCATAAAAAGTAGGTATAAAATTAATTATTAAGTATATCGCATATTTATGTAGTTATTTAAAAATAACAAATGCATTCGATACTACAAAATCAATTTTTGAACGTTCAAATAATCGTTATAATTCTTGATATATCTGTTTTGTCTTTGATAACAATACCGACTCATATACTGATAACATCTCTCGGTGGGAGAATATTTAGGTAGTTATTTTGCAATGTATTCTGTTAAGTTTAAGAGCATCTTAGCTTTAGGCTCTAAGCTCTGAAATCGTTCTATAACTACCATCGTTTTTAATACCACTTCAGTTTTATTTTGAATGTCAGGGAAAATGTTTTTAAAAGTTGACCTTTTTCTTCAATATTGTTTTTTAATTTTCGTATCATACTTATACGCTAATTCCATATTCAATATGATAGTCATGCAACATAATTAATTTAAAATAGACGAAATTTTACAAACTAAAATATTTCAATTTAATTAATTACAGAAAGCAAAAGCAGTAGACTAGTTATGTATTAAATTTATCTGGCTGTGAATAAATGTAAAATATGAATTCCCTTAAGCATAGCAAACACTCGTCATTGTTAGACTAAAGTAACTTGTCATGATTAAATTGTATTTTGAAATCCTTGTAAGTAGAAAATAATAACCACTTTGTGTAGTTTGGTTCGTGCCAGCAGCAAGTATCAAAATAAAAAAAAAACTCACCCAGTACAAATATGAAAAATAAATAAATTTAAGCATATAAAAGTTCACTAAACAATAAATAAGCTTCGAACAGTATTAAAACGTCATTTTAACAACCCCATTACAAGCTATTTTATTTTGTGGCCTAATAAGCGTCCACAAAACTGTTTAACTTTTGTTTAATGAAAACATCAAAAGAAAGAAAATTAATTTTATTGTAATTTAATGCTGAGTTACTGTAATGTTTTTTTTTTAACTCAATTTCATTGCATTGAGTTAAGAGACAAGAAACCAGATGGCCACTGTTTAAAATTGCAAATTGAATGATTATGTAAACAAGCCTTTTGGATGTCTTTTTTGTCCACCTCATGACAAAATTAGATGTCGAGATGTTTAATTAGTATTCAGAAATATTTCCATGGCATTCATTTTAAAGCGAAAGAAAATGTTGAATTTCATTATAATAGCAATTTTATCAGATATCAGTTTTGTATTTCTTTTTAAGAATGTTACGGCTGTGTTAACTTTTTTTTTGTTAAAAAAGTACATACCGTCATACTTACAGCTGAATTTGTTTTACTTTTCTGCTTCTGTTTCGTCAAGAGTTAAGTCCAATCTAAATGTGTACTGAAATATAAATAATTCATAACATTTATCTATACATAATAAAATATAAATATTCTACTTTAATGGATGTTGCAAGTAATAAAAGTAACTACTTAAAAAGGTTTGGTTATTAAATGACAATAAGAAACGAGGCAAACACGAGATTAGTTTATTTGTATTACTAATTTTAATAGTTCATTACATTACAATTATTTTATACGAGTAAATAAATATTATGATCGTATGAAATATACACATTCGAACGCACTTTACGCATATTGAGCAAGAGTTTTGGACATAGTCAATACAATTGGATTAACTCATTGTTCGCGTATCGTTGGGGAAATCATCCTACTGTAAAAAGTATTTGTCACAATAAATTCAGTAGAATGATTACAGTCGATTCAATGTTGACGTGTATCTGTAGCTAGTTGAGCTTTTTTTTGTAAAATTCCAATCCTCCAAATCTTATAGAGTTTTTCTGCAGTTAGTTTGTATAGATACAGGTTTTTCAATAGAACTCATTAACCGGCTTCCGATTCCAAAAAACCGCGAGCTTTGTGAGAATTTATCCGCCGGCAGGACCAATTACGCAGCCATGCTTCCTTCCTGACAGGCAGCATCAAATATGTACTGGGAGCTGTGGCGGAAAAAATGGCAAAAACAGACGGAAAAATGGCGCGAGCCCTGACTGACGTGTGGACTATGAATGAATGATGGCCACCGAACGCCGGTGACTAATCAATAGCATCGCCTGCAGGCCATCCTGCAATATTCACACAGTAATAGCCAAAAATCAGCTACCTAAATCTCGCTCAAGCCTCAGAGTAAAAGCTAAACTATGTATCATTTAAATATAATACACTAGGTATGCATACAAAACTGACCATACTAATTGAATACCTACCTATATCATTATGTAAAATTTTAATTGGAATTAATAACATCAAATTCCACTACGGAATTACAAATATTGTAAATGCATGAAAAACTAAAGCCACGGTGTATGGTCAAGATAGGGTCATAAAAAATGGTTTCCAACTTGCACAGTGGCATATAAGGAAAATAGTAAACAAAACAGAAATCATTGAGTTAATTGTTATCTATCTATTATAATGACAGATATTCGACCGCCAAAAAGCAATAATAAGTATTGTTGCGTTCCGGTTTGAAGGATGAGTGAGCCAGTGTAACAGTGTACAGGTGCAAGGGACATAACATCTTCGTTCCCAAGGTTGGTGGCGCATTGGCGATGGGTAATACTTCTTACATTACATCGCCAATGTCTATGGGCGAACCACTTAACACCAGGTGGCCCATTTACCCGTCCGCTTACCTATAACATAAAAAAATGAAAAGCTGTGGTAATAAAAAAAAAACCTATTGAATACATTTAATTGAGCTAAATATATTTAAAAAAAAGACACAAATCCTTATACTAAATAATTTTTTCGTTCTACTTGTATTTTAAAAGTTAAACAACTCGAGGCTCAGAATAGATTTGTTTATTAATATTATACGTTTTAATTGAATTAACAATCATAAGTATATTATAATATAAGTCGACAACCAGGGACCTAGCCTGCAGCGTTCGTTATGACATGTAGTTACCTAGAACACTCGAACTCGACCTGTCCACTCTGCAACTCGAGTACAGGATTATTTATTCATTTTACATTAAAAATTTGAAGCGTTTTTTTTAAACTAAGCAATTTTTAATGTATATAAACTAAGATTTTATTAGGTAATTTTTTTTTGTTAGACAAAAAGATAAACTAAGTATAATTATTCCATAAACTTTGGAACTTTGGTTTATTTCATTTTTTTTATATAAAATATATTTCTTTTGAAATTAATTGCTGCAATATTTAAACCTAATTAAATAATATATATATTTATTTTATATTTATATGTATATGTAACCGTTAACATAGAAAAAATGATAAAAATTAAGACAAATCATTATATTTAATTTTTTTAATTCTTAAAAAATTACATGTCCTTTTAATGAACACAAAATACAATTACATATTATTTAAATGGAAAAATAAACACAAATGTGACAAACCTCTTCTGATCGCCGTACGCCGTTCTTTCAGTCTGCTTATTACGGATACACTTTAGTGATGTCAGTATACATCATTATGCGTACAATGTCCGGCAAACCATGCTAACATGCCGGCTGGGATTTTAACAAGAGATGTTTCATATAATAAGAAAAATCATAACGAACGTTTCTTTTCTATATCTTTGTCTGTTTTCAAAATTTAACCGCAGTAAATAAAAATTTATAAAAATAAAGAGTTTTTGTTTACAATTAAAATAGGTATTATGGACGTGTCTACAGATGTATTCATTAGTATCAATTATGATAGGTAACAATTTTATTTTTCTGTTTTTATTAAGGATTCAAGCAATGGTGCAATGCTACACTATTTATTTTTATTTACATTAAATCAAAATGATCTTTATTCAAATAGACTTTTACATACAATTTTAAACGTTATTGCGAAGAACTGGCAAGAATCTTCGTTATTACTATATTACATGTCTAATTCCACGAATTTAAATATTTACGATTATATTATATACAAAAAGTAGTATACTTTATCGTTGTTCATATACATCAAATACTCTTTGATAGAAGAGTTCGTAGAACTTAATTCTAATTCAACAAAACATTTAATAAATTCTCTGTATAGGCAAAGTTTTAATAGATCGTTTATCCCGCAATCAAGTCGGTAATAAATTAACGCCATTACTAAATTATACCAGCTTCTAGATTAATCTAGAAGTCGGGCCGCAGTCCGCAGCGGCCGCTCTTACATTATTACAGCATTCATTAGAGTTCGCTAATTACTCCTTGCTTTAATGAATAAGCTCTAATGAACCACTTTCTGTTAATTAAAGGCAGCGTGGGGAGGGCGCGGGGCCGCGGGTGGCTCGGAACTTTTCTCCGGGTTCTGATTGCAAATGTGAATTTGTGTAAGTCTGGAAAGAGTGTTTCCGTTGAAAAGGGGTAATGAGGCGGTCGAAGAGCCGAATTAGTTGCACTCCTACGTATAAATTACAATTCGTGAAGAATAATCAAATGTTGAAAATAACACTTAAGCTTGTCAAAACGATAACATCTTATACTTTTTAATTAGAAATCGTTAACGCCAATTCAAACAGTACTTTTATTTAACGTTCATCTCGATATTCGCGATTTTATTTCTTTGGTTACAAAATTAAAACTGTTGAGCTTAACACAAATTTCTCCTCGATTTCGCTCGGTTACTGGTAGGTGCTTTAACACAGCTTACTATAATTTATATTAAATATTTTGGTTTGTTATATGAGGATTATATTATTATATTTTAAATTATGTTATGATAAAATTACACACGGTTCGTCTTATTTAATAAAAATACAATTAATTTTATTATTTTCATACGAAGAAACCAAACAAATATAAAAAATAATTTCTGCTACTGTTATTGAAATGACTTAAAAGTACGTAAAAATGCAGTTTGATCCGATATCTAAATCGTTTAATATTTTATTATTTCACAAATATAATACTACAACAAAAACACAAATATAATGCATTTAAATGTTTAGTAAATAAAAATATATCTCAAACATTAAATAAGATTGTACTCGGACAAGCGCATGGACTAAATATAAATCGCTGAGCTGCCCAGTGAATTGAATACCTACGTGGTTTTCAACCAAAGATTAACCTAATATTAAATTTAATATACAATGACTATTTTTCCATGTAGTCATTGTTTTTGAAGTGAAAAGAATATTTCTGTTTTATTCAAAGTCAAAGACAAAATTGTTCAATATCATTAGGTATGTGTAATGATTCTATATTCTTCAATCAACAGCCAATCGTTGTCCACTGCTGAACATAGGCCTCTCCCAAGGTGCGCCAAAGCTACCTGTCCTCCGCCTTCCGCATCCAGTTGGTACCCGCCACCTTCTTAAGGTCGTCGGTCCACCTAGCTGGAGGGCGCCCTACGCTGTGCTTGCCGATTCGCGGTCTCCACTCTAGGACTCGTCTGTTCCAACGGCCATCGGTCCTACGACACACGTGACCAGCCCACTGCCACTTCAGCCTGCTAATTTTGCAAGCTATGTCGGTGACTCCGGTTCTTTTCCGGATTATCTCATTTCTGATCTTATCCTACAAAGATACTCCGAGCATAGCTCGCTCCATAGCACGCTGAGCGACTTTGAATTTGTGGACTAGTCCCGCAGTTAGTGTCCACGTTTCGGCACCGTATGTCATGGCAGGTAAGACGCATTGGTTGAAGACTTTCGTCTTCAAACATTGCGGTGTAGACGACTTGAGGACTTGACGAAGGTTGCCAAATGCTGACCATCCCAAGCGAATTCTTCGATCGGCTTCCGTCTCGAAGTTGTTCCTATGTCTATATTCTTATTAATTGTCAAAAAATTCTGTCTCCAGTTCAGAAAGAAACACGAAACAAGGCGACAGAAACTCATCGGGATTTTGTTTTTTCTACAAATGTCTTTACAGTGCAATTATTTCTATTTCTATTTGTAATGGTCTGGAGGCGATCGTTTCTTTCTAAAAGTGAATTATCATCTAATTAACCAGAATTTCCGGACTTGCTGTATAAATAACTGGTTTGAAGTGATTAATGATAATCAAAATAATAGAACGACACACCAACGGCACGGGCAACTGATCACTTAGTTAAAAAAAAACGGGCTTTATTTAGTTTGTTTAGTGCAGTATACAATTGGTTAACATCAGTAATTTAAATTTTAATAAACATTACATTCGTAATACTATTGTGACTTGCAATCAAATATTTAGTGGTCACTTGACTATACTATGACTTGCAATCAAATATTTAGTAGTATATTTGATTATTATCACTCCCTCCTTATAAATTTTTTGCGCACGGTGTCTAAAAAAATTTATAAATAGCGTTCAATAGGCATTTGGTCAAATTAATTTAGAATAGTTTGTATATTTCCTATCGAAGTCCGAAAGGCTCCGATATGTCTTCTATCTCAGTTCAAGGTAAGCCGACTTCATTATATGTACACAGTAAATCTCAATATCAGTGAAAAAAAATCATGTTTTACTCAAAGTCCAAAAAAAACCAAGTCACATTACGGTTAATTTAATCCATCACTTACCTTTAAGTCCATTGAAGATACATATTACAATATCTTGTTACATTGCATGTAATATAATAAATGAATAATTCAAAATATTGAATAAATGAATAATTTTCCGGTATCATTGCAATTTCGATGCATTAGCTAGCGTGAAGGCGCTACTTGCTTGTCTATATATTCATTTCTAATAATGTTTGAAAATTTCAATATGATTAATGCATTAGTTTTAATTAAAAACAGTATTATTGCGTTTTGTGTTTTATTTATAGGTCTTAAGGATGTCTTGTCATCGCAACTCTAAGACGAAGAAAAGGAAATCTTAAATCATATCATCGCTACGACACACGTTTTGTCGTTTTGATCCAATAACATTTATTATATTTGTTTGGTTTATCTTAAAATATGTAATGATTAATCATAAAAATTATTTGAATCATTAAAACATTATCAGTAACTTATTACTTTTAAAATATAAGTTAATGATATTGTTTATACTTAATAAATACTTAATTGAGTTATTCAATTCAGCTGATAAAATACATAATACATGTATGATGAAACTTAAAAGCGTATGTATACTATAACGTAATTAGCCCTAATTTTGTGATATTACGAAAATAGTACAAATCGCGATATTCGAATAGTCAATGAGCGTGAAAAACTGAAGGATAATCAGGAGTTAACCAACGTGGAGGCGAGGTTGGTATAAAATCGACTTTCACTGTATTTCTTTATCAGTCAAACAAAGCAACGTAATAGCTCAGGCGCTGAAAGAAATTACTTATTGAAAATGCATATCTTTGTCGCGGTAAGTTACAATTATGACTTTTCTAATTCAATTATTAAATGAAGACGAAATTTTTCTGCGTTATGACCATTTACATGTCTAAAAGATACGTAACTATGGAACAGCTCGTCAGTCTCTTTACTTAATTTTATAACAAATATAAGGACCATTTCTTCCAATCCATACATGTTTTTTCAATATATTTTAAGTGTAAGCCCAAATATCGCCATTGAACTAATCTTGTTACCGCCACGATTTATATCCGACTAGTAACAATTACCGTGTTATTTAAGCATGTAAATTTCAGCACTGTTAATACCTTTTTGTTTGGTACAGATTGCCTGCTTTGTCGGTGCAGCTGTCGCCGCTCCCAGCGGAGGATATGAAGTAGCGGCAGTCGACAGCCACGTAAGTTGACATTTTTTTTATGCCACCTTTAGATACCTAATGAAGGAAAAGTATTGTGATTGAATGACTTATTGTTTTTATAAACCTTTATTTTAATTTACCAAATGAAATTGAAACTGTCTGTCAAAAGAGTTTATAACAATATATTATTCAGTTATTATAAAACCAAAGTGTGATCTAGCTTAAAAATTCAGGGAACTAGCACTTTTTAGTTTAGTGTTACATAAACAAGGGCCAAAATATTTGAGATTTCATGGTTCGTGGCACATTGGCGGTCGAAGGAGTGGTTTAGACTTCCTGCACTTCTTGTCTTTATTTACGAAAGTGGCTTATTTACTCCATTCTTTTTGTCTCCTTGGAATGGATATGAAATATTAGAAGACATATGTACTTATTAAATTTTTTACCAGATTTTGTAAAATTCGATTTTATTAATTAACAATTGCAACACTCCATATCTGTTAAGTATGGTAAAGTCATTTTCACAGACTATTCGTATTTGTGGTGCTAACGTTTTAAAATATTTTGCAATATAAGTTTTTCACTCAATTTATTTATTTCACTTAATTTCACAATTCTTCTAAACGAAAACGCTAAGGGCTTAAAACAACTTAATTTATAGCAACTAATATACATTTCAGTCCATACCTCGCTATGAATTCAACTACGCTGTCAAAGACCCACAAACTGGAGACAACAAGGCACAAACCGAGGTTCGCGATGGCGACGTCGTTAAGGGTTCCTACTCTCTCACAGAGCCCGACGGTACCTTGAGAGTAGTTGACTACAGTGCTGATTCCGTACGAGGTTTTAATGCCGTCGTCAAACGTGTCGGCAATGCGGTCCATCCACAGACAATACAAGCCCCAGTGATTAGCAAACAAATCATCCAACCAGTTTATGAGCAAATCGCTCCTATTGCAGCACCCATCCATGGCAATGCCTTCTCGTACTCATCGAACGTTCTCAACCTTGGGAGTTTGAATAACGGTTTGGGATTACATTACGGATTGGGGCTCAATAACGGTTTGGAACTCAATAACGGATTTGGACTTAATGACGGATTGGCACTTAATGACGGCTGGGGACTAGATAGCGGCTTGGGATTGAAAGGATCTTTGGACCTCGGTCATGGTTATGGAGGATACAAACATTAATTCTTTTGTCTCTTTAGTTGTAAAGCTAAGATATGATCTTTCAGTGCCTGAATTGTGACTTACATGGATTTATAACATGTATTTGAATAAATAAAAAAACATTTACAATTTCCGATTTGTATAATTTTCTTATTAAATTTCGAACTCGAAAATAACAAAAATACATTTAAAATTTCTTATACATATAACAATAACATAAGGTAAATAATTTAAAGTTTTGTTATTTAAATATTTATTATAAATTGAAATAATTATAAATAATTTACAAATACAATTTTTATTACGATTTATTACTTAATTTAGTACTCACTGACCACAGTGCGTAAATAAAACAACGTTAAAATGTACTACACATTTATTTCTCATAAATACAATACCACTGACACATTTACATAACTTTAAATGCATATAATTTGAGCTGTTGTGAGTCTATACACAACCACTACACACACCGACATATAACACTGAACATTTATTCACACCAACGATATAAAGAACACTGCAACGGGATTGGTTGCCGCAGTGTGTGCGTGGGTGCGTATATGTGTGCGCTACGTCACGATGCTGACGCGCGCGTCTCCGAACAGCCACAGACAGATGCGATCCACCAAATAAGCGAACACCATATCTGCTATTAAAACTTGTACCAAAATCACTCGATACTGAAAAAGACACACATTCAATTATTCGATGATAATGAATATCTTATATTTTATAATGAATCTATCATCATTTACTTATTGTAAATTACGAAATACAGATTTATGTAGGGCGTGTATAAAATATGTGTTGTGTATATATAATAATATACACAACACATATTTTAATATAGTAAAAAGCCGAGATGGCCCTGTGGTAAGAACGCGTGAATCTTAACCGATGATCGTGGGTTCGAACCCGGGCAAGCACCACTGAATTTTCATGTGCTTAATTTGTGATTATAATTCATCTCGTGCTTTACGGTGAAGGAAAACATCGTGAGGAAACCTGCATGTGTCTAATTTCACTGAAATTCTGCCACATGTGAATTCTACCAACCCGCATTGGAGCAGCGTGGTGGAATAAGCTCCAAACCTTCTCCTCAAAAAGAGGAGAGGAGGCCTTTAGCCCAGCAGTGGGACATTCACAGGCTGTTACGGTACGGTTACGGTATATATAATAATGTATTTGAATCGTGACCTAACAACAATTGTTGTATGTTATATACATCTATGTAATTAAAAAAAAAAAAACTTATTATTACTAGTACAGTAACAGCCTGTAAATGTCCCACTGCTGGGCTAAGGCCTCCTCTCCCTTTTTTGAGGAGAAGGTTTGGAGCTTATTCCACCAGGCTGCTCCAGTGCGGGTTGGTAGAATACGCATGTAGCAGAATTTCGATGAAATTAGACACATGCAGGTTTCCTCACGATGTTTTCCTTCACCGAAAAGCACGAGATGAATTATAAACAGAAATTAAGCACATATAAATTCAGAGGTGCTTGCCAGGGTTTGAACCCACGTTCATCGGTTAAGATTCACGAGTTCTTACCACTGGGCCATCTCGACCATTATTACTAGAGTATTATGGTATTGTATTAAAATTTAATAATCATGTGAAAAATCAACAAATACGAATCTCGCTTTTTTATTATCTACAGCTTGTAGTTGTAGTAATATTGTTTTTATAAAAAAAAAACAAAAACGTTTTTTATTTTAGCCTTTTGTTAAATGGCGTTTACACTAAACTAAAATATATTTATACTCACATCTGGCGGGAAGTACACGATTTCAAACAAATTGGACAGGTCGGGAAGGACGCCCGTAGCCAGCGCGAACACAACACCACCAGATATTAAAATACTGTACAGCAATGGTTTGTTGTCACGTAGACCTTCCATGAAAGGTTCACCCTGTCGAAAATTAAAAATTAAATAAAATTAGCAGTTACTCTTATTAAACGGGAATGCCTGCGTAACATGTTAGTATACGACAAATAGTGTACGCGGTGGAATAAACTCAAACTCCTCAACTGAAAAAACATTCTTCCATTGAATATTTAATGATATATTATTGTTATCTTTATACGTAAACAAACATACGCACGCTACTTCACACGAATCACGTCTCATTGGACGCACAAAACTTAAATTCGTCTCGAGTCAATTGAGTGAAATTTTAAACGGATCAACGAATTATATATTGTTTAATAGCGTGGTGGAATAAAATAAAAACCTTCCCCATTTGCCAGCCATACATTTGACTAGCAGATGGACATTTAGCGCTGATTTCAACTTTATAAAATGGTTATTAATTCAAAATTGTTAGGCAGACTGGCCAATATGCCACATGATGGTAAGTGGTCACAACCGCACATTGGCACTAAAAAATATTAAAAACATCCTATAGTTAAACTGGCACTATTCACGCACACTTTAAAATGGAATTTTTTAAGTTGTTGTTGGCACTTTCCTTAAGGATTCTGGGATGGTATAATAAGGTGGCATGCGAATCGCATCAGAATTTACAAAAAAATAATATATAAACGCTATAATTAAATACACGATAAAATAATTATTTAAAATCCATTTTATTGCTATAATGGGTGATTATTAATGCCGAAATCTATGTGCAGTTAATCTTAGACCTAAGTGGTCGACTAGATCGTATCTGTTCGATGATCGACTAAAATTTTTACTATTTTTAAAAAATATGCAAATGCCACTCAAACTTACTCTGTAATTTATAGCAAATGTTGATATCTGCAGTGCCATAGATATAATATAGACAGTACTGTTTACGAGGTCCGGCGTAAACACACGCTCTTCGTCTTCAGATAAATCCATATCCAATTTCGGCTTAGTATCCCTACAAATAAATATTCACACTTAATGATTAAGAGTAAATTGTAATAATTTTCATTTCATTTTAGCAAAATTGATCTTTTTTTATAAAACAGGTAGGCGAACTGGCAGACAGTCCACCTGATGGTAAGTAGTCACCACCCACCATAGACATTGGCGATATAAGAAATATTAACCATTCCGTACATCGCCAATGCGCCACCAACCTTGGGAACTAAAGTGTTATGTCCCTTGTGCCTGAAGATACACTGGCTCACATTTAAAATATAAAGATTTGAAGTGTGAGCAACAGTACTAAATATTTCTGTTTGGCGGTAGAATATTTGATGAGTGACGACGAGTTATTTATATAAATATATTAGAGTTTTATATAATTGTCAGAAACTCATTTTCGTTGATTTTTAGAAAATACATCCAAATAATTATTATAAGTAATTAAGTAAGTTTCTTTTTGATATATTCTCATTATTCACAAGCTTTACATTAAAGTCTCACAAAATGACATGAATATACTTGTAATTTACATATGTTTATTTTTAAAGCATTGAATATACCTTTCAGGAGAACGTAGAGTAGCTTCACGTACTAAATATACCAGACATAAGAAATGCACTGCGAACTGTGCGAGCACCGTCATTACAGTGTATGCGTTGAAGATGTTCGGAAGAGGGCGCTGTTTCGACAGTTGCTTCAAAGGCTGAAAGCGTTGCAAAAAATTAATATTATTTTACGAAAATATATAACACATAGCGAAATCACCCAATTAAATGACATATACAGCTTTGCCAGGTTGGAGAATAAAAATTATTCTGTTAAAAAATTTCCTAACACAATGCACTTTAGCAGCCACTAGAAATTTGCAAATTAATCGTTCTGGCGCCTGCACTCTTTTCCTCGTGGCATATTTGCTGTCACATTTGATTGGTTAGGTAATAAATAGTGTACTTGTGTCGACTAAATCTGACTAGCTGCAAGAAAACGATGATAAACGTTTTTTTACATAAATATCCGATTTGCCGCTAACAAAAATTGTATTAATAATTTTGGGTGAACACAAAAACGATACTTTTGTCAAAACTATTTAGATGCTAAAAAACACAATGCAATTACCTTAGATCTCGATATAAACAGAAAACACGACGCTAACAAAAGACTTTGGAGCGTAGCCTGAACATCACTGAATTTAATACCATCAAGGTATAGCACGGACTGACTGTACGCCAATATCAGCGCATTAAGGGCTAAGATCTTAAACATCTGAAGTGTCGTCACGAGAGTGCAACGACCTTGTTTGATGATGTGGCAAACTGTAACATAGAATCAACTTTAAGTTTTATTTATTAGGGAAATTCGTTACGTCATTACCAATGTTGCAGTAAAAATTAAACTGGTGAGTAGATAGAAAATACAATAATAATAATAATAATAATAATAAATTTTAAACAAAAAAAATGCAAAGTTGGAAAATTGTAGGAGACAAAAAAAATAAAAACATAATTTACGTACTACAAAGTATACTAGACAGCCGACTTGTGAAGGGAGCAGCAACGCTAGCATCACCCAACCTAACGAGTTGAGGCTGGTCTTCTTCCTCCAACTTCTTCATTGCCCGTCGCAGTCTTGCCGCGGCCTCGGCTCGAGCTTCAGCGCGAGCGTCCCGCGAGGCTGGCAGTCGACGGGGAAGATCCGGCTCAATTGGACTTGGACGTTCTTCGCGTTTTTCCCGTATACGCTCTGGCGCATTTGCAAGAATCGCTACACCGACCTGAAAGATTAAAATTAGATGTTAAAAAAAATACACAGATAAAAAAAAATACACAAAAAACAATTGATACATAAAATTTACTTACATTGGCATGTTTTAAAGCTCCAACATCATTAGTACCGTCACCACACATGAGCGTTACATATCCGAGAGACTTAAGTGTAACTATAACGAATTCTTTTTGTTTTGGAGCAAATCTAGCGAAAACTTTAATATGCGATATAATTTCCAAAAAAAATTTAGTATGAAATTTGTTCAGGTATGTGAGACCTTCCCCGGTTATACATAAATCATATTTTTTCGTCAGTTCTTTTGAAGTTTTAAACGGTTCTACTGGTAACTCTACTGTCTCATCAATAGATTTCCAATTCCAACTATTATTCAATTCATTTAAAATTAAAACTTCACTCTTTTGAGTAAATTTTAGCTCTTTCGCAACATGACATGCCGTCAAAGGATTGTCGCCAGTAATCATTACAACGGAATGTGATGCATGTACAATCTCGGCGATTGCTTTTTTGGAATCATTCTTTAAGGGGCACGATATAATGACAAAACCAACAAACGTAAGGTCAGATTCAATATCTTCTCTCGATAAATCTCTAATTTCCTGTGATGTTAATTTTCCTAAATTTCTGTAACCCAAAGCTAAAACACGCGCACCTCGCCTTGATAAAGTTAAATGCACGTGGTCATAATGGCTAGGAACTTCTTTAAGCATAGTTTTGACAGTTTCTGGAGCTCCTTTCACACTACTTATGTAATGAGTCTCTATGAAACCTCTCTCATTTAGTTGATATCCAGCTACTACGGACATCCTTTTTAGAGCACTTGCAAAATGGTTTCTATGAACAATTTTCAAACCAGGCGATTTACCTTTCTTTGGTACAACAGCATCCCCCTTTGTGAGGTTCCATTCAGCGGCCTTTAATGTAGCTTTTTCTAATGGGTCTCCAACTACTCCGTCGTCTAATTGTACTAATGAGTGGCAAGTCGCCAAAACTTGGATGGTTTCCATAGGAGCCTCTGCCAGTGGTATAACTGTAGCATCTGTGTTTTCACCTATTCCTGCCACACCTTCAACTACTAAATTATCACTGGTTAATGTACCAGTTTTGTCAAAACAACATATTTCAACTTTTCCTGCAAAAGGTATCCTAAATGGTTCCGTACAAAAGACGGCTAATTTTGATAAAGATAGTAAAGATGTATTCACAGCCAATGATAATTCAATTGGCAACTCTGGAGGTACAACTGATGTTAGAATTAAAGTGCATTCTAAAAAAAGTTTATATCTATTTCTTTCTGGATCCTCACACCCTTTTATCCACACATATGCTGCAGCCGCAATTGCAAAAATTAATAGGAACAAAATAAATCCGAAGGTCTCTAGATTGTTTGCTGTAACTCTTTTAACCCCAAACAAAATAGTCCTTAAAAGTTTACCCTGGGATGTATTAAAGCCATTACGGATAACATAACCAATACAACCATTATCAGGTGCTTTTAAACCAGATGACACATTTTTGCTAGGTGATGAATGCTGAACAATTTTAGTGCCACCAAACAACATATGAAGTTTACCATCACCTTCAACATCCAAGTTATGTTTGAGGTCTTTTTGATTCTCTAAAGGTTCTTTCATCTGTGGAACACTTTCACCAGTTAACATAGATTCATCAACAATACAAGATCCTCTTAACAACAAAATATCACAAGGAACTATATTATCATTCAGTGAACGGGTCAGAGACACTATGTCTCCTGGTACCAGTTGGTCACTTATAATTTGACGCCATCTTCTATTTCTATATACATTTATGTTATATGGTTTGTTACCCATTTTTCTTATCTCTGCCATATTTCTTAGCTGTTGCTGAACAAGTGTACATTCAAACATAACTAACATAACCAGAGTGAAAATAGAATAGTACCAATATTTGTCAAGGCACCATAGAGCAACACAAAATACTTGAAAAACAAAAAATGGAGCAGTTGCCCGTTCTTTAAAAAGTTCCATAAACTCTGGTACAACCTGAAATTAATTAAGTAATAATGTTAAAATTTACAATTTTTGTTAAACAATTTATTATATATAAAAATATACATATAACATACCATAATCATTTCATTCTTCCCAAATTCTTTCTCAGCTGTAGCAATGGATTCATCATCTATATATCCTTTCGACTCAATATATTCTTCATATGTTTTATTTGCAGGAAATTCAACTGTATGGAATGTTTTTTTATCCCAATCATAAACATATTTACTTTTTTGAAATATGAACCAGACATCTGGACTCGCGTCTTGTGTTTTAGTAGACTAAAATGCATTTATTACAATTATATACATACAAAAATAAAATTATTTATAACTGCTAAAGTTGGTTCTGTCTGTCTGTGCCCAATGGACAAGGACATAGTCTAGTTAAATAACAATATAAAAACTTTAAAATATCTATAAAAACATCAAAAATTGGCAAACTATTTACCTTTGCATGATGAAGTTTGACAACTTCGGAAAATCCATTATTAGAAGTAGGGACTACTTTAACAATTTCCGCTTGTAAAGGATTCTTAACCTACAATTGAAAGGTCAAATTAATAAGTGTTTTATCTTTTTATACTCTTAATATTTATTGTACATTACTTACCGGTGTATACGACAAGAAACATTGAATATGAACACTCCAATAGCAACAAAGACAAATGAAAATGTGTATAACCGCGACCACCGAAACGGTCACAAACCCTGCTTCAAAGTTATCGTCGAAACCGTACACGAATATCCAGCAATAGAAAATGATTGGATAAATTATTAAAAATGGTAGCACTGTCCCTTGGAAAATTGTAGCCAGAGGTTTGAATAATTGTGTGTATTGAACTAAATCATCTAATGACGAATGCATATTGTTTGGTACCATATTATTAAACTTTAGATATCCAATACAAAATAAATTAATATACTTATAAACTCAGATAATAATAAACATATTTAATCCTAACAATATACCAATCATTCTAAATATAAATTTACAATTAGTATTCGACTAAATTAAATTCAAATGAAATATCCAACATGACACGAGTATCATTTGACTTGAATCTTGAATCACTTTGACAATTGACAAGTTGACAACTACTTGAAGAATTTTTCTTATCATTCGTTTTTACGAATATACCTACTAAACCATAAATGCTAATAATATGTGTCAATCATTAAATTTTATTTATATTTTTTTATTATTGACTTCATTATTAAATCCATGTCATTTTTTGAAATACGTACATGTAAAAATTGCTGAATTATTTTTGTATGGCTAAATAAGTAAATTGTTGAACTAAGACATACTGTCTCTAATGTAGCTGTCAAAATGACTAAGCACCGACACTTGCACGTCAAAAGTCGCGCCAATTTAAGTTTAAGTCTTATATGTTTTTTAATTCTTATTTTAGTTTTATCAGCGGTACAGTAATCGTCGTATATAGTGATCAAATTATAACCTGTTTGTACGTTTTGTTATAATGGAATTTAAAATAAAAAGGAAATCTGTAAAAACAGTTACTGCTGGCAGTCTTGTTGATATTTATCCTCATGATTTACAAATGTATAAGATTCCTCCTACCGATAATATATCATTACAAGAATTTGAAAGTTTAGCTCTGGAGAGGCTTACTTTGCTAAGATGTTTAGCAACAGCAACGACTTTAAAGGGACTAAGAATTTTCTCAGAGGAATGGACTGATTTTGTTATAAGTGATTTGAAAAACCAAGGATTAAAGTACTATGCTAAACTCTGTGAAAAATCTGGTTGTGGGACAACTCAACTAGATTTAGAAGCTAGGCGAAAAGATCATATTGCTCATTTCATACTAAGATTAGCTTATTGTAGAACCGAAGAATTACGTCGTTGGTTCATTTCTCGAGAACTAGAGTTATTTAAAATGAGATTTATGACTATGAAGACTGATGCTATTGATTCTTTTTTTAAAATAAACAATCTATGCTACACTAATATATCTGATGATGAAAAGAATGAGCTTATGAAATATTTAAGAGAATCAACATTTTATCATAACAATCAAAATATAGAAAACTTTAAATTTTATAAGGTAAAGTTCTATGAAGTTCTTGATTTGGTAAAAGCGAGAAAAGTTTATCTTCGTGGTGGATATGCTTATATCCCACATAAAGATTTCATTTCTGTACTATCTGCACAATTTAGGATGCTGCTGCGGCAAAGTTTGGCAGTTGCTAGTCACCATTTAGGAGAGATTGAACAAGATGAGAGGCTCGTTTCCTTACTCAAAGGCTTGCATCAATCATACTCTGGTAATGATTTTATAAGTGATACAAAAGTAACAGTTCCAATAGAGAGCATTGATTCCTTATCTGCTAAATCATTTCCTTTATGTATGAAGCAACTTCATGAACAATTACGCTCTGCCCATCATCTTAAGCATGGTGGGAGATTGCAATATGGACTTTACCTAAAAGGTATAGGTGTCACACTTGAAGATTCCCTTAGATTTTGGAGAGAAGAATTCACAAAAATTATGGAATTAGACAAGTTCGAGAAACAATATGCATATAATATAAGATATAATTATGGAAAAGAAGGTAGCAAAAAAAACTACACTCCCTTCAACTGTTTAAAAATCATAAACACCAATGTAGGACCTGGAGAATGCCATGGCTGTCCATATAGACATTGCGATTCAAGCATCTTAAAAAATAAACTGAAAGGATATGGACTAGATGCTCAAGGTAATAAAACACTATGTAATTAATGACTTTATTAATTTCATTACTTAAATTTATTAAAATTTCAATTATTTTACTTACAGCTGTAAATGATGTCGTAGATATGGCCAAGAAAGGTCACTACCAAATTGCATGTAGTAAATATTTTGATGCAGTTAACAAAACAGATCTTGGCTTAGGTATTAATCATCCCAATCAATTCTTTGAAGAAAGTCAGAAACTTGTAAAAGGTGATATTAAAATTGAGGTAAAGAAAGAAGAAAAGTCTAATATAATTAAAACAGATTCCAATAATATTGAAGATATGGACTTTGATGAGATTACTGAGTGGAAAGAATAATTTTTTACTAATAAGAATATTATTAAACTAGGTATTACACAAATGTGTCTATTTTCTTTTTATATACATAGCCTTTTTTGTCATACGACCACAATATAAACCAAATATAAAAATTAATCCTACAATTGATATTCCTACAACTAAAAAGTACTTCTTGGATGGTGATGATGATATTTCATCATACACATCTCCAAAATTTTCAATCACATTTACCTGAAAAAAAAAACACTTTGATTTTATTACATTAAAATTAAATAACTAATGATGAAATGGAGATTTAAGTTTACTGACTCGTTTAAATTTAACAACATTTGAAAAAAGTTTAAAGAAACAAGGTGCAATGTATTGTATGGTGTGTTATCTTGTGGTTTAATATAAATATTTGGGGCTCAAAGCAGCAGCTTATTTTACATGGCTGACTAGGAGCAGATAGAAAAAAAGCACATTTTCATCTGAATTTGTCCAGACCTCTTCTCTTTTCTCCATACAGTTTTCATCTACAAATTCTGTTTTGACCACTCTTAATTATTTATAATAAATCTTTTAGCAAAATATACAGGTAAAAAAAACATTAATTATTTGTGGGGTAGAACGTAGCAAGATTATTTGGATCTTTGGATATTTATGGGACATATGATTTGTTAGTTATATGAAACTCATTTTAACACGTTGCCTGTCCGTGCATTATATATAATGCATTTTGGCTACTGCTGTGACGCCCGTGCTTTATCGATAATGCACGAGCCTATTCTTTTTGAATGGGGTTTTGTAGACTGGACGTGAGAGCTACGTCTATAATATTTTGCAGACGTATGAGCAGTGAATTGGGAATAATAAAACACCAATGTCCCGCCAATTTTTTTTTATTGGTTGGTAGCATGAACTGGTTTATTGAAAAGCATTATTATTTGAATAAAGTCCACTGGCAATTAGTGAGATTCGTTATAACATTGTAAGCAAAATGGTTTTTTACATGGAATGCACTCAGTTGTAACTTGTGAAGTCTTCTTCCTTGCATCAGTAGCTGTGAATCCCGATTCTTTCAGCTTTTTGTAGCAACTGGCACAACGTTTTTGCCAAATTTTTCCATTAGCTTTCTTGGGTATTTTCGTTAACTTGTGACTTGTAGGACGCAAAGAACTCGCAGAACTGGAACTTGAACAGTTCTCAGTTTCAACCTTAAGTAATTTCTTTATAATGATTTGATGACCATCCAGAACCTTCAATTTTGACTGTGGATGTAACTCGTTATAAATCAGAATGGCATTCACTACACTTATAGAAACAAGGTCCGCAGCAATTTTCTTATACCAAACAGAGGTTTTCCTCGCCGGCGAATTGTAACTTGCTAGTTGATCAGCCAAGTCTATGCCTTTCTTCCCTTCATTGTAGGTCAGCACCATAGTAGGCTTCAAAACTCTTCGAAAACCAGTTGACATTTGCATTTCGTGGTTGTGACACGTCGACAACATAAGCACATCCCGTTTATCATGCCATTTTAGGATGGTCGCAAAGTTGTTCTGCTGCACAGAAATTTGACCTTTTTCTAAACGTTGCTGAACCACTTCTTGGGGCAGTTCTCGACGGTTTTTGCGTATTGTTCCACACAAATCAGTACCTTGTTCTTTTAGGTACCTTGCCAAAGGTATGCTAGTGTAGTAATTGTCCGTTATCATGATTCTTCCTTCTTTAAGCAAATCTGTGCACAAACTAACAACAACTGACCCCGGTTTATCTAATCCAGTTATTTGGTCGTCTTGACCAGAATAAACGCGGTAACTCCAGGTATAACCACTATCAGTACATAATTTATAAATTTTTATGCCGTACTTATGAGATTTCTGTGGGTTGTAAGTTCAAAATTTAATTTTTCCCCTAAAACCAACCATCGACTCGTCGACTACTATACGTTCTCCGGGGGTAAATATTTTTCGACAGTTTTTTGTTAGTTTGTCGATGAGTGGCTGTATTTTATATAAACGGTCGCCTTCATTACGTGGGGCTTCGTTATCTACAAAATGCCAGCATTTTAATATCAGCGCGAATTTATTGTAGGACATATTTATCTCGTGAAGAAGTGGATGATAGTATAATTTGTCCTTTTTCCAGTAGTTTTCGAGCATTGGATAATTGATGACTCCCGTCAGTAAATAAACACCTAAAAACTTTCTCATTTCATCTCCTGTTATTGGTTTCCATCTCCTTAGACGACTGTTGGGCCTCAAATCATTCACTGTGGTTTGCAAAGCATATCTATTGGTTTCGACTACCATAAATTCAATTATGTCTTCATCGAAAATGTGGGTGAAAATCGTCCATAAGTCAGATTGATCAGAAAATAACCGTTCCTGGCGTTTGCCTTCATCATAACCAGTAAAAACTTGCCGTGGCAAACTCCTTATCTCACTCTGCCATTCAGTACTAAGTTGGGGGATATGTGGAGTAGAAAAAATGGAATCAGCAGGAGACATATGCAAATCATCAGCAGCAGACATTTGTAAAGCATCAGCAGGCAAACCAGAACTACCAGCATTTACTTCATTCGGCTGAGAAAGAGACCTAGCAGGGTGGCATTCAAGCTCGTCATTATCAGAAGCAGAAGCGGTTATGTTACCCGATTGTGCAATAGCGGCGTTTACATTCGGTGTATTAGTAATATCAATAAATTGTTGAATACTAATCAGATCCTCCTCCACCGAAAGCATAGGGATATCTTGTGCATTATATACGTATGTACCTGATTCTAAATCGTCTTCATCGTGTGAGTCCAAATCTTCTAGTTGGCGCGAGAATTCGTTTTCGCCATCACTATCTTCCAAAATACGTCGCATTTGTTCATCAGATAGAAGTTTTAGAGGCATTTTCACTTCAAAACAATAACAAGAACCAACGAAAAATTCGAATGATGTTTACTAACGAAAAGATACGTTTTAGCGGTAAAACTGACATTTATGACATATAACAATGAAAAGTTTGAATGACATTGACAATGATATGAACGAAAAGCAATAATAAGTTCATAAAAATGTATTAATTTAAATTCGTAACGTCCGTGCATTTTATGTAATCCATAATGTTCTTGCTACTACGTGTGTGCATTATTTGTAATGCACGGTATTCTAGCTGTCACGTCCGTGCATTAAAAATAATGCAATGCTGAAATTCAGTAAATTCGAAAGTTTTATTGATAATAATTTGTAAATTCTTTGTAAGTACATAAAGTACATAAAATGAAACAGTTTGGCCGAAAACAAAAATTGGACGTCACGACAACCGTGCCCAAAGTACTCTGGACAGGCAACGTGTTAATAAGAAATATTATATAAATACTCACTGATGCAACATATCTGTACATTTCCAATCTACTTGATAATTCTTTTTGACATTCTGCTTCAAGCTTCCTGTTACTATCATTAAGAATTATTTTTAAACACTTTAAACCTGAAATAAAAAATAAGCAATAATAAAATCAAAACTTATATTTGTTTAAAAGTTGACTAATTATCTTACGTCTGCCAGCTCCATGTTCAAGATCTTTGCAGTACTTTAATAAATCCAGAGCACATGCGCGCTCCAATAGGGGATCAGCTTCAATATCAACTTCAGTTTCTTCTATTATTTGTACAACTTCACGAGCACATTCAGCTGATACAATTTTATGATTTAATAGTGCATTCTTCAAACATTCTTCCACCTACAATAAAACTAAATGGTTAAAATTTAAAACAACATATTTAAACAATTAAAATATCTCAATTCTAAAACCGAGAAGTGTACCAATGATTAGAATTTGTCTGAAATCTGTTATTTTTTCAACAACTTTCGGTAATATAAAAATTCGGTAAAAAAAGCTTAGGTCGATATTTTATAAATAATTATTATGTTTTATTTTTTTAAGCGTATGTTAAATTTTTTTTTAAATATTTACCTGACCATCAGAATTCGTAATAGAGTCATTTGGCACTGAACATATTGTTTGTATTTCTGCTTTACATAATTTGCCTAAGAGGGGATCAAGGCGATAATTTAATGCTTGTTCCTTTAACACATTTGCCAGCTCATTTTCACAGGATTTTTCAAGTTTGGACTCCCTAAATTTCTCCTTCAAGCAATATAACATCTTTCCTTGAAGTTCTACATCTTGTGGTTCATTAGCTAAAAGAATTCATTGCTTTTATATTTGTTTTTCTGTGGTTGCAAAAGTGTGTTTATATATGTATATATAACTTACCAATTACGTCAGAACAAAACCTTTTTATGTCTCCCTTGCAAGAGTTTTGTAAGTTATTGTTAAACCGATAATCCATATTTTGTTCTATCATTCTTGTAACAACTACAATCTTACAATTGTTATCGAAGTCTGCTTCCAAACGATGGGCCTAAAGATGAAACATATATTTAGTTGTACATTCCACAAAACAAAATTCTTATGTTATATAAAACCATTCTTTAATTTCAATTAACAATATAAACATGTTAATTGAAAACATTGAAATGGTCTAACTGGTAGAACTTGAAGACCACGGATTCAATATCAATGTTTATATTTTATGACATACTGGCATACATAAAGCCGAGATGGCCTAGTGGTTAGAATGTGTGAATCTTAACCGATAATCGTGAGTTCAAACCCGGGCAAGCACCACTGAATTTTGATGTGCTAAATTGTGATTATAATTCATCTTGTGCTTGACGGTGAAGGAAAACATAGTGAGGAAACCTGCATGTGTCTAATTTCATTGAAATTCTGCCACATGTGTATTCTACCAACCTGCATTGGAGCAGCGTGGTGGAATAAGCTTCAAACCTTCTCCTCAAAATGGAGAAGATGCCTTAGCCCAGCAGTGGGACATTAACAGGCTGTTACTGTTACTGCATATATACATAGCAGAAAAAAATGTAAGCCGGCCTTCATGTGAAATTCTGCTACATTTGTATCCACCAACGAGCATTGGAGCAGCGTATATGAATTTCAAACATCTTTCTTAAAAGTAGAGAAGGCCTTTGCCCAGCCGACAGACAGACTTTTAAAGGCTGTAACTTATCTACTTTCAAAGCATCTGTTAATAAGATACGTAGGGAAAATTAAATGATTTCTGTAAAACCTACCTTTAAACAATCTAAAAGGACTGTTGGTTCAGTATTGTGACAGTACAAATCTATCATGTCATTGCAGCTTGTTACTAAATGATAGTCAACACCATTGTCTGAAAATTCTTGTTTTCTTACTACAAATATTGCCTTTCTACAACTCTCACTTAATTTCCCTTTTGCCGTTTGTAAGCATTCTAAGGCTGCCGATTCTGCATGAGGTACTAAGGGACAAAACTCTTGTAAATCTTTTTTACAAGCATCCTTGAGATCTGGATCTAAATCAATACTTTCTTTCTGTTGAAATAGTTGACTTCTAAGTTGTTGACGACATTCTTTATATATTGTATGTTTCCTTCTAGTTATAGTATCATTTCTTATTATTTCACTTAAACAAATAACAATTTGCAACTTTGTTTGTGCCTTTGGACAGAATCTCATAACATATGATTTACAGGCATTCTTAAACTTTCTAGTAAACCTATAATTTTTTAAGGAAATCAATTGCTCATGTTCAATGGCAGCTCTACATTTTACATTAGATTTTATTTCTGGATCATTTTTATGCACAATTAAGCATTCTATAATATCATCTTCATCTTTTTTGGTTTTAAGTTCAGACGAACACAATTTTTCAATGGGAACTCTACAATTTGTGCTAACTACAGGATTCAATTCAATATGATCACTTTGTGTTTCAGTAAAGTTGGTTACAGCCTCTTTACATTTAGATGAAAGCTCCTTTATTTTAGTTTGTAAGCACATAATTTCTTCTCCTTTACCAGTATTTTCAAAACAAAGATTGGCCAAGTCATCTATGCAAGTGTCAGCAATCTCAGGAAGTAAATCAACACTGACTGCTCTTTGTCGCATCACTCTTCTCACTTGTTGTTCACATGCTGGTTTCAGTATACCTTTGAGTTCTGAATTATAGGCATAATTATAAAGGCATGGTAGTATTAAGGGATCTTTTTCAGATGGGTGTTCATTAATATCAGCCCAATGTAGTCTAGCTCTACACTGAGTTACAGCATCAAATTTACATGCTTTATATAATTGTGGATCAAGTTTAAAGTCTCTGGATATAAAGTATTGTATTTGTAGCAATGCTATTTCACAGTCTGTTGTCATTACAGTTGTACCTAGTTTTTCCATGAGGCAAGACATCACTCTTCCATTTCCACCATTTACTTCCCTACAAGCTCTATCCACAACCGGTTTGCATGCTTTGTGTAGGATCGGATCAACTCTCCAATCTTCACCTGGATCAGCTTCTTGTACTAATATCTCTAAAGATCTTTGACAAGCTAAGCTTATTCGTTTGTCTTTTCGTTTTCTCGGTCTGGCATGTTCCATTAGGCAATGTATTGTTTTACCACCAACTTCGATTCCTCTACATAGCATTGTTATGTCATTGGCACAATTCTGCATCAATTCTGGCGATAACCTATAATCATCCATAAGCATTTTTCTATGATCAGTCATTTCAGCAACACATTCAGGGGAAAGTTTTATGCTCTCGTTTCGTGAAATATTTTCTAAGCACAGTAAAATTTGTGCTAGTCGTACCCCTTTATCATCAACTACTCCTTTGCGACAATGATATTTACGGATATCTTCTTTACATGATTTTACCAAACCCTTACTCATTTTATAATTCATAACCATGTTTCTTTGAACATAAAATAGTTGATCTTGACACCGTTTAGTCATAGCTAAAACAAATATATAATTTATACCACTGCTGTAGTCATAAAATTAAGTTGACAGTTTAATATACTTACCATTTTCAAATTTATGTCTTACAAGGCATTTGTACATCAATAATGAATCAGGAACTTCATCTGGACAAAAGTTCTTTTGATCTAAATTACAGGCAGCAAAAACAATTTTATCAATTTGTAACGAACTGTATTTCATTTCTTTTAAAGCAGTCATTTCTGTTTGGCATTCTGGACGCAATGTTTCCTCTAGACTTTGAAGACATATCAATGTATGTGTCTGGGAAAGGCTTTTCGGATCTTGTGGTATTCTACCACAATTATGTACCTCAATATCATCCAAGCAATTCTTCAAAAAATTTCCTGTTATCTGCCAGTCATTAAAAATCAATGTTTCTAATTTGTTTATAGTCCTCCAACATGATTTATTTTTTAAAATTGGTTTTTTTTTCAAAACACAGTCTATAGTGTTCAAATTTGTGCCCAGGCAATCTATAATACCATTTTCGTCCTGACATGGTATTCTCAATTTATTTTCGAGGAATTTACTGTTAAGTAAATCAGCTTGATGCGACCAAATTTTATGTTGACAAATAAATGGAATTTGAGTTTTGTTGTTATGAGTTGTATTTAATGCACAAGACAAAATATCAAGATCATCATCTAACTGTAAACATTGTTTTTCAAATAAAGAACATCCTCTTAAATCCAAAGTATATCTCTCTTTTGCCGTTTTAAAACTTTCTATTTCTTGATATCCTTGAACATTGCTTAAGATAATAAAGATGAAATAGCACACTGTTTTTGAAATATTAAGATTAAACATTTTTATGTGCCGGGTTTTTATAGTTAATTATTTATTATTTGTAATCATTGAAAAAATTTTGAAAGTATACTTGTATTAATATAAATTTTCACTTAATAACGTACCTATCATTTCTTTTATTTATGAGTACTTAAGCAATACAACATTAAGTGAGACTTCCAAAAAAAATATGTATTCGCTTACAAGTAAAACTTTTTTATTGCTACGATAGATTGACATTTCAAATTGACAATCATTTGACAACAAAAATATAAAATATTTTTAATGTTGGTATACATGTTTAGTTCTATAGCTTTACTAAAATAATAAGACACTGTAATGTAATTTATATTCATAAATAAAAATATGCAATACCTATTTTTAATTTTTATTTGTATATATTTAAGACTTAAATGTAAATAATTCTGTAATATTATATTATATCCAGTCTTACTTACGCTTACACATATTATGATTACAACATCTTATAACTAAACTATTTAAAACGTGTGACTAAAAAACGGTAGTGATGGTAGAATGGAACAGGCAACGTCGATCAACGGTTTGTACTACATTAATCGATCGATCATAGATCATATCAATTGTTTGATCAACGTTTTATTTTATAATTACCTCAATAGCAGTGTAATGTAAACAACACTGTAAAAGCTGCTGAAACTACAAGGACCAACTAAACTCAATTTCAACTGTGCATTTTTTAAATTGAATTGATGTAAGATAGTTTGCAGCGCTGAAACGCTTTTAATAAACATTTTTTACTTTAGAAATATATATTCCGAATCGCTACAAATTTAGTTTATTCTATTTTATAATGTAATCTGTGACGCTATAGGTACTTGTTTTATTTATCGCTTTGTCAATTGTCAAATTTATTTTGTCTTTAATGTGTTGTATGTTACTCTCAAACTCCTACAACCTACTAGCTACTGTGGCTATACATTTTAATTGGTGATTAGTCGGTGGATATAAGTAAATACAAACTGTGAATTTTGTGATATATCTCAAGAGAACAAAGTCATGGAGGGTTTTATCGAAGTCAATGAAATATCAGATTTCGTTTCATACATTAAGAGTGTAAGTATTTTGTTGACTCCATCGAATGATGCGGCAAATATGTTATTAAAACAATTAAGGAATGTAAATTAAGTACAAAAAAAGAAGTCCTATACGTGTAATGTTAAGAAGTTTCATTTTAATAAACTATTTAAAATTAATATTTTAAAGCCTTTCTATTTATACATTGCACTTGTTACAATAAATCTGTCGATTATATGAAGGCAGTTATATTTACATTTCGTAGTTCTTATTCTCATTCAAATTTATATAACATTATTTCGCTCACTTAAATATCTTTATATCCATGAATAATATATATTTTTTAATATTACGAGTATTATGTATATGTATATTCCGTAACAGCCTGTGAATGTCCCACTGCTGGGCTAAAGGCCTCCTCCCCTCTTTTTGAGGAGAAGGTATTGGAGTTTATTCCACCACGCTGCTCCAATGCGGGTTGGTGGAATACACATGTGGCAGATTTCAGTAAAATTAGACACATGCAGGTTTCCTCACGATGTTTTCCTTCACCATAAAGCACGAGATGAATTATAATCATAAATTAAGCACATGAAAATTCAGTGGTGCTTGCCCGGGTTTGAACCCACAATCATCGGTTAAGATTTACGCGTTCTTACCACTGGGCCATCTCAGCTTTTTGTTTATATATATGTATATTAATACTTATTAAAAAAAGTTAGTGTAAGTTTAATATGTCTCATTAAATTTCAGATTGAATGGAGAGACCCATGGCTCATAGCTCTCCTGTCTTTTCATGTACTCGTTACTTTTACCTGTTTCTCAACAAGAAATTATAGCAATTTTCAAATAATCCTTTTCATCACATTATGTAAGTATCATTATTTTATTAAATTTAATAAATGGATTATTAACTTTTCATTTCTAAAGTCAATTCTTTTCTGTAATAGTATGAGCATTGATATAGAGATTCTTACAATCGTTTTCAAATTATTGAACCATGTATAGATTGTATAAAATTACATACACAATATTTACATGTATCACATACAATTATTAGGCTTGTGTTATAGAAATAAGTAGTAATTGTATATAACATTTATATTTTTCCCATTGTGTCTAGTAATTCAATGTTCTGGCTATGATAGCAAACAGTAATTGTATCAAATATTCTCTGGTGTCAACATATTTGTGCAATGTTTAAAAATATAGGAATACCTCATAATACCAAAATATTGAATAAGATTAAAGTTTAAAGATCTTTGGATAGTCATTTTTTTTGTTGTTGTTGTACAACGACATTTCCTCAGGCAAGATTAATTTATTTATTGAGATAGTTACACTATCAACTTATCACTAAATATGTAAAATTAACAACTTAAACAGCTACTCTTACGAAGTGATACTTCTTTAAATGTGTAAAATTCAATCCAGATGCCTGCAATGACTGTTTAATAGAGATTAAATTCCCAAAAGCATTTTTTCAGACCAATCTAATTTATCTGCAACATTGCTTACTAAGAGAACAATATAAGGGTCCACAGCTACATTTTGTTGATAAAATGAAATTTCTATTAATTTTGCTATATAAAATAACTTAATTCAAAATGCGCATAAATGTTAAATGCAAATGATATGCTTTATATTTCTGGTTTTTTTTCAAAACAAAAGTAATAAAATTATTTTAAAAGACTAAATAGTATGAAATCGACTACAGTTGAATAGTGAATGAAAAAACATAATTTACAAGTTGAGAAAGTTACCATTCAATTCTTGACCTTTAACAAAGAATATTTAAACATTGCTTGACAATTAATATTGTCAGTGGAAGAGTGTTTGAAGTAATAAATATTCATTGTTCATATTCTAATGTATTCAGTTTTGTGAATGTGTGTCTTGAAGCTATATATTGCTTGGCATTGCTAATTAAAGTTTTCACATCTTTAGTTTTATTTATAGTTATATGATATAATGTTTGTATTAGTAAGGTAAAACTAATATAGAGGACTTCTAAAAATCCCCTCAACTATGTATTTATATTTACTAAATAGGGACACCTAAGTCTATAGCTATAAAGTTAATATATATTGCTCAACAAAATATTATTGTGATCGCAATTGGTATATTTTCTTTAAAAATCCGGTAATTTATGATAAAGCAATCCACATGCTATAATAGAAGAAACATTTATGGAAGTTGGTTTTAATTATACTGGCTTCATATTACCTTTATATGGAGATAAGTTTACAGCAAAGGCTCCATGATTTATTTATATTATTTATATTTATTTATCTTTGAACCAAAGTTTTGTTTATCTTGCCCTTTAAAATAATTATAATTTGTGAGTGTTATGACCAATTATTTCATAATTTTTGATATGAAAGTATTATGTAAATTTGTAGTTAATAAAGTATTATTTATATATTTTTATGAGCTTGTTTTCTTATATTATTTTTTGTATTTTATGCATTTGTAAACTAACCAGATAAGAGGTTAAGATGAGGAAAATTGAAATGTCAAAAATGATGAAGTAACTAAACAATGCTTTAGATTTGAAAGTCATACTGTTTTAAAAGTTAAATGAATAATAAATCAATTATGATAATTCGTGTTGAATGACCGCGTGTTTTAATATTCATTTGTTGGCCAAAAATAAATTTTAAAACAAAGTAACGAATTTGTTATTAATTTGAAATAAAAACTTAATTATCAACATCATAAACCGTTGTATACAAATTAATTATTATTCGAAATTAAAGAAGTATATTAAATGATTTTTCTCTTGCAGTATTACTCGTTTATTTTTCGGAGAGCATAAACGAAGTCGCCGCAAGGAACTGGAATCTATTTTCAAGGCAGCAATACTTCGATAGCAAAGGCCTATTCATATCGGTCGTCTTCTGTATACCCATATTGTTAAACTGCATGATAATGGTGGTAAGTTGATATATTTTTTCGTATCTCGTATTACAGTCACGCCATGGTCCGATGATTGTACGTTATCTACGCGTTGCACGATTATAACTGTTCTAATTAATTTTAGATTATATTAATAAAACAAAGCTCCTCTATTTATACACATTCAATCCTTTGTCCTTACTGAATATCAACGCACAGACAAAACTACTAAGTCTAGGAAGTTGGATTTGGAACATAAATACATTTTATAACGTAATGTTATCAGTTTCAGATATTTGAAAGTTTCAACTTTTAGGTGGGGAAATTTGTGATGTAAATTTGTATGAGAATATTTGTTCATTAAAGATGGAAATATAAAGTTTGTTATAAAGTTATTTTTATCTTATTGCAAATTAACATTAAGAGTTGCTAAGGTTACTAATTTCTTTCGGGTTACATTTATTTTAATAAAAATAAATAACATAAGTGGCCGGAATAGTTATCATAATAAATTTATTTCTACATATTATGAATAGAATGCAGGACTTATTTTTTGTATATATTTAGAAGAGTTATTATGTTAGAATACAAAGATATAATTATATATATAATTGACGTGACTTGATTCGTTCAAAGACTGTTTGCAATTTATATATAGCAGCGTAATTAAATAAAAAAAAAACAATACTCATTAAATCGCTATTAAGCCGTATACATTTATACGGATTGTAAGATTAAAACGGACATTTAAAGGTTACGTTGTTTAATAATTTATTCAGATATGTGATTTAATTAATTGCTCACATGCGAGTGACGAACTCGAAATCGAATAGATTTAAAAAATAAAAATTTTAATTTTCTTATGTCAAAAAAAAAAAAATCTAACTTCAAAATTGAACACAAGAAATCTAAAAGACACTTAAACTAAAAGCATTAAAATACCAGACTATAATGAAAAATATATAATGGGTGAGTGAGCCAGTGTAATTACAGGCACAAGGGACATAAAATCTTAGTTCCCAAGGTTGGTGGCGCATTGGCTATAAGCGATGGTTGACATTTCTTACAATGCCAATGTCTAAGGGCGTTTCATCAGGTGGCCCATATGCTCGTCCACCTTCCTATTCTATATAAAAAAAAATTTAAAGTACCTAATCGATTATTTTTGAAATCGGTGTCTATCAATATGAATGGTGAACATTTCTCGTTTAAATTTTGCCAAAAAAGTAATAAAATTAATGACGTCGACCGTTGAAATAAATGATTTAATAAATAGTCGTGTTTTTGCTCATAAACAATGCGAAGCTTTAACCACCGACGTGATTATCTTCATGCAAGTACCGACGTGTGGGTCGGACAAGCCCGTAGGTTCAAAAAATACAAAGAATTGTGGTATTATAATGGTTAAATTAAGGGTCGATGTAGTTGCCACGGTAGCATGCGAAAGCGATCCCGTGGCGCTCCTCGTTAAGACAGAAAGGGTACCGCTGGTTTTTTAGTTTTTTTACTGGGTATTCATATGGGACACCGGCGAGCCCCACATACCCCCCACTGTTCCTGTGGGGGAAACGCGAAATGCATGTTTCCAGCGTTAAAAAAAAGGGTTGATGTAGTTACTTGGACACTTTGCAATAAAAAATATGTTTATTTATTTGTTATTTTGTGCTGTCTACATTTTTGGTCGTAATTTTCCGTTGAAAATAACTTGATATCATTAATCAGTCTCTGTTCAGGCCATTAAAATGTTTAAAGTAATTGAAGTAAGTTATCATCAATTATTGGTCCAGTCAAAATGGACATTTTAATTAACTATAATTCGCATACAGCTGAAATTTGGTATACGTCTTAGGTATACTATTATAAATGAAATATCCAGAAAAAAGCTGAAGACAGATATTCATTGACTTTTTCTTTGTTTAAGTATTTAATTTGCAATGCTGGACACAATAAATAAATAAAAAAAATACGATATACTGTTTTTTTTTTAATAATAAATCTACAAGTAACGAGAAGCCCAAACAAATACTGTTCAATGTAATTTTATATTTTTGGATGCTGTATTTGCATTTAGTAGAATACAATTAATTATTTCATTCTTATTTAGTTTCGTTACGATCTAATTATAACCAGTTTTGCGAATGAATTCAAATAGTGGGATAATCCTATTAGCTTGTCGCTCATTGTCTTCGTTTCTATAGCTACGGTTCGAAACGAGTCGTGAAACATACGGATGACATACCTTTAGAATTCAAGTATTCTAGATGGTAGTAAAAATGTTCTTTGATTTAGAATTGAATTAAAGAAACTAAAATGTAATGTAATAATTTAAAAAAGGTCAATGTGCAATTTTAATAGTATTGAAAATATTTTCAGGGTTCGTGGCTTTATCAATCTACCCAACTAATGACAAATCTGAAGAAAGCGCAGCTCAGACAACGCCTCAAAGAATTGAACATGCACAGGGAGCAGCAACAGCACATGAAAGCAGAATAAGTAAAAAAAATACTATTATTTTTTTATAAAATCGGACCTGATATTTCTAACATCTAAGGCAGTTTTTGTTTAGAAACTCAACCTGTTCTATTGTAATTTTCGCGATACTTTTAAATTTGACGAAGAATACTTTGTCCTAAAACTATTCGCACACATACTAACAGCTTATTAAATTCAGTCAAAATAAACGTCAAAACGTTTTAGTGATGTTTACGATGGTTATGTTAGGGCTATGTGTTGCATTGGATTTTCGCAGAAATGTATTTTCTAATTGTTATAGATAAGACCCTTAATGGTAACGCGTTAGTTGTGCTGATTTATACTCTTTCAATAATTCACTATGTAGGTTTAAGATTTCGGTCCTTCGAGCCGGTATACACACATAAAGCTGTAATGTTCTGTAAATATTATGTTTTTTAGATTATTTAATAACATCTATAACATGAAGTCGAGATGGCCCAGTGGCTAGAACGCGTGAATCTTAACCGATGAACGTGGGTTCAAACCCTGGCAAGCACCTCTGAATTTACATGTGCTTAATTTCTGTTTATAATTCATCTCGTGCTTTTCGGTGAAGGAAAACATCGTGAGGAAACCTGCATGTGTCTAATTTCATCGAAATTCTGCCACATGTGTATTCCACCAACCCGCACTGGAGCAGCGTGGTGGAATAAGCTCCACACCTTCTCCTCAAAAAAGGGAGAGGAGGCCTTAGCCCAGCAGTGGGACATTTACAGGCTGTTACTGTTACTGTTACTATCTATAACATATAGATCTATAAATATGTAACTAAACAATTAACGTTATTATTAGAAGTATCAACGCGGATTTTTTTTTTCTTTATCTAATATTATTATACCTACTTCTCTTGATTAACTCAATAACGAAAGAGTAATGTCTTTGAAAATAAAAGTATTTTTTAAATAATAATAATATTTTTTGCGTCTATTTAACATTTTCTAATAAATATAAATTAAATATTTCTAGGATTTCTCTTCTATTTTGTACTAAATTGGTGACATTGTGATGACTATTTTTGTATGTTCTACGTCAATTATTGTCAATGGCCATAATAAGATGTGCAATATTTATTAATTGTTACTATATAAATGTTAATATATAAGTTTAATTAAAATTGGTGTATGTCCATAAACAATGTCAAGAGAATATTTCGTTCAAATGCTGTAAGTTATTAATATAACTTTATTTTAATTGTAAGTTATATTAAGTAAGACACCGCATTCGTTTTAACTATGACTGCGAGTTTTAAATAAACTTCAGAACTCCATTTCAGAAAAATCCCTCTTTATTTCAAAGATAATATTTTAATTAAAGAATGGTATTATTGTTCATATTTCTGACATAAGTTTTATTACAATATATTTTATTATACAAGTAATTAAAACCATATTTTTTGTTTGGCAGTTAGGCAACTAAGACATAAAAAAAAGATATTTTAAATTTCAAATCAATGTCAATATTGTTGACAGTGACAGATTTATTGCTATTTTTTTAACTTGCAACTCTCTCTTACATAAATTTCATTCCATGTTATGAAAATTCCGGATGTTTTCATATTATGGAGCTTGTTTACGTTTTGTCATCTTCGTAATGAAAACGAATGCCGACGAACTTTAAAGGACGGATCGGATGTGATAAATTGCAAACAATTATGTACATTTTTTTAAAAGCCGAGATGGCCACTAGGCCATCCAATAGGTTAGAACGCGTGAATCTTAACCGATGATCTTGGGTTCAAACCTGGGCAAGCACCACTGAATTTTCATGTGCTTAATTTGTGATTATAATTCATCTCGTGCTTGACGGTGAAGGAAAACATCGTGAGGAAACATGCATGTGTCTAATTTCATTGAAATTATGTCACATATGTATTCTACCAAACCGCATTGGAGCAGCGTGGTGGAATAAGCTCTAAACCTTCTCCTCAAAAACAGAGATGAGGCCTTAGCCCAGCAGTGGGACATTAACAGGCTGTTACTATATGTACATTTTTATTTGATCTTATCGAAGTTAAGTCAAATTTTAGAATGAGTAACGTGAAAATTAAAAATAAACACAAATATATATCGTGTTTAATTATTATTACGGTCATTAAACACGAATCTGAGAACGAACAAAGAATTTACGATTGCTTATTACGCAAGGAGTTTTACTATTAATTATGAACTAGTTTTGAGTGCGGTTTGGTTAAATCTTGCCTTACTTATATACCTTGTGACTAACTCATCTATGTCGAAATATATTTTATTCTTTATTCAAATTTGAAAACGATCATAATTAAAATATTAATTGTCTTACATCACTTCATAGGATTTAAAGATACGACAATCACCCTAGTACAAGGACCATGTTTAGTTGATAATTATAAATGATCATTGACAGTTGTAATCCATTTTTTTTTTTTGAATTATGTTAGATTTCTCGCGAAATTAATTAGAATTCGTGTGATTATAGCCGTGCCGTGTACTTAAGTACTTTATTCTAATGCATCATTATATAGGTATATATATGAACGTATTATAAATTATATTTTATAATGTAGACTTATTAAATTTTACTGTTAAAACAATACATCTTTATTGTTTGTCTGGATTCGTGATATTTGAAAAATTAATTGTATTTTATGTAACTATTCGTTAAGTTTAATTTTTGCAATAAGCAATTTGTTTTGATTTCGATGAAAATTTTACACAAAACTGTGTATAATATAATAATTACTAGTTCTATTTTATCCATTCGATTGTATAAAAAAGTTGGAATATTACTTTTTTTTTTTTAAATACACTGATGTAAGTTACCAAAATAATAATTAATATTATAAATAATTATATAATTCGGTGTGTAACACGTTTTGTATGTGCCATAACATTCACTTTCATCTTAAAAAATGCATAAAGTGCCTTAGTACACTTGCTACTTTTGCTAAACTATAAAATTGCTTACAAATTAAAGGCTACACGTTAATCACATGTCGAATCTAAACAAAGTAATGCATATGACCAGCCCCGGATTTATTCCTAGGGGCCGCGCCAGCTGAGGTGCCCCAAAAAAAAAGATAATTTTGCTCTAACCGTAACATAGAAATGGCGATTGTTCTTGAACTCAATCGTAATTAAATTAATACTCTGTATTGCTTTGAGAGTAATACTGTCAAGAGAGAATAAGGACACGTGCTTGTTTGACTAGTGTTGTACTTCATGGCTCTGCCGGGCACGTGTGGTTCACTAGAATGGAATAGTGATGTAACGAATTGTAGTCTGTATGTACATCTTATGATATTCACATTTGCAAAGCATTGACTATGAAAATTTTTATGTTATTTTGTGTGATATGTAATTTGTAATACAAATTTAATAGGTAAGTGCTGATAATTCGATGTAAACTTGCCTAATATAACGCAGTATAGGCTGAAATTGTTGAATTTAAAAATGTAGTCACTATTTTAAATTAATGTAAGATTAATTCTTTAAGTGCATTTATTCGTAAACAGAATGTGTTACCTATGAAATATATCATCGCTACATTGCTAAAAAGCCGATGGACATTTTATAAGGAATATTTTTAATACATGTTTATAGATTATGTTTTGTTAAAGAAAAAAAGTTTTTTAAAGCACAGTAAATATTTAATTTCCCTGTATAAATTTGGTTTGTCTATGTCTTCTTTTTATAAGTACTGCGTTGATGTAGAACACCAAAAACGAAAGTGTGAAAAAACTTAGTGTTCGAAAGCAATTGATTATTGCTAAAATAACTAAAATAATACGATGTTATTTTATTTGTGTATATTTTAATACATTAAATAATGTAGACTATCTCGCGTAATGAATATAGCTATTAAGCGGTTTTCACAGCTAGTAACACCGAGTAAAATGTATCGACATGACTTAAAATTAGTAAATAATACAACGGCTTTGTATGTTATTCAACTTCAATATATTTATGAATTTTATTGAAGTTAAACATCTTTGAACGCGATAATAAAAAAATCTAGATTTTGAGTGCAACATTTCAATATGAAATGTTTGATCGAAACGAGTCCGACGCAAAAATAAATTAGCTTTGCGCGACGACGCCTTGTAAAATCATTTAATTCATACGTCATATTCATTAATTTCTTTCATTGAAAATGCGACGGGAGAATTAGACATAGTTTGAAAAACGTCCATTCTCGTTATATGATTAACGATGTGCAGTGAAGACTGATTGTCAATAACGAAAGCATATTGTTCTTATAAAAGGTAGTTACGCAATCTTTATACTACAAATACATTTGATTATAAACTTTTTTTTTATTACAAATTGTTATTCGAAATTTGATTCTTGATATACGATTGTGTTGTGCTGTAAATTTTGCCATGTTTTACATGGCAACTATTTAAAAAAAAATAAGAGTACTGTATACCGATTCTTAATGTTGAAGGGATTCATTTCATGGTTTTTGTTTAGATGTAATGAACGTATGCATAAGTTTTCTTAGCATTCGAACAATCGATGTCCTGTTATGTGAACCTGCTGTCATTCAATATCATTTCAATATTTCGGTTTCATTGATGTTATTTCGAAGCGGATTCGAAAAGATTACTTTCAGTGACATAATTTTAATCCTTCCACTCTATGATCTAGGAAGCAGTTACCGCCGTAGTCTTATCGAGACAGGTCGAGCATTCAGCTGTAAATAAACCAAGTTAAGCCGAAATATGTATATAATCGAAATAAATGTGTTTTTTTTTTTTTTGTAACTTTCTAATCACTTTTTATTTTATTTATGTTCTATGTATAATTATGATTTTTACAAATATGTTAATAAAACATCACGTTTGCTATATCGGTATTGAACTGGATCTGTGTATGACTTTGAGTTCGCTTTTCTAGTGTTTATGAAACTATAGTGGAATGCGTAAAGTCTTTGAATATAAAAATGTACATGGTACTTTGAAGATAATAAGATTAATAATTATTTATATAAGATATACAGTTTGGGAACTGTCTCATATTGTATATAATGTTTAATGTCATGTTTTCTTATATTATTAGCATATTGCCTTATTCATGTAGGTACTAACCGTTATCTAATTGACGAAGAATGAACGAAAGCTTAAATAAAAATTTTATGTTATAGAAATAGTTTTATTATTATTAAAGACTCTATTTGTTTGGGATCAAAAATTAAGACTTCAGCACCATTTCATCGAACATCATGAAAGTTGCGATATGTATGTTTTTCATGTAAATTTTTATGAAACTGCATCACTAGACTACGCTTCTTCAATTCATCTTCTATACCGTTCAAGTCACCCCATGACAATTACAACATTGAAGCATTACACTTGCTTACTGATAGCCAAGATATTAATCCTAAAACAATTAAATAAGCTTATAATAAAGATTGATTATATCCATTTAATTTATTAAGGACCATCAGCAGTAACACTTAAACATGTAATAATAAAAACACATTCAGACTTATCATAGCATGTGACTCTTCAATACGGCCACAACGTACATTTTAAGGCACAATATACATACATATTCCTCTTTAAATTATTCGAATCAGACCTTTCGCTTAGAAGTTAGGACTGATATAATAACCCAAAAAATTAAAAATGCCGCGGTGTGAGCGAACCACGGATAACGGGAGTAAACAGCAGTACGCTTAGTCTATTATTTATCTACACCTTTTATTATTTGTACAATATAAATAGTTGAATAGTACTTTTTTAATTTTAATATATTTTTTGTTATTTAAAACTTTATAACGCTATATAAAAATTGATTGGCCGCAAAGCCCTTACGAATTTATGAAATTCACGCGCAAGAAAAAATATGATGGTGGTGACCAACGGTGCGGTGGGGAAGTAGTGGGCGCAAAGATTTTACCATGTTCATCACATATTCTACCGCCAAACAGCAATATTTAGTATTGTTGTGTTCCAGTTTAAACGGCCAAAGAGCCATTGTAACTACAAGCACAAGGGACATAACAATTTAGTTTCCAAGTTTGGAGGCGCATTGGCAATGGAAGGGATGGTTAATAATTTTTTTTATGGTCAATGTCTATGAGTTGTGGTCAACTATTGTTATAAAAACAATATACATAGAAACCATAATAAATAAACGCATGAAAAAATTCGCAGGGCGTGTGCGTTATGTTTATATATTATTATGGCACTGCGGCCAATCTCAAGAGAGATTAGCCAACTGCGCAGGACATATTGTAGGGCACAAATGTGTGTGCAAACAAAGGTGCAGTCTCTATTCCCTCTTATAATCCGATGAGACTGCAGTCCGACACGACCGGAAAGAGTTCAGGCGCAGGACTTTTCGTGCTTTCCGAGGCACGGCATTGTATAACCCTTCCAACTTCCAGACTGATACTAAGATTTTTCGGTAATATAAAATAAAAACCCAAATACTTTTTATTGGCCCGGGTCTGCAGCCTTGTATCTAGATACTAGACCAACGAAGCAGTCACTTAGCACTTCACTGTATGCCTGATTAAAAAATGCATGAAATAAAATCCTTATTTTACCCTTAGGAAGTTGAGGCGGGCAGCTAGTAATATATAAATTCTATAAAAGTATAACTTACGTAAAATTCATAAATAATATTTATTATGTACAAATCCCTTTTTAATATAAATTAAATAAATAAAACGACAGAAGTAATAAAAATTTTATATACACATTTATGCAATATACGTTTAAAAACCATTAGCGACTATTTTATCCTTAACTTCTTTTATCATGAGTGACACTAAGTCGTCCAAGTTTACAGTAGGTTTCCAGTTCCAGTCTCGTCTCGCTTCGCTGTCATCAAACACCTGGGGCCAGGAATCAGCTGGAAAATATGTACTTAACGTAAATTATATTAGATTTTGACCAAGAGTAGAGCAAATTTTGTAAGATGTATTCGTATATAGTGACTTGTTAAATCTATATATTTGAAATAAAAAATAGTGTAAATTATATGATAAAAATATTATCATATAATTAATACTAAGATAATTCCATAGGCAATTATTACGTTTGCTAATTTATTAGACATATTCTTAACAGTTCACTAACTTTATTTTCCTCTGACAACTAATTTTATTTTCATTGTTGGACAGCTATTGACTTTTTTTATATCGCTGGAAAAATGCATTTACGCGTTTACCCCAAATGAAGTTCTAGTCTCACATCCCCCCTCCCGTATGTTGGCTCGCCGGCGCCTAGAACGTCACCGGAATATCCACTTAAAACCAGCGGTACCCTCACCGTCTCTTCGGGGGGCGTCACGGGATCGCTTGCGCATACCACCATGACGCCCTGACGGTTGCCCCGCCTATTCGGGCCTCCAATCTCCAAATCCAATCTAATCCTAGTTGGGTTCCCAGGATTCAGAAAACCCAACTACTTCCGGCGGCACTTACGGCGGTGGGTGAGGGTGCGCTTTGATAGCTATTGACTAGCTTTAGTGTTACAATTATAAGGTAGAAAAAAATATATTTCGAAACATGCACGTTCACATGTATTTTCCTCCAATTTTCAATTTCAATATGCGAATACTTATAATTATTACAACATACCGATTTCCTGCCGACTGTCAGGTTTGTATGTGATGGTGAAATCCGGTATATGTTTGATCATCTTTTCAGTTAGTTCTTCAGGAGTGAAGCTCATTGATGTTACATTATACACTCTTCTGGTAAGCATGTTGCTTGGTGCTTCTAAGAATTCTGAAAGTGCGCGTAAGGCATCCTTCACGTGCATCATGGGCAATCTAGTGTCGGGCTTCAAATAGCATTCATAGCGACCCTTCCGCAGAACATCATGGAAAATTGCTATAGCATAGTCTGTAAAACATAATATTGTTAATTAGGTATATGTATTAGTATTCTTATATAATAGGCAATGCCTTGACTGACTGATTATTAGCGATGCACAGCTTGAATTATAACACATAGACTTAAAAATTGGAGGACATCTTTGTGCAGCAAATCAGACGCGCACTTGAAAAGAATATAACGAAACCGTGATGAGTAGAACATGTTTAAGTAGGTCCCTATTATATAATATCCTGGGACATTATTCACACACGGCCATCTAATCCCAAACTAAGCAGAGCTTGTATTATGGAAACCAGACAACTGATATACTACATATACTACTTTTCTTTTGTAAATACATACTTATGTAGATAATTATACCCAGACT
The DNA here is from genome assembly GCF_905147045.1 of Nymphalis io. NCBI lineage: Eukaryota > Metazoa > Arthropoda > Insecta > Lepidoptera > Nymphalidae > Nymphalis > Nymphalis io. The sequence continues at coordinate 4,561,779 of NC_065890.1, read as the reverse complement.
CAGGACAAACAGACATGTTCATGCACACAAACGTCTGTCCTGGGTGGGAATCGAACCCACGAACTTCGGCGTGAAAGGCAAGTATCTACAAACCACCACAACCAAGGATTTCATACTTAAAATACTCCTCGTGATATTATTTAATTTAACATTAATTGTTTATTGAACAAAAAACGAATTAAGGATATTAAGAGGATTCATAGACAATTACTTCTTTTTAACTGCTTAGACGTCCCTAACATATATTACGAATGGCTTGTTTGATTATTTTATAGCGATAAATTTTCTTGTAATAACATATTAGTTTATATTGTGAGATGATCTTATGTTTGACCGCAATCAAGTAAAGTAACCGATGATTTGATACACGAGCAGAATCAAACGACCTTTCCTTTCCATCTTTCACAACATCGATAATATAACTCAGTTTCGAAATGTTCTTAAGTTATATGAATGTTTGTATTACTATGTCGAATAGGATATGTTTTGAATAGTTTGTGGACTTTTGACAATTATTTGTTTTAAGCAAAATATAAAATATACAATTAGGTTATTATTTATTAACATAAGAATTATTGTTCTTCTTTAGGAATATTTTTATCACCAACCACAAGCAAGAGTTATGCAAAAGGTTTAATATATATATTTTTTTATAAAATGTATATCGACTTGAATCGATTTGTATTAAAAAATAACAAAGTAACAGCCTGTAAATGTCCCAATGCTAGGCTAAGGCCTTCCTTTTCGAGGAGAAGTGGTAAATACATGTGGCAGATTTACATCCACCACATTTCTTTTTCCTTGGTTATTATGTGTGTGTTTGTGTATAAAACCAACCTGTGGTGCCTCCGCCCGGCGGGTCACTTGATATAACGCCCGGGAATCTTAAACAGCGGAAGTCCAATCCAAACTTATAGTAGTAATATTCGCCTAACAATTCAGCGTGTACTTTGGAAACACCATAAATAGTTCTTGGTCTTTGTACAGTGATATTTGGAGTGGGATTCCTCGGTGAGTCAGGTCCGAACGCTCCGATAGTACTCGGAACAAATATACGAAGTCCGTATTGCTTTGCAAGTTCAATAACATTATGCATTCCCTCTATATTCACTCGCACTGCTAACGGTACATTTTGTTCACCGATCGCACTAAGAAGTGCTGAAAAATGTATAAGCCAATCTACTCTGTGATTTACAACTATCTTTTGAAGACCTTTAAAATCTAAAATGTCAGCAAAGATGTATGGGCCATCGTTAAAAACCTCATTTGTTGGCTTGATAATGTCGGACAGTATAACGTTTTCTTTGCCATATTTTCCTCTTAAATGTTTCGCGCACTCGACCCCAAGTTGACCTAAACCCCCTGTAAAATAAAATGAGATTAGTTTATGTAAATTTTGTTCCCCTAATATTTAATTTGACGAATTCAATCCAATCGATATAACCCAATTTTTTTTTTCCAAAACGTAACGAAATTTTTCACTTTTCAATGTGTCTGTCTGTCTTGCGTAAAAATATACGTGTTTTAATAATTAAAATCAACATTGTGAATATTATAATAGATACCGAGAAAAGGTTTGCTATACTCACAGACATAGAGAAAGGGGCCCATTTTATTGTAACATTGTATCTATATGATTTTTTATGTTACTGGTTACAATACTACAATATAATAAAAATAGTATGGTGTTCTATAATGTAAAATTTAATTAAAATATTTTTTTCATTCAATGTAAACGTGAAATTAGAAAAATTATATATTATCGGTGCGGGATCTACTATTTCAATCTAAGATCTTAATAAGCACGTGTAAATTGTATCGAGACGAAAAACAAACATAATATTATTCTCAGTAATACTTGTTTTACAACTGCGCAATGTTTTGTAAACAAAAGTTAATCTAAACACATTAATGTAAAACCCTTTAAATATCCGAACAAAAAGTGATTATTACAACAAAAAGTTATTATTAGTTTTTGGTGAAATTGTTACTAATATTATATTTTATACATTTATGTGTTTAACTCATAAAAATATCACTTCTTATATGTTAACTCTATATTTTCGTATACGTAAATTTAAAAAACTTAAAAGGGTCGTATGTTTGTGTAGCATAGCTATATTTGCATCGCATTAAAGGGCTCTATTTATTTTAAAGAGAATTAGTAGATAAGAAGATAATTTTTTATGTTTAAATATTTTTACCTACACAGTATTTGCAAACATATATAATTATATAAATATACAGAATATTGTGTAAGTTCGTTGTTTATCTCATTTCGACGTACGTTTACATATGTAGATGTGGAAACGTGGAAAGACTCGTTCCTCAAACAATTCAGATATAATCTAAATTGCGTTATATATTGTTTAGTTTTCTTAGACAATGTGCGCAAACCAATTTGCATACATGAAAATGAAAATGAAAAATTAGGTCATTTTTACTTAGCGCGCTGAACAAAACTCATACATAAGGTAATTGCCTCTTGGACATCTGACTCAGCATGGCATATCAATGCCATGACCACAGTCTATATTGCTTGTGATCAAATAAAAAAAAATACAAAAATGAGTATTTTTTCCCTTTAATATGTAATTAAGCATGAGATCTCTCATATATAAAAGAAAAAGTACTACATCACTATTTCAAAATTAATATCAGTTAATATAATAATGTTTTTTTTTTTAATTATGATTTAAGATATTTGAAATAGGAGACATAGTCATTGGTGTAAAGGTGTGTAAACCAAGAATATTTACACTGAAAATTGAAATAAGAAAGTTAACATAGAAATATAACAAAACAAAAACAATGACAATAATTGATTAATTTAGTATATCACTATTATAATAATATAATAATAATATTAGAATATGCAATATTTTAGAAGCTATTTTTGAGATAATAATATATAAATATAAATAATTCCATAAAAATATGGATGATTAACATTTAAAATAAATGTTATTCAATAAACATGTACGATTGATGAAGTTGTTTTAGGTAGGTTGTTTAACATATAAATTATGTGTTTATAATTTCCGTAATAAAAATTACTGGTCTAAATATAAAGTAGGAAAATTAGAAAAACTTCTATTAAGAGAGATATATATATATATATATTAGACCACTTCAAATCTAGTAATTTAAAAAAAAAAACTAAATTTAATCAATATAATAGGGACACGAGTTGTGTTAATGTACAATTACTGCAAAACCGCATGTCAAGGCTTACAAGCGAACTAAATGCGAAATTAAAATTCTAATAAATAAATAATTTGCGTTGTTGTTTCTAAACCCTTATATATATTTATATATATTATTTTAGTAAAATCTAAAACATATATTAATATATTTTGATTTAAAAAACGTGTAATTTATATAAATTAAAATAAAATTATTTAAATTAAAAAAAATATTATTTGCTACGAAATATTGTTTCGAAAATAAAAAAGGATATGTTTACACAATATATAATTCTACTTTCAGTTTCCATTCCACGAGATTAATTCTCTAAATACACTTACCCGTGATTAAAATTTTCGGAGGTTTTTTGTTTTGTACATTAGAACTATATCTTCTTGCATTAAGAGCAAACGCACAACAAGCTTTCTTTAATAACGTCATTTTGAACAATATATAATATTTATTTGACAAATTTATTATTGCTTAAATACGTTATAGCTGTCTTATAGACAAATTTGTACTGTTAACGTGTTAAGTGAACTGTAAGGCTTATGTGTTAGTGTTTGATATCGAAAACTGGTTCTTTATATACGTTATGCGAAAATAAATCTTAATGTAGAGACTGGTCGTGTACCCGTTTACATTTAAATTACGTCACGAAAAAATTCTATTGGAGTAAGAGGTGGGTGTGTTTTGTACCTTTACAAATATTTTTTGACATTGAAAAGCTATATATGATTATGAATTTAAAAATATTTCAATATACAGGTTATTATATACTTGATATAGGAAATTAGATTTTTTCTGGCATTATATTATAAAAATAATTTGGATCTTTGCTACATTATTCCTAGCAATGAAATAGATTTAATAATTAAATAATATATTATTCTGGCAATTTATAATTTGTTACATATATTTTTATATAGGTATTTAAAAGGGTTCAATTACTAAACTCAAAATTCGAAGTTTTGTATGAACTTTTCTATATCTGGTCTTATTGGTCTAACTATATTACTGCTTACAATTTAAAAATGTTTTCTTTATCATCATAATTAATTAGGTAATTATTTATTTACTAAATAAAATAAAAATTTGGCTGTCATTTACATACAACGGTGGGTCTAATATGATGGTATTATAACATAGGAATTCCTTTTGGACCGTGAGTGGAGCTGTAGAAGGATTGTTTAAAAATTCATCTCCCAAAGGGATGATAAAAGTTTGTATGATAATTCGTCATTTCTGATGTTAGAAATATGGAACTCGGTGTTTAGGCTTGAAAATAATAAATATTCTGACCGGTAGGTTTCGAGATATGTTTTAAAGAACGCATAAGTATACCATTTATCTTAGATTGCCTTTCTCCACACCGTTCGACTTTTTTTTGGTCCTGTAAGAAATATAAACGTCTTCTTACAACCTTAATTCACCGACAAACACTGGATCTATGGTTCGGTTGTTAAATAATATAACAAAACAATATTTGGTGGCAGAATAACTGGTAATAGTTTGAATATACTCGTAACAGCCTGTTAATGTTCCACTGCTAGGCTAAGGCCTCCTCTCCCTTTTGAGGAGAAGGTTTGGAGCTTGTTCCACCACGCTGCTCCAATGCGGGTTGGTAGAATACACATGTGGCATAATTTCATTGAAATTAGAGATATGCAGGTATCCTCACGATGTTTTCCTTCACCGTCAAGCACAAGATGAATTATAATCACAAATTAAGCACATGAAAATTCAGTGGTGCTTGCCCGGGTTTGAACCCACGATCGTCGGTTAAGATTCACGTGTTCTAACCACTGGGCTATTGAATATACACACAAAGGCAATCCTACCAGTGAAGGGTTAACCAACAGGCTGAAAAGACCAGAGCCTAGGGCGGCAGATTTGAGTGTGCAAATATAGGGACCTTTTTTAAATTAGTTAGTAGCAGATTAACAGATTTTTAATTTCAACTAAAATAGACGAGGCACTGGGGAAAAATATATAGCCTACACTAAAAATGTGTAAATCCGCTAATGCCATTGATGGAAATCTAATAAATAACTAGTACCTATTTTTCTCCGAAAGCCTTAACATAATATCTCGAATGAAGTCAGAGAAAATTAGTATTAAACATTGACTTCAAAATAACTCATTATGTGCCTACAGTAATTATTTAAATTTTAAGTTTTTAATTTAAGCTTGTTAAGCCACGGCTTCGCCAGCGTGTCATTAATTCCGAAAATCCTTCAAAATTTGCCGTTTAAGCTATTTAATGCTAATTCGAATCGTAAATATATATTATTTTAATTATTTAACAAAAAAATATGGTTATTTTGGTTCGTAAATAGATAGACACTTCAATTTTATTTATTTGAACAGATGTAGTAGGTACATGCAGGCAAATTTTTGAAGTTGGTTATTTTTTTTTAGTTTTATGTTTATTATTGTATTATAAGCTTTTGTAGTGAATAAGTGTTATAGTTATTATATAAAATATGAGAGGGAGACCCTTCTAAGCGCGGTGCTTAATTGAGATGATTTTAAAACGCCAAGTTTTTGTTTAAATAATCCTTAATGACCTCTACTCTGTAGACAACTTGTGAATCTAAAACACGAATAGCGTATGCTATTAAATCAGCAATAAATTACCATTGTAAGCTTATTTAAAAAAAATAAAAAAAAACAATTTATTTTTAAGAAAATAATATTAACTATCATTTATATTATTCAAATAATATGTCATAAATATTTTTTAAACTTAATAAGGAGTGGTGAGTAGTGAGGTCCTCCTCACTGCGATGTAGGGTTTAAATCTACTTTTTTATATAATTTTTTTTGTATATTGTGAAATTCAGATCCTTGGTTTACCATCGGATTTCCAATATCTAGGGATACTGGTATATACTGCGGGAATTATAGGTAAACGGTAAAACATATACTAATTTTAATTGAAATAATTAATACAATTTGATATAGAGATTTTACATTATAATGTCAATACTTATTAGGTCTATATTCAAGGAACCAACCGTAATATTTTTTACGTTCAGTTTTTGCTAATTCATAATTAGAATAAATATGGTTATGCAGCTATATTTGAAATATCTATGTAATCTCATAGCTTTTTGCTCAAGACAATATCAGCGACGTTTAGGTGAATTTGCAGATAAAATTAAATTCACGTCGGTATCTTTGATCCTGTATCAAATATCTTTACGATATGTTTCATGACATTTATTAAAATATTAGAATTAGTTGAGACGAGATAAAATCACTATGGTTCCAGTTTCAGATTAGAATAAAGAGAATAAGTATATAATATAATAACTGGTTTTTAATAAATGTCTACAAAACGGTAATAGCAAACTCATGAAAGGCCAGCCTTTTTTTGTTCTATCACATAATATTACATTCCCTTTGATTTATAGGGCATAATCCTTAATATTCTAGTGTATAAGTTAATTGCGATAATCCGACCCAGCTTATAAAGGTTTTATATATGGTTGTATATAATTATATTTATTTAAAAGCTGAAAATGACCAGTATGTCAATGACTGATAAGTTTGTAGGAGATTTACATAGTAGTAAAAAGTAATTGACACAATATTAAATTTATAAGTAAATACAATACAATACCAAAATATAGTATATACATACTATTAGTATATACATGTTATTAGGCTCACGCTATTTCGCGTAGACTTATATCTTTTGTTATACCATTTTTATATGATGTCGACTGTTGTTGTACTGATTGATACACGAAATATGCAAATGTATTTCAGTTATGATACAAATAAATAGCTTAAATAAATCGTCAGACAGGTACTAGCATTTTTTGCGTGTCTAACGACTTCGCAATACTGAAGGTCGACTGGTTTTGATGCGGATATCGTTTGATCGCAAATAACTCGTGAATTTAATAATAAAATTAGTTTCTGAGGCCCTTATTAGCAGGCGTGTCGGAACTCAGGTACAAAATTTTCCTGGCTAGACTTTATAACAAGTCTAAATATAAATAATAACAATTAAATTAATTCTTTTACTCATGATTACTTGAACCTCGAATTTTAATAAATTAATTCTTTATTTTTATTTTTTCATAACAAGAAAAACATAATGATGAAACCTGTATCTCTAATTTCACTGATATTTTGCTACATGTGGATACACACATGTGGATCAGCATGGTGGAATAAGTTCCAAGCTTATTCCTCAAAGAGAGAGGCGGCCTTAGCCCACCAATTTTTTACTAATGATTTTAGATTTCAACCTAAATTTTAAATATACTAAATTTGTTGGGTTTGTTAGAAACATTTCTGCTTGCATTTTTTTTAAAGATAAAGTAAGTTTAAAAGCAACTCGAATGCTCTGGGAATGCTTCCGGTAGTCTACTGTTCGGCTTAGCACACATAAATAACGGAAACCGATTTTTTCTTTTAAGGTCACACCAAAACGCTGTTTGTGTTTAACAGATTACTCATATGTTATTTACGTCATATGATGATATAACTGTTCGAAGAATAAAATAATGACAATTTTTTATATAGAATAGGAAGGTGGACGAGCATATGGGCCACCTGATGGTAAGTGGTCACCAAACGCCCTTAGACATTGGCATTGTAAGAAATGTCAACCATCGCTTTTAGCCAATGCGCCACCAACCTTGGGAACTAAGATTTTATGTCCCTTGTGCCTGTAATTACACTGGCTCACTCACCCTTCAAACCGGAACACAACAATATCAAGTATTGCTGTTTTGCGGTAGAATATCTGATGAGTGGGTGGTACCTACCCAGACGAGCTTGCACAAAGCCCTACCACCAGTTCAATTAATTTAAATTTTGTTGCAAACCTTTTTGTAAACACATCACACATGTGCATATAATTAATCTAAAAGCGTAAAATGGAAGAGAGTATCGTACGTCTGAAGAATGTAAGATCGATCCTGTTATTGTTATTTTGCTATTTAATTTTAAATTTAGTAGTATGACTCGATTATATCGAGCTCTTAAATAATATGTCAATTTTATTGTATAAACATTCCAAGTTGCTACATTGCTAGATTAATCTTGATAAAAATAAATGCAATCTTCATTTTGCAATCAGTCAAAGATTAACGTAAACGATTTTTCAGACCTTTTTTTTTGTTGTAAAGCCACTCTGTAAGTGAATAAAACTCGAAACTCGACGTAAAATCGATCTTGGAATTTCAAAAACTGATAAGCTACTGCGACCGTACCTGACCGAACTACAGAAATAATTACAATATTTCCAACCACAAACAAACTTTCCTTTAAATGTCTGTTAGCAAATTTTAGCGATAAAACAGTTGATGTGTGTTATTGTAAAGTAATTTTACAAATATTTATCAAATAATTGCCTTAAAATTTAGTGATATTCGTTTAAAAATCTTGAAAAACATTTTATATTACTAAAAGTTTTCTTCTTGCGTTAAAATTGTAGGTATAGATAATACCCATTTGCACATCTACTTCTAGAAGACGAGGTTACGTATGAAGGCACGCGCTACAATGGTGAAAGATAAGTTACTTGGTGCGCATCGAGCCATGAACCGAAAGTCTGGTGTTTGCATGCGAAATACAGTTTGTATACAGTCCGTGTTTATCTTTCGAAGACCTCAGTGGTCCGGTATTGTTTGAAAGTGAATACTGAGTTACGCAATTATAGTAAACAGCACGTTAGCCGCGTTTGGATAACTGATGACCAATACATCTATATGGGAATTGTTTTTGAACTAAAAGGTAACAGGGTAATCTATAAGGATTTGGATATAAGTATGCTAATAATAATAGAGGCAGTCATTTCGGACAAGGGGAGATACGTAAGTAATAATGTGGAAATATTGTATTATTATAGGTAAAGTTAGATAGAGAGGGTAAAAAGGTGTCCTCTTTATTGTTTTGGGCGATTCATTTAAAACTTACAGGAAAATACTGTAGTAATGAAAACATCTAGAAATATGATTTTGTAAGAGACTAAATCTGTTATTAAAGTTATAGATGATTATCGTAATAATATATTTCATGCTGCTCAATCGAATGCCTCATATTTTTACATGTAAAGATGACATGTATTTGAAATCGAGTCCTTTGATTTTACTGCTCTGAGATATCTAGGCACAAATATATGCATAGTAATTATGTAACAAGTAATACAAACGATATTAAAGTATATCTTACAATAAAAAACAGTTTACATAATACACTCATTAGACCACATAAGATGTTTTATATACACAAGTGTTCAATCAGTCGATCCGACCTCTTGAAAATTTGAGGAAAACATATAATATGGATTTGCATACCTTAAGCAATATTCTAGTCTTATTTCTATTTTTTTTATCGATAACAGCTCATCGGTAAATCACAAAAAACCAGGCAGAGGAGAAAAAGGTACTGATCTGTTTTGTCATTGCTTATTGATGTATAGATACTGAATATTAAAATATAAATATTTCCACTCTTGTATTTGTCAGTATTAACGTTTTCGTTTGCATGTTAAAAAATTAATGGATATATAAATCCATTATTTTTTTAACATTTTATAATATGTATAATATGGTTCGTTTTAATGAAACTTCACCAATCAGTATTTTTGCTACAGGAAAACAGAAGGTATTAAAAAGATTTTGAATGGATCACAGATTTAGTGACAATAGTACGATCAGCAAAAAAAAACTAAGTTTTCTCGTGAAAATAAATAAAACTTTTTTAACGCGATATCAACTGTTTTTTTTTATTTTGTAGAATACGGCTCAATTGCATTATATTTAATATGCCAACTTCATGCTCAAAATATAGAGTTTACAGTTTTGTCACTAGCAGTTCTTATTTTGAAAAACATATTTAAATAAATTATTTTCCTTAATTTATTATACAACATCTGAAAGATATCAGTATAACTTTTAGTGCCTTCTGGTTCTAACCGATATATCTTCAAAATTCATTGTTAGTATATTCAGCTAGGTAACAGATGTTATGGATCCATCACAAATGTCCACCCGTTTTTAGTTACATATTATGTTTTTTAGGACAAACCTAAGTATTGTATTAGGTAATCGTTTGAATACTGTAAAGGGGACATGTTCAACCGCATGAAATTGTGATGACTGCAATCATGATCTAGATACGAGATGAGGAGAAAATGTTATAATTTAGTATTATTACCATTGGGGAGAAGACATTGTTGATATTGTCTAGATATAGACCAATTATTTATGAGTACCTATATACATAGAACCTAGGATTAATTTAAGGCAAAGCACTGAGTTTTGCCGAAAGTCCCTTATATCGTCCTACATACTCATTAGTAAAATTTTGTAAGGCACTATTTTTATATTACCGATTATCTACAAAGCGCCTACTCCGATTGGTTTTTAATAAAATCTCATTTGTCAATCATTCGAAAAGATGCAACATTGCTATAAAGTATTTTAAGATGCTCAAGTCATTGCCACCCCTATAGACATTGCCACTGTAAGAAATAATAATAATATCTTTTATTCATAGTGTCTGTAATTACACTGGCTGAATGAGTCCTTTAAACCGGAACACAGAATTTCAAATTATTGCTGTTTTACATTGCATTAATTTATTCGAAGATTAAAAATTGTTATTTGTTGATTATTAGTATTATTTTTGAACTATTTAGGTTGTTAGGGTATTAATAAATAGTATATAGTGTATATATATTTTATGCGAAAGTTATTTTAGAATACATTATGATTTTTTTTATATAATAGGAAGGCGGGCGAGCATATGGGCCACCTGATGGTAAGTGGTCACGCCCATAAACATTGGCATTGTAAGAAATGTTTATCACGGCTTACATCACCAATGCGCCACCGACCTTGAGAACTAAGATGTTATGTCCCTTGTGCCTGTAATTACACTGGTTCACTCACCCTTCCAACCGGAACACAACAATACCAAGTACTGCTGTTTTGTGAATGAATGAAGAATTATTACACAATAGACATTAACAACAAATCAGTCTAAATGTAGGTTTCTATGCATCCCTAACATTTTTAACTTGGCTCGAAATTCCAGTAAATACGTTTTAAATCTCATTTTTAGGATACACTTTAATGACTTATGCCCGGTTTACATTATTCCAATCCAGCGATCTAGTCCAGTACTGGATTGCTTACTGGAAAAATGTAAACAGGCACTGGAATGAACTGGATTGGATTCAGTTCATTCCAGTGCCGGTTTACATTTTTCCAGTAAGCAATCCAGTACTGGACTAGATCGCTGGACTGGAATAATGTAAACCGGGCATTATATACCTATGTTCATTTTTTACGACAAAAGATCATGTGACAGTTATGTGCGACGTAACTGCGTAACTGTAACAAAACGACTGGTCTCATTGAGTGATTACAAGTTACGTTATAAAACTGTACAGACAAAATTATTTTACTTACATTATACGTAACAGCGACTGTAAAATATTTTGTAATAATGATGCATAAAGGCATTTAGTCAATCAAATAATAGTTCCTATATTATTTATTGCATACATTCGTATGTATGAATAAAAAATATTTTTATTAATATTATTCCTAAATTATCTTAGTCATCACGTGGTATGGTACATTGTGGGTTCTGAACCGAAGAATCTGAGCAAGCGTCCGTATTGGATTTTTATGTGTTCATAATTCAACTCGTGTTTAGCTGTGAAAGAATATTATGTTTTTTGAGTCGAGATGGTTTAGCGGTTAGAACGAGTAAATTTTAATCAATGATATCGGGTTCAAACCCAGGCAAACACAAATGACTTTTCATAGGCGTAATATATGTTTTTAATTCAACTCGTGCTCGGCGGTGATATAAAACATCCTGAGGAAACCAGTGCATAATTATGTCTAATTTCTTTGAAATTGTGCAACATACCTATGTATCCAACAACCTGCATTGGTGTAGCATGGTGGAATAAGCTCTAAATCTTCTGATCAAAGAAAGTGGAGGCCTTAGCCCAGCTGTGGGACATTCATAGACTTACTTTAATTTTTATTTTGCTAAGTTGTTGTCAATGTTGCATTTAAACGTATTTCCTAAATAACAAAGACGTAAAATATTAAGGTACGGATAGTAAATGAAAACAATAGCGGGAGTAGTGAAAGTGTTACTTAATCACAGTATACCAATGACCATTGTTTTAAGTTATATTGTTTCATTGCGTCCTTGACGCAATTGGACAATTAAAACTATTATTTGAAATACAGGAAACGTTATTGTAACATAGTCTGCACTTAAGTTCGCTTTTATAAAAACTACCAATGATTCTGTACTCATTCTCGAAACTCATTGGACATGACGAAAAATGCTTGTCTATTCTTTTTAAACGCCGAGAAAAGTATGAATATTTTTGGTCTTAAAAAAATTAATTGACTGCAGAGATTGAATCTTACTATGTTTGTCATGTTTCGGGAGTAATACGGTGCCAATCATCATAAAGCGGATGCGTCAAAATATCGTAGCTGACTTTTGATTGTCGAGAATACCTCGAGGTATTAATTTCTCAGTGAAACCGGAACTGTAATTATTATAATACAATATAACTGCTCTATTATCATGTAAAAGAGATATTCGGGAGATTTCTGATAGGAAAATTAAACTCTAAATCAATTAAAGGACACTCCTTATTTTCTTAATGCTCACCATTAAGTTACCTTTCAATAGATAATTCGAGCTTTATACTTTATTTTAGGTATTTCTGTATCTGGTTTAGTCATCTTAATCGTAAACATTTATAAACGCAATATAATGTGATCTATATACCAATATGTAATGTATAAGCAAGCTGTCAAAGACAAGTTTATTTTTAATAATTTACCGCTTTACGTATAAACGTTGCTTACCAAGTGATAAATTAAACACGGCTGTGTTTTCTTCTTTCGAATTTGAATAAAGACAGAAGCGAGATCAGTGTTTAAATGAACAGCCGCTAATCAACGTTTATACGTAAGGCCCGAAGATTCTAAATTCGATTTATGTTGTCATGTTGTCTTATATCTAAAAGTTTGTTTTTATTTCAGATGTTTCCAATAACAATCATGATTCATGATTCAAGGATGCTACAATGACAGCCTGTAAGGAATGGAGTTCAACAAACAGAAAATATTAATATATCTCACTCTGTTAATACTTGAATTTACTTTAGGACAAAAAACAGTATGTCCTTCACCAGATACAATTCTTCCTTGCATATGCACTCATCGTCAAGACGACATACAAATATGGTAATACAAAATTTAAAAAAATATATATTTGAAAATTAGTATTATCTCTAATCGTACTAACTATTTTAGGTGCACGCACAGCGACTTGCCACAAGTAATAAAAGGTTTTCAAAGGATAGGCGAATATATTAGAAATCCTGTCGATGAATTAATAATTGAAAACAACTATTTGCCTTCTTTGCCTGGGAAACTATTTCAAAACGTCAAGATTCTTAGATTAATGATCCGTCACAATGGTTTGGAACGAGTATCAGCAACTTGGTTAGAATCTCAAGAACCACACTTACTTGAAATATTTATAGTGGAAAATGATCTTAAAAGTCTACCATCAGAGAGCTTGATGAAGCTACAAAACCTACAAGCTTTAACAATACAGTCACATAATCTTAAAAGAATACCCACCTTAATTAATATGCAAAATCTTCGTTATGTGAGCATACAATCCGCGAGTTTAAGTAGTATACATGAAAACAGTATTGGAAACTTACCAAATCTTGAAAAGTTGTTTATTAAAGGAAGTTTAAATTTAAATACAATAAAAGAAAATGCTTTCTACAATATGCCTAAGCTCAGAAAATTTGAAATAACTGAATGTGGAATTAGATCTATTCACATGCGAGCGCTATCTTTACTTCCACAATTGAACGAATTATCTCTAAGCAATAACAGGATATCAGACGCAACTATGATAGGGAGAGCTACAAGAGACCTACCAATGCTGTCAACATTAAACCTTAATTTTAATATAATAAGTAAATTAAATGAAGGAGCGTTTGTCGATCAACCTATGTTGGAGATTCTATATCTGTCAAACAATAATATCAATATCATTCATCACGGAGCTTTTCATCGAGTACCTAAATTAAGAGTAATTGACTTAAATTATAACGAAATAATACGGATACATCCTGAATCATTCTTACAACAATCTGAGAGTGGTGTTGAAGAGTTTTCTCTGATCGGCAACAAAATAATGCACATTTCTGAATTTAGATCCTTACTTGACGCATTGCCACGATTAAGATATTTGGATATGAGTGATAATTTATTGCAAGAAATTCCCCGTGGCGCTCTAAGAGGACATCCAAGCCTAGAACGTTTGCATTTAAACAGAAATAACATAAAAATTATTGACGCAGATGCATTTATTGCTATGCCTGCATTACGAGAATTGCATTTAAGTAATAATTCTTTAAATGATATGAATGAAGGCCCGTTTTGGAATTTACCTGCTTTAAAAGGTTTAGATTTGTCTAATAATTATTTTCAAAGGTTACAGCCAAAATTATTGTACAATCTTCCAGCTTTGAGAAGAATTAATTTAAGTAACAATCAATTGATTATAATAGACCCTATTACATTTATGGAGACTCCTTTGTTAGAATACATAAATATATCAGGTAATGCCTTAATTTCTACACATCCAGCTACCTTTCGTAATTTGCCAAATTTATATGAATTGGATGCAAGTTCAAATAGACTAGTTGAATTTCTACCAGGTCTACCAAGAGGCTTAGAGCAATTATACTTACGAAGAAATCAAATAACTAATTTGCCAATACTTCCATCACCTGATTTAGATTTGCCTTCTTTAAGAACTCTAGACCTTTCAAATAATGGTATACAAAAAATACAATATGGAGGTATGAAGACTTTACATAATTTACGGAGATTCTATATAAATCGAAACGGTCTTAGACAAGTTGAAGCTACAACTTTTAATGATTTAGAGCGCTTAGAAGTGCTGGACATAAGCGACAATCAAATTATAAATATTCATCCAAAAAGTTTTAGTAAGCTTGAATATCTTAAACAAGTAAACTTACATGGAAATAATATAGAGAATTTTGACTTTATGGCAATACAAAATAATATAGCACTATCAGAAATCGATTTTAGCAAGAATAAATTAAAAAGTATAAATCCTAGTATAATAAACAGAGGATTAGATGTTGAAATTTTTAATATATCATCCAATAATCTTCATGAATTACCAAATTCTTTAAACGTGTTATCAAAATTAAAAGTCTTAGATGCGAGTCATAACTATATCAAAAACTTTGATGGTAATATCATCAATAATATACAAACTTTGGTAGAAATTAAATTCCACAGTAACAGAATAACTGAGCTACAGACTGGAAGTTTTCGTGATTTAAATAATTTGGAATCTATTGATTTAGAAAATAATCAACTTGAAATAATTCATCCGATGGCTATTGCCAATCTGCCAAAGCTATTATCTATTTATCTAAACAGAAATCATATTATAGAAATACCTGATCGAGCATTTTCGAACCTTTCAAAATTACGGATTATTGAGATGCAAAGCAACAGATTACAATATATATCGATACGAGCATTTGAAAATGTACCTTTAGTGCAATATCTTAATTTAAGTAACAATCAACTAATTAATCTGGACAACTTAGGTATTAAACAACTTGTATCACTTGAGGTTCTGGATTTAAGTTTCAATAAGATCACAAGAATTAATAAAGAATCTTTTCAATACATGGAGTGGCTTGTTGAACTGAATTTAGACAATAATCTCATTTGTCATATTAGCAATCAACCATTTGATAACATGCCCAGATTAAAAGTATTATCTTTAAGACATAATAAATTAACATCGGTGTATGAAGAAAATTTTGCTAAGTTAAGGAACAATATCGCCATTTTGGATATTGATGGTAAGATTCACCTTCACATTTTCTAATGATTTTACTATTTTATAATTGATTTACTAATGTTAATTTTTTAATATGTAGGTAACCCCCTTGTTTGCAATTGTGCAATTATTTGGTTAAAATCATGGCTGCTGGAATCATCATCTCTAGGGCCAAAATGTGCTGATGGTACATATGTGAAAGGAATGCCCTTTTCGAAAAATGACTGTTTGAATATAAAATTTAACAGCCAAGATTTAAAATCTTGTGCAACATATGAAAATGAAGCATTACTACCAAGCCTAGCTACATCAGAAGTTTATTCATCATTGGATAAAATAAAGGACTATGAAACACACATTAAAAATAATTACCAAGGCAATAAATTAAATAATCGTCCATTGCCAGAAGAATCAGAATATTTTTATGATGAATATGTGGATTACCCATACAATGAAACATTACTAGAAAATATGAATAGTGCTGTTAATCAGTCTATAAAATCTCATAATCATTTAGGTAATACACCTACAATTTACGCTGGAATGTCCAACACAAGCACAACTCATAAAAAGACAGGAATTGCTTTGAAAGTTCCAGTCCCTAGCAGTGGTTTCACATTTTTTGGTGTTCCTTTACCATCAATAGACATGGGAAAATTATTAAACACTGGTCGTAAAATTGATTGGTCTGATAATAAAATTGGTCAGCAACATGTTAAAAAATATCAAGTAACAGAACCTCCAAGATTTGAAACTGGTGGATTTTCACCAATGCTTCCTGTTACAACAAATGGTTTTATACCAATACCAGATCCAACAATCAGTACTTTTCATACTACAGTAACAACTAATGAAGGCAATTCTGGTAGTTTTAATACCGAAAATTTTAACCATAATGCTAAAGCTGTAGATAAAATACCACCAACCATGTCCAGCATAAACAGTACATCTCATAAAAAGGTAAAAAGTGAAATACATGAGCTAGAAGCATTCCACGGCGATGATAATAGTACCCATGTAACATATAACAGAACTAAAAACATAGAAGAGCAGAATACTGATCCTCTAAACATAAGTAAATATAATCTAATGGAGTCTAATCTAACTATTACTCAAGCAACAGAAAAAGAAGGTATTATAACTACAGATACAAGTAACGATATGTCTATTCAGGGATGGCTTGAATCAAGTAGCATAACACCAGCACCGCCTGTTGTAACAATTAAGCCACTACCACAAATAACTAAACACATTGAAAGTCAACCTACAGCTCTATCTGCAATCCTTTTACCAAGCAATGATGATGTAACAAAGAACCACAGTAGGACAGCAACAGTAACAAAGGTTAACTTACCACATGCTGAACATTATGATCTTCGATATAATTATTCCCCGGTTATCAATCGTGAGGGCAAGACGAGATTTTCTGAAGAAAATTTAAATAATAACAAGCCAAGACAAGCTGATAATAATGATTGGTATTATAAGAATTATAACAAGACTAATCTAGAAACTTATGTTGCACCTGGCATCCAAACTTCAATAGGTTGTAATATTATTTTATATCATATCACCTTAAAATATACAGCAATGTTATGTTTAATCTTAATAATATCTTAGATGTATTATTGGTAATAAATACTTTCAAAACAATTGTAACATTTATTTATTTAATTGAATACTATACACTTACACTGTACTACGCTTACATTGTAACTATTATATTTGTCCATTCTTTTCTATGAAATAAGTTCTTAATTTATCTAATGCTTTATATCTATGAGATATTTTGTTTTTTTCTTCCTTTGGTAGTTCTCCATATGTTTTGTCATAACCAATGGGCTGAAATATACAGTCCCAGCCGAAATCTCTAGAACCTCTTGGTGCAACTATAGTACCTTTTGTTATTCCTTGAAAAATAACAATATCATCATTAATATTGCCTGAACTATATGCAAAAGTGCAAACTGCTTCTGCTGATTTATCTTCCCATCCCGTCAATAACCTATGTAAGCCTTCTGGTTTTAATTTATCTAAAAACCATTTAATATAAGGTCCAGGAAGGCCACTTAATGCATTAAAGCAAAGGCTTGTATCTTCAATAAATACTGGCCTATTAATACAGCGGGCTGCTTCTTGACACTTCTTAATTGATACTTCATTTATTTCTCCCTGCAGCTCTGGTAAATCTAATTTATGGCTTATAACTTCCAATGGAAAATTGTTACCTAAAATAGCTCTCACCTCTTCCAATTTTTTTACATTTCCTGTGACAAACGTAAGAGTTCTTTGATTCATTTTAAATATATAACCGCAATAGAGTGATTTAAAAATGTATTGTAGATATATAAGAAATTAAAATAAAAAGTATCGTGTTAATGTTTTTAATATATGCGAAACATGTGCTTCAATTAATTCGTTAATTTCCTTAACGATTCTTGACTGATATTTGACTAATGTCATCTGTTGCCATTTATTTTCTCTTTTCTGGCGTGTAATCTGTTGCTACAGAAGTATAGAACTTTCAGTTCCAAAAGTACAGATTATTGTTATCCCCATTATTTAATTTATTTACTCAAAAACTTTTACTGTTTCGTTAAAATTTCTTGATCAAATGGTCATGAAATGTTAACGTCATGATTTTTCAGAACAAATTCTTATAAATGTTTAAATAATATGATGAAATAAAAAAAACATATTTTTATAAAACATTCTTTACTATGAACTGTTTTTTCGACTTTTTGAATAGACTGGCTAGCGAAAATCCACTTTTTATTTTTCACAAAAACCTCAAAAAACCTAAAATGGGTATAAATTTTATCCTAATTAAATAACTCCAAAAATAATTAAATGTCGATAGATGGAACACAAAGTTCATAATCACTTTAGACTGATTTTCAGTAAAGTAACTTTTTTTTATATTGCCTTTTTATAAAAACAAATGAATGTGATTTCATGCTAATAAAATAACCTTCTAGTATAATAAGCTACGAACTATGTACTTATCAAGAAGATTTAGGCATTTTAATTTAAATATATTATATTTAAAAATTGTATTTTCCTTCTTTTTTAATTATTTACTTGATTTATCTGTACTAACCACAGAGCAGTCATATTTCTCTAGAATGACTGTCAAATTCTCGTTTGTTGGTTGATGATCGGCGAATTTACTTTTGTGTCACTATAGCTTACTACCGTAACAAAATATTTGATTATTGTCGTATTACTTGAATTCAGCAATATTATCTACATCCGAATTTTAAATATTTACTCATAAAATGCCTAGTCAGGAGGTAGTGACCACAAAAGTGGTTGTTCACCCTTTGGTATTACTTAGTGTCGTAGACCATTTTAATCGTATGGGTAAAATTGGTAACCAAAAGCGTGTCGTTGGAGTTCTTCTTGGCTGTTGGAGAGCAAAGGGTGTGTTGGACGTATCAAATAGTTTTGCAGGTAATTACGTTTTCGCTTTTCGGATAGTTCGTATTAAATTCGCAGGGAAACTTACGATTTTTGTACATTTTTTATTTCATTAATTCGTTAATACTATACATATTAATAAAACTAAGTCCTACTTATAAACTAAAATAAAATCATTACCTCAACTCTGATTCAATACTAACTTGACAACTGACCTGATGTGTAACATTTATTTATTACAAATATACTAAAAGTAAATCTATTAAAATTTATCAGTATTAAATGGATATTTTATTTGGATTTTCAGTTCCCTTTGATGAAGATGATAAAGATAAGTCAGTATGGTTCCTTGATCATGATTATCTGGAAAACATGTATGGAATGTTTAAAAAGGTAAATGCTCGTGAGAAAGTTGTAGGCTGGTATCACACTGGCCCTAAACTACATCAGAATGATGTTGCAATAAATGAGCTTATCAGACGGTACTGTCCTAATTCAGTCTTGGTAATTATTGATGCTAAGCCTAAAGACTTAGGTTTGCCTACTGAGGCATACCGAGCTGTAGAAGAAGTTCATGATGATGGTAGCCCAACAACAAGAACATTTGAACATGTACCCAGTGAAATTGGAGCTGAGGAAGCTGAAGAAGTGGGTGTTGAACATCTTCTGAGAGATATCAAGGATACAACTGTTGGCAGCCTATCCCAACGAGTTACTAATCAATTACTTGGTCTTCGTGGACTTCATTCCCAATTGAGTGAAATCCGAGATTATCTAGTTCAAGTCGGACAAGGTTCCTTGCCCATGAACCATCAAATTATATACCAATTGCAAGATATATTCAATCTGTTGCCTGACATATTTAGTGATAGTTTCCTGGATAACCTATACATTAAAACAAATGATCAGTCCCTTGTAGTATATTTAGCTGCTTTAGTAAGATCGATTATTGCCTTACACAATCTCATAAACAATAAAATTACAAATAGAGATGCAGAAGAAGGAAAGAAGGATGACAATAAAGATAAGAAAGAGAAGAAAGATGAAAAGGATGACAAGAAGACAGATGATAAAACAAAAGAAAAAAAAGATAAGGAAGACAAAAAGAAGTAATATGGAATCATCATTAGTCTTAAGTTGTTTGTAACATTGAATTATTTTAATAAATGGTATTTACTGATTTACATTTATATATAGTTATTTAAGAACCTAAATTATCGTAAACCTAGATATCACAATGCAATTTATCATATATTAATTAATTTGTCTACCTTGTATAAATAGGTATAAATATAGATTTGTTTATGGAATTTGAAGTAGTATACAATCATCATGCTTAATAAGCTGGTCATATAACCCTATCATTGGGTATTTCTGATAAGATTGATTTATCTATACAATGATGATAAATAATCTAGAACATTGATAAATAATGTGGCAGTTTTCATTTATTACTGTAAGCGTCATGTAAGTCCCGGAATATTTAGCAAATAAGTGGAATCTCAAAAAGGGGTTAAAAATGGCAGAACGCGTACAAATATCTGTAAGTAATTGCTGCAAAAATTAATTATATAATTTTCGTACAATTTAGCATTGTCTCAATACATATCTATATATTTTATAGGATTTTGTTTGGTTACAACCGGAGCAGAAGTCTGAATTTGAAATACCGATTGCCGTTAAAGTACTAAATATTTCTGGTGGTAAAATACAAGTAAAAGATGACAATGGGCAAGTGTTTTCAACGGCTGTTACAAATGTCATTAAGCCATTACACGCGACGTCTATTAAGAGCGTGGAAGATATGATCACTCTTGGAGAACTTCAAGAGTACACAATACTTAGAAACCTGCATATACGTTACAATGAACAGCTTATATACGTAAGGATTATTATTTTTAATTATTAACCTTTATTTATTTTATAAAAGCTTTGTTAATATAGTTAGCCATAGATGTAAAAATTTAAATCGATAACAATGCACTATAAAATTGATAAAAATAATATTTCAATGTTAATTATTAAAAATAAAGCAGTATGTATCTATATAGTATTAGCTGTATTGTATAAATTCATACGATTATCGACGCATTTTTTTTTTGTACAGAGTATCTTTTGCAATTTACGAATGATATAAGTTTTATGTCTACTTTAAAAAAAATCCAATTTTTGATGTTTACGTTTTAATGTTATGATATGTTAAAGCTTATGTTATGTTATGTTAAAGCTTATGTTATGTTCATTTTTAATTGTTACTGAACGCTATAATTCGTATACGAATTACTTACGTTATTTCGTTGTAATTTAGAATACAAGAACATTTTTTAAGATCTTATACTTATGAATATTTAAGTTGGTTACTTAAAGAACACCAGCGTTTGCCTAGGTAGCACTAGCGCTTAAAATATTTATAACTTATCTTTTTTATAAGATATTGTTTCATTTCAGACATATACAGGTACCATGTTAATAGCAATAAATCCATATGAGATATTACCAATTTATACGATGGATCAAATTCATTTTTATCAAGACAGAAATATTGGAGATATACCGCCTCATATATTTGCAATTGGAAATGATTCATACCGAGAATTATTAGATACGTCAACAAATCAATGTGTGGTAATCAGGTATGCATAATTTCTTTTCGATATAAATATATTACTTAAATGATTATTTTTATTTTCTACTAATAAGAACAGTGACTGTTTCATAGAAATATTGATGTTATTAACGTAATATATTTCAGCGGAGAGAGCGGAGCAGGAAAAACAGAAAGTACCAAATTGTTGTTACAATATCTTGCTGCTGCAAGTGGAAAGCATTCATGGATTGAACAACAAATCCAGGAAACTAATCCGATTCTAGAAGCTTTCGGAAATGCCAAAACGGTCAAAAATGATAATTCTTCTCGTTTCGGAAAATATATTAACATTTATTTTAATCGTAAAGGAGTTATAGAAGGTGGAAATATTGATCAATATCTTCTAGAGAAATCGAGAATTGTAAGGCAAAGTAAAGGAGAAAGAAACTACCACATATTTTATTCGCTAGTAACTGGACTATCTGCTGATGAAAAAAAGAAGCTAGATCTGGGAAAACCTGCAGACTTTGAATATTTAAATTCAGGAAAAATGCTTACGTGCGATGGTCGTAATGATGCTTTGGAGTTCTCTGATGTAAGGTCGGCTTTTAAAGTGCTTAATTTTTCTGACAACGATGTTTGGGGTATATTTAGCCTCCTGGCTGCAATTTTACACCTGGGGAATCTTAAGTTTAAATCTTTTAATGTCAGCAACATTGAATCTTCGGAAGTGGCAGATGTAATCAATGCTAATAGAATATCTGCCCTTATCGGAGTTAGCAAAGCACGGTTATGTGCAGCTTTAACTCAAAAAACATTAATAGCTCAAGGTGATAAAATAGTCTCGCCCGTTTCGGTTGGAGCTGCGACAGAAGGGCGCGATGCTCTTGTTAAAGCCATATACGGACATATTTTTGAATATATCGTAGAAATTATTAATAAAACATTACATAAAGATCAACATCTTACAAGTGGTTCAGTTGGAATTCTTGATATTTTTGGTTTTGAAAATTTTGAATCAAACAGTTTTGAGCAATTATGCATCAATTATGCCAATGAAAATTTGCAACAGTTTTTCGTAAGACATATTTTCAAGCTTGAACAAGAGCAATATGCAAAAGAAGGTATAACATGGTCAAATATTAACTATGTAGATAATCAAGAAAATCTGGATTTAATTGGACAGAAACCTATGAATTTACTATCACTTATTGATGAAGAATCAAGATTTCCAAAAGGCACAGATCTTACGCTTCTTTCTAAACTTAATAATAATCACAGCAACAAAAACTCTTATATTACTCCAAAGTCAACACATGAACACAGATTTGGTGTAAGACACTTTGCTGGAGATGTCCAATATGAAGTAATAGGTATTTTATATATTATATCTAAATACATTTATAATTAGATTATTTATTACAAAAACATATTATAGACAAGTTTGCTTTAGATTTATAGACAAATTTCTATTATTTCAGGCTTTTTGGACAAAAATAGAGATATGTTAACACCAGATATTAAAGAGATGATACTCGATTCTAACAACTCCTTTTTAAAAAATCTGTTTTCTTCGGAAACTATAACAGTTCAAAGCGGTAGCCGAAAAGTTGTTTCTTTAAGTAACAAATTCAAAACTTCACTCGAAGCTCTAATGAAAACTTTGTGTGCTTGTCACCCGTTTTTCATACGGTGTATAAAACCCAACGAACTTAAAAAGCCACGGGTAAGTCTTAATCATATAAATTCAAGTTTATTTTTTCGAATTAGCCGTTCCAATAACATACCTTTTTTAGCTTTTTGATCGAGCGTTGTGCGTTCGACAACTAAGATATGCAGGTTTGATGGAAACTGCAAAAATAAGGCAGGCAGGATATCCTATACGATATTCGTACTCTGAGTTTGTGCATCGCTACCGTCTTGTCATTCCTGGGATTCCGCTAGCTCAGAAAACTGATTGCAAAAACGCCACTCAAAAGATCTGCAGCGAAGTTTTTAAAGACGATGATTTCCGCTTAGGTCATACAAAAGTTTTTCTGAAAGACCATCATGACACTTTGCTTGAAGAATTGCGCCACAAAGTACTAATAACGGCAGTGATCAGAGTTCAGGCAAATGTTCGACGATTCATCTATAGAAAAAGATATTTGCGGCTTCGAGCTGCAGCTATCACAATTCAGAAACATTTCCGAGCTCGTGGCTTTAGAAGCAAGTTCCTTAAAATGAGAAGAGGCTATCTTAGGTTACAAGCAGTTATAAAGTCGAGAGAACTTAGAAAAACTTTCTTAAACTTAAGGACGTTCTTCAGATATCTTCAAGCGTGTTGTAGAGGTTATCTCGTACGAAAATTATTTAAGGAAAAGGGTCACATAATAAAAGCTAAATTAGCACAATTGAAGAAAGAGAAAGAAAATAACTCAAGTGATATTAAAAGAGCCGAGGATGAGTATGAAAAGAAATATAATGACCTTATTTCTTCTATATGGATATCAAAAGAAGTTGCCGTTGAAAGCAATGTCCAAAACACTACAGTCATAGATGACAGATATGTTGATGATGTTTTCGGATTTTTAAAAGATACTGCAACGCCAGCCGGCACAGTTCGGGGTACTGGATTCGGAATGGTAAACAATTGTATATTATTAATATCAATACTAAGCATCACACAATACTTAACTTTTGAATAAGATATAAATTTTTTTTTATAAAACCACTATGGACTTTCATAAATGTATTTAATTTCAGTCAACGACGACTAAACCAATGATTTCAAGCGTTATTCCACTACCACAAGAACCGGAAGAAGAACCTTTTGATGAATATGATTTTAAAAAGTTTGCAGCCACATATTTCCTTGGAAATATAAGCCATCAGTATTCTCGTAAGCCGTTGAAACATTCTCTTTTAGATTTACCATCTCCAATTGACAAAATGGCATCTCAAGCGATATGGATTACAATTTTGAGGTTTATGGGTGACCTATCGGAACCAAAGTATACAGATGATAAAATCGATAATATTCCAGTTATGACTAAATTGTACGATACTGTTGGTCGGGCTTTTAAAAAGAGCAAAGAATTTGAGGTGAGTCTGACTGAAATAAATGTTTTAGTCAGTGTCTTTTATATCATTGTCTTTTTATAATAATTATTTTAACTTTATTTAGGAAATGATATCTCAAGAGCACGGTCAGGGTAAAAGTAAAGTGCTCCAAAAAACTTTAAAAAAGCAGACGAAATTAAATGAAGAACTTTTCAAAAATCTTGTCAATGATGATATGACAAACGAAATGTACAGTACATGGTTGAATTCACGTCGTAGTACGAATTTGGAAAAACTTCACTTTATTATTGGGCATGGTATTATTAGGAAAGAACTTAGGTAGAAAATTTAAAATATTTTTACTCATGAAATTTGGTAATTAACATTCCACTTTATTAAATACTTTTTTTTTTCGCAGAGATGAAATTTTTGCCCAATTATGCAAGCAACTTACAAATAACCCTTCAAAAGCTTCATACGCACGAGGTTGGATTTTACTATCTCTTTGTGTTGGTTGTTTTCCACCTTCTGAACGATTTATAACGTATCTACGTTCGTTTATTCGAGTCGGGCCGCCTGGTTATGCCCCTTATTGTGAAGGTAGACTTGTCAGAACATTTAAAAATGGTCCACGTACGCAGCCTCCTAGTTGGTTAGAATTACAAGCGACGAAAACAAAGAAACCTATTCTTCTTACTGTGACATTAATGAATGAAACAATAAAAACAGTCCAGTCCGATTCAGCTACAACATCTGAAGAAGTATGTCAACAAATAGCCGATAATATTGAGCTTTCCGACACATTTGGATTTTCACTTTATATTACATTATATGACAAAGTTCTTTCACTAGGAAGTGAAACTGAACATATTATGGACGCTATATCACAATGCGAACAGTTTGCCCGAGAACAAGGTACTCCTGAAAAGAATGCTCCTTGGCGCTTGTTTTACAGAAAAGAGGTATTTACACCCTGGCACGATCCAGCGGATGATTCAATAGCTACCAATTTAATTTATCATCAGGTAGTGAAAGGAGTAAAGTATGGAGAATACCGTTGCAATTCGGAAAAAGATTTGGCAATAATAGCAGCACAACAGCACTACATTGAATATGGCCCGCGTATAGACCCTAACGTGTTGAGAAAACTAATAGTTAACTACATACCAAATCAATTTATGCAATCAAATGATGCCGCTTTAACAAAATGGGAACATCTAATAACAAAAGCTTTTGAATCATCTCAGAGCATACAATCTTCGGTTGATCCTCTACGATGTAAAGAAGATATTGTAATATTTGCTAAAATAAAATGGCCGATGCTCTTTTCAAGATTTTTTGAAGCTATTAAGCTGAAAGGTGACACGATCAATAAAGACCTTGTAATTATAGCTGTTAATTGGACTGGTATTTATATCGTAGATCAGTCAGAGCATATACTTCTTGAAATATCGTATCCGGAAGTTACTTACGTAGCTTATGATGATGACAATGAATTTGATAAAGTTGGAAGAATGACAATTAGAACAATACAACAAGAAGAGTTTGTCTTCCAGAGTGTTGATGCTAGTGAAATGAGTGCACTTATTATATATTTGATAGATGGATTAAAAAGACGTTCAATTTATGTTATTACTCAAAGTGATTCTCAAGGATACAGTGATGCTGCGTCATTCCTGCAATATAAGAAAGGTGATCTAATTACACTTTTGCAAGAATCGACAGGAGAAACTTTAATGAATGCTACATGGGGTCATGGTGAATGCAATGGTCATGAGGGTCTGTTCCCAACAGAACAAGTATATATTTTACCAACGTTATCGAAGCCCCCGTCTATGATTCTAGAAGTATTTAAGAAAGGAAATATAAATACTAACAAGAATATTAATTCTAAGTACAACACAACACAAAGGAAAAAAATGCATACTCTTGAAAAGTTTGCCCAGGAACATTTTAGGGAAAATTATGATACTAATGTCACTATATCAAGACAATCAACATTAACTCCAGCTAAAAGAAATGTTGCTGGCAATTTATGGTCTCATTCCCGTGATCCTATAAGAAAACCGTTACTTAAAAAATTACAAGATGATGAGAAGTTGTCTAAAGCAGCGGTTGCATCTTTCATTGCTATACTGAAATATATGGGTGATATGCCAACTCCAAAAGTAAGATCCGTTACTGAATATACTGATGAAATTTTCAGACCTACAACCGAACCCGCAATGAGAGATGAGATTTATTGTCAAATAATGAAGCAATTGACAAATAACAGAATACAGCTTAGCGAAGAGAGGGGATGGGAATTATTATGGCTTGCCACGGGTATTTTTGCATGTGGACAAGTTTTAATAAAAGAAACTGTAGAATTTTTGAAAACGAGACCACATCCTATTGCAAAAGATTGTTTAAAACGTATATTTAAAATACAAAGAGGTGGACCAAGAATATATGCCCCGTATGTAGTAGAGGTTGAAGCCATACAACACAGAAGTATGCAAATATATCACAAAGTATACTTTCCGGATGATACCGATGAAGCTTTTGAAGTTGATTCGTCCACAAAAGCCAGAGAGCTTTGTGAGCAAATAACTGGGCGTCTGAATCTAAAGAACAGTGACGGTTTTAGCCTTTTTGTCAAAATTATAGATAAAGTTTTCTCTGTTCCAGAAAATTATTACTTTTTTGACTTTATTCATGAACTTGTAGAATGGATGAAACAAACGCGCCCAGGCCGCGGAGGTAGGTATTAAAAATCAAGTAGTGTTTGTGTTTTCCGAGTCCAGTTTTTTTTTAATACAAATAAACATTATTTTTATTATTTCAGCAGGAAACCAACTACAGATGAATTACCAAATATTCTTTATGAAGAAGCTCTGGATAAATACAATTCCTGGTAGAGATAAGAACGCGGATCAAATATTTTACTTCCCACAGGAACTTCCAAAATACTTACGTGGATATCATAAAACTTCAAAACAAGATTTAATTGAATTAGCTGCACTCATTTATAGAGCTAGATTTGGCAATGATCAATCCCTATTACCCCAAATAACACAAATGCTAGAAGAGTTTATACCACCCGATATGACGAGTATCCAATCAAATTCTCAGTGGAAGTCTGCGATTAGTGCAGCGTATCTTAAACATGGTCCTATGACTGAAGATGAAGCGAAAGAGCAATTTCTAAAGAAAATCTATCAACTCCCAACATTTGGAACGGCATTCTTTGAAGTTAAGCAAACTTCAGATCCTTCTTATCCCGAAATGGTTGTGATAGGAATAAATAAAAATGGAGTTAGTGTTATACATCCCCAAAGTCGCGTAAGTATTTTTTTATCTGTTATATGATATAAAATTTCGGAAAAAGATATATATTTTTAAATAGACTAAGTAATTCGTTGATAGAAAATAAAGTCCAATTAAAGGTAGTAAAAGTATATAATAATATCTAGAGTATTTTTTTTAATTTTTTTCAGGATTTGTTAGTAACCTATCCATTTTCTCAACTATCTAACTGGTCATCTGGTAACACATTCTTCCACATGACAATGGGCAACTTTGTTCGTGGAACGAAGATTCTTTGTGAAACATCGTTAGGTTACAAAATGGACGACCTTATATCATCTTATATTGCTGTATTGCGTCAGGCGATAAAACAAAAGCAACGGACGTAATGTTGCAATTAAAATATAACCTATTAAATATTTTATAAATTACTCTTTGTATTTGTTCCAAACCCAACCTACTTAAATGTTTTAATGTAAATATCATAAATTAAAAAGCAGGAATTTTTGCGATTATTCAGACGTAGTATCAGCTGAATAGTCAGATAATTATTAAAAAAAGGAAATCGTGCGGTGCCTATGCAATTCTGATGTCAAAATCTCATACCTTTGCAAATACACATTTTGCTATGCCTATGTCAATAACGTATTTCTGCTATATATTTGTATGTTTTTTTCATTTCTTTGATTTTCATGTTAAACAAAGCGTGATTTTTATTATTTTTGCTTGAAAATTACAATTTACACACGGTAACTCTGCTTAATTTTTCCGAAGGTTCCCTTAGTATTATATAGTTATTTAATATTTTGATGTAAATAAAAAAAAGTTGTAAAAGATAGCTCAGAAAAAAAGAGTTAATAATATTAAATTCAGACGATACTTTGCCTATTTATTCCTATTACTTCTATTATTTATATGATGTAAGTTAACATATATATATTTACAAGTTTTTTCCAGTATCATCGCAGAGAAATAATGAATCTTTTCAAATTTTACCTATTACGTAAAGAGGATTTCTTTATTTTTATTTTTCTTTTACATTTTGATACCTTAATTGTAGTGACTCACTGTTATTTTTCGATTCCTCAGAACTGTCGGAAAAAGTGTCTTCAGCAAATATAATAACATAGTAAAAAAAGATTATTTATATATGCTAAAAATAAATAGGGACCTAAAATTCATCCTTGTGACTAAAGAGTCTAAGGGCCATTGAATCAAGAGCTTTACTTTTAACAACGTAATATTGTAGATCAAGTAAAAACGTTTTTTGTTCTAGACCTTCAAGGTAAGCGAATTAGCGAAAAAACAGACTGACGCGAAAAATAACTTTGTTTTTTTTTTTTTTTTGTATTAAAACATAAGAATTATTATTTCAATTAAAAGTAGTAAAATTTTTATCATATTTTTTGAATACGTTGACTAGAGATGCAGTTGTATGGTGTAGCATCTTTGCCTCACTCGAGAGGGAAGAATTAAAAAAAAAATGTCATAATAGTAAAACCAATGACTAACGTCAAGATTTATTTAAAAATTTTGTATTGCTATTTTCTAATTTAAACCAAGTTTAAACTTCAAACTAACTTAACATATTTTTACAATAAAGTTTTTTTTTAAATAATATTGTATGAAAATGAATACCAAAGAACCTTCTTTAGCCTTAGAAAATGGCTTGGATTTAGGGTTTGTGTTTTATTTTAAAATATATTCTCATTCCAAACAGAAATATAATTGCACTTTACCTAGTATTAGTCTGTTGCAAGATATTCAAATATTGCTTTAATTTTTAATAACAAACATCATTAACAATCAAAATCAAAATATTTTAATCTAAGCTTTCAAATTGTAATGTGAAATAACTACATTACAGCAAACTTTTTACAACGGGTTCTGTATTTCATATAAATGAAGATTATGATGACACAGAATATAATGCTGTATTTGATAACAAAGAAGACAAAATAATTCATTATATTGGAGAGCCAGTGTCTTCATTTGAAGTTTTTGAGAAACAATTAAAACCAGTAGACGAAAATGGGCTTGTCAAGAAGAAGGTTTTGGAAGAAGGTGGAGGATTACCTTTAAATAAAGGATGTACAGTTTCTCTCATTTTCTCAGGTTATTGGGAAAATGAGACTGAGCCTTTTGATTACACAAAATCACATAAACCTCTGGTGAGGTGATTTATGGTATAAATATTGAATTAACAATAAATTTTTTTTTATAATTTTATGTTTCATTATTTCAGGTAGTAAATCTGAATGAAAATGGCTTGCTACCGGGTATACAAATTGCCATAGAATCAATGTTAGTTGGTGAGATGGCTGTGTTTCACTTGTCTTATATAGTTATGTATGGACAAATGGGTGTCCCACCTAGAATTAAACCTAAAGCTGATTGTATTTTTTATATAAAACTTATAAAAAGTATCAACACACCTAAAGAAGGGTAAGTTTACTTTAAAATAGTAAATATAGTTTATATTTCTGGTTATTATATGACATTTTTTTTATAGGAAACTAGATTTATCTGAGTCTAATATATTCAATAGAGTTCATCATGAAGTTAAAGTGCTATATAGTTTAGGTATTACACTACATAAAACAAAAAACTTTACTGAAGCCATACACATATTTAGGAAAGCGATAAATATGTTACACAGATGTAGATTGGCTAATGAAAAAGAAGAGACCATACAAGAAAAGCTATTGATCAAATTGTATATCAACTTATTGGTTTGCTATAATGAAACAAAACAACCTCTGAAGTCTTGTACAATATGTAAGGAACTTAATAGGTTAAATAGCTTATGGAATAATGTAAAAGCCCTTTTTCATAATGCTAAGGCTTTGAGAATGATTGGTCAGTTTGATGCAGCACAAAAAAGGTTAAACCGAGCTCTGTGGCTTTCTCCTGAGAATGAGAAATTAATTGCAGAATTAACAATTCTCACTAAGACAAGAGCTTCATGTACTCAAGCGAAACTTATTGAAAATAAAATTCTTGATTCAAATATAATAAATAATGCGTTTAAAACAGAAGTAGACAATCTAATAAAGAATTTTAAGGAAAATGTTAATATATGTAAATTGACCCTGCCTGGTAATTTAAATGCAGCTGAAATGGATTATATTAAAGAAACCTGTAAGAAAGAAAATTTGTTTTGTAATCAAATTCAGAAAGATTATTTATTGGATAAAGAGGAAGAAAAGATTCCTACAGAATCAAATATTGATTTATTCATTTGAAGGTAATCAAAAAAAAAATTGTTAAATAAACATTTTTTATACTAGAAGAAAAATAAATTTGGCTGTGTGATAATTGATGAATCAAGCGTATAAAACTTTTATGTTTTGTGATTTCTTATAATAAAGTTACTTAATGCAAATGTCTGTTTTTTCTTCAACTTTACTTTCCCGAATAAAAAAATATCCTTATTAAATAAAATCACCTTTATTCAACAAATTATAGTTTATTTAATGCATAATTACATTTATAAAGCTAACTCATGACTACACTCCCGTTGGAACAATATGAACTCTTCAAAATGCAACATTCTGTCTTCTTATTTTAATAATGCAAATGCACTCATGAACCTTAAAAATCTACCAGCAATTATAACTCGTTCATTCATTAGTTTTGTGTCGGAAGGTTTAGCAATACGTTTTGACCTTGAGGAAGATAAGTGACATTTCTTGATTTGGAGAGTTGGTAAGCAATGTCTTCTGCTGCTTCAATACGTCGAAGTTCAACTAGACCTTCACCAGCTGTACCAAAGGATTTGGCAAGCAGGACGGCTGCTTGAGCATCACCCTCCGCTGTAATAATGGCAGCCTTCTTTTGTTGCTCTGCTTTTTCTACTAGGAATCTGGCTTTTTCTGCTTCTTGCTGTGCCACTTGCTTTAATTCAACAGCTTGTGTGAATTCCTTGCCGAAGGTCAAGTGTGTAATTGAAATATCATCTAGAATTAAACCAAATTGTCCTGCTCTCTCTGTTAAGCTTTCACTAACTTTTTGTGACACTATCTGCAATATAAAATAAAAAAAAATGTCCATTATAATAAATCAGTCTTTTACTTTTAATAATTAAATTGATCTTAATTAAAAATGGAAACCTACTAAAAATAGAAATCTTGGCTTCTTGAATCTTGAAAGTCTATGTAGTTTTTTGATAACAAAGCAATGAAAAACCCTGCTGTTTCATTCAACAGTTCTCAGGGTATTAGGAACCAGTGGTAGTTAATTACTTTGGATAAGTAAAGGATAATGGTCAAATTTTAATCAAGGATTATAATTTGAAAAAAAAATACACACCTCTCTTTGTGTGATTAATTCTCCAGCATCAAACTGTGCAACAACTGCTTTTAAGACTTCAGCGGTAATGGACGGCAATACTCTTTCATCGTAGTCCACTCCAAGGATAGTGTAAATTCTAGGTAACTGATCAGGCACTGGTCTGAACAAGATACGGAGTGTGATATTGACATTCTGAAGATCTGAAAACATTAATTATATTTTTATCAAAATATCAGATTTAAGAAAGTATTGAGTATAGCACTTAGTTTTAGAAAATCAAACATATATTACAGATTATTTACCTTTACTTCCGGTCACTGTAGGTACATTTCTAGGTCTTGATCTGATATCAAAAAGGATAGGTTTCTGTACCCAGGGAATGAAAAAATGGGTGCCTTCACCCACAACCAAGTTTTTGACACCAGCAAATCTATCGAAGATTACTGCTCGATGACCACCATCCACTGCAATCATTATTTTATTATTTCCATATTTGCCACTTGAATATTTTAGACAAGTAAATAGTTAATTCTGCAAGCATTTAACATGCTTAGCTAGGATATAATATAATTTGATTAGCGATGTAATAGTAAAAGCTCGTTCTTTACCATTATATAAAGCTGAATTCACAACTCCTCCAACTAGAGCCATTCCCAGTCCCACTTGGCCAATACGGTTAAAAAGTTGTGCAGCCATTTCTGAAATTAAATGATATAGATGTAAAGCTAAATAAAAGATAATTGGTGAAGACTGAATGTATTTGATGTAAAAAGAAAACTTTGTCTATTGTTACACCATATAAAATGTTATTACAAGGTTTATATTGTCGTTTCGTATTAAATATTTTTACTGTATTCATTAAGGTACCCCGTTTAATTTTCATAATTATGTAATTAGTATATTCGTTTACTTTAAACATTTTCGGAATAAGTTAATATAACCTCAAAGTAACTGAATTTGAATTACAGTAATATTACTTTAAGTTTATACATATTAATTGAATCTATTACCTGAAATGTATTGTAAAATGCAAAATATTTGTATTTTCTGTATTTACCTACTTATATTTCAAACTTAAGTCACAAAAACCCGATCGACTCACGTAAGACTTGCGATTATAAGGTACCATAGATTATAGATAACTCAAAACCACAAATACCTATATGAAACAAACGCTTTAAAAAAATATAGACTTCTTTACGCGATGATGTTGCTATTGTTAAAAATGTTGTACTCTCTGTTTTTAGGAAACAAAAATGATTGAGTTAAAACCAATTTCTAATTGAATTTTACTCTTAGTACAGTTCTGCTCAATTATAAGCATGTTATACTTAATCTTTTTAATTTAGAGATTGATTATATGAGAGAAATGAAATTTTATCCTATCAATGTAGCAATGTAGCCTTATGATGTTTTTTTATCGTCGCGCGTCGTATGAATTATAAACAATAGAAACAGTGCGTGTTTGGATTTAAAATTTTAAATTAATTTATTCACTGGATAGTATACATGAAACACGTGCCCCCCTCAACTTTTCTATATGAAAATTGATTAAAAATAAAATTATTATGGTAAAAACTAAAACAAATATAGATATACTGGCACATAAATAAAGCCAAGTGAAGCAGATGGTAATTGAGGAAAAAATAAACAAATTGTTTGAATAATAATCGGCTTGAGTCTGCTGAGGGTCGCACGGGTGGCTCAATTATGCAATAACTTTCAATAAGCAAATCATTAGGTTCATAAAGTATAAGATGGTTAAATGTTATTAGAGGTTATTAGAGTTAAGAGTGACTGCTGATGCGCCTACGCAGGTTTTATGATTCTTTAATAAGTTGTGATATATTATGCTTTCTCACGATGACATATTTCCAGGGTTCCACAAAAATGTTAGTGTTCCATGATATAAGTAGGTACAACTTTATGCAAAATCATGTAATTTTATGTAATAGTAAAACACAGAAAGAATTTATTTATATTAATTAATATAAAGTTATTTAATATATAATTATTGTAAATACAATCAGAATCGAGTCAAGCGTGCTAATGTCCAGTAAAAGCGGATAGATCGTTTTAATAATTAAATAGTAACATCCTACCACATGACCCATGTGTTTTTTTGCTCGAATGGGGCTTCTTCACGAAAAAGCTCTAAATCAATTTTCTTTTTAGAGGCTTCGAGCGTTGCATCTTAAGAATAAGTTGAATTTATATCGAATTATTGTCACATAACTAAATTACCGTAATTGATTAACAATTGATGCAGCTGTTTTAAAACGTTACAATCAAATTTGAAAGAATATGTGGATAGCCATTATTTAAGGTGGTAATAATTTTGAACAAACAAATGTTATTAAAAATTCTGAATCAATCTTTAATAGTTCAAAAGGCAGGACTAACTAAACATTTAAAATTACAGAAACTTCATAGTGTAGTAACAGATTTTCAATGAACGGGAATGGACCAAATTCAGTCTAAAATTACTCATACATTTATTAATGATCAGATGAACTACATTCAGGCAAATTTTTGTTATAAAAGATTCTATTAATACATTTCATTGGCCTTTACTCTAGTTGAAAATTAAAGTTAAAATTGAAGTGTCTCGATTTATCATAAATTTATAAATACCTTAAACGATTATATCAATAATCAATAATCGAGAGGTACACATATTTGGTAAATGGTACAGCAGTGGACGATCAAGTTCGCGAATAAGTTATACATACAAGTTTAAAAATTCCTGTAATAATGAAGGTACTGTCTCGCAATAATGTAAACATTATTGTGATCATTGATGCAATGCTTAATCTAAAAAAGGTATTTGTATGAATATACAGATAATGAAAGAAATATAGTTGGAAAGTAAAAAATATTGGAATTTATGTAAGTGTCAATGAACAGTAAAGGTTATGATGATATTATACAAACTATCAAATGTTTTTATTGGAAAAATATTTTGCTTATACTTGTCTCTAGTATCGATTTAATCATTTTATTTGTTTTTATTATCGGGTTACGGGTTATCTAGCTATAATTATACGTTTATTTTTCATGAATACAAAATTTGCTTTTTCATTAAACATAATTTCATCAAATAATATTTTAGGATTCGAAAAAAGGATAGATAGGACTTTAAACTTTCAAATTATGTTTTGGTTTAAGTATTTCGCTATTGATACATACGTATGTAAGATTCGCTGAGAGGTTTGTGTGTACGGACAGACAACATAGTTTTTTTTATATTTTCCCAATAAAATTATAAATATTTACATAATATTTATACATATGTATTTTAGTACCTAAAGAAAAAAAATGTAGTTCGTTCTTATATTTTTACTATTGTTATATAAATATAAGCCTTCACCTACGAGATATTATTCTGCCGCTATTCAAACAGTAAATATTGTTGTATCGTGATTCGCGCACGTCCAATAAATAGTTATTTTATAATTTTAAATTTGGCTTGAAGTGGTAAAGATGCAAATGAAAGTGCCTGATGTCAATCGCTGTTGTTTTTGTCTACCTTTACGACCGGGAATCATTTTATTTGCTTATCTAAATATAGTAAGTATGTTGATATAAATATAGCAAATCTAAAAATAATACTATTTTTTGATATTTTTTTGTAAATATTTGCTGTTTATATTATTAATTATATGAAGGTTGAAATAAATCAACATTAGTCAATTAAAATTTACAGTTTATTTGCTGATTTTATTGTAATAACACATTTTTTAAATATTCTACAGATATTTTCAGTCGTATCGGTAACATGCTTGGTAATAACCACAGAATTGCAAAGAACTTCAATAACGTATGACGCCTCGGTTGAGATCATGATATCTACCGTCCTCTTTAGCATTCTCGGTATGGGTGTTATACTCAATTTCTTGCTTCTTATTGCTGGTTACCAGGTAAGAACGTAATACACATACTTACTGTGAAGGTTTCATATTCTATGTATCTATATTAATAATTAATATAATTACGCAATTATCTATAATTTTACATCTAATTAGGCTTTCATATGTAATTTATAGTTTTTATGTCACAGTACTAAATTAAGAAATTTAAATATAATCGTAAAAATATGATTGTATCCCTTTTTTTAGAAAGATATTTCGATGTTGCGTCTTTATAACTACTACGCGCTGGTCACAACGCTAGCCGCTTTAGTGCCAACCTGCTTCCTATTTTCCAGAAAAATGTTCACGGAAGTGTTCATCGCTTTGTTTGTGATAGGTAAAAAAGATTTTACTTTTTTAATATTTTTACAGAGAAACAGGTTGTTTGAACACCGTTTCAAATTTGCCTTTGAATGATAAAAAAACTAAATTTTTAACAAATATAATTATAACTTATTTTGCATAGAGAATAATGGCCAATTTTTTACGTTACGTTTTATGTATTTCTCCTGATTTTTTTTAATAGCAATACAGTGCTACGTCATCGTGCTTGTAAGAAGTGAAGTGGTAAAACTAGAAGAAAGTAAATTGAAGACGACTGAAGTTACGAATTCACATTTTCAAAACCGTATTGATATTTCGGATCGTGTTACTTTAGTGTAAAAAACTTAGTTTTAAGTAACTTGAATTGTATTAATCTAAGAATTAAATTAAGAACGTAAATGGATTCCCAAAAACTTATTTGTGTTTATAATTCATCTCTTGATCGACATTAAAGGAAAACATAAAGAGCACACCTGTATGTGTTGCTAAAATTCTGTCACATGTGTGGATAGGTACATATCCATAAAACTGCATTGGAACTACATGGTGAATTGAACTTCAAGCCTTTTAGTGGTGGCTTTTGACCAGTAGTGGAATATGTACAAGTTGTTGCTTTACTAATTCTAACAATCAGATTTTTTATTTTTTATTTTAGTGGAATGTCC
Source organism: Nymphalis io (assembly GCF_905147045.1). Taxonomy (NCBI): domain Eukaryota; kingdom Metazoa; phylum Arthropoda; class Insecta; order Lepidoptera; family Nymphalidae; genus Nymphalis; species Nymphalis io. The sequence continues at coordinate 4,524,133 of NC_065890.1, read as the reverse complement.
CACCTGATCATATAGATGTTATAATATATATTGTTTGAGTAGTCATGTCGATTTTAGTTTCGTATATTAAATTAAATTTATCAAAACACGTTAATTAATTATTATGTTATATTTATATATAATAAATCTCAACAAATATGGGTTACTTACTGTATCATATATTTAGAGCTACAGCTCTAAACATATGATACAAGAGAAGAAAATGATAAGTTTAAAAATTTTAAGTTTAAGATTCGGGTTTGGTTTTATTGTAATTGGGAATACTATAAAAATATTATAAAAAATAATAATAAATACTATAAAAAATAAATGACTTCTACATTGTTTGTTGCCTAGCTATTAATTTCTACTTTGAACTCATTCTCGACGTACATATCTGATAATTGCAAAGAAATTCCCTAATAATGTCCGTAATGAATGTTTTAACATAAAATCTTTGCATTTCGCTTACACGATCACGTTGCGGTTTGGTAATAACGTGGAATTATTAAAAAAAATATAATATTTCCCAATATTTCAAGCACAGAAGCACAGGTGGCCGCCCGCGGGACACCGAGTCGTGACTTACCTCGTCTGCTCCATTGTCAGGGATAATACTCATTGAAATAATAAGGAATATGGTTTAAATGACGGCATATAATGTATACTAAATTGCCAATTAAGTACAATCTGTACTGCCACGCAATGTTTAAGTGAAAGACAGACGAACGGTCGGTCCTTACTAAAATATTCGTGTTATTGTTATGGGACGATATTTTTAAGTTTATTAGGAAGTGAAATTCATATTTCGTCTTACCATGATCATTTGCTACAAATGATATGATTAAAGAAAATAAAAATAAAAGCTTGAATCTACTGTTTATGAATATATTTTTTTATAGTATAGGAAGGCGAACGAGCATATGGGCCACCTGATGGTAAGTGGTCACCAACGCCCCTAGACATTGGCATTGTAAGAAATGTTAACCATCGCTTACATCACCAATGCGCCAACAACCTTGGGAACTAAGATGTTATGTCCCTTGTGCCTGTAATTACACTGGCTCACCCACACAACAATACCAAGTACTGATGTTTTGCGGTAGAATATCTGATGAGTGGGTGGTGCCTACCCAGACGAGCCTACACAAAGCTCTACCACCAGTAAAAATGTCTGTCTCGTTGGTGTTGTGTCTGTCTTACAAGACTACAAATCCTGAATTCCTGACTTTAAATCCATGGTTGGGCTTTTGGTCTCGTGCCAGAACTTACCAGTCGTGTCGGTTTGCCGTCCCATCGGTTTGTGAGAGTGAGGGAATAAAAAGTGCACCTGTATTTGCGTAATATAACACAATTTTGTTAGAAACAAATAGAACGAAATATACTTTTTTAAATAAATAGTCGTATGTTATATTTTAATAAATATAACATACGCAAACTGAGTTGTTAAAATACTTTTAATACAAGTGGCATGTTTTTTTAGTATTTAATCGTAGCTTATGTGACTGTCGTGGTTCTCGAAGTCGAAGTGTTACAATCCTGGGTCGGGTCAATAAAAATTATTATGATTTTCGGTCATTCACAAGAGCAGTCCGGAGTTGGCATTTTTATTTCCAAACCGTATCGTACAGTACCTTTGGTCCTTCACAAATCTCTCCGGACTTGTCGGACTGCCATCATCGGAATATGAAAGAGAGAATAGCAATAGCAATATCCTGCACTGCTGGTCCTTGATAGGCCGTTATGGCCGAAATTCGTGCAAGTTGACATTGTCATTATTTTTTATATATTTCATTATACTTATAAGTGCTTCTTTTTATGTTTGTTTTTCTAATACATTTGCAATTATTAGTACTAATAGCCTTTCGTTCGTAAACATTTTCCATATAAGCGATTGATACGTCAGCTTATTATTGACGCGAGTAAATAAGCAGTTGACGTTAACATAGCAGTAAATATATACAAAGTACAAGGTATTATTACAGTAATTCGTTATGTTTTACGGTAAATATTAAGTTTTGCAGTGGAACGGCAGCTGGTATACGAGTGAGAATACTAAAGCCGCAAACGGTGGGCGGAGAGGGCACGATTGTAATAAGCCAAGGACAACATATTATATTAATTACATATGTTAATAATAACGTTCCAATGTCATTTTACTAGCCCATATTTATTTTGACTAAAATAATCAAATTATCTTTACTATACGGACGCATAATTAAGATGTCGTAAAAAAATTGAATGAGTAACTTTTTAATTTTGTTTTATGAAAAGATACGACTAAATAGGACACCTGATGGTCACTTGGTCATCTTGCCCCGTAGAAGCTGGTACTATCACTGGTGGTTTACAATTTTAACCATTCGTTTAATAATTTGATAATGTAGATACCAGAAAGTCGTATTCAAATTAATTTAATTAGGAGAAAAAAAAACCAAATGAATGAGACATACGTTTTGTTGTATTTAGTATATAATTATAACAAATATAATACATAAAACTAAAACTAGGTAGATAAAAATAAGTAGACAAACTGAACGTACTAGATTTTTATAATATATATTATATTTTTTATTTAACATATAAGTATTTCTAATCTGAGTTTTTGCATTTCAAAAATGATCTATTTAAATTAAATTTTATGCGAATTTTAGGGTAAAAATAAATTAATCGGTGCTAATGTATGTATGTCCTTAATTGTTGAAATGATATGTATGAAAAAAATTTTAAGTATTTAGATAAAAAAAATTGAATGCACAGAAATTGTAAGCCGCTTATTAAATTTTCTCTAACAAACTACTCTTGCGGCCAAGAAACGAGAGAGTAAGTCGCATCTTATTAATTACTTAACTAAATTGCTTAATAGCGTCAATTAAATAACAATTCCCATTATAACTCCGCTCACAGCTACAGAATGGTCTCCCCGGCCATTTTTAAAAAACTACCGAGTTTTTAAAAATGGCACTAAGGAGTCCTGTAGAGCGAAATGCACTTATTAGCTGAGGAGGGCGCGCTGAGAGCCTCGCCTAATGGTTGCCATTCATGGGTTGAATGGAGACATGAAATTGCCAACAATTATATACTCTCGCAATGATAACCGTGGATGCTCCAGCTCCGAACCGTCGCGGAGACTTACGATTTAGAAGATTTTTATAGAACATCGCGTTTTCAAAAGCTTGGAAGCTTCCGTTAGAAAATTTCTAGATTTTAAATAGCTTCTATAAAATTTTCATGCTACTTAAGTGACGTTGTAAACCTACGATTTAAGTTCTTAAGTTATATGCTGTGCATACGGTGACGCATTAAAATATATTGTTGTATCTTTTAAATTAGGAGACAGACTAGTATCTATTATATATATTTATTATTTATAAACATAACAATAGACCCCAAATATATCCACAATCTGGCGATGCTGTCACAGAGCGCGAGTGACGTCACAACATGGCGGCAGGTAGGCAGGAGCGGAGATAGGATCCGGTCATCCTGCCCATTTCCGGTCTTCACGCGGCCGTGACGCTTCCGGGCACGCGTCGCCGCCGTTGCTTACAACGACCTAGAAAAACTGGAACTGATGTCCGATCCATTCGATGCACGCAGTAAAAAAAGATTGATCTTTTATAAGCTATACCGGAGTCTTTTGTTATATATTTGTGTTATTAGTTCAATAATAAGAACTATAGCACAAGTGTTAAATTTAATAATACATATTTTTATTAAATAGTTCAATTAAGTATTAGCGTTTTAACAATTATAAACTACAACAGCTTCGACTATTGGTAAAATAATATAAAATATTTTCAATGATAGTGTTTTGTTTTATTTTTTTATCCAAAATGTCATTTCCATAATGTCCAAGGTGTTTACATCCGTGTCATGTCGTCACCCGCCGTCCGCAAGATGAGTTTTGTGAAATGATTTCGTTCATGGCGACAATTGAATAACAACGTACCAGTGGGCAGTGGTTATCTTGAACATGTCCACTGAAGTTTGAAAGTATGGACTGAAATATGGACATTATACCTTAGTCGCTGTTAGTGTTGACGATTGTCATAAAAACAAGTAATATAAGATAAAAAATCACTATTTTGTGACTAAAGTGGTAATAAGTATGGTTTTGATAACCGGGAGAGGGGTATGCCGAGTTGATGGCGTAGTTGCTGACGATTACTGGTTGAAATAACTTACCGACTCTTAGGGACAGGATAAATTATTTATTTACATAATAATTGTTTATATTGAGGCTACATTTCCGGTTCTTGGAATATAAAGGATAACATTATGAGGAAAGTTGCACATGTAGGATAAGATTCTGCCAGATATGTATCCACCATTGAAGTACCAAAAAATGTTAAGGATAAAGCCTTCTTAGCAGAAGCTTATCTCCAGCAGCAGAATAGCAATAAGGCTTTTTTATCTCATTATAAAACAGCAGATCTCAGCTTTCCAACACTATAATCGCAAAACTAAAATTGTTGGCGTTATCGAGAGTTTCCACGGCAGATCTATGTTAATGTGTAAACTGACAGGTGCCCTCAGGCCCACCTGACATCCCATGTCCATATGTCGAATTTACGAACACACGCGAACTTAAGCTACTTTTTATGTTAACAATTTTTATATTCTTACGTAAGATATTCTTAATGGACAATAACCATTAACGATTATATGGGAAAAATTATTGTCAGTTACAGTCTACTAGAAGTAATGTATAATGTATAACGATTTCGTTCGCAAATATATTACGATGAGTTAAATGAAAGTTTTGGCTTAACACAAGTGGTAGTTGCGAGTAATTAAAGTCGAGTTTCTTTTACGCCCTTTTAATTTATTTTCTTTTATGAAATAAGAGACATGTGTCAAGTGGTTGGCGGTCATTAGTTCCACAGTTTCCAGGTCTTAATCATATTTAATTGTATTTCCTATATAATTTATGCAGGATAATGAAATTTATAAAGACAGTAACGAGTGTGCAAAACGGCTGCGTAAGTAATTGCTGAGTTTCTTGTTGGAACTGATAACTTCACGCTTAATTGAAGCTACGATATTATAATAACAAAGGTGTTTCAGCTTAGTATAAACTATATAAAAAAATAAAAGTAATCTTCGTCTTCGTAGCAGTAATACACAATGGCGCGTTTTCAGTGTCAGCTGTGAAAGGATATCAGTAGAAACATTACCTATGTTTCGACCCGACTTGCAAAGTTCTCCTATAAAACCTTGTTTGTGTTTTTGTATAAGCCTGCAGTGCCTCAATTGTGTGCTAAGTCAATTGAGTGACTTCTATGTTGGACAAAGGAGTTTACATCCTGCAAAAACCTCTTAAGTAGGTTGACTGATTTTGTTAAAAGGGATTTAGCCGAATTTTAAGTCCAGCGTTAAAGAGGTTATCTAATTAAATTATTGAACTTTTATAGTTGTGATTAAATGACTGTACAAAAAGTAAAGGCACAGAACATTAAATGGTGTATATTATGTATAATTTTGAATTTATTATAATTTTGCATTATTATAATATTGGAAAATGGACCGGCAAATGGGCCACCTGATTGTGAATTTTCACCATCGCTGATAGACATTGGAAAGTCAACTATTTCTTAAATCGTCCATGCGCCACTAACCTTGGGTACTAAGATATAATGTTTCTTGTGCCCGTAGTTACACTGGCTCACTCACCCTTCAAACCGGAAAACTAAAATTAAATATTGCTGTTTGGCGGTAGAATATGAGATGAGTAGGTGGAACCGACGAGATGGCCTTGCACACAACCCTAGCACCAAGTATAATTTTGTTCAAATAAATAGAATTTTTTTTGGTTTCTTGTGTTTTTATGTTCAATTTAGTTATAATAATAAAAAGGCGAAATTTCACTAAAAATATTTTATTAAAACATTAAACGACACATCGTAAAATATATAAATGATGGATATTATGACAATTTTCAAGTATTCTATCTGAGTTTTCTTAAATGCTGCAAGTTCTTTTATCTTCAACAGGAGAACACAAAAGCACCGATCTCAAGTACTCTGAAACAATGAAATAAAAACAATATTTTATTGAAATTATTTTTATATTACTGTACTTAGTTATTATATTTATGTACTTTCTTCAGCGAATTAAATGTAACATGTTGAAAGAAGAATATAATACGAAGTGCTTATTTAAAACAGTAGGTATATATAATGGCGATATTGATATGTTGTCTGCTCTAGGCCTATGAAAGATTACCAGACAGTGAGGGGACATACCCTGAAACTTTTAGTGGTGGATTTTTGCCCTCCCAACCAGGGATACTTGGTTTATTGAAATGACCCGTGGGTATAAATGAGTAATCTACCAATGAATAAAATAAATAGTCAGTGTTTTGTTGTCTAATGCTCAATTACTCTTACTTATTTTAAGAAATAGTTCGTTTAGTTATATGTGGTAGAATTGCCTACGAGGCGTTATTTAAAAGGAAGTCGTAAGTTTTGAAGTTGTAAGTATGTGACATGTATGAAAGACTTTAACGGCCCGTTACTCGTGACTCAAAAACGATCATTTACTGATGTACATGTAATGAAGTGTTAAATATAGGAATCAAGCATAATACAAGCTAAAACAATTTAATAGCCATTAAATGACCCAGAGCTTATTCCACCACGCTGTTCCAATGCGGGTTGGTGAATATAAAATATACCTCATATGGTATATATATCACAACTTTATTTCCTACTTATATTATTTTACCAACGCAAAAAATTATCTAATTGTGATATTGTTTTACAAAATAGTTTTATTTTATTCTAAAATTTAAGTAATTATGTATGTAATAAGTCTATGGAATAGGCTATGTTAGATGAAGCAATTTGTTAATAAGTCAAGCAACTAATTAAAACTTACTAATATCAAAGGAGTATAGTTTCTAAAGGGCGATCTGTGTCCTAATGGATGGTTGGTTCATTAATCGACTGATTGATATCGACATATGTTGGGTATGATGAATGTGATTTCGTCCCTACGGCCGCCATCCTAATGTGACGTGGCTAATAAGACCCTTCGCTTAATGAAATGGTTACGATACATTATAGATTATAAAGGATTTTACTTTACCTATTAATATTTTTAAAAAATGTGTCTATAAAATAATTTTATCATGATTATTATTTTTATAGAAATATAATTTAATATAAAATGTTGTAAACTATCTTATCTTGTAATATTATATAAGCAATTCTTGTATATATATTATAACTAATTTCGAAACAGCTGTAACGATTTGACTCATATTTAGTATTTAGATAAAGTTACCTGAAAAAACGCTTATTTATTATTAGAGCCGCCCAGGTATATTATTTTAAATAAGGAACACCAAACTATTAATTAAAAAGGTTGTTTATTCGTAGCGATATTTTAAGTACGTAATCACGATATCCTATTTTTGTTCAAAGATATGTGTTCCGAGACCAATACACGTATATTTATTTACGTGTTAAGAATGTTTCGTGACAAGTTATTCGAGGCACGTGTCTTTCAAATTTTTCAAATAAGCCGGCCCGTTTAAACTGTCCTTCGTAAAATAATTTTCGGTGTGTCGTGCAGCGTGGACTATTAGCGACGGTAATGGCGTATAATGACAATAAATAATCGGTACATTAAGCGACGTGTGCGAGACGCTCCCGGCCGCAGCGCTTGAGGAAAACTCGGATGATGTTTTGCAATATTGTTTTAAATCCTAGCGTATTGTGATTTATAAACATTCCAACGCAACGGTTCAAATTTGTGTCTCATAATGCATTATTCAACTATTCTGATACGAGTTTAATCGTATTGGATTGACATATAATTCCGAAATTGATTTTTGTCAGGATTTTTTTTTTCAATATGTTTAACAATTTATGTAGCAGTTAATATTATTGAGTAATAAATAAAATAATTATGAACTTATTACAAGATATTTATCATTTTTAAATTAAAATTCAAGTCTAATTAAAATTAACGTAGATTATTTTAATAAAAATACGGTTCAGACAACAATATTGTAGTATCTCAGAGATACTGTAGCTTTATTTATTCAGGAATATTAACAATTTTGTAAAAATAATCGTGAGAAACGATGACACTGCGATTGTGTAAAATATGGTGCAGTTGCCAACGCCAAACCATTGATTATGATATTATAGATAATTTATTTAAAATAATAAATTAAGAAGGGAAACTAAAATAGTTCATGAACAACGATAGCTTTTGTGTGTTTGTGTATGTGTTTGTCTACTTGGGATTATATACATTATAATCTTAACTTAAATTTCTCAAAAAGCTCTATAGCAAGCATTAGCCTAGGCGAGGGATATTTACAGGCGAACTGCCTAATATGTATATGCCTAATATCTTTACTATGTTTACTTATATTTCAGAGTTATATATTATATGTAAGTGCAATTATTTTAAGCTCATGTCATTTTGCGTCGTGTCCTCTACTTATAACAACTTACGTGATTTATTGAAGTCTTAATATTAAGTGCCGCAGTAAGGGCCGTTTAAATTTTAACAATGTACACGCATTGTGATTGAAGCGCTTGAGTGAAATATTTTAGTGTCGGTTGCTTGACGCATCTTTTAATTTTAAGCTACGTTAAGGGCATTATAATTTGATTATTGTAAAATAAATTCATTATTTATATATTATTAAATTATTTGTGTGGGGTTTTATTTGAAAATGTGATGTGATTATTATATAACATATTATATTGACAATAGTAAAGTTATTTTTGACATTAGCATTGCTCAATCCAAACCCCTCTATTTAAAATTAGTAATGGATCTTTGAATAATAAACCTATATAATATGAAGAGGCACAGATAAAACATTTACTACTTCCTCTCCTATCTTTGTCAACCAATTTCCTTTTTTTTGGTGGTCATTAACAAGCTTTAGTGTTGTTAATTTAAAAAAAAATAGAAACAGAATAACATTTAAATTGATGTTAGCGTTTAGTTCAGAGTATATTGTATCTCAAATTTTCAATAATGATTTTGGTCGAATCGCCATCTGAGCAAACACTTTATATTTATAAAAGACATTAAAAAAATGAATGGCATATTTTTAAAATTTATTTTATAACATTCCAATTTTTATAAATCAATATATTTCATCTAGGATATTAATTAAGAAATATAAAACTTAAGAGAAATTGTATTCAAAGTTATCGAAGGCTTATCGAGTGGGACAAAAGTTGCATTTAACGAGCCATTGGCTTGCAGCGTCACGTCTCATAACGAAGCATTTCCAATTTTAATATTGGATAATATTCTGTATACAGACTTAGCTTAGAATCTAATTTCTTACTTTATCATAGCTATAAACTTTCTCTCTCAATAACGATCTTAAAGAAAACTATCATTAAACTTCAATTTTGCTAAATTTGCAATAATAATAAATAAGTATCTATATTATATATTAAGATAATAATATTACTAGTCGGCAATTTCTTTAAAGTACTTTTAATTGTCACTGTGCTACTGGATCCGGATCCAGAAACTCAATAGTAACTATAATATATAACTCATTATTTACTGGTGGTAGAGCTTTGTGCAAGCTCGTCTGGGTAGGTACCATCCACTCATTAGATATTCTACCGCAAAACAGCAGTACTTGGTATTGTTGTGTTCTGATTTGAAGGGTGAGTAAGCCAGTGAAATTACAGAGGCACAAGGGACATAACATCTTAGTTCCCAAGGTTGGTGGCGCATTGGCGATATAAGCGATGGTTAACATTTCTTACAATGCCAATGTCTATGGGTGCTGGTGATTACTTACCATCAGGTGGCCCATATGCTCGTCCGCCTCCCTATAATATATATATAAAAAAGACTCATGTAATAATATTATGCTTAATTACTATAATACATACGATTCCAAATACAAGGCAAAACGCAGATACTTATATAATAAATTTATACTAAACCATCTCTGAAGCTCTGATGGTAAAAGTTTTATGGATATTGGTTAAGTAGACTTTTCAGTTAGGAATTATAAAAAAAAAGTGTCAGAAGTAAGATAGCTTATATAGACTAACGATAAGAGCGAAAGATTGACCGTTAATTTGATTAGCAATACGATATCTAAGTACATTGTCTTTACGCGTTTATAAAGTAGGTAAAAAACATAAAAAATCACTACAAAAAGTTGAATAATAACTGTACAGTCCACCCGCGTTGTATCGGAGCGCCTCATCTCGCGCTAACCTGCGCTCGTATCGCATTACACATAAAATATTTATTATTTATAGCGCGTAATTAATAAAAACACACGCCGTCTACAAAAACAAGTAGCCTAACAGGAAGATATAATAACTCAATCGCGCCTACATTGCTCGGTGCGATTTGTAAGCGTCAGATTGCATCTCCTCTGCGGAATATAAGACTTCTAAGGATTGTTTACCAGTTGTATATCATTGTCTGAAGCTATATAAGATATATACATATATATCGAAGTTGCTGACGATTTTGGCGGTAAAGATTGGATTGTAAGTTATATTTTTCCGAAAGTGTTTTAAATGTTTTTGCTATTTGCTGCGTTCTGTTTTGTGGACAGGTAACCTAAAGGCTTGGTTGTGTTTATACGGTAGCATAACATGATATCTCGTAGCCTACCGCGCTTACGTGAAACTTGCACCCATCTTTATCATTCCCTTGTGACATATTACAAGAGGTTTATTGGATTAGTTTCGATTTTACTATGCGTTAACTATAACGATTGTTCTAGAAATAAATGGTATCACGTTTGAGATTGATCGATAGCTTCTTTAAATAAAATATTACATAAATGAAAACCTGAAAAATTGATTCGGTAAAAAACCTGTCTTCAGAAAAAAAAAATATATAAATACAATGATATTACAAAAATATATAATAAATAGTTAAAATATATGTAGGTGTCTTATAATATAAGCATTGTATTCAGCAGGTCATATTTATATTATTATGACGGACAGAATGTAATATAAAGAAAGGAACTTATTTGTAGCAGTTACTACAAAAAAAAAGAAAAAAAATTCATCGACATTTATGAACAGAGTATGGTATTTAATAACTGATTAGACTATTTCGTCACCTACACTAGTTATTAAATCCAGGTGTAAGATTTTAATTACACGTCCTGTTAACGTCATTTAAAAAAAAAAAAGCTTTTAAAAAGAAGGTTAATGATTAATAAGTATATATATTAATGTTACTTAGCTGTTATCCGAAACTCCAATTGTATTATTTATACTTTTCCTGCAGATCCCGTATTTTCTCATGAACCCGTAATTTTATATCAAATTTAACTTATAAATATACATGTTGATAAAGAATAAGTAATAGTGTAACTACAGGCACAAGGGTCATAACACCTTCTTCCCAAGGTCGGTAGCGTATTGACGGGTATAAGGAATGGTTAATATTTCTTACAGCACCAATGTCTATGGGCAGTGGTAATCATTTACCCATTAACCATTTTCCCGTCCGCCAAGCTAACTAATTATAAATAATTATAAAAGTAAGTTAATTATGTACAGTCATTTTTATAATATATGAAATCAAAATGAAAAAAACAAAATAAACATTACAAATTTATAGCAAAAAGACGCCGTCTAAAAGATTGTCCTGTGGCAGTTAATTTCAAAAAGACCTATTTAAAAAAAAATAGTATAACATAATAATCATATATTGTTCTTTTTATAACAATAAGTTAAAACACATCACAATTAAATAGACTTCAAACAGTATTTTTTCAATCGTCATTTTAAAGTAAATTTAAAGTAAGCCGTCGAAAAAAAAACAGTCCAACCAATCAATCATAACTAATATATTTATTAGATATAAATGCGAAGTGTGTTTGTTTGCTTGTTACGCTTTCACGTCTTATCTACTCAACCGATCATCATGAAACTTTACATACACGTCAGAGGTACAGAAAAGGACACATAGCACTTGTCCCTTCGGAACAAGGGCGAAGCCGCGGGCGGATAACTTATGCTAATTTATTAATCTAGCTTAAGTAGGTGACAAGATTGAAATTAATTACAAAATTTAATATTTAATTACCGAACTGCTTTACAACAACAAAATTATATAAACCACAGTTAGTATCAGTAACAGCCTGTTAATGTCCCACTGCTGGACTAAGGCCTCCTCTTCCTTTTTGGGGAGAAGGTTTGGAGCTTATTCCACCACGCTGCTCCAATGCGGGTTAGTGGAATACACATGTGGCAGAATTTCGATGAAATTAGACACATGCAGGTTTCCTCACGATGTTTTCCTTCACCGAAAAGCACGAGATGAATTATAAACAGAAATTAAGCACATGAAAATTCAGAGGTGCTTGCCCGGGTTTGAACCCACGTTCATCGGTTAAAATTCACGCGTTCTTGCCACTGGGCCATCTCGACTTTCATATATAAACCACATCGAAAGTATATTAAAATAAGTATATTATACAGAACAAGGTATACTACAGTCGTATAATGAAAATCATTATCATATATATACATGAAAGACACTAAGTTTACGTTAACACGGGTGACAGGATGTGTGTGCTGTAGCGTGGGCAGCGAGTAGCGTAATATATGAAGGAGTTTAATAAAGTTCTCATGAAAACGCCACAGTGTAGCAATGGCTGTAACTTAATCTAAGAGAATGAATCTCCAAATGGGATCTGCGAACGGGGCTTAATCTTGCTGCCTGAGTTATGCTGCCTTTCGTTGCCTTTTTGTTCCCTTGATATTTTTGAAGAACAAAACATTTTTATTTACTTCATTTTTTCGGATATGAAATGTTTTTACTAGGGAAACGTAGAATGTATAAAACTATGTTAGTTGTAATGAGCATTTGTGCTTACAGTTCGTGTAATATTTACTCGTTTAATGAATAACCACTACTGAGAATTGGGTAGGTTTCCACCCACTTATCAGGTATTCTACCGCAAAGCAGCAGTATTTGTTTTTTTTTTGTGTTCCGGTTTGAAGGGTGAGTGAGCCAGTGTAAATTACAGGCACAAGGGACATAACATCTTAGTTCCCACGGTTCCACCAACCTTATTGGCGATATAAACGATGGTTAATATGTCTTACAATGCCAATATCTATGGGCGTTGGTGACCACTTACCATCGGGTTCTCTCAAGATCATATCAAGAGACGAGATGTCTCAGTAGATAAAAAACATATAAATCTTGACAAGTAAGAAGCGGATTGAATCCAGGCAAGTATACTCTAGTTGCTTTATATAACTATGTATGTATTTACAGTGTATTTAATGATCTGCAGTTAAGTTAAAATAATTTATAAGAACAGTAAAGTAACAAAGAGCGTAAGTCACACAGTATCTATGTCAGAACTAAAACCGAGACGAGCATATGGGTCACCTGATGGTAAGTGGTCACCAACGCCCATAGACATTGGCATTGTAAGAAATGTTAACCATCGCTTACATAGCCAATGCGTCACCAATATTGGGATCTATGATTATATGTCCCTTGTGCCTGTAATTACACTGGCTCACTCACCCTTCAAACCAGAAACGACAATATTAATTACAGCTGTTTAGCGGTAGAATATCTGATGTGTTGGTGGTACCTACCAAGACGAGCTTGCACAAAGCCCTATTACCAAGTATTAGGAAAGAAAACTATATAAGTAGTACTTTTCCTCGTTTTATTATTACGTACCTTATAGGCTATATATATACACTTCATATGTTTTTGCCTGAGATTAATAAAGTTTATTAGGTTAAGAAAATTATTTATCGCCAAACAAAAACTTCGTAATCTTCAGACTGACTTATAAAAAACCCAATGTAGGTAATTAAAAGTAATTCGCACAAGCATAAATAATATTAAATAGTGTTAATCGACTCAGTAAAAGTAATTTACAAGAAATACAAAAAAATATCATTATAAATTATTTTATATATGTATTATTATTATATTGTCCTGTATAGAAGCAGATGAGATGCAGCGCTACCTAGCGAATTACAACAAAGTTTAAAAACCGCCATGAAAAAATAGATATAATATGTGCCAACTTTCATCTGGCTGAGTAATAGGTAATACGTTGACAAAGTCTATTAATCCCAAATAGACACATCAACATCTATTTTTACGTAATGGCTTTAACCGCTATCAAGCCTTTTTTCTTCTACGCTTTAAAATTAGAACTTCATTATTGAATTTATATATTTCGTTATATTATTTGACACTGGATTTGCACCATGATGGTTAGATTAAATTAAGTTTATCAGTTTTATTTAAAGGCGCAATGCAAACGTCGGATGGATTTCGAATAACATAGTTTCCAAGTAACCGATGTAGCAGCGCAAGGATAATTATTTTAAATGCGAAATAAATTTCGCTTATGTTGCTCAGTTTGTAAAGTAAATACAGTAGCCATTTAATAAATCTTTTGCACTCGACGCCCCCGCACGTTGCTCGCCATACGATATTAGGTCCAGGACGCACATATGAAAAATGGATTATGAATAATTCATAATTTAAATAACTTTGTTCGTGTGTATCAATCATTTTGCACAGGTATATTCAAAGAAATGAGCATAAAAAAAATATGTGTACAGTGTATTAAAAAGAGCATTCTAATATAAAAACATCTAAAATATTACACCCCGTCTTATTGCCTCTACTGGTGCCAGGAGGGCTGGTTCAATTTTCACCCAGAGAATCGGAATTGGGATTCAAAGGAGAAATGCTGCTAGCATTCTTGCCACCATTCCACGCGGTCACGATGTGTATAGTAACTATTTCTAATTTTTATTCGTATTTATTTAAGGCTTCAATGCAAATAAATTATGTTAATTAAAAAAATAAAAATTGTCATTTTATATAGATTTTGTATCTTGCCGGTAAGCGAGATGGCCCAGTGGTACGAACGCGTGAATATTAACCGATGATCGAGGGTTCAAACCCGGTGACGGAAAACATGGTGAGGAAACCTGCATGTGTCTAATTTCACTGAAATTCTGCCACATGTGTATTCCACCAACCCGCATTGGAGCAGGTGGAATAAGCTCCAAACCTTCTCCTCAAAAAGAGAGTGGAGGCCTTAGCCCAGCAGTAGGACATTCTCAGGCTGTTTAAACTATAAAATGTTAAGTTAAAATTAAAATTCTAATATATATAATTATATTTGCGTTATATTTATCCACTAGTCATTTCTTAAGCAAACAAACGACTCTTTAAACAAAAATTACTTGCCATGAGTTTTAAATGACACGTTGTGCATATTGTAATAAAAAAACTATTTTGTTTTAAAAAAACATACTGAATACTTAGTATACTTTCATACTATATAAGTATTAAAAAATATATATAGTATTTAAGGAACAATTGTAATCATTGAACTAAGCAATATCCGCCCAGATTAATGACAATGTTAATCATTAAGTATACCGTCTCAAATGATGTGCTAATTGTAAAAAAACTTTTGAAAGCTTATGATAATAATTCTACTAGCTCGCTTATCCATTACACCGAATACTGTTAGCATAATTCTTTAGCTTAATGTTGATATTTTTTTCTACAATTCTTTTTTGTTGTATAGAATTAATCATCTTCAATATTGTCGTTTCCAAACAAAGCGAATTTGAAACATAGTATTATAGTAATTTTACTTATTTTTCAATTATCACTTAGACGTCATATAAATTTGAAATTGTTTGAAACAATTTCATTTTTCACATTTATCACAATTTCACATAATTGTACCTAATAATTAAACAGATACTAAGCAAATATTATTAGCAATATACTAAGTAGAATTTACCTGTTAACTTTAGTTGTAAAATTAAAACAATGTATTTTTATTTTATTTTACAACATAAAATATTATTACATACTTAGGTCTAGAAACAATTTAATAAGCTTCCCACTTCTTAAATAAAGGAAATAACTATATGTACGTAGGTAACAATAATTAATAATTTTTAAAAATATAGCATGCTTAAAATATCGTTTTAAATGAAAAATATATGATTTCAAATTCGTCTAAAACGACTCGATTAGAGTAAAAGGTGGCAATATATTATACTTGATTCTATAAATTATTTAACTTACTTCGGTTTCCAGCCTTAAATTACTCTATAAGGCACTAAATAAAATATTTACGGTTAAGATAAAAGAATCGCTGCTGTGATTTCCTGTGGCTGCATAAATCTTACCGGGCAGTAGGACGGCGATAAATAACCGGACTTACAGTAAACCTTTGATTTTTTAATGAGTTTATAACTCTTATTTCGATGTTGATAAGGTTTAAAATTCAATAAAAATATCTGACATCCAATGTTTAGTATGTATTTTTTTACAAATGTATATATGTTTTTATAAAAGGCTATAAATCTGCTAAACTGTACATATTGAGTAAATTTTGAAGGGGTTATGGAACTACAACTGGACGTATAAGGGAGGGTCCATAAAATATGGTTTAATTTTAGAGTTTGTGAATTCCCTTCTTACGTGACTCTGGGTCTCTTGGGCAGAACTTACCCATTGCTACAATTTTATTTAAAAAAATATTAAGTGAGACTTTCGTTGTAATTGGTCAGGTACTTAGGTTGTTCTGTAAATCTTTAAACGAAACCATATATTTGGGACGTATTTTTTTATCTGTTTCAAGAGTTTCTGAATTATTGAGGTTTTATTTATCTTCTAAGCTTTTCATTTTAAAATGTTATAAAAAGTTAACTTTAAATAACATTACTTCTTTATTAAAACAAAAATAAGCACAAAAACAATATAAGATTTTTTTTAAAGATGAGGCTTATTTACGATTAAGATCTTTCTAAATACTTGTATGAAAAATATTATATAACACTTAATTTTTTACATTTATTCAAAACCTACTACTACAAACGTAAAATAAATGTTCTTAATATTAAAATAGCTTCTGGATGCAACCTACACCGGACCGAACTCACGGGTACTTAAATAAATAAAAGTCGAAACATTTTACTCACAATATATTAAACGTTAGAATTTCCTTCTTGTCCAATAAAAATGGCGGCGGCCAGTATCGTATCTCGCAGGAATACCGGCAGGCCGTAATAAGTCTGAGAAATAAAATAATTTCCAAGTGAAGTATACACACTAATGTTACTAATATTATAATACTCGCGTTCAAGATATCTACTCTAGTAACACCGGAAGATTTAGGTGGGCTTTGGAAAGGTTTATACTGTATGTCGCTAGCACAACATTAAAAAAACAAAACAATTGCACTTAAATTAGAAAAAAATATCGTTATGTTCGTGAAATATTTAAATGTTATTGAGCCAAAAACTTAACCACATAATTTATTTCCAAATTATTATACATGTGTATTGCACTGTTTAATATAAAGAGAATAAAGCATACACGTTTAAAATAAATTTTGATGTAGTTGTAGCTCAATAGGATGGTTCTTTTTGTTCTAGTTAGTCATAAAATAAGAGATATTCTTCTCTGTATTGTCTAAAAAAACACTATTGTTTTATTTCTAAAACAACATTCAGTGAGATGGGTCAGTGTTGTATAAAAGCGAAATGCGCGCGCGCAGCAGCCACAGCCGGCTCGTAAACAGCGGGACCACACGCGGGCGGAGGTGTGAAGGCAGCGGCCGCGCCCCGGGAGCCCGGCGCATAACTCACGGCCAGCGGGGCGCCTCGCCGGTCATTCATGCCTACCTGCATCGATGTATCGACACACGAGACACACTGTCTACATTGCACGGATTGTTTTTGTGAGATTAATTATATACTAGCTGATCAGAAACAGAAATACTATAACATTTTACCGGATTTCCTATATAAGTATATATACAATAAAAAAATATGGACAGTTTTTAAATTTGATAGAGGTGTCATCTCACCTCCAGATTTTTTTTTTGTTCGAAATTAATTTGGCCTATTATAAGAACCTAATTACAAGAGAGTTTATGCTCTTAATTTCAAAATTCGAAAGAAAACATTTTTTTTTACTGAACGAAATTCGTAATTCGTCTAATGGAGTACAATATAGTCCTTTTGTAGAAGTTTATTTTATCGCAAACATTTTAAAAATGTTAATAGAATCTAACAAAGAAAAAAACTCATAATTTGTATATAATATTTTACAGTATAACTAGATTCAATAGCAATTCTTGTTAAATAAAGCGTGTCATTTCGATAAATGCACATCTATAGTGCCGTTATAGGTTAAAAATTATAAATTAGCAACAATGATGATTCATTTCGCGTGTGAAATAACTTACTAATAACGGGGATCTTTCAATAGATCGTTAGGTTAGTTACTATTTGAAGATGTTGTTGAGTGAAATATCGATAACTAATTAAATTATTATAGGTTATATAAGAATATTTTTTGCTCATTGTTACAAATAATACCAGATTGTTGTGTACGTTTTTTTTAGTCTATTGTATTATTTTATAGTATGATTTAAAGCAAATGATTTAAAGCGTTATATAATTTAAAAGTCAAAGGTAGTTGACGAAATATAGACGTAGATAGTGATAATAGTATAATATCTTAATGAGTTCTAGTATAAAGTATACGCTTCATTCCTGCAATGCTATTCTGTAAGAACTCACTTCATTACTCACTCGTTGAAATGACTTATGGTGATATACTATTTTGATGCGTTTATTCTCGAAATGTTATAATTATTATGGTCAATGTCGCATATTACCTTCTTACATTTTACGTTTTTTGCGGTGAGCTTCGAGTTCGTTCTTACAGAATAGCCCTACAGATGTCGCTAAAAATGTTCTGTATATTATATATATATTATAGTACAGCATTATTATATAAAAGTTGAAACCCCAGAACTTGTTTGCTCACTTGTCCAAGACTTCGCGCATAACAGTTTATGTGGTTTTTAACTCTTGTATCATTTATATATAAAAGTAGATAGAATATATAATATGGTTTAGTGGCCTTTGAATATCAATCTAATAATTATTTAAACTTTAACCGACTTATTTATAAACATTGTTAAGCCGATGATTAGATAAACAATGATGTGTCTTCATTCGAACGTCAAATCAATAATGACAGAAAGATCGAAAATTAGTGCAAGTAACGCCGTAAGTAAGGCCGTAAGTATTTATTGGTATATTTATTATGCTTTTTCTTTTTTAATCTTCCGATATTGGACATGGTTGAAATAAATACGGTTTATATTCTCAGTAGACATTAAGTTTTGTTTTGTATTTTTCATTTTACTGTTACAGTTTTAAATTAACAAATATTTTTTTCTAATAAACGATTCGTTTAAATTTTACACAGAGATTTTCGAGTCATCTTGCATTTGTATAATTAAAATGCTATTGTTAATTACAGCCTGTCTCACATGCGTGAGGAGACGGGCATCACTAATAATTAACCTTTGCGGTACAACGCCAACGCGTCCTAAAAAGCACATCGTTACACACCCAAAACTAATTCATCGGAGAACCGTAATTTTCATAAGTACCATTTAAAACATCTCGTTACCTCAACTTTGTAATCCTGTATAAGCGCAGCTCTCACGTATTACAAGAGTTAAAAGCCGCGAATTATAATAATGAGAAATAACCAATTGCACGAAGCTCACGTCAAATCGGGTTAACTCATGTTGAGTTATGAATGTTGTCTTTTTTCGAGTTTAGGGGAAATTGCGTTTTACGATGAGACTTAACGGCCCTATTAGTGGCCAAATGGCGCCGTAGAATTCGTGAAAGAAATCAAATTAACGATAACGATGCACGCTAGCTACCGATACTTAAATAATGGGTTGCGTCTAATTCGTAACAGGTAAATTGTGGGATGCCTCGCGCGTGGTCGTATTAGACGTGTCATTAGGGCAGCGTTTCCGTAGAGTGTGGACCCTAACAATTATGTTTGCCCGAGTTTGTTCAATGTTGATTACATAAATTTATGTTCCGATCGAACGGAACGGAAGAAAATTTTTAATGTTAACATAATAGCCCTAAAATCAAAAGCGGTAATGAATTTATCATTTTCGCTTCGTTTCTTAGCTTTTTGTTTAATAATAATGTTTTAGGCAAAATTTCTTTAATAAGTTAGAAATAGTATGATGTAAACTCATATCTGATAAATTATATCTAATTATACATTTACTGCAATAATTATTAAGCTAAACATTTATTTTGACTAAGCGTATAATTCGCAATGATTATATTTAATGAAATTCTATGCCATAAGAATACGGCTCGACTTTTAATTGGACGATTAAGATCGTTAAAAAATATTCAGCACACTACACACTGAACTCATATGTACAAAAACTAACTTTTTAATTTTAGTTCGTATAATATAAGCCTTCAATACAATATAGTATAGCAGGTAGTTTTACTTTTATGTCATGCTAGTTACTAAAATAGGAATTATCATGTTCATATAATGGTTTTTCTACAAGTGTGGGCGTGATTGTGGAGACGACACGTGAATGATACATTGTATGAACTAAGCGAAACCGACGAGCTTTAAACAAAGCGCATTAAAGCGAGGTTTGCTTAGTTTCGTTAGAACTGCCATTTAATTTTAATAAATAAATATGAAAAAAGTAGCTGTTGAATAGATTGTTTAGTAACCGGATGTAACGTTTTGTTTCGGATCGCGGAGCTAGGTTGCGCGCGCGCATGTTCTCCCTAATCAAATAGGAGCAACTTCCGTTTCCGATTTAGATGATATTAATAATATGTATTTTCGTAATATGGTACACTTTTAATCCCTTCACTAAAACAGGATCAGGGAAAATTACGAGTCAAAAAAAACTAATAACGTTTTATTGGCCGAATCGGAATTTGAACCAGAACAGCGTGATCTGCAGCATTATTAGCTAACCGGCACCTAGACCAATGAGGTTGTTACCTTTTATTAGTGAAGTTTATGAGTAGATAACCATCTAATAAGGGAAATTGATTTATGCCTGACGAACCCTATCTGTTATTATCGAATTATTGTTTGATATGACGCATGAAGTAAAAGCTAGATAGCCTGTTAAAGTTCTTCTTTTGAAGACAATGTGTGGAGATTATTCGACCACGCTGATCCAATACAGGCTGGTGGATACACATTTGACAGATTTTTTTCCTGCATACTCATATGAAGATTCTTATGATGTTTTCCTTTACCGCAGGTCACGAGATAATTTATAAGCACAAATTAAGTATTCAATTCAGTGGTGCTTGCCCACGCTGGAAACTGCAATATTCGGTTAGGATGCATGTGTTCCAATCACGAGGCCATCTCCGCTTTTGCTATAATGAAAATACAAAGTTTTGTTTATTTAAAGTTTAATATTAGCGTGTTTTAGCATGCGATGGGAATGTTTTGACGTTACGGGCTGTCGCGCGTGCTTTGAACTCGTCGGTTTGTTCCGGTTGCGTGGCAGGTTGAAGTCACATGTCACTGACGCAGTCGATCTCCGTGTCAGAGTGGAATCATTTTATTTTATGTCCAAGCTGTATGAAATATTTTATTTCCTAGAATAATAAATTTCGTATATTATTTATCAGGGTGGTATTACGATACCGATATTGTATTGCATTGGATATGATTTATATATCAATAAAAAAAATCTAATGATTCATTTACAGATAGGACGATGGACGGACAGACAATATTATTTTTAGTGTGTTTCAACATTCAATATATATCCCATTACAATATCATACATAGTGTCTATGTGAGAATAGTCATATTTCTACTTGTAATATTAGACCAAAATGATTTGATACTAGTATCTGTCAATTCGTAGAGAAGAAGAGCACTGCATCCATTTAAAAACGTTGTTTATTTGTATTTATCAAGATAAAATGTTCAATAATCTGCTCAAAATACCTGTGCAAATTTGATTTCATCGGGTGATGAAATGTTTTTAAATAAAAAAAAAAGATACACATCGGTTATTGAGCCGAGCATAACCAATGCCAGTAACGAATCTGTTAGGATACTTATAAGAAAGCTCGCCTTAAAGTCATAAAACGTATTTTAACATCCATCCGATAATCAATCTAACACGTCATAACTTTGACATCCAGTCTGCCTGGACATAACTTGAAATTAAAGTTCAATTCTACAAAAATATATCTTATTATCAAATATATATGATTTATTTTTTAATAACACAGTTTCGAGATAAATAAAAATAAATCGTAAGACCACTGACCAAATGAGTCTCAATATAAACATGTTAATTCACAATAAAATTGTGGTTTTTTGAGTACAAAGATATGGAGTTTTGTACAAATTGGTAAAATTTGTTCAGTCATGTGATCGTGTGACTGTTAAAACTATAAAAACTATTTTTACATGTCCAATATTTTTGTAGAAACAATGGTTTTAACTTTTTAATAATTTATATAATAACTTTTATTCTATCTATACAAGTAAGTTGAAGATATTTTGTAAAGTAGAAAATGTCACTGACACGACCTTGTGCTATTTTTCTACTTTAAAAAAAAACTGACAGCTCATTTATAAAATGGCGTAAGGTCACTTCTATTCTTATTTAAATCGAAACGCGAGCGCATGATGAATATTAATCTGATTACGATCGATCGAATGGCAGTGTGGAATGTATCATAAAAATATTTATAGATATAAAAAAGGTATAAAACATTTTACAAATGAGACCGGCACGTGAAAAAACGCAACATCATCGTGTTGTGTGGCGTGCGGCCGGTCACCGCGGTAACCGCAGTCTGAAATACTTAAATTGTGTTTAATGATTTGGGAGGCAGGTAATTACACAGTAATATACAATTTCTAAATGTCTACGTTAATCTTTATCTACTCATACTTATTAAAAAAGGTAATATTTTTCTTATTTAAAAAAAGCTTTATTTTTAATCGAGTTCTATGAGAAAAGGTCAGTGTAGAGGTGACATTAAAAATTGTATAACCTTAAAAATTCTAACGCAGCATCCTAATTACCGATACCTGACAGGTGTTAGACTTAAAACTTGAGTGTATCGTCCAAGTTTGATAAATCACAGCACGAATGTTTTGATTTATGAAGCTACGGTTGATGCCGGTCTGTCTCATCATACTCGAGTGACTTATGACCATATAATAAATAAAGTAATATAACTATGTATATGTCTATATATTTTTTGTTATTTATCTCATTGTTGCGATTTATTTATACAATATATGCTATGGCCGTTATGTGGACTGCATATGACACTGCCGATATATATTTACATGGTATATACACATATCGATTGATGGTCTCGTTGGTCTAGCAGCTAGCGTTCAAGCACCAGGTCGGGCCAATAAAAAGTTATTCAGTTTTTTTAGTCCAGCGCCTGAACCCCCCATGGGTATTGGTACTGTAAATACTATTTATAACCATCTCTTACATTGTCGATGCGCTATCAATCCTTGGAACTAATATGTAGTAATTACATTGGCTCACTCACCCTTCAAACCGGACACCAATATGCGATGAGTGGGTGAACTACTCAGTGTGGCTTAAAGCCGGCTGGCTTAAATAAGCATAAAATATATAGTCTTACCACCAAGTGGAATAGTTCCGTCAAAATAATCTGACGATATATGAATGTATTTCACTTGAATAAAATATGCTATCATGTTTGTACACTTGGGTTTCATAGTCATGCATATTTGCTTACTTCATGACTCGGGAATATAAAGCAGTAGCTATTACGTAAGTTGTAAATCTTACGAGGTGGAATGCGGCTTATTTCAAAGAACTCAATCAACGTTCAATCATAGCGAAGTGAAACATATCGAGATACCTACATATCGATATAAGTCAGCAGATGACGTTTAAAAATATCGATTCGATGATGCGAGTAGAGGACTCCGACATTAGCCAGATCGCGCTTTAACCCTTGACTCGTAAACCTTAGTTAGCTCATTTATAAAAAAATAGGGTGACTATAAATACGATTAAAACAGGATAATTTCATTTTCTTAATTTTTCGGCACATATTATACATATATTTCAAGAAAAAAAAATTAAATAGAAATACAAAGAAAATTTATAAAATTTTTGTATTTTGTATTTATATGTGTTTTATATGTATATATATTTTTAGATGGCAAACTTTAATTTCTTGCGTTAGAAATAATATTGTGACCGAGCCACCACTTTATACGAGACCATTGCATTTATTGATTGGCGGTAGGAAAAGCTCACTTCGACTACCTACTTTCTACATGCAACAGCTCGTTGGTCTAGTGAGTAGCTTATCTACTAGTACTATTACTACTACTCATGCTTCGAGGTCCTGGGTTAAAATCCAACAATTCAAAATTTTTGGATTGCGCAAGATTACTACATTTTCTAATGCTTGATTTGTGCTTATTCATCGCGTGCTTTGTGGTAAAGGAAAACAACGTGAGGAAACCTGACTTTGTCTGATAAACATCAGCCACGTGTATACCCACCAACAGGCATTGGTAGAACGTGATAAGTTCTAAACCTTTTCCTCAAAAAGGACAGGACGTCTTAGTTCATAGGACATTTACAGACTTATGCTTTTTAGCTTCAAATAATAAAGATTGATATGAAGAAAGCGTTGGGCTCAATGTATATTGGCGTTCATAAAGACTACGCCGTGAATAATTGGAAACAGCATATAATTTTACATACACATATGGTAACACTAAAATGAATGAATAAATGTACATCTTCATCGATTAGATAGTCCGCGATGCAGATTGATGAAGCGGTGTCTTGAAAGGGGGGCATCCCTCCACAGGTGCGCGCGCGCAACCAGCGCATTTGTCACTGTAGCCGGTGATTATTCATTTCATTGAAACATTAAAGCGTCGAAAACTAATCACTTTGACTAATGGAGCCCCCCGTCGTCACATCTAAAGTTTCACACGAAGTGTAAAATGCCGACACGCTGACCGACCGTTTAGATAAGACTAAAGCATAGATATATATCTATCGTATATAAAATGTATATTATATTGAAGCTGTAAAAGATCGTTATAAACTTTTTTTTTTAAATTATTTTACGTCGATACTATTTAAAGGCTATATACAAATATTTCAGTTTAGTCCAATGGGTAATAATAGTATAGCATGATAATCGCTTACATTAAAAGGCAATATTTTAAATTCTCTTATACATATATATTAAATCCAACATGGCGGATATGACATGCAAAATACGCCAAACGATAAAAATAACAAAAATGTGGCAGTCACGGGATGCGCGGCAGATGTGATACATCGAAATTAATGGTTATAGAAGGAACCTATAATTAAAAAAAAAAAACTAATAAATAAATATGGAGTAAAATAAAAAAAAAGATTACTTAAAATAAATATTAAATTATAAAGAGATTCCTTTGTTAAAAATTGATTATATTGTTAAAGCTGTGTATTTATGCTTTAACATCTCTCATTTTATAATTATATTCGAAAAAGTAAATTTAAAGAAATTGCAAAAATATTATAAAAATATGAAATTAAATAAACGAAAATACTATGATAATAAATGAATAATTTTTTATATTTTATTAAAAAAAATAAGGAAATAAAATCTCTTCAAATTAGAAGATATATATTAAGTAGACGCAAAACAAACTTAAATAAAAAACCCGCTTAATTTCCTTTACCGGTTCTTCGGCTCAAGCATGAGTTGTTTCTATCCCGGTGTTTATATAACCGGTGGTAGATTTTGGACAATCAATAAGCAGTTATGTCTATATTTATTTGGCACTTACACATAATTCAGTGTTTACACTCCCGTTCAACAAAAACCCCATGCAGTTGCAATAACCCGTCACACGAAGAACTTCGTATATCATACCGACGAGTGACGAGTTCAGTGATGTGGCCTGGTAATAACAAATGCAAAAACCTGGTAATATCAAACTCTAAAATAGTAGAGAGAGACCCCAAAGTCAAGGACAACACGTCTCTAGAGACTACAAGACAACTATATAAATAAATAATATAATTCTTAATGAATACGAACCATCATTTTGAAATTATGGAAAATTGTTACGACATGAGGACACCTTGCACTAATATCCAGGCATTCGTTTTAGATTTGAGTGTATATTTCTAGCATCATAGCGTCGTCTTTTCATAATAGAACAATAGAACTGTTCTTACTAAACAAACAGCAAAAAAAATATTTTCGCATAAATTTTGATTAGCTATGTCCGAATGTTTTTACGTTTGTTTCACTTTCATGTCATAACATAATGTGGGTGAAAATCTACATACATTGTCACGCTAAGAGTCAAATGAAAATATATTGTAGATAAAACGAAATAAAATTAATAAATACACACCTCACGTGTTAAAAGAAAACAGTTTTAAGATTTTTCTAACTTCGGTAATGTTAAAGACAAGGTTTATGTGATGGCGCGTACGCAGTCTCAACAGCATAACCTGCAAAAAAGTACCCATAAACAGTCCGTTTATGATGGCAAATAAAGCTGGCCATCTTCCCTGTAGTCCCGTAGTGAATTATTGCTTTATTGCTTCAGAAATATTTCACAAACAGAAAATATTTTATGATTCTCCACTTAAGAACCGCCATATATCATTTTAAGCCATAGATAATAAAATTCGTAAGTCGCCACGGGCGAGACAAAGGTTGTACGGCCGGTTGCAATCCGACGGATCTAAATTAATAACATTTCGAATATTTTAATGTAACATGAGCACTATCTCCTAGAATGTACTTAAAGCTCTGTAAGTTTATTTTTATGGAATACCTAAAAAGAAAATATTTAGTTAGACACAGGCAAAACATTAACACGTTAAAGAACAATGTCCATTCATTCATGTATTGAACCTCCATGTTCTGTACATTTGTTAAATCTAAATTGTTTTTTATCGGCACTAAAACCAAAACACTAGTATTTTATATAATTATGTTTTGAATATTTATTTGAAAAACATAAACACACTCGAGGCATTTCGCATCAGGTCCGAGCAAACATAAAATTGGAATAGTTAATGCTCGAAGAAATCGTTAAAACGAGTGAAGACTGTAATTGGAAGACATTAAACGTAACCAGGATTGTTATATTGTTATAGCTTACTCTTAAAAACCTTTACTGTAGGCATTAGTCGTCAGTATTTACTCATATGTTACAATGTTAAATTCGATAAGCGTATGTTAAATGATATGTTTAAAATTAACCATAGATTCAATCGTTCTTACAAAGAGTCTTTTTTTGTCTTTCATAATATAACGTAGTACGTTAAGACAAAAAAGAACAATTTTAGGTCCTTTTCCATTTTCGTTGTTTTATATGTGTGATTTTCTGTAATGTATTTAAGGTATATATAACAAATTCCTTTTAAACTGAACAAAATAAGTGCATAGATTTGATCTTACTTCATAGTAGAAATCAACATTTTAAGTTAACATTAAACTATACTAGTTATAACGCGAACAATTTTAGAGTATCTTTAAGAATCACCTTAGAATAGAAACTTCGGTGGAATTCTCTGCGATGTTGGAATGAAGGAAATAATGAAATGCTCTTAAGTTTCAGATAATTACTAAACATTATTGAATAATAATTATTCACCTATATATATTTGTTTTATGAGACACGTGTATCATAAAACCTATATATAACCAATAGGTACCTATGTAATAATATAATACTTTAAAAATAGAATCATTTTACAGTATCTTATTACATAATCTATTCTTTTTATGGAATACATAAATTATGAGTCTTTATCATCCGTAAAAGCGGTTAGAAAAGTTTAATAACTTCCTGATATCGATACTGCTCGATTAGGAGATTTTTGTTATTATTATAACATTACGCGTTAAATTAGGGTCACGGTCAATATATTGAAATAATTGTTTGTTTATAGTCTTGGCCCTTGAGGAATCTTTTTAAAAGAGTGAGGAGATTTTAACAAGGCGATTTTTTTTTTTTATAGAATAGGAAGGTGGACGAGCATATGGGCCACCTGATGGTAAGTGGTCACCAAACGCCCTTAGACATTGGCATTGTAAGAAATGTCAACCATTGCTTATAGCCAATGCGCCACCAACCTTTGGAACTAAGATTTTATGTCCCTTGTGCCTGTAATTACACTGGCTCACTCACCCTTCAAACCGGAACACAACGATATCGAGTATTGCTGTTTTGCGGTAGAATAGCTGATGAGTGGGTGGTACCTACCCAGACGAGCTTGCACAAAGCCCTACCACCAGTAAATGCGCACTTGTAAAGAAAAAAAAAACTTGTAAAAAAGAAATAAAGTTGCGTCACAATATATTTTACAAAGATAATATGTACGTTCAGAATAATATTGATTATTTTGATAGGAACAATATAAATCATTAAATAAACAGAAGAAGTAAAGATAGAGAAGAGAACAATAATCACAACAACAAACAACAAAAATTATATCATCAAGTTTCTGATTACGCGAAAATAGTGCATCCTTTCTGGGGCAAAGTTTTTGATTTTATAAATAATAAAATATAATTTTGATTTTTTCAAAATTTAAATTTAGCAACTTGTGCGTTATAGTCTAAAAACCGATAACAATTAATATCCATGCAAATTTCAAAAACATTTCAAACGATCTCATATGTTTAAAATGTTTCTTAAATTGTCAGTATGACTCAGTATGACTTCAAGGTTATTGTTTATTCTATTTACTTACTTTAAGGCTAATATTGTTCGTCGTTATTCAAACGCTCAGTGACATCGTCACTTGTATCCAACTGTTCAAAGTTGATTTATTATCGGTAATAAACAGAAGAAATTCCCAAAAAATACGTGTTAGACCAAGGACAAAAACACATGTTTACAGCGCTAGAGAAAACAAATATAGTCGCCAAGTTGATTCGGCTCGCCCCGTGAGCTTGTCGAAAACAAAAGAAAGGGCCCATTTCGTTCCACAAGCGACTTAACGCTACAGGAACAAAGTTATAATTGTAATTTTTTTTCACCAAGCAACCATGCGTCAACTTCTCAGAAGGTTTGAAGGACATCACTTAGGTGATCCTGTTATTCTTTAACTGAATTAGTGTATCCATTATGAAGGTGGATCTTGTGGCGCGTCAGCTCATCAGGATTTTTTGGCATTTATGATACGGTACATTGACAAATTGCAATCGTTATGGTTATCATTTATATTGTCGCACAAAAAGAGTTCAATGCAAAACGAAAAGGTATTCAAGTATAATTTGGATACATTTTAAATATATTATTTTTTGTACATATATACTTAAATTATTTGCGATATGTGATAGCTGAGATTTAAAAATAAGTCATTAATCGATAAAACTAAAAAAAGAATGGTTAAAAACGCGAATCCTGATGCTATATAATATTTTTGAAATGAAAATATTATATAGCATCAGGATTCACTTTAAAATTAAAAATTTTTTTTAGGAAAAAAACAATCAAGGTTCGTTAAAACCATTTTTATTGCCTTCTAACTAATTGATAGCAATATCGATTATGAAAATTCTATTCGAATAAAAATATTTGGTGGTTAAAATGTGCAACTGGCATTCAAAATTCGTATAAAATTAACAATCTCAGTAATGATTGCTTGGGCAGCAATTCAAACAGGACACTACACCAAGCATTCATAATGTATTAACTCGCTAGTAATTTTTCAGCGGTGGCAGCACCGGAAGTGCACCGGCGGCAGCGCCTTTTTGTTTCTGCTGGCCCGTCTCTGATGGCTTTCGGAAGCGAGGTCGCCGTTCGACCGTCCACCAATATTTCACTCGGTGATTTATTAAATGACGTCTCGGTTTTTCGTCCATGCAAATAGTGAACGTTATTAAGGCAATACCTGGCAACGATAAATTAATAAAAAACTATTATTTTCAATATATTATTAACGAGCGATGAATCGACGTATTGAGAGTTTAATGTTGGTACAAAATATATTTAAATAATGTCCTCGCATCCGATTTTAGCCACGATGGCCAATCCCAAGAGAGATCAGCCAACTGCGTAGGAGATATTATAGTGCACCTGTGTTTGCGCAAAGACAGGTGCACTCTCTCTTCCCTCACTCTCATAATCCGATAGGACGGCAATTCGACACGACCGGAAGGAGTTCAGCGCAGGATCTACGGCTTTATGTGCTTTCCGCGGCACGGGACTGCACACGCTTCTAACTTCCAGACTCCGGGATGCTACTGAGATTTTTCTGACTGAAAATTCAATAACTTTTTACTGACCCGACCTGGGGACTGACCTCCGGGTCTGTGGCCTTACATCAAGCCACTTGACCAACGAAGCAGTCATATATATATTTATTTACTATGCTAAGTTGTAAATAAAATCATCGAAATCAAACGTTTAAAGTGAAAACATTAATATAATTTCGGTTACATACAATAATATTTATTGATATTTCTCACATCTGAAACAATTCGTTTCCGTGAGAAGTTATGCCCTTGTCTTACAATGAAACAGAATATCATTACGCTATTACACGTAGGTAGTGCGCGTCCAAAATAAACGTACGTTACTCCGTGAGAACGTATTGTTTCACGGCATGTAATCTGCTATATTAACGACACTGGACTTGTAATACTAGACGTCATGTATGTCGTGATTACAAGTTATCGTTTTCATTGGAACGACCTCTTTTTATAAAACGTTTCATCTTTTAATTCTAAACGCAAACAGTTGTCAACAGTTATGTTTTTTTAGTGTTCGCTCAGTTGTCGCCTGTCGGAATTCGACCAAATCAATTATTAACAATTTGAGGAAATCGTATATAAATTTGCATAAACCGTAAAGTCAATTTATAAAAAATAAAACAGATTGACAAATAAAGGATAAAAAGGTACTGAGCTCATTTGTCTTTTTTATTTATATTATAAATATATTTTACTATCTCTCGCTAGGCTCGTCAATATATTATAAATATATTGACGAGCCGGTTGGCGTGGTTGGTAGAACACTTGCCTTTCACGCCGAAGGTTGTGGGTTCGATTCCCACCCAGGACAGACATATGTGTGCATGAACATGTCTGTTTGTCCTGAGTCTGGGTGTAATTATCTATATAAGTATGTATTTACAAAAGAAAAGTAGTATATGTAGTATATCAGTTGTCTGGTTTCCATAGCACAAGCTTTGTACAATCTTAATTTGGGATCAGATGGCCGTGTGTGAAAAATGTCCCAGGATATTATTATTATTATTATTATTATTATTATTTAGATAAACGTTCAGTTTATTTTATGTGTTCGACCAAATCAATTATTAACAATTTGAGGAAATCGTATATAAATTTGCATAAACCGTAAAGTCAATTTATAAAAAATAAAATAGATTGACAAATAAAGGATAAAAAGGTACTGAGCTCATTTGTCATTTTTATTTATATTATAAATATATTTAGATAAACGTTCAGTTTATTTTATGTGTAGGTTAAATTTGGTAACTGAATCTTATGCCAATTAACTTTTTGATGGTGACAATTCAATCTAATTTACGATTTTTTTTGAGTTTGTTTTTAATTTTTTTTTTATTAATACATGTTTCAGTAAAGTCTTTGTCATGCTTGAAAATAAGTTTTTTTTGTTAGTGGCAATTGGGCAGGTGGTACACTACTGGTGGTAGGGCTTTGTGCAAGCTCGTCTGGGTAGGTACCACCCACTCATCAGATATTCTACCGCAAAACAGCAGTACTTGGTATTGTTGTGTTCCGGTTTGAAGGGTGAGTGAGCCAGTGTAATTACAGGCACAAGGGATATAACATCTTAGTTCCCAAGGTTGGTAGCGCATTGGTGATGTAAGCGATGGTTAACATTTCTTACAATGCCAATGTCTATGGGCGTTGGTGACTACTTACCATCAGGTGGCCCATATGCTCGTCCGCCTTCCAATTCTATAAAAAAAAAAATCAAACATTGAGAAATAAATCTTGATTAAGTCTCATTAGGAAAAAAAATTGAGAAAAGATATTTTGCACATAGTATGCAACAAATATGATACAGAAATAATTCCTTAAAACGCGCATCAACAAGTAAAAGTTATTGTGTAATACATTCCAAAACGTTTACATTAAGAAAGTTCAGGTAACACAAAATATCGTCAGTTAACAGGCGTAACACCGACCATAACTCAATTAAAACAAGGGCTCATTTAAAATTACAATCTTAATAACACGCACGCACCGCCGCGCTCCGCTACCTGGCTTGCGTGATGAACACGTTTCGCTAGAAGGGACATGATTTGGTTGAACTTTTTAACACATAATATGTATACCAATTATAGTGTTATTAATTTGTTTTCCGTCGATGTGACGTCGTGTTATATATTTTGTATACTTAAGTAGTTTCTAAATAAAAAAAATTTAAAGTATATTTTAAATATATTCACTAGTTTTGGTTTTTTTTTTTGCAATGTTTTCAATGTTTTTTTTTTTTTTATTTTAAAGGTAGGCGGACGAGTATGGATATGGGTCACTTGATGTTAAGTGGTCACCATTGTCAATAGACATTGGCGATTAAAGAAGTGTTAACCATTCCTTACATCGCCAATACGCCACCGACCTTGGGAACGAAGATGTTATGTCCCTTGTGTCTGTAGTGGCACTGGCTCACTCATCCTTCAAAACCAGAACGCAACTATACTAAGTAATGCTCTTTGGCGATGGAATATCTGATAAGTGGTACCCAGGCACGCTTGTACAGAGCCCTACCACTTAGTAATAAATGATACCTACTAAAAAACCTTGACAAAAAGATGTCTGTTTTTTTATTTCGTTTTATTACACATTTAGAAATTCTGACGTTGTTTTTTTATTTTAAAATCATTCAGTTCCATCTTCGCTTAAAACGGAGTGCATACCCAATGTTCAAATATATAAAATATTAAATAAATACTTTATTGTTTTATACAAAGTCAGGAGGGATAGCTGAATATCCTTTAAAATATTTAAAAATATACAAACTATTTATAAAAAATATTTATGTTTTATATTTTTGTCTCTAGAATTACAAGCGTACAAATATTATTTTTAATTTATATTAAATTAATAATGCCGCTTCTGTTGTATTTAAATCAACTAGTACCTACTTAGATAAAAATTTACGAGATGCGTTACTTGGTGCCGGTAATTAATGAAATATCGTAAATAACGCATTCCGAGTCGACGTGACGAGTTCAACGATTAACTTGATGATCAATCACACTGGCCCTTTAGCCCTACTCTAATAATAAAACAAAAGACTGTTTTACGAACAATTACACTTATTAAAGTTATAATCTACTTTTTAATTATTATTTTTTTGGATACAAACAATAAAATGATGTAAATTAAATATTACAAGCAACCTAATAACCGATGATGATATCGTACTGACTGTGTGGGAGTATAAACATACCAACTTGCTGATGTCAACTTGCTGACTCCGCTGCTACTGAGTATTTCTCGATAGAAAAACTCAATAGCTTTTTAATTGCTTAAACCTAGGACTTTAAGACATGTAGCCTTATGACAAAGCCACTAGATCAATAGGTAACAAGTCAAGTCAATAATTAATATAAGTAAAATAAAAAAATTGAAAACAAGAATATAAAAATAATTTTACCTTTATTTTCATTACTTAAAAATCTCAATAATATATGATGTCCGTCACGGCAGAGTTTATTGTAATCTCTATATTGATATTATTTGTTATTTAATACGCATCTAGTCTTACTATGGCTCGATTTATTGAGATTAAGATAGTATTACTAATGTTGCCAGGACAAAATAAAAATAAAGAAACATATAAATACTTCTTGGTGAGATTGTTTATATTATATGTGACGTGTTAACTTTGTTATTCAAATGTGAAGGTCAATAACACACTAGTGAAGGTCGAGATAATCCTAACGTTAAGTGATATTTAAGTATCATAATAATCCTTAATTTATAACATGTTTAGACATTAAATGTTTAAATAAATCATATAATTCGTTAGCTTATAATTACTAAATAGTACAATAAAACATTTAAGGCTATTAAATATTTTGATATTTCAATTTCAATCCAAAACATGTTTTATTATAATAAATTTATATCGAAAACGTAACCTACATTTGACTTTAATTGATGTTGAAATATTTTTTGAGAATAGAATAAAGGCTTAATTCCTTCGCTCCAGTACAGATTGTTGCATATATGCGGCAGAGTTACATCCGACACTTGCAGGTTTTCTCATGATGTTTTCCTGCACCGTTGAACCCAATATTATTATTATAGACACAAATTAAGCACGATGAAGAGTCAGTGGTGTTTGCTCAATTTGAACCTGGTACCATCCGTTAATATTGGATCATCTCGGCTCTTAAATTAATAAAAATGCTATATATTTATTACTCCTTTTACTGATTTTTTTTTATTTACAGTTAATAGGCAAGCGTTTGACCGTTGACTTGCCTGATCTTAAGCATAGTCACGGTCAAGGATGTAGCAGGCCTGCCCAGAAGGAACCCGTTTACCCTGAATTTGAAGACACCAACGTTGTACTTATCAGGAAATATGGATTCAGACGATAATAGTGTACTTAGAGGAGACTAAGTACAAAATAATTAATCATATTATTATTAATAATGAAGTTTTTAAGGAATTATATCAACAGAATAAGTTGAATCACTCACAAAAATGTGTCAGCATGGAATTATAAAAGTAAATGAACAAGATAGATATAGCATTTATGATCTTGAGGTTAGCGAGGTAATGATGGCGTACGAAATTGGTTTTTATTTCTTAAAGTTTGAAGTAAGAATCTTTTTGCGAGGTAGACGATAAGATTTACATGTATTCAAGTAGAAGTAGTTAAGTAGTAATTGATTTTTAAGTTTATTTTAAGTGAAGTAATTTTAATAAGTGTCATTCGAATTTAGTAGTTGAGATCTTTAGTTCAATCAAGATAGGCTAAAACTTGTGCATTTAAGTAAATCATGTTAGTCCAAACGTGTCTATTATTGGCTATGCCCACCAACTTAACCGAAAAAAGAAACATTTTTAATCTGCTTGTTAAGTTCCACGCTAAATAACTTGCTACTTATTACAAATTAATTGTTTACATGTATTAAATAGCTTATAATTTAGTTAACTACTCAAATACTTAATAGGTGTAAGTCAGCCTTTGCCATTCGATGCCTCACTGTTCGTCTGTAAAAATAAACAAAAAAACTGCATTTATTTAGTTGCAAATGGCATATTTCTGTGTATTTTAAAATAAGCTGGTAAAGTTATTGAATCTAATAATAATTTATTTCAAGTTATCAATTCGTTAAAGTATTAAATTGAAAAAAAGTCCATTCAGTGTTTCAAATTATCCGTGGCTAACTTTGAAGCGTGAAAGCAGGATGAACAAACTAATAATACAAAAGGTCGTATGTTACTTTACAACAGAGGATACAAATTGATTATATACTTGTTTTGTTAATATAACATTTATATTTTTCTCGTCCCCTTGTTTTTATAGTGACTCATTCAATAAAAGCATCGGTTTTTTCTGTGAATAAATTCTAATGAAGCTTGGCAGTGTTAATACTTACGTGGTTCGGAAAGCACGTAAAGCCGTTGATCCTGCGCCTGAACTCTCTTTGGTCGTGTCGGTTTGTCATCATATCGGATTAAGAGGGTCAGGGAAGAGAGAGTGCACCTGTGTTTACACACACACTTGTGCACCCCACCACCATGACCTAAATCGGTCAGGAGGACATCAACATCAATGTATAAAACCATAAATAAAAAATATAGTAACTAAGTTTTTTTTAAAGTTTCAAATTGTTACATAATACAACTACATTATTACGACCTTTTTCAATGCAGTAGCGTAACATTTCTATTTATTATGTCAATATTTATTCTTATATTTTAAGTTATTACTATGTATATATGTTTATCTATGTTTGCGTATCTATAACGAATGTTCGAATCGTATTTGTGGATCCACTCCATGAGACAAACGGTTGTCTGACGTAAGATCTCAAAATAGTATTAGGAAGTTCAATTTTTTTTCCAAATCACAAGGTATACTTTTTTTTTTATATTCGCCGGGAGGGCATATGACTCTACTCCACCTAATGGTAAGTGGTAGTAGAGTCCAAACGCGACGACAGCCAGTGCAGACGGGAAAAACGTTCTGCACTAGCCGCCTTCGCCTTGCCGGCCCGCAAGATGCCTCTTCACGCCTCGTTTGAAGGAACCCGGGTTGTAAGAGGAGGGGAACACGTGAGCTGGTAAGGAATTCCATTTTTTGGAAGTGCGACAAAGAAAGGAGTTGCCAAATTTCTTTGTTCGCGATGGAATTGATGTCACAGTTAGGCGATGACATCGAGAACCAGCTCGATAATTATTATATAATTTAATTGATAACTTCTAAGCGATTATATTATGTAAGAAAAGAAAATGTGATATTTATTTGATTAATATTTGTTAACATTTTTTATGAGATTTTATGATTGCAGATATTTATATGCTCCACCTACAAATATAGTATATTATATTTTTGATAATGAATTAATTGACTTTATGTAAATTAAAATGATAATTGTGTTGGTTATCATATTCTTATAATTATGCATGTGTAAACTACTAGACTAGACTATTATATAAAAACATTTTATTTTTCTTAAAATAATTCTTTTACCCAGGAAATAAGACTCCATGCTGTGTTTCATTTAAGCCCAAGCAACGGTTATACAAACAAAATATTTTTCTACAAATCGTTGGTACGTTAGGCATGTACAATAATCATATTTTTATTATTATTTGTAATCGATGTATTTATAAAGTTCCATGCAATTAATTACTTCGAAAATACATCATGATTACACATTAGTTTTGTTAGTAATAACGTTAAATTCAATTATATATTTGGTGTTGTATAAATTTAATAGTATTATAGAAATTCGATAAAAGTCGTAACAAAAACACTTAGGAGTTTTTTGTTAAAGAAATTGAGCGCGCAGTAATTACTCGCCAACAATGCACAGTCATTGTTCTACGTATATTAGAGTCAAAATTTCACAAACGTCAATTAATATTAATAGACACCATAGACACCTGAGCCAAAATTTATGTTAGAAAAAAAAAACACATCGCGATACGATTATTATTAATTTTATTTGGGTTCCGTAGAATAGAAAGTTTTAATACAATTTAATTTATTTGTTTTTAATTTTTTTGATACTGTAATTATGTTTTATTTTATGTAATGGAAAATAGCATTTGTAACAATTGTTTATTGGCCGTTTGTGAATATATATTTATTGGTACATAATTTAAATGTACTACTACATTCGTTTACAACAATTATTTCATATGTTAACAATGAACAAAATCTATAAAATAATTTTATCGCACTGATTTTTATGGAATATTAAAAACAGCCTTCGGTTTGATTTACATGCGGGATTTATTTAAATGTAATTACATATACATAGTTCATTATGAAATCTGATTGGAGAAAGAGTGTAACTATTGAATTTCTAGTTGGTCTTTTTAAGTAGAATCTATTTTGATTTAAAAATGTTTCTTATTTGGTTTTAAATAATATATTTATTATTTATTAATTATATTAAAGCGAAATCATTAGACAGTAATGGTTCCTTTATATTTGCATGTGCCTATTAAACATTTATTTGAATTCGTATCGTAGATTTTATGGAACCCACCGATCCAACTAATCTCATATTACGACCTGACCCGAACAGGCGCGGACGAATTCTTGAAATAAATTAAAAAGTGCTCACTCATCATCAATCAAACGATCGATTCCGTCGATATAATTTACTTTTTGTAGTTTTCACAAGAAAGCGCCCGTCACGCAACGCCTGCCAGGTACGGCCTATAGTATGATAATTTTGTGTATGTAAGGCAATTTATTAATTAACTAAACTAATATTAATTTCCTTATTTATTATGTAGGTATATATTATATTTTTTTTTAATATATTTATGTGGACCACACACCACACACAGTCACCACTGCCCATATATATTGACGCTGCAAGAAATATTAATCATTTATTACATCGCCAATGTGCCACCAACCTTGGGAACTAAGATATTATGTGCCTTGTGCCTGGCTCTACTGGCTCACTCACCCTTTAAACCGGAACACAACAATACTAAATATTGTTGTTTAGCGGTTTTGGTTAGCGGTAGATTGGAATGGTAATAGTAGAATGCGGTGGTATCTATCCAAGCGGCCTTGCACAAAACCCAAGTAAACTTAAATATTAATATTGTTTATACATATAAAATAATATCTCATAAATCTTGCAATAGTCGAATACTTCTCCGTTACCCGTTATTCCGTTAGTTTATTGCCCAATCGAAACGACTAACGAATCGTTACATTTAGAATAAAATCGATAGGTCGTTTGGCAATACAAGCCTACTAACGAATAGTTAGAAGCTTTTCCAAAATGTTGAAACTATACAGTTCGTACAAAGCAAGTCAAGAGATATAATTAAAGTAACGGCCTCTAGCGGCCCAGTTAAATTCGTCAATCCCATTGGTGACATGTCGAAACGGTTTTGGTCGAAGCAGTAATCGGTTTTCTCCAATAAACGCCGATTAGACGCGCCGGCGTCAGCACGCCCGGGAACCGCCGTGTACATTCGAGTTCAAATTAACATTCAAAATGTTTTTCGAGTGAGACGAATAAAGGGTTTTATATTATTATGTGGAGTAATACATATGACTTACAAGAATATTTCATTATGGTAAAAATATTAATTTAATTACGTCGTAAAGAAAATTGAAAAAGAAAATAACGTTTTCTACGAATGATTTAATTAATATTGCAACGTATCAGATGTACTCTATATATAAGCATACAAATAAAGATAATATATACGATCTAATCAAGCGCAGCGTAGGGCGCCCTCCAGCCAGGTGGACCGATGACCTTAAAGAGGTGGCGGGCACCAACTGGATGCGGAAGGCGGAGGACAGGGAGCTTTGGCGCATCTTGGGAGAGGCCTATGTTCAGCTGTGGACAATGATTGGATGTTGATTGATACGATCTAATCAAAAATATATCTTTAGTTTATATGATAAAAATATTTTGATCCGTAGATTATTACTAAATGGTCAATGATTTTCATAATCTACAGTTTAATAATATATATCATATGAAATTCCCTATAAAGAAGAGATTTTTACTACTTTGGAAAATTAATTATTATGAAAAAAGTATATTTTATGTAATGATCATTAAAATGTTTATTATTTATAATATAATGATTCTTATTAGATTCGATATTTGTTATTCTTATATTCTATATGCACTTATTGTGCATATAGAATTGTATTTTTAAATTAAATGTATTTTTTTTTGTAACTGTACATTCTACAGTCGTGACCAAACGGCGATTTCAATTATTATCTAGAAGTCGTTTCTCACTAGCGTGGTAGTAATTTTAATCATGCTGTTATCCTATTTTTAATATAAATGTACGACTTTTGACGTCACGTGGTCTGCCTATTGCTTTTAATAATGAATTACTTAGCTTTTATAACAAGGTAATTAAGTGCAGTCACTTGATCGTGAGATCTAAGTCTGATAATTGAAAAGTACGAAAAGTCTCTTTTTAATCTCGCGTAATAGTAAAAAATAAAAACATTAGGTTTTTTGTTAATTATAGAATTTAATAATGAGATTCGATTTGACATAATTCGAATAAAGCAAAAACAAGAGGTAATATATATGTCGCGTAGCCAGTTATAATTTTAAAATTTGTTTTTCCTTGCTTATATTTCG
This sequence comes from Nymphalis io, assembly GCF_905147045.1. NCBI lineage: Eukaryota > Metazoa > Arthropoda > Insecta > Lepidoptera > Nymphalidae > Nymphalis > Nymphalis io. Next base: position 4,484,412 of record NC_065890.1, on the reverse strand, counting down.
TCTTCGAATAAAAAACATAGCATTCCATCTGTCTTCTTTAAGCCTTCAAAAACGATAAATAAACACTAGTCAAGTTCTTGTATGGCGTTACATCTAATGGAATATTTTCAAATCATTCGATAATTTATTGTTATTTTTCGTCTGTTTTTACCATATGAGCTGATACAATTATTATTATTTATATAATAATTAAATCAAAAACATGATATTTGTTAAAATTATATTGTGGTTTTTTTTTATTAGGGACAAAAATACAGTGTCTGAAATATCAACAAAAAAGCAACCTCACTTGTCATCAATTTGATTAATAACAAGCAACACATCTTAAAATCTTTAAAATATCATTCTAATGACATATGAGAATATCGAACATCTTAAGAATAAACGTCTCCGTCCATGGAGTACGGCTAGCAAAGCAAAGTCGGCCCGAGGTGACGGCGCGACTCAAAGCTTCGACAGCCGTCCAGCGTGGCTCATAATTAAGAACGGTGACTGTTGAAAAATGGCTGCCGCCCCCGGCCAGCCGTGAATAATCGTCGTAATTACGATTCGGAATAATTTCCAGCCAGTCATAGCGATGCTATCGGTAGGTGTTGACGAGCGCTCGTTACGCGCACGCAGCGACTCGTTCGAATCGTGGAAATCGCATTTTCTATTGCTTCGAGTCACTACGAGAAAATGTGCAATGAAATTATCTTGTAACGAATGAAAATATATTAACTTAACGTGACATTTATTTTGACATCATCATCTTGTATAATACAAATAATTTAGAAAATATCGTAACATTTACGACCTTGCAAATTATAGATATTAATAATGTGCACAAGTTCGCACGTCACGTCTGTCTTATGGTTCCGTTATCCGTAGCATGCAACGTATTGTGTTAGAAAACGTATCTTATAAATATACTAAAACATAAAAGTATGAAGTAAAATTAGTTGAAGAGTTTTAATTTTAATGGTTCAAACCTTAAATATTTCAAATTAAACCTACACTTAAATTTGACATTGATGACGTCGAAATTGTAGGGTATTTGTCTTACTACGACACACAACACTAAAATACGTCACGACATACGTCAAAAAATAAGTAATTGATTTATACAAACAAAATATCCTCTAAGGGTTAATAAAACAAATAGCAATGTAAACCTTTCTATCCTCTTTTTTACTTAATTAAAATGATCTAAGCGTCGGTGCGGAGGCGTGCCGCTTGCGCCACTTTACGTGGGCAGATTTAATTAGCTGTTAATATTTTTTTTTTTTGTGGTTGCATCACAACACAACATAAGACTCTGAACTTGTTTAACAGTTCTTTATTCAACAAGTAAAAAGTAGTGGTCTTATGAGATTTCTCAATATAAATATTTATTTAATTAAAAAAATAATTATCGTACATTTTATTTAGTTTTTATTTTATTTTTTTATAGTATGATTTTTAATCTAAACTCATTGCAAAATTTCAAATGAAGTTTATCTATTACTTGTTATAATACGGCCGAATATTTGTTATCATTTCACGTTTACGATTTGAACAGCAATTATTTTCAAATTAAGGTTTCCGCTCAATAATGTTGCTATTGCAAATAATGTGATGGCAGATTAATTTTTTGGGAGTTAGCTAAGAACTCATCGGTGTTATTATTACTTTTTTATGTATTTCTTGTATAGTGTAACCTATTTATTATATTGTATTGAAATAAAATTATTAAAAATGTGATGTATCGCTGAAGTGAAAGTCAAATTCAATCAGTCGTTGAAAAATTGTAAGGTTATTAATTATTTTTAGAGCAATATGTTTTATTAGATGTATTTATTGTTATGACTTGTTATGACTATTTGTTAGGTTTTAAACTGTACAGTATGTCTAAAAAATAAATTGCCGTTTTACAGGCATAACTTATGTAATTATAATCAACTTCGATTAAATTGTTAACATACGAAGGAATACTTATTACTTTAAATACATATTTATTTTATGACGTTTTATTTATAACTGCTTCGGTTTTTGTGTTGCTTACTCATAAGGATGTAGTTTTTGTGTCATGCAAGGTTAGATTAATAAAAGTTTTGGATTTTTTTGTCAAAAAAAAATTCAGTAGCTGGGCAGAGTTATGTAGTTTGAGACCCAACAATCTTTGATCGTAAAATAATACAGATGTACCTATAGAGTTGGAGATAGAGTTGGAGGTGCATTAGACGCGACCAGAGAGAGTTCAAGCAGCACCAACTGCTTTACGTTCTTTTCCTGGCACGGAAGTGTAAATTTCACTCACTTCAAATTTCAAGCTTCTATTGAGAATTTCTTGACAGGTTAACCTAAAGATCGATTGGAAAGACCCAGGAATGAACCTAGAACCTCGGCTACTGCAGTCTTATAAGGTAGTCATGAAGACCAACATGAATCAATGCTCTTCGCATATTAAACAATTAATAATGGATCGAATTAAGCACTTTTTGCTAAAATTAGACCCTATATCTATTAAATCTTAATTTCTTAAGTACCTTTAGTTTTATTATTATCTTAAATTCAGAATAAATTACAATAATAATTTACATCAAAATATTATAAATATGCATGTATACATTTAAATTTCTACATGACAATGTCCTCCAAGTGACACCGGTTGACTCAGGTGTGTTCTAAATACGTATATTTGTCTATTAGTGTTTCACACTGTAATATCACATATTAAGTTCTCAATATATGAGGTTACGTTACTTTATCGCTAATTTATTATATTTATCACTAATTTTGTTTTAAATTAATTTAATTTCTAAGGAGATCTAGATAAATTAATGCAAAATTGAGGTGGTGATATTTGTCGCAGTGTGATGACAGCAATGAATATCAACACCCCATCTCATCCAAATATATAACAGAAAACAGGTAGCAACGTCTCTCTGAGTATTATGACCATCTTATTGCGATCGCCAACCCATCTGCCAGGTGTGGCGATCATGGGATGTCATCCTAGTGAAAACACAACCAAACCATTGCCCCTTGTCCTCGACAGCTTTATCGTGGAAATCTTTGTGGGAGGCCTTAGTCCAGCAGTGGACGTTTTTCGGCTGTTATTAATGTAAAATTATTGTTATTAAGGTGTCCACTAAGAGCTGAGATGGCCCAGAGTGTGAGTTTTAAGAGAATATTGTGCGTTAGAACCTAATAAGGGATTTTTATGCACTTTATTTGTTTTTAAATATATGTGTCGGTTAAAAATCTGTCACAAGAGTCCATCATTAGAGCAGCGTGAATAAGCCTTAGCGTGAATAAGTCTTGAGTTATCTTTAAGGTCTAATCCTAGTCTTGAGTTATCTTTAAGGTCTAGTCTAGTTAATTTGGTCATTTTTAAAACAAAAAAAAGGGGAGAGTTCTTATCCATCAAAAATTAAGGGCGACAACATAATTGCTTCCAGCGGAACAGACATCTGCAATCTTTTTGCTAAGCAATTTTCGTCAGTTTATAATAAGAATGATGGTTACCATGCTACCAATAATGGAGACATTTCTGTAAATTTATGTAATATTACGAACCTTAGTCAAATATCTTTTACTGTAGATCAGGTTTACAATGTTTTAAAAAGACTGGATTCTAATAAGGGAGCGGGAGCTGACGGGATTCCTTCAATTTTTGTCCATACTTGCGCTAGAACATTGGCTTTACCACTGACACTAATTGTCAATACTTCTCTATCAACTAGCACTTATCCTACCTTGTGGAAAAAGGCCCTTGTATTGCCTTTGTTCAAAACTGGTGATAGAGAGGATGCTAGGAATTATAGACCTATATCGATTATGTCTGTTTTTGCGAAGGTATTTGAGGTACTTTTATATCCTGTTGTTTCTTGGCACTTCCAACAATTCGTTGCACCTGAACAACATGGGTTTGTGAAAGCCCGATCCACAGCAACTAATCTTGTGTCCTTTGTTGAAGACATTACTGAAGTTCTTGATACTGGCATGTGCGTTGATACAATTTACACAGATTTCAGTAAGGCCTTCGATAAAGTTGATCATGGTGTTTTAATTACTAAACTAGAAATTATAGGTATTTCAGGCCCATTACTGGAATGGTTTCGGTCTTATCTTGTCGACCGGTCTTCAATTGTTGTCGTTGATGGTTATGCTTCGGAACCATTTTTTGCGCAAACCGGCGTACGACAAGGATCTCGCCTGGGTCCTTTGCTGTTTAACATATTCATCAACGATATCAGTAGTTGCTTTAAATACTGTAAATGCTACTTGTTCGCTGATGATTAAAGATTTTGACAGAGAACTCCTACAGGAGGACTTGAATAAGCTATCCTTATGGTGTCGAAGTAATGGCATGACTTTGAATGCTGAGAAGTGTCATGTAATAAAATTTTCCAGGAAAAAGACTTCTTTTGCAAGAACTTATTTAATTGATGGTACAGCTCTGTCCGAAGTTCCTCACATACGTGATTTAGGAGTTATACTCGATAATAAACTTCGGTATAATATCCACATTGACAATATTGCAAACAAAGGTTTTAAGACTCTTGGCTTCTTTTTACGTAACTGCAAGCAATTTAAGAATTCACGCTCTAAATTAATTATTTATTCAGCCTTGGTACGTAGCATTTTAGATACTGCAGTGTTGTGTGGAATCCTCACTTCAATATTTATTCACAAAGAATAGAAAGTATTCAAAAACGATTTCTTTGGCATTTGTGCTTTGATCTTAACCTAGTCAAAACTCTTAGGACATACGAAGACAGGCTTAAGTTCTTTAAACTTCATTCACTTTCGGATCGAAGACGGCTCCATGATCTCACTTTCCTGTATAAATTGGTGAATGGTGTCATTGACAGTCCCTGTTTATTGAAACAATTAAATATTCGTGCACCGGCGAGGATATTAAGACCGTCGTCTTATACTCCATTTTTTTTTTTTTTTTTTTTATAGTAAAGGAAGGCGGACGAGCATATGGGCCACCTGATGGTAAGTGGTCACCAACGCTCTTAGACATTGGCATTGTAAGAAATGTCAACCATCGCTTACATATCCAATGCGCCACCAACCTTGGGAACTAAGATTTTATGTCCCTTGTGCCTGTAATTACACTGGCTCACTCACCCTTCAAACCGGAACACAACAATATCAAGTATTGCTGTTTTGCGGTAGAATATCTGATGAGTGGGTGGTACCTACCCAGACGAGCTTGCACAAAGCCCTACCACCAGTAAACCTACACGCTCACGTCAAGGACGCTACTCTCCAATTAATAGATTAATGTTGAGTTACAATGCTATCTATAAATTAACAAAAAATAATTGTACTCTTTCTACTACGTCATCCACTATAGATAAAAAGAATTTAGATGGAAAGATGGATATTGACATATTTTGTGATAGCCTTGTGAAATTTAAATGTAATTTATTAAATTTTTATTCATCATATAATTCTAATTTAGAGTAATCTAATAATTATGATGGTTGTGATGCATTAACTTATTAATTTGTTATTGCCTAATATCGCAAAACTTTGTTACTCAATTAAAAATTTGATTTGTTTTATATTTTATTTAATTGGACATTGTAATTCTTTATTTTAATATTTATTAATGATATTAAAGTACAAATTTATAAATATGCTCAATTTTATCTAATTTGTTACGATATCTTATTATTTATTATTTTATTTTATTATATTTTTTATTATTTATTATTTTATTTTATGTTGATGATTTTCTTTCCAAATTTTGTTTCTTTTAATTTGTAATTTTACCTGCATGTTGTGTCTATTTTGCTTTGAAATTTGTGTAACACCTATAATTAAGATAACATTTAGATTTTAATATTAGTTGTTTAATTATGTTTTACTCGCTTTTGTTAATGTATATCTTGTTGGTGTTAATAAATAAATAAATAAATAAATAAATAAATAAATAAGCTGAGTACCTTCTCTTGAAAAGATTGAGACCTTAGTCCAGTAGTCGGATAAACATACAGGTGATATCAGACTAGATAATTTCAAAAATCTTTACCTTTAAATGAAGTAAAGCTTGGTATTAGGGCTTGTGCAATCCTGTTTGAGTGGGTACGTTTTACTGCCAAACAGCAATACTTACTATTGTCGTTTAATTAGAAGATAGAGTGAGTAAGTGTAACTAAAGGCACTACACACCCAGCAGCTACAATATGCGGAACTTCAAAAAAACTGCGCTTACACTTTCTGCAAGTGTTTTTGTAGATGGCTAATTAAAACAGATTACTTACTTACTTACATTGTCTAATGAGATCAATTCAGTGTATTTTTGTATATTTACACCAATGAATTAGTATTTTCTATATGATCCAACTATTAAGGCTATCGTAACCGTGTCTTTGTTTAAATTGTATTTTATTTCAATTCCCACGTTAATAGTCGTAACGGTCGCATCACCAAACTAAATCGATAGATAATGACCGCCTGACCTTCATACTTAAATAGACCATTTGAATACTAGTTTGACCCTTTATAAAGTTGCGAATATAACTTGTAAGTTCCTTAAATTGATACTTCGCACGTACATCGCATTACGAATCTTAACAAAGACCATTGCTTGTCCGACGTGTTTAGCTTGTGTTTGGCAACTACTTTTAGTTTAAACGATTGATTTATGACTATATGTGCTTAGGGTATTTATTGCTGAAGTTTTTTACTGTTGTGTATGTAATATTAAATAAAAAGATTAATATTGAGAGGCTTTGAGTTACGGGAATTGTCTGAAACACTTTTATAGTCAGGTGAGGGTTATGTGATTTTTATGTAATATAGGAAGATTCTAAGAGCTTTACTATAGTAACGCTTTATATAAAGGTCGTGAGCTCAATAGCTACTCCCAATCAACACTTTTTTTTCATCTACAGCAATCGATATTTTTCAAGCAATTTACACAGAATCGTAATCAGTTATACATCTTATCCTTCTTTATGAATCTATTCCTTCGTAATATCCTCTCGGCTTATCACGTTCAGTCAGACATAAAGACAGACGCGGCTGGGAATTTTTATTATATGTTTTTATTTTTATTTTTATTATATATTGTTTATTCATTAGACCCATCGTACTATTTGTAGACGTCATTAACGTCATATACAGTAACAGCCTGTGAATGTCCCACTGCTGGGCGAAGGCCTGCTATCCTTTTTTGAGGAGAAGGTTTAGCGCTTATTCCACCACGCTGCTCCAATGCGGATGGGTCTTATAAATTCTTGATAAATTTTAACTTGCGTCACAAGTATTGATTTATAGGTTTTATTTCAATCATCTGTAACATCATAGTGGCCAAAAATTGTATAGTTCGATAGTGAAAGTGTAATTTGCATATAACAATGCAACACCTGTTAGGCCGTCGCGTGTGGGCGTGTGTCGCACAATAGCTCTTCATTCAAAATAACAGTTGCAGTGTAAATGAACCTTTTTTATCATCATAAGCTGCCAAGGTCACCTCTTTTACGTGCTATCACATGGTGCTATTTGTATTGGAATATGACCTACACTCTTTATTGACGGGCTTGAATAGTTATGAATAATTTCGTTTGAGCTGGGATTATCCAGTTTAAACATTGTTTTTCTAACCTTTGAATGACTCGATTATTTTTTATTATAATATTATTGAAATAACAGCAAAAATGTGTAATAAACCCGCACTAAAACATACAAAATTTTCGTTCAACTGTTCACGCAACCATCGAATAATATTATGACTTTAGCTAATTTATATATAATATATAGCCTATGTCTCAATAATAATAATAATGTAAATTTCAAATGAGAATTAATCAAATTGATACCGGATATTACTCTTTGCATATAGGTACACATTCATAAAATTTGCACTCTCTTTATAATATTAGTATAAACATAGATTAGACTAAGTAAAAACACAACTAATTACAAATGACAAGAAAAATTCAACACAAATAAAATAAACAAACATCTAAATAATAAATGCATTTTAATTTCTGTAATATCTATCCATTATAACTTGATACGTATTAGGTAGAAGGTGTTTCCTAATGGTGTGTACATTTCCCCTTTTTACGACGTCAATTGAATGAAAAATACGAAATTAGGGCGAGTTTTATCGCCACATCTACAACCTGAACAAATGATTAGCAAGTTAAACAAGATCATTACACGTATCTTTAAATCTTTCTCATAAACACGTGGTGAGATACCGATCTACATAATACTCTAAGAATTTATGAGTTAAAACACTTTTTGCGACTTCGAAATTAAATTTACATATGCCATAGAATTTCTACAATGACAGACAGACAAGTGATCAATTGTATGATTTCGCAAGTGAATAGCGCTTAATGCTAAGGGAACCGGACCGGTGCAGTAACGAGTCTAAGACTGGGTTATTAAATTACGATAATTCTAGAGAACGGACGTTCTGTTGGGGTCGATTCTACAAACCGTTGGCCGGTTTACGTTAAATAAGGTATAATTAATGTTGACAGGTTCGTTGTGTTAAGCGAATAGAAAAAAAAACATTTTAATGAAATAAATCCAAGTTATTATTGCAAAATATATTTATTTGTAGTTGTATGACTTATTTTTGCTGTGTTTTATATAAACCAATATTGTATTACTAAGAAAAGTTCGTAAATCTGAATATGTTTATACATATCTGAATAATGTTGAAGTTATTTTTATTCGACTTACAAGAAGCCATATGCCGTCGGTAAGCACGGTATTTTTCGCAAGCGATCACGTGACGTCACACAGGCCTTGCATAGTCAGGGGTCTAAATATCAGTAATCTCTATCTTAAAGTCTCTTTTTGGGTTGGTTTGCCTGGAATAAATGGCTAATAAGCCATAAGTCCGCCCGTTTTACTAAACATTGTAAGCTTTTTCCGTTCTATTTTCTAATGTGTAAAATAAACTATAAATAAATAAAAACAGAAAATATTATTGCAAATAACATTAATTGAGGTGATGCTATCGATGAACAGCTACAAATTGTTTGCCGTTACTTTTTCCTTCCAATAAACTTAACGTCCGCGTATTTGTTATAAACTTTGAAAAGTTTATTTTTCGGTCCATTCGTTATGACTGGTTTTAAGGCTCACTACGAACTAAGCTAAATCGTCTACGTATGTATAGGCGATTACAAAATAATTACTGGACTTCGATAACTAAGTTTAGGTTACTTAATTGTACTTGAGGTTAAAAATCTTGATTTTACAAATATATAAATATATAACAGTAGGAACGTATTAAAAAGTTAATTAATCTGTTATTAGTATCGTCGATATAATATGGTAAAAATAAAAATGTTTAAATGAGTGTTACTCAGAAACCATTGAATACATTAACAAGATTCTCGGGTAGTACATATGTATTTTTTGATTAAAGATATAAGATTAAAATGATTCAGTTTAATGAAACTTCTAACAGTTTGTGAAATAAAATATACCTTTCTTTATGTCAACAACAACGAAATTTAGAATACAAGAACATTTACCTTCCTTCGTATGACTTGGGACAATAATACATTTAATATTATATTTAATCAGCAATAATATAGGGACATAATTTCATACAATAAAGGAATATTAATTATTTTATAAGAAATTTTAAAAAGGCTTTGAATTGAACGGAGTGACAGGTCGCCGTGCGCGCAGCCGGCTTTATGCGTTATAACGATATTTCAACGTAACTTAAAGAGATGGTGTTACGTGATTGGTGTTTAATTTATTTTCGTAGATGTAATTTTACACCCGATCGGTTGTGCGATCTGAAATTACTACTTTCGTTATAATAACGTTACGATAGCCTTTGTGAGGTAATGAGTGGAAAAAAAACGGATGAATATAGGATTTCGTTTTATTCTATTCTGATACAATTCGTTAATTACATTTTTTTACATAATTGATGAGATGGCCCAGTGGTAAGAACGCGTGAATCTTAACCGATGATCGTGGGTTCAAACCCGGGCAAGCACCACTGAATTTTCATGTGCTTAATTTGTGATTATAATTCATCTCGTGCTTTACGGTGAAGGAAAACATCGTGAGGAAACCTGCATGTGTCTAATTTCACTGAAATTCTGCCACATGTGAATTCTACCAACCCGCATTGGAGCAGCGTGGTGGAATAAGCTCCAAACCTTCTCATCAAAAAGAGGAGAGGAGGCCTTTAGCCCAGCAGTGGGACATTCACAGGCTGTTACGGTTACATAATTAATTTATAATCAATAACATATAAACGGCTTTTTATCTTACGTAGGCTGTTTTAATAACATTATATTGCAGATAACACCATCATACATATGAATCTATGTATTGCATTGGAATAGAAATGTAAATAATGTTTAGTTCAGTAGACCTTTTTGGATATTTGATAGTAAATTTAACCAATGTTAGTATCGCAAAATCAAATAAATATAACCCATATCGATATTATGTTATGTCGTAAGCATTAAGCAATAATTCGGTTGTTTGTGAGTGAATTGGCGAGAGGTTGTATATAGGAGGGGGACAACGTAATTCCCACGGTTCTACGGAAGAGTCTTGAGACTGGGGATGCAATTAAATGTGAGCTAAATATTTATTAATAATACAAGTTTAAAAAGGGCTTTGTTGTATATTTTATCGATGTTGTCAATCATATTAAAATTATATTTTATCGCTAATATTTAATATTATAACATGATCATAACATACGTATTCGAACTGTCCCAGTTCGGTACAAAAATAATTGTTGCAAAACAGAAAGGACGTCCTGTGTCGAATCTGTAATGCAAACCCAACTTTTGCATACAGTTACGAAATATTAGTCTACAGGAAAATCAACTTTATTCTAATTCATTAGAGACTACAGTGCGAGATCAAAGTGATAAATCTATTTGTGACATTGAATATAACGAGCATCCCTTATACGCGTGACGGGTCAAAATCGCGATTTTATTTATAACATGTCGTATTATAGCAGCTGGGGTTTGTCAAGGAGAAAAAAATATATAAGAAAATGGGTCCAAGGTACCCCTCGCCGACACCCTAAGTCGGACCACCCTTCGAACGGGTTTCGTTGTCATAAATCCCACGTGAAAAGATATTTTAAAATGCGTATTAAATTCATTCAGGGCAGAAATAATTTGGTGTGTGACGGTATTTATTTGTTGGGCAGATTTTATGTGAATTCCAACACGTGCAAATGCGTTATCATTTACTTATATCTTCAGATAACAAATTGGTTGTTAGAAATTAACAGTGGATTCGGTATAAGGTTTTGTGTGTTTTTAATTAAATATTTAAGCGAGAAAATGAGCGAATACAGTTTGCAAAACGAACTAAAAAATCCAAAAAAATCACTACGTATTTAATATTGTCTCATATCATATCTTATAATGTCATTTTAATTTTAGTTTAATAAGTACAATAAACATAAACAATAAAACAAAGCCAACAGATGATTCCGATCTCTTTCAATTCAACTCGTTACATAAAACATATAATTGCACCCATCCAGCAACAAAAGAATCGATTTAGCAGCAAGAGACACAAACAGACACACCCACTCACCCGGTGACCCACAGAACCAATAAAACACTACAAACGACGTCTTAATTAACCAACAATGACTACATAAAAAGCATTCACTGCCGTCTTAAGTCCGACGCAGACAAGTCGAGTCGCAACGATTTGAGAAACAAAGCCTTTCTAAACAACACTCTTTACATCTCGAAACGGATCTATTTAGCTTGAAAATAGAATGTTTGAGCGCATTTCTATAGCACCTAGAATACCTATTCTATAAAAATGAGCCTCTTAACAAGACTATTAGGGAATAGTCGTGCCTGACGTCTGTGCTCGTCCTTATTATAATCAGTGGGATCATAATAAAACACAAAGGACTACAATGCTTAAACATTGTGTTTATTTTGAACAATTGTCACCGATAGATAACACAATAGGTCACAATGGCACATTCGAAAGAACTACAGTCGCGAACACAAATAACCCTCAAACAGTCAATGAACCATGATTGCCTTTGATTCACCTGTTTTCTTTTGTTTAAAGTTCAATCGATAATTCGTGAATGTATTTTTTTATAAATATTATTATTATATATTGACGTGTTAGATATATGTCTCACAATAAACGTTGTGGATTTTAAGTAGTATAATAGATTTCAGAGAAAGTACAACATTGTCTGCAAAGAAAGAATGCTGCACTATCTAACAAATTAGTTGAGAAAATAGAATAAAAAGTATATGAACGTTCACAATGCTTTTTGCGGCGACTGTATCCGACAGTAAAGTTCAATGACCACGAATATAAAATCATGATATAAATATTTGAGTATCGTCAGGTGACATAAAATTTTGCATAACTATCGAATTTGAAGCATTAATGTGTAAATTTTTATTTTGTATCTCGTCCCTGTGGCAATCTTTTGATATAATATTATGACGTTAGCTTGTAATAAAAAGGTGCTAAGACGCGTGCTACGTATTTACATAAAATTATAGAATTTATGAATAATGATTTCATGTTCGATAATATTATAATTGATGATTCGTCAAAGGTACTATCGTATAAGAAGTGTGAAATATAATAAGCGTGTACGTGTAGCTATATTATCAATTGAATACTACACAAGCTTTTGTGCCCACGGCTTCTATATTTGGGAAATATATTCAACGTCGTTAAGAAGCTTTATCTGTAGTTAAGTTAAATTAAATAATCCATTCAGTAACAAATAGTATCAACTATTATCATGCTGAGCTTATTTTCATTTGATTTAATAGTGGCCGCGTGAGGAACGCACAAAAGTATAGACACACAAAGTTAGCAGACAATATGACCTACAAAGATAGCAATCGATATTGAAACTTAGTCAATTCTTAAATGTTCTCTGGGCTACCGATATACCTTCTTTCATTTCATTCTTTTATATATAAAATAGGAGGGCGGGAAAATGGAAGCCTTGATGGTAAGTGGTAAGTCACACACAGATAGATAATTTCATTGTGTGAAATATTAATCATCCCTTACATCGCCAATGCTCCATCAACCTTCTAAGAGGAACTAAGAGGTTAAGTCAGTCCTGCCTGTAGTTATACTGGCTCACTCACTCTTAATCTCACTATCCGACGGGAATAACTGACAAACTAGAGTTCAGGTGCAAGACCAACTGCTTGCAAAAGCCACAGGGGTAGTATACAGAACCAACTTCCAATTTCCTGGCTACTGAGGTTATTCGGTCTTAGATTCGACCCTAGCACCAAAAGACATGTGTATAATATAATATATTTGTATGTTTTATAATTTTTCAACAATAGAACTTTTTTTTTGTTGCTGCCATGACACCATTGACATGCAAAAGTCTACGGTCATTGACAATTTGTGATATTATTATTATGAATTAAATTAAAGTTACAAAAACTTCGTATACAGAATTGCATCTATTTGGTAGGGCTTTGTGCAAGACCGTCTGGGTAGGTACGACCCACTCATCAGATATTCTACCCCAAACAGCGTTGCGTTCTGGTTTGAAGGATGAGTGAGCCAGTGTAACTACAGGCACAAGGGACATAACATCTTTTCGTTCCCAAGGTTGGTGGCGCATTGGCGATGTAAGAAATGGTTAATAATTCGTGCATCGCCAATGTCTATGGGAGGTGGTGACTACTAAACATGAGGTGGCCTATTCCGTCCGCCTATCTATAACACACCAAAAAAACTAGAGCTGAATATATTTATTTTAAAAATACTTGCAAAGTATTGTAGAAGTGAAAGTACTTTCAAAGATAATTCGACGAGTAACTTTCCAAAATAAACAAACAAGAAATACGAACTGAGCAGTGTTATTTAAACTAAATAATTATAAAATCTACTAAATTGACATAAATACGCAAAATTGTATGATTGTTTTGATAAATACAATCTTTATTTGAGAATAATTAGAACTTTTATTTAATGGAAGGTTAATTTGAGTTGTTTATAAAGTAGGTGAGATGATGCTGTAGTTACAATTAAATGCGAGCTAGATTGCACGGTGGGCGCGCGATGTCCGGCCGCTACGCGTAATGTTATACCACCAAGCACTAGTTGGGGAACTAGGGGAACAATGGACAGCAAAAATAAATCCATTATTAAAATAATAATAATATATAATTATTAATTTTATTGCTATTTTATTTAAATAAAAACATGGCATAAATATTCTTACAATTAAAAAAATATAAATATTATATATTTTTAGGAAATGGGGCTTGCATTAAGAAATTTCTAATCTTCAAAATGAATCCTAAAATGTGTACTTTAAGAAGAGTAAAATAAATTTTATTTTACGTAGATATGTTACGAAAATATGACACAAGACAAACATAAACTTTATTTTTAATCATGTTCCATTTTTGCCTCGTTCCCCGGTCGCGCTCAGCGGCGCGTGCAACCGCGTAGCGCAGGAAGGTCCGTCTCATCTCGCAGGATGCGGCTGCGCGTGCTATGTGAGCTACCAGCTGATCTATCCTCTTACTGACCACTGACCCTTCATGCTCTTGCGCATGCGACTAATTAATAGATTAAATAACGTTGTGCAATTGACTTGAAAACTTTTTATTAACCTCATACTTTAGAATATATATAATTAAGTTAATAAATGTATGATAGAAAATATTAAACAAGTTCAAATATTGTTTAATGTAGAAAACATGCTGTACTCGCTAGTAAAATATTTTTTGCGAGTATAGTCTATTTGGCGTTAGGGTTTAGTGCAAGCCCGTTTGTGTACGTACCACACACTCATCAAATATTTTATCGCAAAAAACAGCAATACTTAGTTTTATTGTGTTCCGGTCTGTGGTTCCGGTTTGAAAAATAAATGAGCTATTTTATTTACAGCCACAAGAGATATAAAATCGTAGTGACCAAAGTTGCTGGTGCGTTGACCATTTAGCATCATGTCATATTTACTAGTCCAACTACCCATTATAAAATAAGAAAATAAAGTATCCAAATAAAAATCGTTATTTATCTGCCATAACCTAACCTATCCTAAAAACCGTAACAAATAAGTCTGAACTTTCGAACAAATTTGTTGATTTTATATTGTCTTAGTGTTTTCTGTATGAGATGACTATTTTTTTATGTCAAACTATTGCTCTATTGCACTTCGTTAATACAGTGAACTAGACTAGACATTATCACAATCGCGTACTGTGGTGAGTTTCATATGAATTCTTACAGAATAGCTCTATTGAGGAGCTTTTTCCATGAAATAGGTAGGCGGACGAACATATGGGTCACCTGATGGTAAGTGTTCACCAACGCCCATAGACATTGGCATCGTAAGAAATATAAACTATCCTTCACATCTCCAATGCGTCACAAACCTTGGGAACTAAGTTGTAAAGTCTGTCAGTGTTATGTCTCCTGTGCCTGTAATTACACTGACTCACTCACCCTTTAAACCGGAACACAACAATACCAAGTACTGCCGTTTTGCGGTAGAATATCTGATGAGTGGTTGGTACCTACCCAGACGAGCTTACACAAAGCCCTACCACCAGTAAAGCTATTTCTATAAGACCACACGCACCACAGACCACACACATTGACCATTGTAATCATAACATTTTAAGAAAGAAGAGAGTTCTTATAGAATAATACTGCTAATGTTAATTGGATTTGCAATTATTTTTATAGATTCGAACGAAAATAGAACTTGCTAGAATATTATAAATACATATATTGCTAATAGACAATCGAGTCCACTATATCACTTCCAACAGATAAATAAATAAAGATACAAATAATGTAATCTGTTGAAGTGATTGTGTTATTTTTTTGTACGTATATTAAATACAGCATGACGACTGGTGACTTTTGTTTCTTTTATTTAATATCATGGAGATAAATTCGCGATCATTATCTCTAGTATAAATTAAAACGTTAATGGAATCCAATTTATCAGTATTAGTATTTTATTTGTTTTCAACTTTTTAATAGCACATTGCATTGATTGATTTATTTATGTATATAGCGGTCTTTTAGGAATGTGTTTTAGCATTATTATCTATTTGATTCGAATAAAAGATAAGTCAGTTTGGAAATGCAGAAAAGTACGTATATTTATCGAATTAATTTGTAAAAAAAATCAGCTTCAATGACTTCACTGCTCCACCCGGTGTTTGAACCTGAAATCTCGAGATCTGCTGCCTTATGAGCTAGCTACTAGATATAATACTTGAGGGAGTCAGCATTTTTTATCGTTTTATATTATCTTGGTTTAATCAACCTTTATATATGTTAACTTTCGCCAGCTGCTCTCGAAATACAAGCCTCGAAATACAAAAACCTAGTTGGATTCTTCAGTTTTGATGTCGGTGAATATAAGGTTATTCAATGACGATAACCGTACCGTAAAACCGCATTATTAACAAGTGACCTAATGAAGATTAAGCTTATAAATGATAAAGAATCGGTAACATAAGATTTTCTTGTGAAATGCTGCCATCTACTGATATAAATAAAATAAAGAACTCTGTATCAGAATATATAAGCCGAGATGGCCTAGTGGTAAGAACGCGTGAATCTTAACCGATGATCGTGGGTTCAAACCCGGGCAAGCACCACTGAATTTTCATGTGCTTAATTTGTGATTATAATTCATCTCGTGCTTGACGGTGAAGGAAAACATCGTGAGGAAACCTGCATGTGTCTAATTTCACTGAAATTCTGCCACATGTGTATTTCACCAACCCGCATTGGAGCAGCGTGGTGGAATAAGCTCCAAACCTTCTCCTCAAAAAGAGGAGAAGAGGCCTTTAGCCCAGCAGTGGGACATTCACAGGCTGTTACGGTACGGTATCAGAATATATTGACAATTGCTAGAATTTAATAATTACTGTATGTCTGTAAAAATTAACTTGTATGTAATTTAAAATAATTCCCAATAATTCAAAACTTGAACCCGCAATCATCGCTTAAGATTACCGCATTCTAACAACTGAACAATCTCGGCTCTGTGTCTGTCTCATGTAATTTAAATGAATATTAGTTTAAATAAAAGAGTTACATCTGTAGTCTCTTGCCAGTTACTCTCTTTAAAATTTGTATTCCGAACCAGTGGTAATGCTCGATTTAAGATTATATACTCGTAAGTCAATTGGAATAAAATTTTGATTTGATTTTGGAATGTAATGTGTAAGCGACCTCTCTGAATCTAATCGCACTTTCTATAACGGTTTGATACGACTAATTCAAATTACATCGTTTATCAACGTCTCCGCGTCTATTATACTGAATATCTTTCAGCTAATAGCTAATATAGAGATATTGTAACGTCGATCTAATGATTTGTAAATATTTCAACACTGACATCAATATTATATCTAACATCCATCCACTCGTAAATGTTTATTTAATTTAAATCGACATATGCAGATTTTCTCGTAGTTTTTTTTATCGCCGAGCATGAAATGAATTGCAAACACAAATTAAACAAAAGAAAAATTTCTACATTGTCCACGTTTGTAATCGTAATACCGTAAAGTTTCAGCTGTTTGATCA
Source organism: Nymphalis io (assembly GCF_905147045.1). Classification (NCBI taxonomy): domain Eukaryota; kingdom Metazoa; phylum Arthropoda; class Insecta; order Lepidoptera; family Nymphalidae; genus Nymphalis; species Nymphalis io. The sequence continues at coordinate 4,466,868 of NC_065890.1, read as the reverse complement.
CTGCGGTTCCAATTTAGCATCTGTATATTTCTATCTGAAATATTTCAAATATGTCGTGCGTAGGATGTAGAACATTCACCATATCTTACGCCTAACGAAGCCGTGTACCAGTTAGACTATCTATGTATTGATTATTTAATATGTATAAGCTACACAGTCGTCTTTCTGTAACGGGATATTATACCCTCATCATGACATTTACATGAGACGCGGATGACGTCAGGACATTGTTTCCTGCGCGTCGGAAGCGTCAAGGCGGACGGGCTAATGGGTAGACATCCGACGGCTCAGCTGATTTGACACACGAGTATCTGCAATCTGCCTTAAAGAACAAAAAAATTGCACTTAATAGTAATTCCTTATATAACTTATATATACATTGTAAGCAATATTTACAGCATACCAACTACCATTGATAGTTTCTAGCTTATTGTACTTGTTGTTCTTTTATTTATACTTCATGAAAAAGACAAAGGTATGCGCTTATTATTGTTTCTTTAATGACTACTTTTACTTCGTTATATATTTTTTTCACGAATAATTAATATATACTCATACAAAATTATAAAATTAATTAAATACTAATTTAATGTTTTGTCAAATAATGTAAAACATCTTTTGATCAAAATGATACATATTTATGAAAAACAGGTACTGAGCTGGTACTCACAGGCATTGATCGTGTCGGTCTGGTGGCTGCGGATGCTGCGCGGGCGCGGCTCCGGAAGCGGAAGTCAGGCGCGTTCTCACTCAGCTGTGGAAAACGGAATCACTAGGTTGGTCGGATGCGAACATATAGTTATAAATGTATGGCGTGTTAGCTATGCGTGTTAAATAGAGCAAATTGCTTAAAATACAATGATTTTGGTAAAATATTTCATTGCAAAACATAATCATATATGAAACATATGTGATATTCAGCATTTTTTATATTATTATAATGAAATAATCGAATATTTTTTGATCAAAATTATGACTGCCTCGGTGGTCTAGTGGCTTGATGTAAGGCAGCAGACCCGAAGGTCCTGGGTTCAATTCCTAGGTTAAAAGTTATTGGGTTTTTTGTCAGAAAATTCTCAGTAGCAGCCCGGAGTCCGGAAGTTGGAAGTGTGTACACTCCCGTGCCTCGGAAAAGCACGTAAAGCCGTTGGTTCTGCGCTTGAACCCTTTCAGGTCGGTACCACCGGATTATGAGAGTGAGGGAATAAAGTGCACCTGTGTTAGCGCACACACTTGTGCACTGTAATATATCCTGCGTAGTTGGCTAATCTCTCCTGAGATTGGCCGCCGTGGCCAAGATCGGTCTAGAGTACATTATTATTAATATAATACGAATATTACCTGCTTGAGATACTGTTTGCATACTTGGTGATTGGGCTTTGCATAAGCTACAATTAGCAGGAAACATATAGTCTACCGTCAAATAGCATTATCATCATTATTTGTTTGTTTGTAACGTAGCTGTAGTGGAGCTAATTGGTTTTAAATTACTAGTCAGTTATTTTATGTATATGCAAAGTTAAGTGGCCTTTTATGAGTGTATTGTGATTGAAAACTAATTGATGCAAATTCAACCTTAATTGTGACTGATAAAGAAAATGTGTATCAAGAAAAGCGCACATTACACGGGCTACAGGTACCTAGGTATAAGGCAAATATAACTTTTTTATAAGATAGGTAGGTGGACTGGCAAAAGGTACGTACCGGACACGGCTGCTTCGGTAAGTGCCTGAACAAGATAGCGCGGCGGGAATTGTCACCTCCTGCCATGAGTGTGGCAGGAAGGTGCGCCAATCGACACGGCGCAACACACCCGACGGAATGTGACGGAGTGGGCCCCAGAGGCATTCCCTGGCGGCAGTTGTCGGCGGAGACCTCTCCTTGCCGAGCATCATCAACTCGATGCTCGGAAGCGAGGAGTGCTGGTCGGTAATGGTCTCCTTCTGTGAGAGTGTGATGTCGCAGAAGGAGGACGCGGAGTGAGAGCGGGAAGAGAATGCCGCTGCAGACTTGCTCCGCCGAAGAAGACCGGGGAGAAGAAAGAGGTGTTATGTACACTTTCTCCCTCCGGCGCAATAGGCGTCGCTGGGACTAGGGGGGTTCTCAGTACCCTGGTAATCCCCCTAGAGAATAGAGGCCTGCATGGGCAGGCCGTTCGTCAGAGCGTCGCGGTAGCATGCGCAAGCGATCACGTGGCGTTCTCGTTAAGACGGAAAGGGTACCGCTGGTTTTTACTGGGTATTCCGAGTGGGCGAGCCCGACATACCTCCCCACTGTTCCTGTGGGGGAAACGCGTAATGCATTTTTCCAGCGTGAAAAAACAGGTGGACTGGCAAATGGGACAACCGATGCTAAATGGTAACCACCACCCATAGGTATTGGCACTGTAAGAAATATTAATAATTCCATACATCGCTAATGCGCCACCAACCTTGGGAATTCAGGGTAGTTACACTGGCTCATTCACCCTTCAAACCGGAACGCAAAAATACTAAATATTGCTGTTTGGCGATAGAATATTTGGTATCACCCGTACTTACCCAGCCGGCTTGCACCAAGTAAATTTCCCTAAATTATCCTGAGCAGTATGAGTTTCAAAACTTCTTGCAGTAATACCGTTGTGACATGACGGTGACGATGCAATGGGCGGTTTCATCGGCCGAGCTGTGGGGGCCTCAAGGAAGACCATCGTAGAGCACAGCCTACAAATGGCTGTTCATAAACGATACAGCACTGTCGCTGCGACTGTGCTCTCACTGATCAAACACGGTGCAGGGTCCGCAACCCAACTATGGGATAATAAATAAAATAACACTGATGTAATAAATGTATGGAATAAATAATAGGAATATGTAATAAATAAAAATAAAGAAAGTAATAAATAGTTAACAGAGTTAGTTAAGCAAGTAAGAAAATAATATATATATATAATGTAAGCATATACTGTAACCATGTAGTAACTACTGTAGGGCTCAGTGCGTCAAAAATCTTGTTCCCCTTAATTAAAATAAATTTAAACTAAAAAAGGCACGGGCAACTGTGAGCCCGTGGATGTCGTAAGAAAAAAAAACCATCGTGATTGAAATTGGTTCGTCTAATTTGACTAGTTTAATAAGCCTTTTGCATCATTGATAAATTGACAACTATCATTTCCCAAAAAATATCTGTCAACGTGCTTAATCTTTGGGGTGATCTAGATCTAAACAAATAGTAAATTGTGGCATATCGGCCTATCGTGGCCGGTTGAAAGACCGCGTGACATTACGGCGTGACCCCACGCCGTGACCCGCGGCCGCGCCGTGAAATGCGACAAATCGCCGTGCGCCCGCGATGCATCGTGCTATACATTCTCTTAATACTTTTATAACTTGCGATTTATCGTAGGGTTGTGATAACGATGAAATGCTCAACATATGCATATATCACGTAGCCGTAAAAAGCTATTGTGAAGAAAATTAGTAATTAAACGTTTCCTATCGTTATTTAGAATAAAAATTTAAACATTAATAAAGTATTATATATAATATAAAAAAAGAGTAACATAGCCTTAAAAAGTCGCAATTTGGAAAAGATATTTTAAAGATTGAAGATTATTTAACCTAACTGCTTCGCTACGGACTTGCAGATATTCATTTGTACATCTAGTTTTCCTTCAAGGCCTTCCTGTTAGAGGTGATATATAAGCATATATTATATTAAAATATAGAAATATTTAAATGTTAAAAGAATCGTAAATAACAAAAGGCTCTTAATATCCAAAAGAAAGATCACGTGTGGCCCGACTCGCACGTTCCTAATCGCTTATCGAATTATGGAATCCGTCGCCACACTTTCGCAATTACATATTTTATTATTTACGAACAATAACTCAAAAAACTTGAATTTATATAATTTAGCGAATATTAAAACGTCAATTATGAAAAACACAATATTGCCTTTCATTAACTGGATTTTGTGGATATAGATGAAAATATTTAGTTAGCACTATAAAAACTATGTATATGATAGTTAAAACTTTTTTATTTATAGAATAGGTAGACGGACGAGCGTCTGAGCCACCCATACCCATAAAAAATGTGTTTGCTGCTATAATGCATGTCTGTTTGGTGTTGTTAAGTACACTTTTTTTTATTATATCTTATAATTTGTTGTATACATTCTATTCTTATATATAAAAGTGGTTATGACCTAAATATATAATATAATAATCAAAATCAATATATAAATCACTTCATAAGAAGGCTCTTGCGAATACTTTTGAATCGTCGTTTTACAAAATTAAATTAAATTTAAAACTATCATCATTAAAAGCTGAAATTAGATATCAAAATAAATAATCAAAGCAAAATAGTGCAGTTACACAGCAAACAAGAGCACTATAAGTTAGAAATTAAATGTATTGTATCGCCAAAAACGTTAAGAGAAAAAAGTAATTTCTTATTTCATTGTTGCTCCGAGATTGCAGCTCACGAAATCACGCAGAAAGTGATCATCACTGCATTGTCACCTTTTGATCGCACGAGGTCAATTTAGACGCATCGCGTATAATCAGGTCAGAAGTAAACGTAAAATAATTTAATTTAATACTTTTTTTTAAAGAGTTTTTCGACAATATTTTCAATTATAAAAGGATTAATTATAAAAAAGTAACAAACATTCCGTAAATATTGGTAGCACTGCTGGCAGGCTTTTCTTCTTAACCCATATCTGCCGTGCAGTCGGGTCGTTTGAGCTTCACAAAAACACTTTCGAAACTTAAAAACTTCAAATACGAATTACAGTTATAGTTTAACGTCTTTAATAAGCGACATATTCGGCGACAAATATGGAATATTCTAAGAAAGTTCTGGATATATAAGGGTCAAGGGGAAATTATTTCATCACATTGCTCCAATACGCGTTGGTGATATATAAGTTAATGTGGCAGAATTTTATGAGACTTATGTAGCTTTTCTCAAGATGTTTCTGTACAATTTAAAGATGAAATGTTGACCGGAATTCATTTTGTTAGTTTTATGTACATATTTACGTAGTTTTTCTTAAATATAGCGATTATTAATTGAGTTTATGTGTTTGTAGATATTTTTTATTTATACTTATATATATTTTTAAATTTATAATAAGTTGGCAAACTGGCAATTGGGTGACCTAATGGTAAATGGTCACTATAGTCCACGGGCATTAGCACTATAATCAATATTAATCATTTCTTACATCAACAATGCGCCAGCAAGTTGGCTAGAAAACGGTAATGCTTCTTTAATTTTGCTTAATTTGTTTTTATAATTCATCTCGTTGTCAGCGTGTAGGAAGACATCGCGAAGTTAACATTATAATATTCTACCACATATGTATCCGCCAACCACCACAAGAGAATGGTGGAACAAGCTCCAAAGCCTCCCCTAAATGCTGTTACTTTATCGAATCATAGTACTTACTATCTAAATCCATTTAAACTTTAAAAATTGAAAATGCGGAAAAGTTACAAGAATTTCTAATTAAAAAGTGATAAAAATTTATCAAACAAATGTACATTATAAAATTAAATATACAATCGTATCGGAATCTAAATAATTCCAGAACATTATAGTCCAAACTGTAAATAATAATTCACTAAAAATCAGATATAAAAACACGTAGGATAATTACTCGCGGGACCGGTGCCCCATGAGGGCTTAGCCATAAAGTACGAAGATATTTCGAGCGCACATTGGCTTGAATAAATACGATACTTGACGAGCTGTTTATGTCATGGAAGCGGGTTTGTGCAAGCATTCACAGATTTAGTTGAGGGTAGTGGAGTACAGTCGTGAATATATTGCGTTTCATCGTTTTTGTATGTTTATATTGTAGAAATGTAGTCTAGTGATTTGTTTTACTAAATCTGTTACATATCGTGCGCGCGTATTCTTAATTGTTTACTAACTTAACTAAATGTATTTGAAATTATTCTATGCAAATTATTAAATTATTATTAACTATAGTAAATTTATTTAAGATTTAAAACACTCCTAACTAATCATTATTTTATCGTAAGTACTTAATGTCTATACGAGTTAAAATTTATTTTTTCCTTTATATAATGTATTCATACAAGTTTTAAATAATACATATTTAATATTTTTATTCAACATAAATCTCAGCTTAATAAATAAGTGAGCGACAGTACAGCGGGGCCGGGGCGAGGGGTGGCTGCACACCTGGCCGCCGCAGCTGCGGCGCGGATCTCACGCGCAGCTTCCTTACCGCGCATGCGTGCACACGCACACCGCCGCGTAGTATGTACACATAAAATTATGTGTTGTCGTTAATAATGTACATAACATATACATAGGAATATTTTAATCTTTACAAGATTTTTTTTAATTACATTTGTTTACTGTTTGATTATTGTTTTCTATATATGTTATGTAATGGCTTACATAATATATACAAAAATATGTTTATTATTTTTGGATTTTATATTCACTTTTCTTTTATATATTAACTACGTCACGTATTGTATATTTAAAATCCTATATAATTAGTATACTGAGAAAGGAAAACACCGATGAAGCCGTAGAAAACAGACTGTCTATAATATTATACGAGTAAAAAGCTTTGCAAAATGATTAGGAGAATTTATTTTTAAATTGGTACCTTAATATCGAAATAATATAGTCATTGGGTATCAACAAATATTTTAAAAGTCATTGTTTATTTTAATGTTTTATTATTTTTGACGATTACATTTTAAATTAATTGGGTTCATTAATATTTAATCAAAATCTTCGTTATTGCATTTTTTACAGGAAGATAGGAAGGTAGGTTGTTGGTTCGTGGTCACCACTGCGATAATGGACTATAAGATATGTTTATATCCGTAACAGCCTGTGAATGTCCCACTGCTGGGCTAAAGGCCTCCTCTCCTCTTTTTGAGGAGAAGGTTATATATCAATAAGGTTATATATGTTTATATGAAGGTTATATATGTTTATATATCAAATCCCTATTAAACATGACATCAAAAATGTTAGGACAGTTAGGTTTTAAATTTGCGTTCATAGTTAATTGCAACCTTACCCTTAAAATAAGAACAGAACATTAAAAACAATTTCTGTTTAGCATAAGAATACAGATCAGATCGGTGGTATCAACCCAGACGGGATTTCAAAAAGCCCTGTTACCAGTTAAAAAATTCTATCTTAATTTGTAAAAACTACAATTTGATTCTAGTGTATTGAGCGAATGAATGGAACAATTCTCTCGTTAAATCCTTTTAAACGTAAACCGCAACAGGTTATACTATCAGGGCTTTTGCCGCAAAACGCATCTAACAGTTTAATGAATGAAAGATTCCTAAAAAACATTTCTTACACAAGTTGTATTGTCAGACTATAAAAGCAGGCGCCGCTTAACAAAGCGAGTTTACAAGTGTACAATTCACTATAGCTCTTTATAATTCAACCTTTTTATGAAGACCTTTAACGTTTAGTTCATTTTATCCTTCAATCTGCTACTTTTGTTGGGCAGTTTACGCACGCGGGGTTCAAGCTAGGCTGGATAGGTTTTAAAAAGCATGATATTGTTATAATATCAATAGTCGCGAACATTTTGTCTGGTATCTTTTGTGAAAGCGATTAACTTAATTATGTATAGTAAACATTCACAACTCATAATGGGACACTTGATTTCATTGATGCTGCTATCATTTCTGATGTAGATATAAAGCTATTTATACATAATATATTCAAGGTTAGGTAATGGAATAATTTAATTTTATGAAATAATTTACATATGTAGTTGATCTAACACATTACATACCTACTCCTAGTTTTCAATAATAAAGTGTCTTTTATAGAAATCATATAATTTCTTATAACATTTAACCTCGAGTTCCACGTGTAAAATTTATATTTAACATATATGTGCCTTATCCCCTCCATCTGAAATGGGATCACACACCCCCCGTCGGTGTACAATTTCAGTTTTTTTGCGCCGTGTGACCGAAAGGCGGGGTTAGGTTACTAGAAAGTCTACACCGTTTGCACGTGCATGCTGCGCGGGAGCAAAATGGCGGCCATGTACTCACTGACTTTAATATTTAATATAACGATTCCTATATATAGTTAATTAAAATTCCTATATATATAGGAATCGTATATATATATATATATATTTATTGTTGAAATATATAACTGTTTATTGGAGTTATCGTTGTTTGTTAGATTTTTTTAATGACAGAGAATATTATTATCACGAGAGCAGAAAGAGTGGAAGAGTCATGGCAAGATTAAAAAAATACTTTGTCATAAATATAGAAAGCACACATTTAAAAAAAAGAGGGGGATCCGCCTAATACATATATATATATGGGTTGTATAATAAGTAAATATTTTAAATAGCATCTTATATAAGCAGAGAGTTGCTTATCTAGGATTGTGCGAAAATAAATCAAGTAATATTTCCTAGTTACAGTTCAAAAGAGCGGAAACCACCACTTCAGTATAACCCGTTGAGATTTTATCCTGGAGCTTGGGAGTTTTTTTATAAATATAAATATAGTTTGGGCGTAACGGTAGGAAGTCCTCAATTTTTATTCGAGGATATCCGATGTAATTGAGACCAGGTAAATGAATCGGATTTGGATTGAGTGTGTTCTATTGATATGAGTTTGTTATAAAAAAAACAAGATGAGATTTTTTTTAAAACATGAATACAAATGAAAAACAACTAAACTAATTTATTTATTAAAGAAATTTGGATGTTTCAAAAGTGATCTATTTTTGTTTTAGGTTTGTGTTGATAATATGTATTTAAAAATCATAATAACGCTGCTGAAGTAGTGTTTTTATTGTAGTCCGGGGCAAAAGATGGTCTCATTCAAATCTGTCTGCTTTGAAACTCATATTTAAACATTATTTTTGTGTTATGATTTCTATTTTGTTGCTCTTCGTTATAATAAAAACATCGAGGCAACGATCCCGAAGGTACAAGGAAAATTTTTACATCGCACTCGAAGGTAAAATGCCGAGTCACCGGCGCAGGCGCATTGGTTCGTGGGGCGACGTCTTTGATGCAAGCCGACGTTCGACATCGTCCGATAGCCAACAAAACGACAAGGTTCGTGCAACTCTTGAACAAGTTATAAGATTTAGCGATTATGGTGCAAAATTGAAATAACCGATTAAATATTTCATTTATTAAAACTATATTAATTATACGAAAAAAATAATTGAATTAATGTCTGACTTGCATTGCTATTTTGTAAGAACTCGTCGTAGAAAACAGCATATATCACTTTTGAAATGTTATAATCAACTAACGTCTTTTTTAATGTGCGCACCTTTAAATGTGCTATAAATATTATAACTTCGTGATCATGTTCTGCGTTGAACTTCGAATTTGTTTAAACATAATAGCCCTATAGTAACAGATTTGAATTTTTCATTATGAATTGATTAAATAGCACATATGAATTTAATAATGTAGTTTTTTAATATTCATATTCATGAATTTTAAAAATCTACATATGATATGAATATTATGTCAGATTGACATAATATTCATACTTTTATATAATATAACTTCATAAAGGAAATGTTTCTATTGTTTATGGTAACAATTATATTATCCGCTCATGCATTAAGTCATAATTTAAAAAAAACAACAGCGCAGTCTTCCTCGACACTTGTGAGATGATGGTGTGAATTGAACGCTAAGATGAGTGAGCTCGGATAAACACCACGAGTGCAGTAATTGGTTGCTATCTTGTCATACCTTCGGACATTCCAACTATTTTTATAGCTAGAGACGAAAACAATCTCGTAGACATTTTTGGCTGATAAAATTAAATCAGTAAATAATTTATAGAAATATAATAAAATGACATACAATTATTATATAAAATGATATACATTATCTTTAATGTATTAAACGAGACCGAAGAACTGACGATATTTTTTATATTTTTATTTTAATCTTTAAAAGTGGAACACTTGCTTTTAATTGCTACAATAAAATTAGTAGTATAGTAATAGTCTGACATTTTCATACTGCAGGTCGAAGGCTCCTCTCTTGAAGAGAAGGTTCCATCACACTGCGATACAGGTTTTTGGATACATGTCGTGGGGTTTTCTAACGATATTTTCCTTCATCGCCGATCATGAGATGAGTTATAAGCACAATAAACCATCACTTTAAAGATAAACCGTTATTTAATTTTTATAGCATCCCATCTATTTACTAATAGGTACTAACAGTTATAATTACAATTTTATATTATTTTGGTACTTATATTTGTAAAGATAATATTATTTTTATGTTCTGACACCTCAAATATGTCAATGCTAAGTTTTTTCCTCCTGGTTTTAGGCATATTTCACAACGCAAGTCACTGATGGTTCGTAGTTATAACTGAAGAAGAATCATATTTGTATTCGAATCTGGATGTCATGTGCAATTTCTTTCAGGATGTTTGTTGCCGATTGCTAGATAAACAGTTTGTAAGCGACGTGGTGTTTATTTGGATACGAAAACGCCATCTTCGATCAAAATCCACGTGTTCTATCAACTAATCATGATTATCTATTTACTGGTGGTAGAGCTTTGTGCAAGCTCGTCTGGGTGGGTACCACCCACTGATCAAATATTATACCGCAAAACAGCAGTACTTGGTATTGCTGTGTTCCGATTTGAAGGGTGAGTGAACCAGTGTAATTACAGGCACAAGGGACATAACATCTTAGTTCCCAAGGTTGGTGGCGCATTGGTGATGTAAGCGATGGTTAACATTTCTTACAATACCAATGGCTATGGGCGTTGGTGACTACTTACCATCAGGTGGCCCATATGCTTGTCCGCCTTCCTATTCTATAAAAAAATCTATGTCCATATGTACAACCAAAAGTACCTCATGCATTGCAATGCTTCCTTAAATATTTTGGAAACAATTATAAGATACGACTCGCGCGCTACTTATCGTACCTTGAAGTTACTATATCAGAAGCTAACACTATTAAACAAAAAACTTTTACGTCAATTGAATTAATGGTTCAGAAACGAATACGACAAAACAATTATACATACTTATACATATATTGATTTTACTATTTTTCAAGCATAATTATTAAAAATTTAAAATACATATATTATAACAATATTATAAAACAATTAACTTGAATTAAGCCATTAAACATGTCAAGTAACGAGTACATTTAGTATTAAAACAGCGAAGTTTTAAGTTTTAAATTTACACAAATTATACAAAACACAATAAGCGTTAGTAAACAGCAAACATCTCATGTACCCACAGAACTCAGGTACCTACATCAGTGGATATCTGCGAAAAAAATTTGTAATCCTTCCGGCGAGCTACAGCTTTCGGCAGACTTTGTGACGCCCGACTCCGATGATTAGTTATCGCCCAAAGTACCCAGGCGTCCAAGGGCTGGTCTTTAAAATAAAATCCATACATTCCTTTTATTATTCCCTATTTGCTAGCCTTTTGTATTATTGTTAGCCGTTGTTTTAAAAAGGTATGGATTAAAATAAAAACTTCAACTGCAATCTGTTTTAAAACAATTTTTAGTATTCTATGATTTTTTTCTTTTTCAACGTCACACCTAAACTATATGTAGATAAATATTTAATTATACGATTCCCACCACTTACTACCTTAAATTTTCTTCTATCACCAAGTTTGAAAACTTCGAAAATAGAACGCCAGGAACTGTATACCTTCTCGTGACAGTGAAACTTCTTTAGGTAAGAAAAGTTAAATTTCAAATTATTAAAATGTTAATTAGAATCGTTTCTTTAAAAACGTCGTTTTAAGGGTTTTTTTCTTAAATTATCTCCTAGGCTGTTTTTTTAATATTATCTAATAAATTTTAAAGGCTTTGTTAACAACCCTAAAACTAGTTAAAATTATCAATTTATCTTTTGCAATCGCCATTTCGTAGGAGAGGATTACCGTGTTCGCTATTACTGCTTTCCAGGAAGGTAATGCCAGGTAGTGGATTTTAAAGTTTATTGTTCAACAAATTGTTTGCGATTTGATCTTCAAAATACTAACCAGATAAAAATGAACTCTATTAACAATGAATACAATTATTTTTTCAATGATAATTATATTCACAATAATTTGGTCAAAATATTATCAATTCAAGTCAAAATTGGCGTAACTCTTTTTAAAGGTAAAGTGATTTACCGTTACATATGAATGAATAAAAGTAATAATTTAATTATGATTGGCAACTCAGTTGTGCTCAAATTAAGGGTCTTCTTATACTTACAAGTATAAAGTTATGGTAATAAGAGAGAGTAAAGATTAAAAGATATCACCTTTTTGTTATTTGAATTTTAATAATTTCATTATTACTTTATAATGGTTTCAGCTGACATTCTCAACAAAGACGAAAACTGTGCAGGATATGTTATAGTGCAAGCTCAAGCAAATTCTGCGAACACTTTCTATCCCCTTACTCTTATAATCCGGTGGGACGGCAATCCGAGTTGACTGGAGATTGTCCTTTTTCATTGTATTTTTTAAAGAAATAGCTTGGCCAAAACCACAACCCATAGACTAAGCGGAGCAGCAAGATTTGCTGTAAGAAATATTAACCATTCTTAACATTGCTAATGCGATACCGACGTTGGGAACGGACAGCCTTGCACAGGTAACCAAATAAAAAGTTTAGTTGCAGGACCAACGGTTTCATGTGTTTTCATAAAACTGTTCAGGGATCTGCAGTCTTATTATTTTATAAATATGTAATACATAAACGTCATGAGATATTCATTAATTTAGTTCGAAGACAATTAAAACAGCAAACGCATTTTCATGACAATAAACATCTGGTACAATTAACAAAAATAAAAAAAATACATACAATACGTACAACATTTTACATTCGTCTATTTCAATTCGCAGTCACACTAAAGTAATATTTTTTTTATTCTTGACTGAATCTTTTTTAATTAATTTAAAAAACCTTCTTATAAGAGATCTTTTATTTATAGAATAGGAAGGCGGACGAGCATATGGGTCACCTGATGGTAAGTGGTCACCAACGCCCATAGACATTGGCATTGTAAGAAATGTTAACCATCGCTTACATAGCCAATGCGTCACCAACCTTGGGATCTATGATTATATGTCCCTTGTGCCTGTAATTACACTGGCTCACTCACCCTTCAAACCGGAACACATCAATACCAAGTACTGCTGTTTTGCGGTAGAATATTTGATGAGTGGGTGGTACCTACCCAAACGACCTTGCACAAAGCCCTACCGCCAGTAAAGTATTTCATTCCAATATTATACATTTCAAAATTTCAATAAAATGTTCACGTTACACCTGTAGTGCGATCTACATAATTATTGTGCAAATAAGATCATTATTCGTGCTCGAGATCTAATAATGATAATTTTAATAAAATCATAACTTTTTACTAATTTTATTAATAATAAAAAAATTTCTTTTAAGTTTAACTTGTTATAAAATAAATATGATATGACATTGCAATGTCTGGGGGGGATGACTGATGTATGCCGTGACGGCAACCGATATGACGCTTACTTATGCCGTCATATCCCCCTCCTCCCATCACCACCCTCTACTCACTTGTGTGTGCGTGACGCGTTGTCTTGTGTATACTACGTTGCTATATGTAATTAAAAACATAAAAAATATATTTACCATATTCGAGTGTCTCAAGACGGCAAATATTTTTATTATTAACTTTAAAATAAAATTTTAATGTTTGTTTCCATTTAATAATGAACAAGTAAATAAATATGTATATGTAAACATTTAGTTGATAAGTCAAAGTCGGGATATCAGTTATTCGGCAAAACGTTTGAGCGGTACTATTAAAATTCCGCTAGGAGATATGTATAATTACATTGGCTTGCTTAATTCAGACGTCAATCACGACCCAAAGCCAGTAGGTTATTATCAATACCTGTTATAATTTTTTATTATGTATATTCATATTATATAATAAAATAACTAAAATTTGAAATATTCAGAATTTTATTAGCCTTTAAAATATTAATCTTTCATTGAAAAACATTTTGATTTTTTAAGATCTTAGAACTATCAATCTCTTCTAAGTTAAGTTTTTATAGTAGTTATATTACCGAGCGAAAATCTGCCTTTTGTGTATAGACATAAGGAAGAGACCACTTATTCTTGAATGTCTCAATGTATTCTATACCGGATTTAAAAAATCAAAATTACTAATCTAATCGAAATTATTTTTAATGTCAAAGTTTGATGATTTCAAATGCTTCGTATTTACAAGTGAAAAGTTAAAATAAGTATAAGAATATAAATAAAATCACCACACTTTTTGCGTAACAAACATTCATCGTTATGACCAAAATAACCGTGTGAAATCAGCCAAACGTTCGACAAAACGAAAGAAGTCATTTGCTCTCAATAATTACCTGAGCGATTAACGTAACCATCCCGACGCGTGCTGACATATTACAGTTAAACTCGAACCGTATAAAGCAGTAAATAGAGAAAATAAAACAAATTAGTCGAAGGTAACCGTTGGTCATGCAAATCGGACATTAGGACTACAATTTCCTTTTCGATTTTAAGCAATTTATACGAAAATTTTGAATATTCGAATATAGAACATTTACGTTATGCGTTTTTATAATCGATTAGTAATGCGTTGATAGGAATCGAGATTGAGTGATTGATTACGTAATAATCGGATCGACATTCGACATTTGTATCCGTAATCGGTTACGTACGACTTACGGTTCAGATGCTATAATTAATACTCAAAAGCCATTAATATTAAAGCTACACTATAATTATTATAAGTTATTGTTCTCTTATATCTATTACGCTGTTAATATATCTTGTTAGCCAATTGTGAATTTTACATTTGTCAATTCAAACAATGCTATGATATCGGTAGAGTTCATTTGTTATTAATTTGTAATTAGAGGATTGTCGGGGATTTAGGTCAATCAACTTGTTTATGTCAATCGAGAGAGCCTCTACTATAGTCGTTCTATTATGTTAGAAAAAAATAATGATTGATTTACTCGTAAAGAATTAAGCAGTATGACGTCACTGCCACTTTATAGGGACATTTTTAAATTGAATTAATAAAAAGACGAGGTTCTTAAGTATACACAGAGGGTATGTTTAATGTTTTTATATAAGTTTTGGTATATTTAAAAAAATAAAAAGCAAATTAATAAGGTTTTTACAAAAAAATTTACAAAAAAAACGATACGAAACAGCACAATAATATACTATGTATATGCATGACGTCCCTACATCAAAAGAATAATAAAATTCCTCATTAGCCAATAAAATTACTAAAATATAAAGAAACCAAATTAATACATATAAGTTAAGTATAAAATCTAAAATAACTTAGAATAAAGCATTTAAGCGTAATATTTAGCTGACATACCCCAGTGGTTAGAATACGTGGAACTTAATCGAAGGTTATGGATTTAAGCCATTGCAAGCACCATTGAGTTTTCATGTGCTTATAATTAATCTTGCGCTCGGCGGTTGCCGTAAGGAGCAAGATGCAGATTATATGTGTTGGATGCAATTTTACCACAAACTTGTATTCGAATAGCGTTGGAACACTTGCAGGCTGGCAAATATGCAACATGTAGTTTATTCCCCATTACTATGGCCCAGCAACATTTGATCCTTTGTCACTATTATACGCCCGATGTTTACGAATATTATAAATATAATTTCAATAGACATCATCACGTTATTAAATACTATTTACATTGCTGATAACGACAATATTTATTGTACCTATCTTATTAGACCTTGTTATGTTTATGATGAATCACTTTTTGGCTGGACCAATGTAGAAGCTCCTAAACCTAGTATTGGGATCCAAAATAGGTCTTAACTTAGAAGTAACAAATGTAGAATTGTTCGTCATTTAAAAATGACATAAAAATAGCATTAAGTATATCTCCATTATTTCTGCTCTCACCAGCCACGAAGGCCGTAGTCGCGTTTATTGGGGATAATCTGGAAGTACTATTTACCATACTTTTAAGTCATTAAAACTATGAAGAAAGCTTCTTTAATAGTCAGCAAATTAAAACGAGCCAATAAGAAGAGATCTGTACGCATAATCGTAACCAATCAGTGTTTTAATCATATAACATGCAGGATTATTTAATTGTTAGTAGTTGCGTGAGAAACGCGAACCAGCAGTAGCGAGTTACTTTTAAGTCGCACGTATTATAAATTACCAATTTGCTTAACCATATAAACTGTCTAAATTTCGTCTCCAGTGTCTTATTTCGAAGCAATAAAGTTCAATTTTGGATGTATCTCGTTTCTGAAACGTGAGTAAAATTTGTATGTACGAGCTAGAGTGGAAATGTGCAAGAAGCATTAATCACAACAGAATTAGCTTTGGCGATCCGCTCCTGAGTGTCCAAGGAGGATTTATATCACGGGAGGTGAGATTGGCCTTATAATGTTTAATGTTATAAAGGCAGGCAAAATAATGCAGATATAACACACTACGGGTTTAAAGTAGTCGCTATTTGTGATTTATGGATAGCTTAGGCTAATATATTATTAGAATATGTACGTCTTTATTATAAACGTTTTGAAGGAAATTAATAAAAAGTATAGAAAAGATATACACTTTATAGTCATGTCAAAAGATATGCTTAGGGAACAATCCATGCGCCTTGCTTAAAAGTTTAGATGCATTGGTATCATTTTGACACCACAATTTAATAGCTTTTAATTATCAAGACTTAAGCCGCTATTTGTGCTAACCCTTAACTAACTTAAAAGCAAATTTATTTGCTCCAAACTGCTCCCAAAATTCCTTGGCCAACCGCCTCCGCGCTGTTGGGGATCGCATAAATACTACTTAACGCTCAGGACACTCCAAATTTAAATGATATAAAATGAAAAAAAAAGACAAATAAAAAAGGTGTCCAGAATCAGAACGTAACTTTTTAATAATTACCGTCGGACGCGGCGAGTAGCGTCACTAATGTGTGAATGAGATACCCTTTTCAAAATAATTTTGTTTTGAAGCACGTTTTATAGATTTTGACGTTATTTATTCGTGAACCCTCTTTAACGGACTATCCCATTTATCTTAAAATAAACATTTAGATATACGTAATGTGATCCAATAATATTTGAATTATTGCTTAATAAAATAAATATAAGCATAGAACACTAATCACGACCTGCCTGCACAATACGTCAATTAGAATATTAAGATAAAAAGTAATTTATATGTATACATTTAAATTTCTGCATGGCGTTGATTGATATAATTGGATAAATTTTGAGTCAATGACAGCACGACAAACGATGATTTCATCGATATTGTGAAAACTTAGATAATACATACATTTGCGATGTTGTTTGCTAATCTTTCTCTATTTATGTTACAAAGTTCTAGCATCAAAATACAGTTTGGCAATAGTCGACGCGTCTACATGCGCTACTCCGCCCGTTTAAGTAGCATGTTATATCGCTGGAATTTGACACCAAAATGTCAGACAATTAAGGAATCGGCAAGCTAACCTCGTGTCAGACCTGCATTGGGCACGCGGTTGATTGGCACGCCTACGATTTATTAATGCTAGATAAGACAGATACGTATAATATATCTTGAGCGTATTACAATAATATTTGTGGTTAAGAAGTTGATTTCAATGATCTTGCAGCTATTCTCATATTTACATAATTTACAGTACATACCACATTCCCAATTATTATTACATCAATAAATTAAATATATATTGTGTGTATCCTTTTTTTAATTTGGAAAGTTTTCAAATTAAACAATAACGTACACATATATAATATGGTTGTACCTAATTCTTTTATAATGTGAATTCTAGCAATGTCTTTATTCAAGAAATTACTGATCACCCTTTAGAAAAATGATTAATTAAAGTAAGAACACAACTATAAAACTAATAAAAATAAAAGTATTCTTAGCTTATCAAGTGAGTACAACATCTATGGATCATTGGCGCAAGTTCGTTTAACATTTATCATATATCATGGGTTCGACGTCTCTCACTGACGTTTTCTCTTCCGTGGGTGACAGCACGTTATGTACACAAGGACTTTATTGTGGTGCTCACCTTCACGTAATGCAATAACCGTTTAAATTTTAAATTATAAACATGTTTACATAATATTTTTAAATATGGAACGATTTTGTTTTGTTTGCATAGACTTATTGCTTCGTTTTTTGTTTATCTCCTAGGAACCTATTAAAAACAAAACTATTAACTGGAGTAAAAATGTTCTAATAATCTATTCAATTTTTTCATGTAAGTAATGAACAAATTTAAATTAAAGCAGTTTCCATGTCATATTGGGTTTGTATTAATAATAATGTTCTATGATAAAACTTCTTTGAAAACAATATTTGTTCCTACTGCCTTTGACGTCACCGGTTTGGGGGCCGAGTTCTGAAACTCAATCAAGAAAAGGGGAGCCCACGTGAGGGCTAAGTGAGACGAACGTTCAAGGGTGTCTACTGCAAGACTTCACCTCGACTAAGACGTCTGAAATAAAGGGTTTTACGGAGCACGTGCGTTCAACACGTCCTTCGACGAGATGTCGTGGGGTGCCTCGTATCCACTGACGGAGGCCGCGTAAGTGGTGTATGTCGTTCTAACTAGGTCGCCTTAGTCTTACGGGTATGTTTCTTTTACATACGTACTAGTCTGTAGGTACGATCACTATGTTTGGATGAATTAAAGCTGTCAAAGTTACGCGTTGACAGTTCCTTGAGATGCTTGGAGTTATAAGTATTGCCCATGAATCTCGTGCAACCCGGTGCAGTGAATAGAAATTCGTTTTATGCGATCTGTAGTTCAATCATGTCTTTGGGAATGCGAAGGTTGGACCCGCGTAGGTAAGAGCAGTGCGTACGAAGCGTTTTTATAATGTCATTTTATTCTTGAGAGAATTTACTTACTTTTATATTACAGCAATACTTTGTATTGTTGTGATCCGGTTTGAAAGATGAGTGAGCCAGTGTAATTAAAGACACATCTTAAGCTGGTGGCGCATTGGCAATGTAAGGAACGGTTAATATTTCTTATAGCACCAATGTCTGGCGGTGGTACTATAAGTTGCAATTTTTAAATAGGCTTACTGGTGGTTTAGCTTTGTGTAAGCTCGTCTGGGTAGGTACCACCGACTCATCACATATTCTACCGCAAAACAGCAGTACTTGGTATTGTTGTATTCCAGTTTGAAGGGTGAGTGAGCCAGTGTAATTACAGGCACAAGGGACATAACATCTTAGTTCCCAAGGTTAGTGGCGCATTGGTGAAGTTTGCGATGGTTAACATTTCTTACAATACCAATGTCTATGGGCGTTGGTGACCACTTACCATCAGGTGGTCGAAATGCTCGTCCGCCTTCCTACTCTATAAAAAATGATTGCTCACTCTTACTAACTTTTCGCACTTGCATCGTATTTTTTAGCACCATGCGTTCTCGTCCAGATATTTATTAAATATATCAAGGAAAACATCGAGAGGAATCGTGCATGTGTGATTACATTCACATATGAATATGTACATATATCCACAATGCGGAATGCATTGCAGCATCTTAGGGAAACGAGCTCTAATAATACATTACAAGAGGAAGCGATTGTCCAGCAGACTTACTTATTATTATACTTTTTTAATTTCTAATATATGAGTATGTCATCGACGCCAACGTAATTTAGGGTTTATTATTATCACCTTAAAGGTCAAATTGATACAACTTAATACAACAAAATTATCAATCAAATAATTAAAAATCAGATCGAGTAGAAATCAAACCCGCTAACAGAGCCAACTAAAGGTGCTAGAAAATCATTGTACACGATCACAATGTTGATGAAATACACGGCCTATTCTATAAAGTTTATTTAACAAGCGAAACGCAAAAGAAATAACGAATAACTTTTTTATAAATAGACTCAGACGTAACTCAGATGTAACACTTCACTAACTCACAAAAATAATCGGAACTTTTGAACAATTCTTTATTTGATCATTTGGTGGTTGTCATTATGAGCATCTTTTTATCCAAGTATGTTTTTATTCATTGACCTCTTCAAGAGAATGAGGCGAGTCATATAACTAATTTTTCAACTATAAGTACATTGAAATTTGTCATACGCGACGCGAAAAGCCCATTCATAAATAATATTTAAATCTAGAACGCATGCATGTGTGCAAAGTCGATGTACTTTCTACAGCACATAATTTATAAGTACGACACTTTCGCGATGACAGCCCGCAAGCACACCAGACGATGGACCAAAAGTAAGAAAAAAACAATTTGTATGGAAAATTTTATTGCCATTAAATTATTTCTAACTTTTATCATCTACTGACGTTTAAGATGGCGTGTTTAAAATCGTCTTTATATTAGTACGTTTAATAGCAACATCAAGAAACTATAAATAACGAAATTAACTATAAAGTATATTGACGTTAAATAACGTATTAATAAAGATGAATAATAGCACTGAAAATTTATACAACTTGTAAATAATATATTTGCTATGTATATAATGTAAGGACCTACATGAATATTTTAAAAAGCATAACGTTATTTTTAAGTTTATTAAATAAATACAGCGATCAGAGAATTTGTACTTATTATATAGGGCTAAAAATATTACATCATTGTAATGTTATTAGCTCAAAAGAATATAAAGTCTTGTCCTATGACATTATTTTGGAATAGAGTTTCTGAAAAAACGAATAAGCCAGTATTTACAATAATAAGCGTAATGATATTTATTAATCCCTACGTACGAAGCGCTTCCAATCCATATTATTCGCGCTGCAAATACTTTTCCTGAGTCTGTATTTCCTGATAGGTACAACATTGGTGTCTTCAAATCGAGAGTAAACAGGTTTCTTTTAGGCAAGCGTGCTACATCCTAGACCGTGTCGATGCTTTACATCAGGCAAGTCAATGGTCAAACGCTGGCCTGTATGTAATAAATATAAAAATAATAAATATTTTCTTACCTACGATGTGAGCGAGCCTTAATTCACGTTACCGTCTGCAGTGATTGGCGGGCGACATACTTGCGATCAACCGTTAGCTCAGCCTCCTCGGCCCTACCATTAGTCACTAGATTAGATAACAGTACATTCGAATTGTCCACTAATACCTTGATTAGATTAAGTACAGTAATTGGTTAACTATTTCATACAATACCCTTTATGATTCATAGAGGAAATATGAAAGCTAACGGACATTTATTTTCATTTCAAAAATTGATTGATTTTTAAATATACCTTTAAGCATTTTTTTTTCATAAAAAAGTAAAATTATATTTTTATAATTTGTAAATGACTTCGCTTACATATAAATGAAACCATTGTTTTATTCATATTTTATATAAATAATAATATAACTCGACAATTTCAAGACGTGATTCCGGTAACAATTGGTGCCAAGGGTATTTGTGGTCTATTAAACATCGAAGGGTAATTGATTTTATTGTAAGTCAAGTCAATTATGTTCTAACAATAATGTTTTTGTTTCTAATAGTGTTTGCAAATACTCGAATGCTAGAAATTTCCGTAGTAGAGGCTCCGGCGCACTCCACGCCTGCATTGTCATTCGAGTGACACTCACAAATGTTTGTCACTTAACAAAAAGAGCGCTGAGTTATCGACTTCACACATATTGCTATGCTAGATCTTATTGCAACTATGTTCAAGTTAACAACGAAATTTCTTGAAAAATAAAACACATTCTAGTTAAGAGTTAAAAATTTCGTAACTTGTTAATTTCCCACTGAGCAAAGTCTTACTTCTAATGTCATGTATATTGTCATATATAAAGAGGAGTGGGGCTAATATCACAACGCTGTTTTAACGCTGTTCACGCTTCAGAATTAAATCAAACACTTGCAGATTCCCAAACTATTTTTTTTTTATAGAATAGAAAGGCGGACGAGCATATGGACCACCTGATGGTAAGTGGTCACCAACGCCCTTAGACATTGGCATTGTAAGAAATGTCAACCATCGCTTACATATCCCATGCGCCACCAACCTCGGGAACTAAGGTTTTATGTCCCTTGTGCCTGTAATTACACTTCACTTTTTCTACACAATCGAGCACGAGACGAATGAATAAAGGAAACGTGTGTCTAACACGTGACAGCTCAGTTTTGTTCTCGATTTAAATTCACTATCTTAGAATAATATCCACGTTTTCTATTTTTAAATAGAGTTACAATTTTCAATCTCAATCTCAATAGATTGCTTAATATAATTAAAATCAATTAATACTGAAAGAACAATAACTTATAATGATGATTGTTGATAAATGCCGATGTGGATAACCTATGATATAGGTATCATTCATTTAAATTCAGTAAACAAATGAAAAGGCTGATTTTTTAATCAACTTTTTAAATTTCATAATAGTCGCTGAAATAAAATTAAAAAATTTCAATAGACAAATCTGTTTGATTTTACTTCGTCACAAAAGTTCAATGTTGCCATTCAATATTATCAAAAATAAATAATAATATTAATAGATAACAATTAACGCAATTTAATTAATATAATCTTTAGTCTGCAGTCAGAAGTCAGCAAAACAATTTATAATTATCGTTGGAATAAAGAATGAATCATGGTGCCTACCTAGACGTATTTGCATAGTATGCACTTAAAACTGTCATGACATAATTAAAACGTATTTAGTGATCGCCATTACTAATATTCAAGACCCAAGTAAACAAAGAAACAACTGGTTATAGATATAACTAATTGACAATAAAAAAGATAATAAAAATCTTAAGCTCGAGAAAAAATGAAAACTGTATTAACAAACCTTGTGGCTTGTGTTTTTGTAAAATAAAAACCTAATAGATTTGCGGAAGCTTATTGTTTGTTACTATTATAACCATTATTCAATAGGCATCAGAGTGGAAAACCAGCGGTCGAGCATTAAGTCTTTGTTTGACTCTATCTATAAATAATTATCAAATTACGATACTTAAGACTAACACATGCAATCTACGAAATTATATTGATTAAGCTTTATATTTATTTCTAAAATAAAACCTAGTAGTCTATAGACAGATTAAAGTTGTGAAAGTCGGTAGTTACATTTTAAGATTCTACCAGATGTCTATCACGGCGTCGTTCGGTGCAAAACATGTTACGTTTGTATTGAAAAATTTATGTTTATAAATATTAATTATATATATAAATTTAATTCGATTTTTGAAAAGTTAGTTTTTTTTTTCGAATTGCTAACACGTGACTGTGAGCAGTTTATAGTAAAAGTGAAATAATTTTGACAGAATCCAACGTGTGGTCAGTTACGTCGTAATTGTTCTATTGCATACAAAACCGCGATTGACGGTTAGTTTTATGAAATAAATTACTTCATCAATCGAACGTTGAAATTTGTTTCTAGTAATTTATTCATGATTGCATAAAAATTTTTTGAATTACAAAAGAATTTAACTGGCATATATGAATTAAGAATAACGACATTTATCTAAATGGTCAAATGAACAGAGAAAATATTTTGAATTATTTATTTATATGTACGAGTGCGATACATGTAATATGTGTATTGACGCTTATACTGAAAATAAAAAAATATATGGTGTCCACCTGATCGATTTCAGCCACAGCGGCCAATCTTAAGCATTTTCTATAACGGCTTTACGTGCTTTCCGAGGCACAGGAGTGTACACACTTGTACTGATAATATTTCGATAGGAAAACCCAATAACTTTTCCTTCGGCAAACCTGGGGTTTGAGCTCAGAACCACGGGATTCACGGCCTTATATCTAGCCACTAGACCAACTAGGCAATTTAATATATACTGACGCAATAATAATGACTGTATATAATGGACATATATAATATTTGCAAAGGTTAAACGTAAGTTTTAGTCTCCTGTTGTAACTTTGTTGTAAAATTTGTTAACTGCAAGAACATTTTTATTCAAAAAACAATTGAAGAAAAGAAAGACCGAAAAATAAGCAGCAATCCTGCAAAATCTTTTTTATTGTACTAAAATAATGTTTAAATGATTATAATAACACATATGAAAAAAATATGATTATATCATGCAAACTTTTTTTTGTAAATAAATCAATTTATACGCTCTCGTATAATTCTTGCTCCGTCCGAATTTTGACTGTGACGTCACATCGCCCGATTGTTATTGCGAGCGACTCTTGCGATACGCGCTTTGATAATTTTTTATTTATTTTATCTCTCTTTGTGATTTGACGCCCCACATACGTTCTTTTACTTATTAGAACGATTATTAATATATTATTTTATGTTAAAATAAGAGCAGTATTTTCACGTGGACAAACAAATAATCTACCGAAAATCGATTTTATGATTGCGGATTATTTCACAAATCACGCGAAATAAATTAATGAGCTCATTATTATTGTTTAATTTTATTAATCTTTTATAAATCTATTGTTTATTAATCTTTAATGCAAATTTATGATAACTGATCGGCGTAGCTCGTACTCTTCCTGTAGATATTTAGTGCTTTCAGCTTTTTAGCAATCACCGGGCAAACTTCAGTTGTGAGTTTGATTTGTACCAAGTTAAGTCAGCTCCGGTCCGAGACTGGTTAATAAATGCTTTGATTTAGTTTAAAGTTCACGAAATGATATTAAGGAGCATAGCATTAATAATAAACGTCAAGCAATATGGCAAATTGTATGAAGTAGGCGTATACAATACCGCTGGGCATCGCTAGTTTTAACTACATATCAATACACAAACTTACATAACTCGGCTCCGTTCAATGACAGTTCAATGTGTCCTTCGCGACGTCTCCAAAACTTTCTTGAGTCAGTCACGGCGCGCGTGCTCGCTTCGTTTTTTGTCGCGCTGGGTGCCGGCGCGAGCCTGATATTGAAATAATTGCTTTTTCAACGGCACGCCGTGCAAATGACATTCGAGATGGAGGTCGTTTTTTCATGAATGTAGAAGGAAAATTGCCGTTTACGAAATGTTTGGTTTTATTATAAATATAACGAACGAATTATTTTAATATCGTATAACTCCATGTTCTAGTGTGATGCATTTTTTTATTGTAAGATCTTATTTCTACATGTTGGTAGAACAGCGACGTCATTTTGTATACGTATAAATTGTTTTCAATGAGAGTATCAACAAATGTCGTAGAAAAACTAAAGCAATGATTTATTACAAAATACCTGTACCTATAAAAAAACAACTGCTGGATTGAGGCCTTTTCTCCTTTTGAGAATTTTTTTTGGAACTCATTCTACCACGCTGCTCCAATGCAGGTTGAAGTATACAGTTTTTGGTTAAGATTCATGTGTCATTGTTTGAAACCACTGGACCTTCTCGAAACAATCAAATATATTTATTTCAAGTTATAACATAATACCTTTCATTATGATACCAGTCTTTGTTATTAATGAATAGAAAGACAAACAAATGATTACAATTATAGAAAAACACTAACAATTAGTATCAACTCCGCATTTTGACATTTTAGTGACATGCAATTATACACACATAGTATTAATTTTTCCAATAATTCGTGAAAACATTAAAACAGTTAGCGATCCATCGGGACGTCTAAGTTAATGAGAGTTCGCGTCGGTGGCTTGGTGTTAAAATTTTAAATTGTTGTGTGAACTTTCACAGTCATCGGCCATCGGCTCGCCCTCGGCTTTATAACTAACGATTCGAAGTAAAACGACAACTGTGATGTTTTTTGTTCCATTCGATCGCCCACGGTCGATGTGAGATCGCTCTTAAATATCATAAATGTTTTGTGCGCCGGCACGTGCTATCGCCTCTCTTCTGATCCAGAGATAATTTTATAACCTTAATTTTCACGGTATATCGATAATAATAGATTTTTATATGATGCACAGGCGCATCTTAATATATGACAATTGTTTATTTATACATCTGTTTTAAAGTCTTATAATTCTAACATTAAATTAGATAGGATTTTGATTAGAAAATTATGTATTATTGTAATAAAATACATATATTTTTTTATAATATTACATTATAACAATAACATGATAACAACATCGTGCGATGGTAAGTAAACACATATATCAAAAGTTAATTTTTTAATTAAAATTTCTCTGTTCTGTTTCTGAATCGTCATTCATCTTGTTATTAAATATATAAAATGCCATTTATATATTTTAAAAAAAATGAACACTGTCAGTGCCCATTTTAAGGAATTACTAATATTCCTATTTATGACTGCCTCGTTGGTTTAGTGGCTACATGTAAGGCCGCAAACTCAGAGGTTCTGGGCTCATATCTCAGGTCAGGCCAATAAAATGTGATTGAGGTCTTCTGTCGAAAATTTTCAGTAGCAGTCCGGAGTCTGGAAGTTAGAAGTATGTACACTGCCGTGTCTTGGAAAGCACGTAAATCCGTTGTTTCTGCACCTGAACTCTTTCCGGTCGTGTTGGAATGCCGTCCTATCGCATTATGAGAGTTAATGAAAAGAAAGTGCAGATGTGTTTGCTCACACACATGCGCACTATAATATATCCTGCCCTGTTAGTTAATCTCTCTTGAGACTTGCCGCCGTGGCCGAAATCGGTCTGAAGGACATTATTATTGTTATTTTCAATTAGGCCTAAATCTTGTGACAGGAGTGGGGACGACAACAGCCCAGTCAGGATCAACCCTGCGATTTTTAAATTGCTTGGCAGTTAATGGTGTAGAAATAGTTAATATTTCTTACAGTATAAATATCTGTGGTCAGTAGCTGCAACTTACTACTATTAAACACTATTTAAAATCCTAAAATCATCTTGCCTAAATTGAAATCAGGCTAAATAGGTTTGAAGAATAAACTGATTGCATATATTGATTGAACATAAATATAACTATATATAATATAAACATTACCAACATATTAAGCTCTTCCCCTAGAAAAAAAAAGTATACTTTTAAAACGTGAATAACTTCACAATTTCTTTTAAATTACATTATAGTTCGTCTTGAATTGTCTCGCCAAACGGCTAGTATAAACCATGTCGAATTGGCGAGACATCTCCGAAGACAAAGACATGGAGTTGGTGTATTTGTCACGCACCGTGAATATTTTGGACAGGGTTTTATGAGCTCTGTACATTTTATGAGGCTTTCGCGCGGACCATTGTCTCCTATGTCGATTTGACATGCCTACCCGGGACATTTACGATATAAGTACTGCATCTGCAAGAAATCTGTTTAAAATATTTACGACACCATTGTTTAAAATGCTACCTGAAAAATTGAGAAACTAGTTTTCGAGGAACATCATCTTTATGTTTTTATTTAATACAAAGCTATAGTTTATTTTAATTGTTTTTTAATTTTTTATAACTATTTTGAACTTGTTTAATAAAATTTGGAATCATATATCATAATAAATCATGGTTTCGTACTTATTCGAATATATTTCTGTAAATAAATTCTTATGTATTAAAAATAAGAGATATTTTGGAGCTTATTCTGCCAAGTTCCTTCAATGTGGGTTGATGTGGTTGATATTTGGATTGGTGGGAGTACACATGCGGAATCACTTCATTCGACACTTGAAGGTTTTATTCTTTTTCGCGTTACTGAATAACGTAAACACAAATGTAGCACGTGAATGTTCAGTATTTGAACCCGCAATCTTTTGTTAAGATTCACGTGTTTTAGCTACTAGGACATCTGTACTCTCTCTTTGTTTCTCTCTTTGTCTCTCTCTATCATTATAGTAACTAACCAGTTAATAAAATATAAAAATTACTGATAATTGATGTGCGACAGCAATACCTACTCTTACATTTTCAACATCGGATAAATCTCTGAAAAGTTACTATTACATGAAATACGGAAGACGCATCGGCCTGATTCTTTCACCTGATCATTAAACAGTATTTAGTTGGTTAAGGCCTGTTCTGTGCCGGTGCGCAATGTGAGGCGACGTCAAGGCTGCGGTAACCTCGCTGTTTGTGGAGCGTGACGGCGACGTGTCGGCACCCACAATATGACGTCACGTCCCCTAGTCGAAGGTGCCATAGCTGGGCTTCAGTAACGTTAATGTTGCTATTCATTTTTAAAATTAGGATTTCTTAATTAATTTATTTTCTGAGTAGAGGAATGACATAATGATAATTTAGAGATTTAAAAAAATAAAGACAACCATAGAATAGATAGCCAACATTTTAAGTAATACTTATTAAGGACATATGGTGCAATACTATTGCTCAATCCCAGAATAAATAAATTAAACAACAACACAAAAACTTTTTATAATATTGTATTGAAACTCCAGTTCTAAAAGTGTTTTTGTTATTTATAGGAGAAATGATTTCTGTTATTTTCCGTAATTGTATAAAGTTTGCTATCGAACTTTTACATAATAAATTGTTTAGAAGTCTTCATCGTTTTGCATTTGGTTATAGTAAGAAGGTGAATTATTGCACTAAGAAAGATTTCTCATTTAGTATGCAGTAATCATATTATATTAGAAGTTAGGTTACTATAACTACATATGATAAAATTCTTAAAGTATAGTTTTGAGAAATTGTGTTTTGAACAGCATAGGCTACACTACACTACAAACATACATAGGCTATTTGTATTACAAAATATATTTAAAATATAATTACAAAACAATTCCATCAGAAGGTTTTCTTAGGATCATAATGTAAACCTTATTTTATTGTCAAAAGTTATGTAGAAATGTGTGTGTTAGTGTCAGTAGTATGCATTACATTGTAATGCATACTTATCTATAGTTTTTTTTTTCAACTTATCGCCGTCAACCGCTGGACGAAAGCCTCACATAGAATGCCAACCATCCCAATCTTATCTATACTTAACTAATCTTATATTCCTATTCACACGTGGTTCCAAGTCAACTAAAACTTAAGAGTTTTTATACAGAGACATAACACGTCCTTATTTTAATATTATTCTACTTATTACATATTTTAGTTAGTATATTCTATTATTCAACTAAATAGGCGAGGTATGTTTGTTACATATTTATATATAATATAACCGATTTCAAAACTAAATATATTTTTTCTCGAAGTTATATCATCGATTACAGCATGAATAATTAAAATACTCACGCAATGATAATATTTTATCCTGTGTCATTATGAAATTAAACTTAAACAGGTGTGAAATTGAGCTTACTTTTTGTTCGGGCAATAGATTTCGTTGGTTCCGAAGCACGCCACTACGTAATACCTGTCCATTACAGACGTACAAATCACCTAAACGTCCGTTTAAAACTATATAATTTCGCACTAAACAGAATGATTTGGGAATTTCGTCTCGTTATAAATTTTCACCTTTGTTTTTTAACTTCCAACAATTACCGGCGGTTTGTTCCGACAAAGAATTTTTTGTATGAATCCGGACGGTTGATTGATGGGCGATTATTTTTAGGTTTGATCCGAAGATGCTTCCGAGTTTAAAGAAATAAATTTACTGATTATTAGAATAATTATTTATTTCTAAACGATATTGTTTTAAAATTTGTTTTGTTCAAAGATTCGTTCACGGTTTTAAATTAATTTCACGGTCACCGTCGAAATTAACTACGTCAACGAAATTAATCGTTATATTATTTTGGGAATATTTATGTTTTCTAGTTAATTTTATATACACTTGTCTAGTTAAATTAAGCATATATATAATAAATATTAATTATAATGAATTTTAATAAAAACTTTATGATTAAAAGTATTTTTTTTTCTTATATATAATTTTAACAACATACTTGATCAATCTATTATATTTAATAGATTTCTGATATTTTGATCTTAATGATATTCTGATTTTTGTATTGATAAAACGATGTTCTGCTTATCTTTTTCAACTATGGCGGCCATTGTTAACGGATTAGGTAACTGCAAAGGAGATATTAACAGGGCAAAAGTGTGTGCAAAAATACTGGTGCAGTCTAAGTCAGTCCGATGGGTATACCAACACGATTGAAGATATTTCAGGCGCAGTAGCGAATTTACATGCTCTTTGAGACACGGTAATGTATATTTTCGATTGAGATTTTCTCAACAAACTTAATATTTTAATGGCTCAATTCACGATTAAACCCAGGATCTCGTGATGTACAGCCTTCTAAGCTAATCATTTAACCAACGAGGCTGTAACTAAAAAAATATTTATCAAATGAGACGCTTATTTAGGCACTTTGGATCTTATCCCTATCGTAATTATATAAATATTACAAATTAATTTGGTTAATAATTCCTAACTAACAACATTAATTGGTATTTTTATATGTATAATAACACATTACATATTCCCTAAAGCTTCCATTTGTAGTGGTACAACGCAAGACCAACAATGTTGTGTATACTTCCCGTACGGAGCTTTTGTAACCATTTCACGGTGTTGTCATACAAACAGCGGCCACGACGAATCTAGACGTGGCTATTTGCTAACCATTTGACCCGACTCCTCTCGTACCTACTAACCTACTGCGATAAGAAACAACTAAAAATGACCGATGTATGATTTTTAACTTTCTATCTAAGTCAGAGAGTTCAGGTTTGAATATCAGGTTTGATTCATCTTTTTGATGTAATGATGTGTAGACGGTATCAACTGTTTATTTACTGCCGGAGCTTTTCAATCTATCGCGGTTGTATGTTCTCTTTCAGCCTTACGAAAGTCTACTTTATCTTGAAGCTTTTAAGGTTCTATTTTAAATAAATATTGGCATTGTACTTATTTTATATCGATTGTATGTTTTGAAAGCAGATAGTGACGGTTGGAAGAGTCTTCAGGACCGTTAGCTGGACCGTACAGTATATTATTTTCCTAATAAATAATGATGCATTTCGCCGTAGACGGCGTTAGTGTACACATATAAGAAGTAAAATACAAATATAAATGATTTAACCAATATTTTTATACATATAATCTTTTGTTTATATAATGTCAGTATTAAAACACAAATAATAGATTAACGTCAGTAACTTAACAGACAGAGAGTTCTCCGAAAATTAAAAATATCCTCTCTTCTTTAAAAATAAGATTTAGGCTTTATGTGGAATAAAGCTGAATGCTAGTTTAGCACAGGTTGGTAGACACATGTGGCGTATGTAGGTCACTAGATGAATTATAAATGAAAACTCAATTGTATCAAGTAAAAAAAAAAAATGTATCCTTACGTATTTTTTCAAGCATGTAAATAGAAATTCAGATAGCCTTTACATGGCTATATTTTTAAATAGACATTTACACTTTGGCTTTTCTACTTTTTTGTTCAATTGAGAAAGATATTTTTAAAGGCCATGCACAGATAATAAAGTCAAATACCAAATTAAACTGTCATCGTCATTTATTTTCTTATTTATTATTACGTAAAGTGTATTTATAAAGTTGTAAATGTCAATTAGGTTTCGTCTATTGAAAATAATTTATTACCTAAGCGAATTTTTTGATTACTTCCAACAAAATATTAGTATTAGCCACGAAGTATAAAATTTTCTGAAATTTAAATTTATAATGTTATTGGCATTAAGCATTTATAATAAAGTTACTCAAAAATTCAAATCGTCCCAATATATGTAGATAGGTATTAAATATTGCGTACGGCTTAGATTAATATTTATATTAATGATATATGATTATGAATATATTTTTCAAATAAAATAACAGAACGATATTATTGTGCTTAGTAAGTAACAGTCTGTGAATTTCCCACAGCTGGAATAAGGTCTCATCTTCTTTTTTGAGGAGAATGTATTCCGCCACGCTGCTCCAATGCGGTTTGGTGGAATACATGTGGCAGAATTTCAGCGAAATTAGACACAGGTTCTCACGATGTTTTCCTTCACCTTCAAGCACGAGATGTATAATAAACACAAATTAAGCATATGAAAATTCAGTGGTGCTTTTCCGGGCTTGAACCCGTACTTGTTGAAATTTTCGTACTTAATGTACTTAAATTTCCTCAATATATAAGTAATGGTTATGTACATATCTACTTGGAATGAAACAGGCATTTATTTCATGAAATAATTTAGATCTTTTAACTACTGATTAACTTTTAATGTACATGTTTGTATGGATTTTTTTCATAAACGTTATCCGTCAATGTTCCAAAAACAATCACGCAATAATTTTACGTCATAGTCTTTCTTTGGAAAGGATCTTTTTATTTACATTTTTTTGTAAACATTATTTTAAATGGCAACATTTATTGTGTTGATCTTAAAAATATTGATTTATCATAGTGACCCAGTGAAGGCGAGGCGCCGGCGCGTCTCTGCACTCGAGGACCCTTCAGTTCACATATAATTTGAACAAACACTTGCCTGTCAGAACTATGTCCTTGTTTCCATTCCGTTACTATTCCGTTGTGAGTGTGACGGATGATGTAACAACAATAATTACATATTAAAGCGTTACAATTGCGTCTGGTAATATAATACTCATGTCAATCTAAAATTAAAAAGTGATAAAAAGTCGAAGGCGGACAACTGAAAAGTGACAAGAACAAGTCATAAAAAAATGGCGGGTATATTCGTCACAATAAACGCAAGTGTCGTCATACATTTTATGACAAATAATACCACCTTTGTCATAATCAGTTCAGGCAGTTAAGCTGTTGGTAACATTATTTGCCATTGTTGAGTGAAACATTTAATAAAATCATGGTTCTAGTATGCTCATACTCACATATTTGGCTCCAGAATTTTAAACTAGTAGTGGTGACTGTAAAAAATGTTATCTACATTTAATTTATAAACGATTAATGATTATACAAATATACATTCGGAATAACTGTTTGAGCCTAAGATTAAATTCGTCTTGGTAAAATTGTCAGAAATTAAGCTTTATACGTAATATAATATAAATTTAAATATTGAATTTTTTTATTCTTTTGTTTCAGCTCAACAATAAAACATCTAAACAAGAAATTTATTTGATTCGTATAACCATGATTTGTAATAACATTCTTTCGCGTTTTAGCATACGTCATTATACATATAATAGATATGATTCACTTTACAAATGATCGTATATACAGTATTGTTTTAACCGACACCTACATACATACGTTCGCCAGGTCAATAACATATAATTATTTTTAGCAATACGAAGATCTCTAAATGCTTTTGTCTCCTTTATTTTTGTCTACCTGAGACGCGTTGTTCATTTCAAAACAATTCGAACAATGTAAATAAAAATCTTTAAAGTTGGGTCAAATACTAGCTGATAAGTCATATATGAAAATTAGTATAAGAAAAAAAATTGGGATGATTTTCGATTCGAAGTATAGTTATGTTATTAATAATACTCTTTATGTGTATGCTTTATACCAAACAATAAATATGATATAATTGTAACAATTTAATCACCATTGATAAAATATATTACACTATTAAGCGGTTATATACTTACGCGTTAGCTTATTCCAATCCAAGAAAGATTAAAGATAAACAAACCTTATATACGTATCCCATGCAATTTTTAATGTCCTGCAATATTATGCACAACAAACACAGTTCGATAAGTATATAAATATTTATAAATAATACAACATTTTTAAACTTTACTAGTTATATCTACTTTTATTTCACTTCCAAATTTTCGATTCAAATTTCGTCGACAATAAAGACGTCATTTTTTCGCGATCCACAATGACATTCCAAATGTCAGATTATTCAAGATTTCGAATGCTATCGCGTCAGTTAATGACGAAGTGTTTTACTAGACGTTACTCCTTGTGATTCAACTAGGCTAGTAATATAGTAAGTCTAGAAGTACTCCTAGTTAGGTAGTAAAGCTTTTTTACATATATTTTTTTGGATGCAATAAATACCTTCTACAAATTAATAGTACACTTAATGACATTGAATAGGCGAAGTAAAAATCTTATCAAAATATTACAATAAACGGATGATTCTAATTGCTGGCCTGGTTAAAATTTGGCTTGTGGTTTAGCTATAATAGGTACCTACTAAAACACTAATGTAAAAATAATATAATTATCAGCATATTTATAACATGATAATTTTGTAATTTGCGATGTGATTCTTATAAGCTAAAGTAGATTTAGCTTTGATGTAATTTTCTAATTCAAAATATAAATATATCAAAAAAGAAATCGTCACGTGACAGCAATGAAATGTTTTGTTTATATATACCGTACAGTACAGTAAAGTAACAGCCTGTGAATGTCCCACTGCTGGGCTAAAGTCTTTTCTCCTTTTTCTTTGAGGAGAAGGTTTGGAGCTTATTCCACCACGCTGCTCCAATGCGGGTTGGTGAAATACACATGTGGCAGAGTTTTAGTGAAATTAGACACATGCAGGTTTCACGATCTTATTCTTCTTGTGCTTAATTTGTGTTTATAATTCATCAATTATAAACACAAATTAAACACATGAAAATTAGTGGTGCTTGCCCGGGTTTGAACCCACGATCATCAGTTAAAATTCTCGCCTTCTAACCACTGTGCCATCTCGGTTATATAACGTATTAACGATATAATTTGACTTCCATAAAAGTATCAGCACAACTATTAAATAAAATACAAACACGCCTATGAATTCACGGGCAGTCGTTAGTAATGAATAATACACACAAAATCAGATCCCTAAAAGTCCACTATACGAAAACTAAACAAAAAATAATAATTGGGAATCAAGATGGTAGCTGATAAGGTAATCCGTGTCGAGTTTATTTCTTTTTAATTATTCGGTGGCGAGTCCGCCCCTGGCTAATGACTTTATCGCGCGATTTACGAGCGCCCTGGGCCTTTTGTTTTTTTTATGTTAACCTGTAGTTTCATTAGGAACTCGTTTTTTTAATGGAAATATTTGCATAAGTACCGAAATTGGTTGAAAATGGTGACGTCAACGCCTTTTCGTCAATGTTTGTTAAACACTCGATACAGCTGTATTAT
Organism: Nymphalis io; assembly: GCF_905147045.1. Classification (NCBI taxonomy): domain Eukaryota; kingdom Metazoa; phylum Arthropoda; class Insecta; order Lepidoptera; family Nymphalidae; genus Nymphalis; species Nymphalis io. Next base: position 4,431,909 of record NC_065890.1, on the reverse strand, counting down.
AAGTTTCATTAAGTAATCGTTTGTATTTTGACGAATGTCAAATGCAAATCTGTAGCTTAATTAATATTTCAATCCAGTAATTGCTTATTTATATTAATTGTGTAATGTAATTATTTATTTATTTAATCTCGCAACTTTATTCGCATCATTCATCATTCGATCGGAATCGATTTCTTGAATTAATTTTGGTTTTCGCGTGATAATAGCTGGTCGCCACGTAAAAAATACAGGAACAATATAATTTACATAAGATCCTTTTACTAACAAATAGCAATTCAAGTTAACAATAGACAACAACGCAGGTTCAAGCCCGGGGCAGGACCTGCTGCTGCAGTCCATGACGGAGTGGCAGATCGACCTGGCTGTGGCCTGTAAGCCATATTATGTCCCTCCCATACCTAACTGGTTAAGGGACTTGGACGCACCGTGGTGGTTACTACCCGCAGTGAAACGAGTTCTCTCTCACTCATTGAGAGGGGGTTCGGGTTACGTAGTGGCAGGGTGGAGAGAATTCGTTGTTGTGGGTACGTACTTCTCTCCCAACCGCGGCCTGGCGGAGTTCGAGATTTATGTCGGCTCGATCAGAGCTGCGGTGACCAGGCAGTCACCGAGGCCGATACTGGTCTTGGGCGACTTCAATGACAAATCACGTGCCTGGGGCAACCCTGCTACGAATCCGCGAGGAAGGGCCATTCAGGTGTGGGCACTACTCTCCAGCCTGTCCCTACTCAACAGGGGGCAGGTTTACACGTGCGTGCGGCAACAGAGGGGGTCCGTGGTGGATCTCTCATTCACCACCCATGTTGTAGCACGCAGAGTGTTGAATTGGAGAGTAGAGGAGGGGGTGGAGACTCTGTCGGACCAACAGGTACATTCGGTTTGAGATCTCTATCTCTCGCAGGTCGGTGGAGCCCTCAAGGGTGCCAACCACGCTTCCGCGGTGGTCTCTTAGCCAGCTAGATCGTGAGCTGGCCACGGAGGCTGCCATCGTACAGTGGTGGGGTTTCACAGGTAGGTGGGAGGGCGCCAGTGCAGAAGAGCTAGCGGGCCACATGCGCAGTGCCCTCATAGAGGTCTGCGATACTGCCATGCCTAGGTTCCGGCGTAGAGCTCCGCGCCGGCAGGTGTATTGGTGGTCGTTGTAGGAGGCGCAACGGCTTTGATGCGGACTTTGAGGGACAGCTATTGGCCGCTTATCGTCAGCTGAAAAAAGACCTACAGCTGGCGGTAAGTCAGGCCAAGGAGGAAGCTAGGGAAGAACTACTTGCGGGCCTGAACCGGGACCCCTGGGGGCGTCCGTTCCGCGGTGTGCGTGGAAAATTCCGCACGCAGAGTGCCCCCGTGACAGAGACAATGTCGCCGGATCTCCTCCTGCGCCTGGTTGGGGAACTCTTCCCCCATCCAGGTGAGCATGTCCCTCCCCAGATGGTCCCTCGCTCCATGATTGACGACACAGTGGCTCCACCACTGATCACGGAGCGGGAGATGGAGGTGGCTTTCGGCCGCTTGAGGGCCAAAAACACTGCGCCGGGTCCAGACGGGATTCCAGGGCGTGTTCTATGTGACGCTTTGGAATACCTAGGCGTAAGGCTTCGGGAGCTCTTCGACCAAAGTCTGTGCAGCGGGCAGTTTCCGAAGCCTTGGAAAGAGGGAAAGTTGGTCCTATTGCCAAAGCAAGGTCGACCGCCAGATTTTTCCTCGGCATACAGGCGATTGTGCTGCTGAACGAGACGGGCAAATTCTTCGAAAAAATTCTCGCTGCCCGTCTTATTTAGCACCTCGACGAGGTGGGGCCGGGTCTGTCAGAGGCTCAGTACGGGTTCAGGGCGGGTCGATCAACTATCGACGCCCTGGACGCCCTGAAAACCCGGACCACAGATGCGGTGGCCCGAGGGGACGTAGTTCTGGCAGTATCGATAGATGTTGCGAACGCCTTCAATAGTCTTCCTTTCGAGACTATTGGGGAGGCACTCCGATACCACGGGGTGCCTTCTTATCTCAGGAAGCTGTTGGGGCATACCTCCAGGACCGGGTAGTCCTCTGGGAGGGGGGCTATGAACGTCTTGTCTGGCGTCGGGTAGGCTGTGACGTTCCATAGGGGTAAGTTCTCGGCCCAATTCTGTGGAACGTTGGCTTCGACTGGCTCCTGCGGATGTCCTTCCCAGAATGGGGGTGTTCTGCTATGCGGACGACACTCTCATCACGGCGACAGGGCGGAATTATCAGGAGGCGGCCCGCCTGGCCGAAGTCGGTACGTCGCTCACAGTGGACCGCATAGGAATGTTGGGCTTGAGGGTCTCCATCTCAAAAACGGAGGCCCTCTTATTCCACGGTCCACGTCGAGGCTCCCCTCGAGGGGCGTTTATCACCGTCCAGGGGACGGTGATTAAGGTCCAGGCCCACATGAAGTATCTGGGCCTGACCCTGGACGGAAGATGGAGCTTCAGGCAGCATTTTGTCCAACTTGGCCCGAAGCTCATCAACGCTGCTGCTGCCTTAAGCCGGCTCCTACCAAATGTAGGAGGGCCGGAAACGCCATGCCGGTGATTATACGCCGGTGTTGTGCGGTCCATGGCTCTGTACGGTGCTCCCATCTGGGTGGACGCTCTCACCGCTCGGATAAAGGTTCTCTTGCAAAGGCCGCAGAGAATCATAGCGGTGAGGGTAAGTCGCATGGCGACCGTCCAGGGTTGGAGGAGGTGCTGCGAATCAGGACTCTCGCCCAGCAAGCCCTGATTCGCAGGTGGGAGGAGGATCTGAGGTCCCCATCAGCAGGCCTGGCGACAGTGGAGGCGATCCGTCCCCACTTGAGTCGCTGGGTAACGAGAAAAGGTGGCACACTGACCTTCAGACTGACTCAGGTGCTTACTGAACCATGTTCAGTAAGTAACTGCATGGAATAGTCAGGCGGGAGGTAACGCCCTACTGCCACGAGTGTACTGCGCCTACGGATACGGCATGCCACACTCTGATGAAGTGTGCCGCTTGGGGGCCTCAGCGCCTTTCCCTGGCGACTTTAATCGGCGCCTTCAGCGCCGGCGAGTCCTACATATTCCCCCCCCCACCTCATGTGGGGGAAACACATAAATGTGTTTTTTTTTCTCGCTGGAAAACCCTGGAAGTGGAGAAAACTGGAGTTTTTCCAGCGAGAAAAAAAAAACAAGCCCGGGCGAGCACCGTTGAGATTTTTTTATGTATAAAGATGTTGTAATGTTAATTAAAAACCTAAGACGGTAACTGAAATTAATTCAGTAAAAGTTGACTGTTTAAGTTAGAAAATTGCAATCAATAAATGCTAATATAAACGACTATTTGCTAACATTTATTATTAAATAAAAACGATTTCGTAGTATTTATATTTATGACTTTACAAAAACGTTCTTGGTGGTACTCGTCTAAAAGGTGAGTGAGCCAGTGTAACTACAAGGTGCTATGCAAGGGACATAAAACATCTCAGTGCCCAAAATTGGTGGCGCAATGGCGATGTAAGGAATTTTAAGTATTTCTTGCGGCGCTAATGTCTATAGGCGGTGGTGACTATTTACCTTCAGGTGGCTCATTTGCTCGTTCAATTATTAAAAAAATAACCTGTTATGTGATTTTCAAATATCGTTTCTCATAGATAAAAAGTTTTTGATTAATATTAGCTCTGAGAACTTATTACTACAAAGTTGACAAATTATGTAATGTATGTCTTTTTGATTATAAAATATAAATTAAACGAAAAATAATAATACTAATAAGTAATTACTTTATATAATTACATTTTTAAATTAGTTTATTATTAAAATTACAATAAAACGAACTATAATTACGTGAAATAATTTAAAACTTATAAGAAATTCAACATATATTTTATATATTAAATTGAGAACATTTAATAGAAGACGTTATGTTGACTGTTAGGTATATATTATATCTAATTAAAGTCAATTTCAGAATGGAATTAAAAAAATAAGTAAATCGGCAAACTATTTGTTATCTTAACTTTTTATCGTATTCGTTTTCTCATTTAATTAACCGGATATTACAATACTTATTCTATTTAGCTTTTTTTGTATCAAGTGACTCATTAGAAATAAGTCACTTTCCTTTCGTTATGTTATCGCTTCAAACCTTTTAACGTTTCATTAGAGCAACACGCTATCAATACATTACACGTACAAAACGTTAAACTATATAAATTAACAAATATATTGCACCAATTAGTTAATGATATGTATCATTATAGAAATCATTTTATTAAGTTATTATGTAATGAATTTGTTTTTAATAGTTATTACAGAATGCATATGAATCTAGGATGATGATGATATATGTATAATTTTAATTGGTCTTATCAATCAAATATATCCTTCTCTAGGACCCTAAACTAGGAAAATCTGGAGCTAGTGGATGTTTACTTGCTGGCTGACCGAAAAGAGATCTGCCGAAGGATCAACAGTTTTACGTGCTTTCCTTAGCACGGGAACTTATTATATTACTACTTCCTAAGTGAAGTAATGAATACTGCAATAATATTATACAATAGGTACATTATCTTGTCTGATGGTACACACAATATTGTTTTGTTCTATCTCAAGTAATAACGATTTCTCGTAAGAATAATATTTAGTAATTTACTAAAACATTTAACTAAGAGAAATAGTTGATTTAAATATCGATAAGTTATCTTATCTATGAAAGCTTATCATAGACATTGTGGATGACTCACAACCCTTCCTATCTAACTGAACTAAAAAGAAAAACAATAATATGCTTTATTGTATATATGATTAAAGGTTATTATTGCGAAAAGTATATTTACTGTTCCTTATTCAAGTAAATATGAAAATATTTATATGGCACTTTGAGAGTTAACACAATAACTTCTTTAGTTAAGTTTTTTTTTCATATATGTTATATAAATAATGTAAAGAAAATATATGAAAAAAAAAAACAAACAAAAACATTTGTTATAAACTTATTTAATAACTTTTAAATTTATAAAAATCTTTATAAAATGTAATAATAATCCAATCAAATATCCAATATAAAATGTAATAAAAATATTCATAGTAGTCCGACTAATAACCTTAAAGATTTATTATGTTTGGTTAAAATTGGTTTCTTTTTTCGAATTTTTGTTTACAAATTTAAAATTAAATATTTTATATAACAGTCTATGAACTGACGTAGGTCACTCTACCTAACTAAAACAAATATGGTTGTTTGTATCCATAATAAAACTCATAACATTTATGTAAATAGATAAAGCTTTCGGCGGCGCGTTTACGACGGAATACGCTTAATTGTTTTATACTTCTGCCCTGTACCCTTTACCGTAATAAAACTTTCCAAAAACAATTTTATTGCTTTTTTTTTCAAACGACTACCGCTCGCTTGCTTTCAGCATTGTATGGAACACGAGAATAGAGTAACCGCAAGCAACCCTGTGACTGTGTTTAAATGTAAAGGGTAATTTGAATTAAATATGTGTATTTCTGTTACTATTATGCGTTTCAAAATACAATAACGATTATGATTTTTCAAGTGCCTATTCCAGTTGATATGAGAACTCGGATAGTGGTTGGATAGATGGTCACGGCATGCTCTAATGAGTTGTCACTAGCTTAATTTTTGTTTGTAATTCATGTTGGTAACAAGAGAATATAGTTCGGAGACCAGCTCTTGATGGATGTAGTTTTGACACATTTAATGACCACCGAGAAGGTGCGTGGTGTGGAACACACTGAGAGACTTTGCCTATAAGGGAAAGATGGCTTCATCAATAGCTTATTTATCGATTAAGAACGTAAATAAATAGCTTTTCCTCGGTTACAATTTTTTATATACATATAGAAATTCATTGTACATTTTGTTAAACTATATGGTTTATTATTAGTACGAACGAAGGACAATTGTTAATATATACTTTTATGTAGTAATGAGATATTTTTTGGGAAATATTACAGTTGTAAATAATAAATTGTTTTACTCAGTAGTAGGACGATTTATTTGTATTATTATACTTAAATTTTTTGTAGCATGAACATAAATAAGTAAAATTACTATAAGTATATATATATATATTATATATATAATTTATTTAAATAATAACAACAAATACGTTTATATAATAAAAAAAACCAGGACTGAAATAAAAATTGAAAACATTTTTATTTTCAATAGCGACGTTATTTTAAAAACATGTAAAATATATTTCAGTTTTTCCGAACATCAAACATTCCGCCGTTGACGCGTGGGTCTTCAAAGTGTACCTTCTTGCTTTATGCAACTATTTGCCTAGTTACTAAGAAACGAGTAAACAGAGCTTCTACCCTGTACTACAGAGAAAAAAAATATTTAGCCTTGGGTAAGATGAAGCAAGCAATGCCGAAGCGGTCGAGGCAAAAAAATATAAATGGAATTTTACTTAGTGCGCTTGACCTTCTCGGAATCGTTAGCAGCCGTAACGGTACTCACACCGTCCCCCAGCCCCCAGGTAGGCTCTGCACTTACGAATTATTGTTTGACCATTTCATTTAGTCAAATAATGTAACGACTTAGAAATATTTGTATAATAATAAAAGTTTGTTAGTTACACCTATCAGCAATTTATTTTCAGTTAAATCGAATTAGTATTCACTGTCGCAGTCTTTACATAAAAAACAATTCCATCAATTCATTATTGACAGATAAAATGTCTAAAATCTAAGTAGCATTAAATAAATATATTATTTTCTAAAGCTTACATTTATAACATAATATTTTGTACTTGGATATACTTAAGGTTATCGACCTTTATATTATTAACTAGGCATGTTTTGTATTACATCTTATCTAAACATTCGAAACCTACACGGCGCCACCCACTTTTCGCCGGCGTCGACGAATCGCTGTTCAAAAACGCTTAATGACAAATGAGACCAAATATTGACACTATAAAAACAAAGAGACCGACATCAGGGGCGGGCCGGTGTCAATCTCAAGACCAAACAAGAATGTTTGAGCAAGGAATTAAGAGACAAGTTCGGCTGTTTGACTGCTATGAATGTGGGAAATCGGTTTGCGACATAAAAACCGCCATGTGGAGCGGATGCCAGGTATTAGTCAAGCAGATGTAACTATTATGGGTAAAATTATATTATTACTCTTAATACGTAGAGCAATTCTAGTGTACATGGAATTGGAAATATTTTGTATAAAGGCGGTATTTAACACTGTTTAATGAACGTATTGAAAATAAAATTATTATTATTTTTGTAAATAAAATATTTCATACCTTTAGTGTAAATATCATGTAGATTTATATACTTGTCTTAGTATATACCATGTTTATCTTTGTACAAAAATTCAGGCATATATAGATACATAATTATATTTATATATAAAATCATACATTCATGCACACATGAATAATAATAAAATTGCTCTGACTTTGATTTTTAAACAGAAAGTTTAATAAATTACCCGCATGACGCTGTCATATTTTAACAAAAACCTACTCCGAGAATTAAATTATTATTGCATGCTTATAACCTCTTTTCCACATCTTTAGACAATCCCTAGGCGTGTGTTGTTGTTAAAGGAACCGCAATAATCACAGCAATGGTAACCGTGAGAGACAATGGTTTGAGATCGTGGGAACAGTCGCCCACCCTTGGGTTTGCGTTCCGGCCGATACCGTGACGGTGGGGCGCGAAATGTGTGACCGGCCTTACATCCGGAATATGTTTTATTATTTTAGATTATTAATATCAACACTTCGCAATAAAATTTAAGTAAATATTAAATATTCTCATGATTTCAGTGGGTATGAAGATTTGAATTACATATGTACAATAAAACATACCTACGAAGACCATATTAACGCAAGTTATGTTTGCTTGTTATAAATATCAGTATTGCATAATATTACGATCTACTTTATGTTTCTTTGTATCTTAATATATTTTAATAAGCGTATTTTAACTGTAATTACCTGTATAAATAAAGAAGTAAGCTTTTCTTGGATAATCATTTTCATTGTCAAGATACAAATTGAAGAAATTTGTGTATAACACAAACAATATAAAAACTAAACACAAGTTGTAATCATAAGTTTCGTATGAATTGTATCTAAATTAAGCGAATTATCATTGTTGTAATCTATGAAAAGACAATTATGAATGTAAGAAAAATTTGTTAGGTATTACAAATTAAAATAATAATGGTATTTTAATGTTTTCAAGTCGAATTTCTTAGTTTCTCCCTTTCTCAGTTTTAGTGTGATCCCAGCTTTGGCGTGTATTCATATTTTCAATATAAAAGTAATGTCATTTGAAAAAACTTAAACCTCCGCTCTGCCTTTCAGAACTAAATACCTAACAAATTCGTCAGTTCTAATTATAAACATATGAAATAAAAAAAAAACGCTTTGGTATCGTGAATTTATAGTTATAATCCTTTGTGTAGATTTTCCTTTTTTTAAGTTATAAGTTATTTCTCATATATTGTGTTAAGTTCACCTTTCGGATATTCAAAACAATATGGCACACTTTCAAACAGAATCTATTATTTTAATAAATAAGATTTATTTTAGTTAATAAGATAATACACCAGACAACATTAATTACCTATAAATAATATCTTAAGTCGGAAATTAAAGGAAAAAATTGGTATTTAATATTTTTTATAGACTAATTATTTTTTATATATAAACAAACATAGAGAAGGATCAAGTGTTCGAATTTTGAATAATAAAAGATGTAATGAATTCGCACCATACGTCACTTCACCCCATCGGACGTAAGTGAAAGTAGTGTTTAAATTAATGCGGCTTAAACACTGGGGCGGGATCGCGGGATTGCTATCCCGGGGGACGAAAAAGTGCCTGAATCTATCAACTATTCCCGGGGATTTGATTAAATCCTAACTCACCCCTTGCGTGTTGACAGTAATTGATTGAAATGCGACTTTCCTTGAAGCTATCGACTTCCTTGTTTCAATTGCGCGTACAATTCGATTTGACAATATATTTATTCAGTGTAAGATTTTTTATGTTCTAAATGTAAATTGGGTTTATTTTAATACTTTAATGTATTCATCTATATTATGTAATATATAATTATATTGTGATTTTCAATTTTTATTTCAAAGTAATCTAACTCTTTATGATATTTTTTTTAATTTCTACTAAACTGTTATGTTTGGTAAAGAACGATCAAAACAATGATTTTGATAGAGATTTAAAAAAACAACAACAACATTTGACAACTTTTATAGAAGAAATCAGTGTGGGTACGTGTATTTTCTATATTGTTATCGTCATCATTATCTTCAACCTCTCAAGTATATGTTAGATTTTTATAGATCGTTATATGAATGTATGAATGTAATTCTATCTGTTAACATGAAAACATTTTTTTTAATAAGGTACAGTACTCAATACTTAAAATCCAAAAACCAATAAAATTTTCATTTTTGTTGAATTAACTATGATTATAAAATCATGTTTGTTAATTTCATAACTATAAAATAAGAAAAATATAAAATTTTAAATAGACTTGTAAGACACAAATGAACAAAAGTATTTAACTATTTCTTAATCTTTTAAAGCATTGACCGTGCGCGTTGAAATCTTTAGTATGAGCGAGGATGTAATCGTCAGTAAGATAGATGCAGTTGTCTCAGTTTAATTCTAACAAATTAGATTATAATAATTTCTTGAAATATATAATTCCTAATATTATAAAATTACATTTGAGGGTTGGAAATAGTTGGGGGTCCAGAACAAAACAGCAGATACAGTTTTAACGCGTCGTTTATTGATAACTTCATTTTCTCTTCAATATACTTTGTGTCCACTGACTATATAACACTCACTGTACATTTTTGTATTACAATATTTTTAGTCTTTCGTGGCATCATAACCATATAACAAATATTTTGTACAATACACGACGGGCGTACGAGTGTCGTCGTGGCACGTCTTATCGCTATCTACCTACGCTTTATCAACTAACTTTAACTTCAATCTAGCTTTTAACACTATATTTACATATTGTTCAATTTTTTTTGGTATTCAAATAACCTCGTACACTTCGTCATCTCACACGCGTCCTTACGCTAAGGCTATCTTTCGTCCGCACAACACAACTTAAAATATTTTAACTTAAACCATGAAAAAATACAATAATCATAATATAATACAAGATATTCATCAACAACATTTAATTGAACGTTTGGCCGTCGGTGGCGAGCCGATATCTCGCCGACGTCAACAGTTCGTACTCGTACAACATTAACAGCGCGGCAGGCGAGCCCGCGATACATTACAAAACAAATAAAGAACATACCTAGAAGTATGTACGCCGATAACGATCACTGTCCTAAGCGAACGAATCGCAGCAAAGTCACTGAGGGAGCGCGCCGACACGACCAGCTCATAGCGGCGGAATGTCGATGTCGCACGCGAAAGGCGATTCTCAGATGAGCGGCATGGCGCGTTCGCCGGCGGCCGCGTACCGCTGCTCGTCGGGTACGTGGTACATGTTGATGATGTGGCTCAAGTCTTGCTGTCCGTACTCGCGCTTCATAGCCAGCTGCTCGTGCTGGTGGGTTTGCGAGTGCAGGTGTCCGTGGCCACCGAACTCTCGCTTCAACTGCGTTGGAGGCTCATGAGACACGTACTCGCGTTTCAATCCTGGGGGTCCGGGCGACACTGGTTCCGATTTGGCTGACGAGCCGCTTGGTGAATGTGAGGCGCAAGAAGCTGGCAGCGCGTAGCCTCCCGGTGAGCCGGGGCCCAGCCCGTATGCAGAAGGAGATGGTGGTTGCGGTAAATATGGCGATCCTTGTCCTCCACCATAATAACCGCTACCATATCCGCCTTGTTGCATCTGAGATACATCGTAGCGCGGATACCCATATGCCTGTTGTTGATAAGCACTGGGGTCAGTCATCATGTATCCGTTAGGCATGTATCCGTTTGTCGCCATCTGATACACATCTCGTGGCTGCTGCGCCGACGGCGCGGCTGTTCTTTGAGCTTCACCTGCTCCCAGTAACGCTCCACCTCCCAACGGATATTTTTCTTGTTTTTTAGCGAGGGTCTTAGTTTTTCTTCTTGGTCTGTACTTATAATCCGGATGTTCCTTCATGTGAACAGCTCGAAGCCTCTTCGCTTCGTCGATGAATGGTCGCTTCTCAGATTCTGAGAGATCTTTCCACTGAGCACCTAAACGTTTTGAAATTTCCGAGTTGTGCATCTTGGGATTATCAGAGGCCATCTTTCTGCGCTGCCCACGCGACCACACCATGAACGCGTTCATAGGGCGTTTCACCCTTTCTGCGTTTGAGTTCTTACTGGAGTTGTTATTATTGTTGTTCGGGGGCTGATGGTGTTGCTGCTGGGGCTGCGTGTGATGCTGAGGCAATGGCTGGTGTTGGTGGTGCTGCATTTGATGATGCTGGCCAAGCGGCTGCTGCTGAGGCAGCGACATCATGCCGCCGAGTGTGCCTATCGTTCCGTAATTGTGCTGGAGCGCGTGGTGCGGCGGCACTGTGGCATGTAAGCTGCCGCCCTTTAGATCCGTCTCCATCGTCAACATATCGTCTTCCTGCGACGCGTACAGCTTGCCGATCCTTCGTTCACCGTACACAACGAGAGAACTTTCGGTCGTTCACATGGACTCGCGGCGGTGCGCGTCGGAATAATGTCTCGCGGTACCGTACACCGCGGAGGCTACGTGCGTTGTGAGGTGGTCGTCCGGCGGGCGGCGGCGAGTGCGCTTCCCCCCGCATCCCCCCGCGCGGCGGCCCCGGGGCCCGCCCGTGCCGCGCGCGCTCCAATAGAAGGCGGCCGCGGCTCCGCCCCTCCCGCGCGCTCCCACCCGCCGAGCCCTGCATTTTTAATCGCGTGGCGACCGAGGCGAGCGTACGCCTCGTCGCCGCCGCCTCATGCAAATCACAATTTTGTTTGCCGACGGTGGTTGCACCTCCTCGACCTTAGTTTATGTTGTAAACAACATACGCTATCTAGCTCTTTTGTAGAGCGCTACTTGAAATTTCAATTAAAAAAACTTCTTTCCATGCCCAAGTTCTGTTTAGTAATTAAATTTACTTAGTATATTATTAAAGTTACATATTTTCTACGATAAATAAAAATTAAAATAAAAAAAAACTATATCTATGAATTTCATTTATGCTCTGTTAGTGCTTTGTTTTCGTAACAAACACGGTACAAAACAGCTGGATTGACGTTGAAGTGTGCACAGCTGTGACTAAGTTCAAGGCCTCGCGTAGCGAGATGGCAGCGCGCTAATGTCTACAATAATTCAGATAGTCATTGATGATCACTTACAATATGCCCCTTTGTTCCTATCCACAATAGCGCTTATTCAATTTAAAGACTCATTCAGTATTGCATTATGCGATATATATACAATAAATACTATAACACGAGGCCAATTTTACTATTCTTTTGGCAGTTATTTGTTATAAAACAGTTCGGTAATCCTACAAAACACTATTGATATCTGCTGTACCGGTAGCATGTTAGTTGAAGTTTTTTTTTAATAATTAATTATTTTATGTACCGAAAATGGAGACCGAATAGCTATTGCGTCAGAAGGCTTAATAATAATGACATAATATATTTAATATTGTTTTCGTTTCAATTATGTTTTAGATTGTTTTTTTTTTTTTGGTTTTGTTTACTTACAATTGTATTGTTAGGATAATGTAACGTTATTTTTTAATTAAATTTTGTTTTGCCATTTAATATTTTCTTTATTTCAATGCTAATGAACGTTATGTGTAGAAAGATATTTACAGGTGTCGGTTGCGTCAACGAATAAATACTTAATAGTTAAAAAGTACCTATTTATGGATTCAACATACTTACTAGTACATACAACATACCTACATACATTTAGTGCACTAATTAAATAAGCTGTAAAGGCAATTGTTTAGACAAAAACTAATGAACAAAACAGTTAATATGGTAATCAACGTATTTTGTCTATAAACTTACTTGCGAAGATAAAGGTAACAACAAAATTATCATATTGTTTCATTTTCCACCATCATTTACTTCATTCTTTATATGAACTAATTTGTTATTCCAGTCAACCGAATAAGTAATAGGTAGGAACGTAACTATAGCATTTTTTCATATAAATCGGATAAATTTTGTAATTAAATCACTATTAAAAAGACCTGTCGTATTAAGCTATTACTCATTAACCTACCTCTATTTAATTTATAACTCTTTTCATATGTTAAGTACCTGCGTTGTTATATGTTAAGTACCTGCGTACCAAAATTAAATAATTAGCAACCTTCAACTTAGAAGATACACAAACATAAGGTCTATACAAAGTTTATGTAAATACCTAGGTACAGAAAAAACATATCATAACAATTGGTTACCACCGTGCCTATAGACTGTCGGCAACGAACCAGCCTACTTAGTGATAATACATCTTAAAGCATGCCTATATTTCTTCTGCATTTCGACAGATATATTTTATAGCCCCGAGGTACACGTAATGCTCCGCTTATGACTTTTTGAAATACATTAATATGTACAAACGAAAAAAGTATTATATTGTACTGCGTTTAATTATTATAAGGCTTAATATCGTGTTAAAAATAAATAGCCTTAAATGTTGCTTCTATGATGTATCTATTCAATTAGATTAGTCCAATTTCACACCAAGTCAGTAAAAATAATCCTTCTTTATTATTAATATGGATATTGAAAGCTTAAAACAATTTAAATTAAGTAATATAAATTATTCGAAGAAAATTACAAATAAGCATGTCATAAATGCCATTAGCCTTATTCATGAGAAACAAATGCATGTTAATACTCCTCGTAAATTTGACTTTATGAATAATTTCAACTAATTACTTGATACCGAACTAGCGGTAAATAATATTTAAACAAAGCCATAAGATAAGTCGTCAAGTCAGGTAGGTGGTTTCTAAGAAACAATATTATTTACATTTGTTAGGAGCAACTAAACTCTTTTGTTTAAACATATTTCTATGAGCCCCTATCTGTTTTATTGCTTAAACAATTGTTAGAAAGTAACAATGAGTGTAAAAAAATAAAGTTTAAAAATAATTTTATTTTTTATAGAATAGGACGGCATACATATGACGGAGTATTTGGACCACCTGATGGTAATGGTCACCAACGCCCATAGACATTGGCGTTGTAAGAAATGTTAACCATGGCTTACATCACCAATGCGCCACCAACCTTGGGAACTAAGATATATGTCTCTTATAACTATGTCTCTTGTGCCTGTAATTACACTGGCTCACTCACCCTTCAAACCAGAACAAAACAATACCAAGTACTGCTGTTTTGTGGTAGAATATCTGATGAGTGGGTGGTACCTCTCCAGACGAGCTTGCACAAAGCTCTACCACCAGTTAAATTTAGTGAAATATTTTTTTGGTTTAAATTAGCTATTTCCAAAACAAAAGTAAATGAACAGTGAAATAAAGTTTTAAATAATTTATATGTATATAACAATAACTTGATATATCTAAATTGTAAAATTTAGTTTTATATTGCATAAGTTAAATCATTTAACTAAAAAAAAACTGGGGTTGAACTTGCATCCATACAAACTTTCGACTTAGCCAAACTAATTTTAGGATGTCCCATTATCCCGTTTGACCCGATGCTATATAAATTAACAAAAAATATACATAGGTATATATGACAATTGAATGAGCAATCTAATTTTGATAAATAAAGGACAGTAAAATTTATTCAATTTGATGGCTTTACATAAACAGCTATTTTAATTTGATAAGCCTATTTATTAATTAATGAATGAACAAAAAGTCCCAAAAAAGATAAATTACGTTACAAATGTTACATCATTAGGCTTTAAATTTAGGGCAGAGATGTAGGCTTATAGTAAGTGTATCCTATTTCTACATACATAATAATATTATTTATCTATTAGAGTAATAAAGACTCGATTAAGTTAGATACGATTTACGAAATATATATGTAGAGTATCTATATTAACGCTAAATTTGTTACTTTATTAGCAATGCAAGTGAGCTGTTGTTTTCAGGTCAAATAAAACTTTTAGTAAAACTATGAATATTAAATTTTGAAAGAAAATTAAAATGAGTAAATCCCTAATTTACCTTTTTTAAAATGAGTTTGATGAATGATTGAGATTTTTTAAATGAGTTAATTTTAAACTAAAGCCTTCTTTAGGATTTAAGAATCGTATTAAGCAAAAAAAAAAAAGATATTTTACAGCCATTGCATACGGTTCATTGGATTTTTAAAACTGTATTTTGATTACAAAACGTTGCTTTGTTATAGTACATAAATACTATTAACCGACTTAACTAATTTATTCAAAGGTAAGTAAGTAGTAAAGTTATAGTAGGTAGCAAAAACGAAAACAAATAGTGAATTCATATACTGTTTTTTTATGTAATTAACTAACATTTAGGTATAATATGTGATTAGGTAAATATATTTAAAATACTTATTATAGTAGGTTTACTCCTCTCATCTTAAAAAAAACAATAATGAAATATACAATTTTTTTCTTTATAATTACTCATTCATTCTCTCTCTGTACCCCTGACAATGTGTATGTAAATTTCATGATGTTGACGGTTGAGTGGTTTAGACGTGAAAGTGTAACAAACAAACAAACGAACTCATTTCACAAAACTTTCTTGTTATCTTATTGATATTAAACAATATATAGCTATGCTAAATATTTAAAATCTCATAACGATATTATTTTCGTTGTAATTTTATCGTAACAAAATATTTCTTACTTTTTTCATTAATCAAAAAAAAGATGACATAATAACGTCTAGTTAACAAATGATAAAATATTTTTGACGTAAAGGAACGTTTTTTGATGTAAAGGAGTAATAAAACGACTTATATTTAAATTTTATATTATTTTTTTATTTAAAATAGTAGTTTACATTTTCCCAATAAAACACCTTATTAACTTAAATTAAATGATTTATAAATATAACAATAATTTCATTTCATTCATTCAAAAACGCCTGCATTTCATGTTATAATAAATAATAAAAATAATATAATTTCTATTTATAGATACCTTTAAAAGAAAGGTATCTATAAATAGAAAAGAAATTTCAATCTTCCTATTTTACTTTTAACTCTATAGCAATCGTTCTTGATTCAATTTAAGAGCAATGAAAATGCAGGCGTTTTAAAAAAATGAAAAGTCAACACCTCTGCACAACTGAAAACCACTAGTGACAACGCATCGAGTCATTCAATAATTGCTGGTGTTAAATAAAAACCGAGCATCAAACACTCTGCGCGTCCTAATTGGTGCGAGGTGTCACTAATGACAGCCGCGAGAGCGCGAGTGTCGCTGCAAATTAATAATTATTACGCCTGGCAACACTGAGGTGACGCGGCGCTGCAATATGGCCGCCGAGCATTGTTGGCGGGAATCGTCAGTTTCATTTGCAATAATTAATCTGTTAATAGTTGCCTTAATTTTTAAGCATAGACTGGAAAATTAAAAATTAAAACAAATATAATTAGCCTTTTAAATGTTCCATTTCTTAAGAGTCATTGGAACCCAAGTTATTTGCAATTTAGATTTTCATTTCTTTTTCAAACTGTATTGTAAATTAAAATATTAAAAAAAAGAAATAGTAACCTAATTGGCAATCACGAGTCAACTATTCTATGGGAATTCTCATATAATATATTGCATCCTACATCTCAAGACGGAATCGTAGCCGGTGCATGATAATGAAAGGCCAATATTGGGCTCGGAGCGACTGGACACAAACAAGACCGCACGTAAGAGCTATCATCTCTCCTTGCTGGGGGGTGCCACCCCTTGGATCATATATAGACCTCGGAATACACAGAGTGAAATTTAACAACACATGTTTAATCAACTAATGCCTTCTATTACTTATAATTAAGCTTATTATGAATCAGTATACTGTTTTATTTAAAAATAACCATTCCAAGTCATTATACAAAAATAACTTTGACTTCTGTATGCTAAATCTGAAATCATATTATACATCTTGTTATCAAAGAATAAGAAATTAATGTGACAAAATTCATTTTTATATAAGAACCTAATAAAACCGTTCGTTAGAATTTTTAATATGTCAAAACTTCGTCTAGGGACGTTGAATTTCACTAAAGATATGCTTACATTTTTAAAAGAGCATAAAAAGTCTGCAATCTTCATTTTAATACTCTGTCCGTCACACTTGAATAGGCCTACTGCCTACATACATTATCTGTGTCCAGGGTGTGGGGGGTGAGGGAGAGAGGGGGATATCTTCCGGCCGCTGTCTCCGACTCATCAGGCCTATCTTGGGAGCCTGCAAATTAAATAGTAACGTGCGATGGACTGGCCATATCTGAATTTATATGTATGTAGATATAATCAGAGAAATGTGAGGACATGAAACTAAATTGAAATTATGAATAAGTAAAAATGTTGTGTTAGGAAATAACATTTTCGTCGTTTCAATCATTTGCTTGCAGAGCGACAAGTTTTGTTTTGGCAGTTACTAAAATAATATAAAAATTGGTTGAACTATAAACTCAAATTTATTTATTGGTTTCTCAATACTCTTAACTAATTTAACTGCTGGCTGAAAAATAGAGCCATCTCTTCCTTAGGTGTGAGATAGCAATACTTATACTTTTAGTCATATTAGATAAGTTAGGTTCAGAGATTACGTTCGAAAGAATAAGCACCAATGTATTATTATATATCGAGACTATATATTTTGCCTTTGTAACTACAACTCACCTGTTGTATTAGACAATCAAATTGAAAATGTTATTTCAATTAGTGTCTTATAAGTATTTTTGATTCATCATATTTCATGATTAAATTGAATGTAAAACTGTGACTTCTAGATACAGCAATCAATAAAAATATATGTTAGGTCTAACTTGTTTATGATTAGTTTTTGTTTTTGGGTTAGTAAAGTGAGGTGGTAAGTAGTACATTCCTTAGGTCGTTAATACGCCACCAACCTTGTTATGTTGTGTTCCTCACGCCTGTAGTTAGAATGACTTTCGTTCTATTGGTGTGTTGTGGTAGAATATGTCATGAGAGGTGGTGAACCCAACGACCTTGCACAAAGCCTTACCAAATAAATGTAGTTAACCAATGCTTTTGTTAACTACATTTATTTGGTAAGGCTTCGCCTTAAGTTTCGCTTTGTTATTATTGAATTGACATTCGAAAGAAGAAGATTCTTTTGTAAATCAATGTTTAAACTAAATAGAACTAAGCAACGTTTATTTGTAAGGTCTTACTTATAATGATAAAAAATATAATTGACATAGTAACAGTATTAAAAGTTACGACCGACTATCGTGACGTGACGTGACGTGTTATCTGACCTTATCTAAAATGGTTTTGTTTACAAAATTAAAAATTATGATTGATGGGATTATGTTAAATTATTATTTACTACGTTAAATATTTTCTTATAGTTTCTAATCCTTTATACTTTTTAGACAGTTTTTATACGTTAAGAACCTTACATAATAAGAATACAATTTAAATTACTAGATAATATTAAAATTTAGTTAGGAAATTGTATCTTAAGAGATCATACAGTTTTCATAAAATTCTAATAACATAATTTTCAGTGAGAGTAAGGACAATCCACAACACAAAATATATTTGAATTCTAATCACTTTCAAAATAACACATCGCCTTTGTACAGCTGTTCAAGTTATACATATATTATATATATAGAACATTACAGTTCAGTCACAGTCAACTGACAGATAGAACGATCTGGAACTCCACACCTTGTCCGTCACACGACACTGCGCGCGCATCTCATAGCGTGTTAAAACAACAAAACTAATAAAATTTCCGCGAGGAAAACACTCGTTTTCCGCAACTAAACGTGCGAGCGTCGCGCTCCCAATGCCCAGACTAAACGCGGTCCGTGAAAAAGCACCGACACAACGCCGACCGACAATGGAAAGCGGTAAAGAATCATAATAATAACAATGACAACAATATGAGATGCTATAATAAAGAGCCGCGGCATTGTGCTAGGCTCGACGCTGGTTCGAAGGGTCGCGAGAGATCGATACTCGGCGGATTGTCTGCGGATGCCGTGAGTGAGCCTTTGTCGGCCTCGCCAGCGGCCGCGGCGCCCTCGGATCGGCTATTCATCGGCGTCGCGCCCGCTAATCAGTTCCTATTATCTGCTACACTCCTAGTACTCGTATTGCACAATAACTAGAACTTTATCGTCTAGAAGTCACATTAACTTAGAAATAATTATTAAAACGAATTATATTTTAGTTCTTAAACTCGATATGGATTATAATAAATATATGAGTCATCTAAATTTAGCTGTTTAAACACTATACGCTATGGACTTGTTGAATGACGTATTGGCTTCGCCTACGATTATTTTAAAAGTTTATAAGAGAAAAACGATAATGCTTGGAATCCAATAAGACATTCATGATCCATCATAGTAAGTTTTGCCAGAGGTGTGAAGTGGCGGTGCGCTTGATGATAAAACATCGAGTTTAATGTAATAATCCGTCGATCGAGCCGTTATCATTAGTTGGATCCAACACACCTCCTGCCGCTTTGCAGATTGAGTTTATGCACTTGCTTAGTATGGATATAACTAAAATTTCTTATATTATTATTCCTTATTTGAATATAGAAAAATGACCCACTATTAAAAAATTTCAATTTAAATACAGGAAAAAGTTGTTACATTTTTTAGAATATGTTACTATTAACATGAATATTTCAATGACTTCGCCTGATAAATTATTACACACAAGTGCCCTACTCCTTTAACGATAAAGATTTCTATAAAATTCCTGCCTCCGTTATTAGGATTATATTTGTAGCAAAAATAGGATATTCTTTTTAATCTACATATCAAAAAACTTGCATTTAAAATATTATACAGCTGCTGAGACCGAAAACATTACTATTATAATAGCAGTCACATCCAGTCTATGAACTCTGTATAAAGTCGGCGCGGGCGCAGAGAGCGCACCCCGCGGCGCGCGTCCATCACTATCCGCTCTGCAATTAAACTTCATATCTGGCTAATCCAATTATGTAACAGCACCATCGATTGTCTTTGATCACCAATCCACCGATAGGAAAGATATAATTTCATTACGCACCTGTTGTCTTAAATAAATAATTGATCAGTGACTGTGTTAATTGTAAATTATTATTAATAATATCGCATGACGATGTCGATGATTTCCTCCTGACCGATTTAAACCACGGCGGCCAATCTCAAGGGAGACCAGCCAATTGCATACGACATATTATATGCACAAGTGTGTGCGCAAACACGGGTGCAACTTATATTCTTTCACTATCATAATACGATGGGACGGCAAATCCGTTACGACCGGAAAAAGTTTGGGCGTAGGACCAACGGCTTTAAGTGCTTTTCGAGGCACGGGATTATACACACTTGCAACTTTCAGATTCCAGGTTGTTAAGAATCTTCGACGGAAATAATTTTCTACTAGACCGAATCGGGATTTGAGCCCAAGGTCTTGGGTTCAAAATTGCCACTAGACCAACGAGGCAGTTGAACAACATTGATAACATTATACATTATTACTCTGTATTTTTATTAGAATAAATAACAAATTGCAGCCTGGACATGGTTTACCTATTCATTTGTCAGATGCCTACCCCCAATTTCGCCAAAATTATTAGCATTACATATCGTCTTTTAATAATTATTTTTTGCCATTGCTGATATTTGCCACTAATCTATTTGTATTATGTTATAAATGTTCTGGTATAATTGGATATAAAATTACAATTATAGATATAAATGTTTACTTGGCGCCTATTAGTTAAGGAAAAAACGTTTTACCATTGAATGCTAAGCGATTAAAGCCAACACAACTAACTAAGAATATCAAACAAATTACTAAATATTTTCATGATTGGTCATTTGAACAGTATCGCAATAGCAGCTGTCCACTATTATGTACTTACATATATTATTGAGGATTGTGCAATAGCAGTCATGACATATAAGTATGTATAAATGCGTGAACAAGGTGTTAATGATGAGAAGTTAAAAATTTGAATTATAACCGTTAATTTACGACGCCATTTTTAATTAAATGCGATGACTAAGTGCGGGGATCCATCACAGTCGGCACTCGAAGCTGATCTATTATTAATTATTATTTTGATCGATCACGCTCCGTCTTATTTCATTAAAGAACCGATGTTAATTTTACTCTTTTTTGCGATGAGATTATTAATTATGCAGTTTAATAATGCTTGTTAGTTAATGATAATAGCAAATTAATGGTGTTTTGTGTTGTCGGTTATAAAAATAGCTAACGATATTTTTAAGAAATAAGTGATTTTAGATTTATCTAAGTATTCTATTATTTAAGTAATTAATCGTGTTTAATTTATTATTAATTAATGGTGTTTTGTGTTGTCGGTTATAAAAATAGCTAACGATATTTTTTAGAAATAAGTGTAATATTTTTGAGGCAGGTAATATTTTCATGCTTCACTGATCACGAGATTAGTAAATTTTCTGTCGAAATAAGAGGTGTGTTTATCCCTCAACGAGTAATTCGTTCTCGTACCGTAAGGGAACATTATCCGTACCGACCGACGACTTTTCGCAGAAATCAATAATCCTTGGCGTTTTTTAAGGATATTTCTTCAGAAACAAACATATTTCTATCCCTGTCGGTTGTTGGTATCAAAGAGGCCGCGGATTAGCTAACTATTTTTTGTTTGAGCAAAATTTGAAACGTTTTTCGATTAAACGAGAGATTTGGCGCGGTTCGATATTTTCAGAGTTTCGTTGAACAATGGGCTTCCGGGGACTGTTGCTCTCGAGGTATTGCGTGAGAGGATAAACCCTGATCAAGTTCTTGGGAATTATTTTATACTGGTTTTATATTTATCTAAGTATTCTATTATGTAAGTATAGATAAGGAATATGAAGCGTTGAGATTAAGAGATCATGGTTATATAAGAATTAAAGAAAATATGGACAACATTTATTAAATTTGCTCAATATAGACAGTCACTTGTTTTGCTTGATAAAGTTAAATTGAAATTCATAAGAAGCCTCTACATTCGTAATCACTTAAAATAGAATTGTTAAATAAAATGAAAATAAAACTAAACAGAAATATACAATTAGAAATACAAGACGTCCTATAATATTATATATATTGTTCTATAATGCCAAGGCTGGCGCTTTATCTCTTCAAAGTTGTAGGTTCTTGAGCTAGGTAAGCGTCAGATCTTGGTTCGCCAGTCGTTTGGACTATAGTTTCGTATAGTCATATGTATATTTTTTTTGGTATTTGATGACTACGGACCAAATATTTCGAAATCAAGTGCACGAATTTATCAGCTTTAGCGCCTGCGCTGCTCTTATGGTAGGTATGCTTTTTTAATATGAGAATTTGCCAATATGTCTACGAAAGCTGTATCTCACGCAAATATAAATTACATTAAAAGTTTAGTTTTAAATATTTTCTTCTATTTATATACCTTTCAAAATATTAAGACCTTATTTTTATAGGCTGTTTTCTGTTACAAGGTTATTTGGAATGATATTATTAATTATTACTTTTGAAAAGGTAAGTCATGAACAATTTATTAAAAAACAGTTCACGACTAGGGTTAGTGTATCGTAGAGAATATTCTCACATCATTCGATAAGTAACACCTACGTGAGGTCAGCACATTTTGCGGCGCGATCGCGGTGTGACACCGACGACGTATCGATCGTATCGCGGTGACGTTGCGATATCGTAATTTGAACACTCCATGAACTGTCCAGTTCATGAAGAAAGGGAATGCTGGTTTATATCTAACCTGTCATTATTTGCTTTATTTTTAAAGCCATTTTTGATATCGACGATAAGAGAAATGAAAAGTTGGGCATTATAATATAATTAATGTTACATTCTGTGAAATACATTCTATCGAATACGAAATGTATAATATTATTTTTTTGCCAATAATTTGTATTATCCTTCTGAGGGTTAGAAATAAATATTAAATAAAGTCATTATCTCATTAAAACTAGTAAAATTTTTAAGAATATTTTTTAATTATAAAATTGATTTAACGAATATTCTGATGACTCACGCTGCCGCTGTCGACGTAAAATATTTCAAATATTTCGTAGGTCATTATTTTGTAACATTAAAAGGCATTTATAGTTTATTTACTGGTGGTACTGGGTACGTACCATCCACTCATTAGACTACCACAAGGCGTTGGTGACCACTTACCATCAGGTGGTCCATATGCTCATAAGTGTGATATTAAAAACAATCATTAGATTAACTTTTGGATGTAAACTCTCTATCTGCACATTTTTCTCACAACTTGGTGTAACATTTAATTCCGTCACAGTAAATAGGTATTTAACGGCTAGACGGAATATATTCTCGCTCTAAATCAAAGTGACAGGTAAGCAAATAGAACAAAACATTCTTCTTCTAGGAATCCCAAAAGTCCTTGCCCATAAATCACTGGACTCCTGACAAATGGATTCTACGAGTTTTTTTTTACCGCCACTCATTTATTAATAGGGCAAGGGAATGTTTCGGAAAACCAATAAAATGTGCCCCGTCATATACCTGTCTACCGGCAGACAGCGTGGCATTGTTCCTTCGCTAGTTTTTTTTTATCGTATACCGCCTCATCGATGTGAAATGTTATAGTTGGCTCCATCATTATTCGTATATTATGTACGCGTTCTAATCACTTCACCGATTGAATAAGGATATTAACACCAATTCTCATGCTCTTAATGGTCGTAATTTGAACTTGTCGGATATAATAATGGGTATTACTATCGCAATGATTATTCTTTGAATAAACTTTGATGATAGTGTATTTTATAGGTACGTTCATAAAATTTAAAACTGTTAGATACTTATGCTACGTAATAGCTACCCGATTATCGGCAACTAGAGACTTTTTAATTGATGTCATTCACTTGTCAGGTTCGTGGTATACGTAATTTTAAAGTGTTTAAATTTAAGTATCGTTGACTACGCACGTGGTTAAATAAAATAAAATTGTTTTAAATACTTAAGCTTCTGCACCGTCACAGAGAGCGCATGAGTTTCGCGACTAACCTATTTCTCTGAATGGGCATTTTTTGTCCCGCTGTGTCGTGTAAGCGCATACAAAGGACTCCTTTAAGGTATTTTGCGCGTGTGAAAGAGGATCCATTCTCTCAATTCTTATGGTATGGACCGAAAAATAATTGTCATTTCCTGCGGCGACAGAATATTGTTATTCGAATTGCACGAGAGTTGTCGCGAAAAGGTTTCGTGACGTTTTACCAACGCTCTCGGAACGATTATGTGCGACTTTAATAATTTAAAAGAGTGTGCTCGAGGTGTAAACTTAATTTGTGTGCCACGTCATTAACTTATGAGATTCCTGTGGCGCTATACAGTTTGTTTTTAATAAAGAAATGTAGACGATTTTAATGTTGTCATTATGAAACATTTTTTATATTTTGACTAAAGAACAAAGTTCCTAGCCATCGTTGATTGTAAATAAATAAACTTAAATAAAACATGCACTATAATTTCAAGTATAACTTCTAAAATAATATCCAAAATTTATTCAGTACATAGTTATTGTTATTGTCTTCAACAAAGGAAAACAAATATTTTTACCTTACCTTACAGTAACAGCCTGTAAATGTCCCACTGCTGGGCTAAGGCCTCCTCTCCCTTTTTTTTTTTTTTTTTGAGGAGAAGGTTTGGAGCTTATTCTACCACGCTGCTCCAGTGCGGGTTGGTAGAATACACATGTGGCAGAATTTCGATGAAATTAGACACATGCAGGTTTCCTCACGATGTTTTCCTTCACCGAAAAGCACGAGATGAATTATAAACAGAAATTAAGCACATGTAAATTCAGAGGTGCTCGCCCGGGTTTGAACCCACGTTCATCGGTTAAGATTCACGCCTTCTTACCACTGGGCCATCTCGACTTCCTTACCTTACCTTAACTTATTTATGAATGCTCATAAATATACTTATTACTAGTCTAAATTATATAAAATATAAATACAAATAGAATTTAATAGGAAAAACATTATTCTCTGTAATATATAATTTTGACCAGACAAAAGATAGCTCTAAGTTAAAGATGATATCATCACGAGTGTCAGATTTTCAATGCAATAAGTAAAATTGTCACATTTGATTTATGTTATGTTAGGTTAATGTTCATAAAACATATCTACAAAATTTCAACACATCGCAGTAGCTGAAACCGACACTCACCAATAATAACTTACGTTCCGTGACAACTATACCGAACGTATTCCGAGGCGAGTAATCACGGAGGAAATGACAAGTTTTGGGTCATGAGGCAGCAACGGCATATTTTTCATTACCATTCCAAAACGAAAATATATTCAAAAATAGCTCTTATAATCAGTAACTTAGAGGTGCTAAAAGAAATTATTAAATGAAACACGATTTTTGCCAATAGCCAAGACATGGAGGGTAAGTTTCATAGGGTAAGTTAGAAACGTGGGAGGTCAACTCTAATGGCTGCCTGTGACAGGTAACGCGAGACGCGAGACAAAGTGCATCGCAAATGACATTTGTGGAGTTTCCTGATGGAGGTTAATGGTATGTATATGGCTATAATTACAAACGACGCTACGTTACCTCAGCACTCGTATCAGAGTTGCAAAATTGTATCAGTAACATGACACCTCGTGCTGACGAGTAAACTAAGTGTGGGGTTACACTTGTAGGCGTTTGGTAAATATTATTAATATAACTATTGTGTTTTTAAGCCGATTGTGTTCATTTTTACACATAAAGACATAAGAGTAGCTTGTTTGACTCGATATCGCTATATGTTACAATTCATGTTTTCGTTTCATTGTATTCTCTTTATTCGTGTTTAATGTATGCAACATTATGAAAAAATTTAGTTAGGACGTTAGTTACTACGTTTGTTATATGTCTTATCATGCTACAATACTGTACCAACCAGTACTCGCTGTACTAATTATGTGTTTTGTAGATAATACCTTCTTTTATTCCTTCAATGAAATCTAACTTTATAAATATTTTATTCGTTGTTAAGTATTATTTTATCTATCTCTCTAACTATAGATATATATAACCAAGAAGAAAACAGTTTCTGTACCTTTTTCTCCTCTGTTTGTTAACCGAAAAAGGAATTTTGAAATAAAGTTGAAAAGACATGTTCATAACATGCAAAATCATAGATAATTTCCTCAAATTATAAACCTCTGGACGAATACTAGTAGAAATAACCGACATATCTTAGGTGTTCTATTAGCATATTTAGTGTCTACTTCGTTTGCTGAGATAAATATCGTTTTCTGGACATAGGCCTCTCCAATGGCATGCCAATGAGTTCGATCCTCAGCTCTTAACTTCCATCCGCTGCCAACCACTTTGCGAATATCGCCACTCCATCTAGCCGGAGGGCGTCCTACGCTACGTTTGCCAATCTATGGCAATCTGGACTATCTCGACTTTCGAATATTATATTAGTAAGAAAATTGAATGTTTACATTTATTTTTAGGTTCCAGATTTCGGATACAATATTGTTTAACCTCACCCCCATATGCAACCTCATGTAAACCGTCGCCCGCTGCAGGACACCTGTGTAATCCTTTCATCGTGTATAATACACTTCTAATTCCCTTGATACGGCTTGACATCTAACGCTTTTGTCGTCTTCGAACCTTTTCACCGACAATTAAAGACAGTCCATTGTCTTCTATTGGGAGATGACACAGTTTTTATCAGTTTTTTTCGCCGTCAGAAGTCAAGTGTTTTGAATAGTTATATGATTTAGTGTGATGTGTTTTGTTGTTTAGACGATTTATGGTAACAAGATACCACGTTGGGGTTATAGTGTGAAGGTTTTTTATTAATATCAAAATTGTTTCGTTTTTTTACTCGTGTAAATTACAAAGTTTTTTTAGTTAGACGTTTTTTTACAAACTATTTTAGAGTCCTAAAAAAAGTTAAAAATATTTTATATAGAAAATGAAAGTGACATTATTAATCTACAAACATATAAATAGATATTGATCTACCGAGAAACGGTGGGTGTAACTTACGATAGAAAAACCTAAACACTTTTTGTATCTCTATGTTTATAAAGAAATTACAGTAGCAGCCAGGAGTCTGGAACTTAACAGTGTGAAAAGTATGGGAGTACTTTGGAAAGCCGTTGATTCTGCGCCCACCGGATTATAAAAGTTAGGGAATAGAGAGTGCACTTGTGTTTGAGCACACACTTGTGCACTATAATATGTCCCGCGAACTGGCGCTAATGTCTGTTGAAAATGGCAGCGTGGCCGAAATTTGTTATCACCATCACGTCATCATCATCATCACAAATGGCTTAACGGAACAAACATGATGTCAAAATCTTTATTCAATATAAAAGGAACAAATCTTAAGATCTTATAAAAACCGGCTAAAGAAATTCAACCACATTATATACTCGTATATTTTGTTCTGTGTCTACATAATCA
This sequence comes from Nymphalis io, assembly GCF_905147045.1. Lineage (NCBI taxonomy): Eukaryota > Metazoa > Arthropoda > Insecta > Lepidoptera > Nymphalidae > Nymphalis > Nymphalis io. The sequence continues at coordinate 4,404,328 of NC_065890.1, read as the reverse complement.
GACTTTTTTGTCTGTCTGGTTGTAGGGCTGTTCAAGCTCGTTTCCATTACAAAACTCTCATCATTTTGTTTACGACCAAATATCAATACTTTGTATTTCTACTTCTTCTGCTTCGGTTAAAAGGGTGAATCAATCAGTGTAAATGCCGACAGGCATTGGTACAAGTTTCATCAACCTGTTTTGATGTCTGATGTGTTAAGTGCCATGTTTCATGATACATTGACGATTAATGGGGGCATTTACTTACTCTGCTACAATACATATAAAAATTACATTAATAAAATTACAAACTTACTTATATATTTCTCATAAAAAAGTAGATATTGATTACTTGATTTTTGATTTATTCTGTATTTTAAATTGTCTCTTAAAAAAGTAGAAACACAGTATCAACCATGGGTGGGTGGGTGTGTTGGTAAGAGCGAATACTGGTGGTAGGGCTTTGTGTGGTAGGTACCACCCATTCATCAGTTATTCTACCGCAAAACAGCAGAACTTAGTATTGTTGTGTTCCGATTTGAAGGGTGAGTGAGCCAGTGTAATTACAGGCACAAAGGACATAACATCTTGATTCCCAAGGTTGGCGCATTGGCGATGTAAGCGATGGTTAGCATTTCTTACAAAGCCAATGTCTATGGGCGTTGGTGACCACTTACCATCAGGTAGCCACCTGATGGTATGCTCGTCCGCCTACCTATACTATAAAAAAAGAACAAGGAACATGTTTCATACATATACATCAATACCATCTGTAGTTATTTAGCTCTTACATGACCGTCAGAAATCAACACATAATGGAAAGGCAGAACACTGCCATAAAATTTTGTAAAAACGTGGTGGTAGTTAAAAATTTAAAATATGTTTAATTTATTTATATTTCATTTAACTAAGTCAATTCTTACGTAACCATTATTATGAACGAAAACAACCTAGGTAGATAAATATGTAAATTTGTATTATTTAAAAATATACTTCAATATTTTATAATTCAATATTTTAATTGGTAAGTTTACCTAATAGACACTATTCGAATATACATCATTGTTGCACCCTTTTTATTTAAAGCGTCAAAAAACAATAAAACATGTACAAAAAAGCAATTACATTAATCGCAAACCTGGAGGCTTCAGAGGGCTTGAATTAGAGAGTTATTTTTGTGTAGGATCAAAGCGATCGCGCGTCAGTGACGTCTCTTCCGGCAAGATGGCGGCGGCGTCGGCGATTGTTTGATCTGCGAGTAATGAAGTATGCCACCTCTCCCCGCTTCCTGCTGTCGGGGTGTCAAGATACTAAGCTACGTTCGCATATTAGATGTACCTTGAAAACATATTGGAATTAGTAATTTAGAAATTATATAAAATTCTAATAAGTAAGTCTTATGTATAAGATTCGCTTATTAGAATTTTATATAATTTCGGTTTTGTTTTAAATTCCTATTAGAGTCAATGGTCACTGTAATTGGCATCGGTCTTATGATTCCAGTTCAAGATATATACCGTATGATTTGGCTTCTGAATAGGGTACAATTGTTTTCGGTCTAGGTGGTAGTGTTGTGTTACAGGAAATTTAACAAGGGTGTTAAATTGTAAGACTTGAATGTGATCCGTAACAGCCTGTGAATGTCCCACTGCTGGGCTAAAGGCCTCCTCTCCTCTTTTTGAGGAGAAGGTTTGGAGCTTATTCCACCACGCTGCTCCAATGCGGGTTGGTAGAATTCACATGTGGCAGAATTTCAGTGAAATTAGACACATGCAGGTTTCCTCACGATGTTTTCCTTCACCGTAAAGCACGAGATGAATTATAATCACAAATTAAGCACATGAAAATTCAGTGGTGCTTGCCCGGGTTTGAACCCACGATCATCGGTTAAGATTCACGCGTTCTTACCACAGGGCCATCTCGGCTTTTTTTTGATGATGACTTGAATGTGATGCGATTATTAAATATTTATTATGTTTGTTATATCAGATAAATACACCTATATTCTTTTTAAAACTTTTTGGTGCATAAATTAATTATCGTTCAAATTGTAACAAACGACAACTTGATTGTTAGTTAAAGCTTCAAGTTAGGAAGAAATTTCCTTAAAAGATTATTACTTCATCATCTATACCTAAAACACAGACATACACTAATATAAAATTAAATTATAATTAAAAAATTTCGACAAGTAATTATTACTTTGTACTATCGAAATATATATAAAGGTACCTACTCCAATTAACATATAGTATGTAGGTACCTACTTGGTTACAACAGATGCATAGATGGTTTAAGTACAAGGGTATCAACGCGGATTTAAATTCAATTTCATATAGTCCATATTGAGTTATTTAGAGTATAATCGCGTTACCCAGTCCACTAGTGGGGATTACGCGCTTTTTAATAAAGTTGCGCCGGTAGGGGGCGACACTGGGGACATTTTTACACAAAGAGGATTACTTGGTCCGCGTTTATCTCCACCTTACAGCTCAGCTTAGCCTTCTAAATACTTTCTCGCTGAATGCACACAAGTTTGACGTGCACGATGTATCTTTGTTATATTCTGATGAATTTGATATTTTATATCATTATTATTAGCTACTAAGAAAATGAAACTATACAGTTTATTTTTATTACACATAAAATATTTCTTTTTTCATTATATTTCATAAAACATAAGCAATTGATCTAAATATAAATATATAACCTGAGACATTGTAACATCAGTTCCAAGAAAGCATCGTATTAGCCTCGATAAGACGAAACAAGGAGCAATTGTTGAATTGAATAACGAGGGTGTAACGACACCAACAATGCGCAGACGCAGCCGACAAGTCAATTATCTCGTTGACGACGCACTGGGAACCAGGCGTTCCGGGGTGCGCGAATATTGCCGTCTTCCAGGATGACGCTCTCAACTACTTATTAAGAATCAACATTCAATTCTGTTATCTAATAAGAAAGATGTATCTTTTATATATTTAGAATAATTGTCGTTTCAATTTGTCTGTTTACAGAAAAGATTTATTTCACGGTGACGCAATAGTAACCTCTATCCAAGGTTACGTACATTATGATATACAGCAACTAATTAAGCATAAATTAAATTGAATATGCTTCCAACTGTGGAATCTAAGTTGACATACCTAGGTTTAATTAACTCGTAACTAGTTCAAACTGGAAAGAAGAGTAATTATTTGGCTATAAATTGTCAATCATCTTTTACTGTCCGTAATTGCGATAATAGTTATTGATATTCAAAGATAAAGTCATAATTGCGTAACCTGTTTATAAAAGAAATAATTGAACTCAACTGATGATTTAGAAAATGGTGTCTAAATACTATGTCCCATTTGACGCTAGAAAATACTCAATGGATTGCACATGTAAATCTTGACTGCAGATCGCATTTGAATACGCGACCCGGGCGGTCTACAATATTTTTACGTGCCGAATTTGGGATTATTATATGTTTTTTGCATCGCGGTGAAAGCATCCTAAAGAAACCAGTATGTGTCTAATGAAATACTGTCATGCGTGTGCTACAGCTCTAAATCTTCTTGGGACCTTAACATGCCGTTTCTTTTTTATTTATTTTTAATAGAACGATTTCTTTTTCTAAATACCTACAATCCTAAATATCATCTCGTTAAAAACCTAATAATTTGTGTCGATTTCATATCATGATCTTTTGTCAAGATACGATTAAAGACAATAAATGTTCACATATTTAGATACGAAGATCATACGAACAAAGACATATTTTAAAGAGCTAAGAAACATAATTAGGGGACCTCAAATCGCAGATTACGAAAACTCGGAACGTTTTCGATAACATAAATGATGTAATTTAAATTTATAAATATAAATATTATTTCAGTGATTTCGTTTCAGCATCTACCTAAATATATGTAGTGACAAAAGTTTAAAATGTTTAAATAAATTAAGTTGCTTGCAAAAACTACCTGATATATATGTCCTTCTGGACTAAGGCCAAAAAGCTTCTTTTGAGGAGAAGGCTTGGATCTTATTCCAAGTCATGTACAAGTGCGCATACTAAATTACTAATAGTATTTATTCAGCACAATTTTGCAGAATACCTATTATTAATAATTAAAACCAAACATTGTGCTTAACATTTTGCAAATAAGGTTTTTTTAATATGCTTCACTAATGACCAAAAATTCAGAAACATTAAAGTTGCGCAAACATTTCAAAATAGCACAAAAAGTTGACATTAGTCTCAGCTAATGATTCTATGAAATCGACGTCAGATGTAAAAGTATAAATAAGATAAACCGCCGGTGGTCCCATATGAATATCAATTTGTTTTCCTTAGCGACAACGTCATTAAATTAGCGTCCAAATTGAATCACAACTGCGACAACCTTGCCGGTACGACGTCCCGCGAAACTTTTCCTCCTATTAATTTACAAAACATCTCCGTTGACTGAATGCAAACGAATATAACCCTTCCCGTCCCCATTCTAAGACTTAACTTACGTCGCTGAAAGTGTAAGTTTGTTCATTATTTTTACATGTCATTGTGCAAGTGACACGAAAGAAAGCATTCTAAATTGCGACTCTAAATCCCCGGATTAAGGTCGTTATTCCTTTTAATGCGTTGTGAGGGTGTATCTGGTGAAATTATGATGCAGTCTTTATTCGTGAGCCGTCGGGAGCGGTTGCAGTAATCACCGCGTATCTCCATCCAGGGGTGGGCCGTGAATAGAGCCCTAATGAACTGGATTTAGGAGTTTTTGTGCCGGCAACTCGTCAGCTCAGAGATGCAGCCGAGCAATTATGACGGACCAAACAAACGTAACGCTGAGCTGTAGATGTTATGCGTTCTTTCAATTTACTAAGTTGAAAACTACTAACATCGAGCGTGTTACGTTAGTAATTATAGTGCGATATACCAGTCTTACCGACACGGCTAAGCCGGAATGGTTAGCGATCGATATAGACTACTTAGATTGATGGGCATTCTCTATGCTGTTTCTACCTTGCCATTATGTTGAGAATCGTCCCGTACCGACGTCTCTGGGACGTCCAATCGTCCTTAATCTTCTTAGAGCGGAGCGAGTGGAATTATTTGGAATCTAAGCAACTAATATGCTTAGATGATAAAAGGTTTCGCAATTGTTCGGACGTCTTGTCTCCTTAGTACACCTGCACATATTCCCGACCAATTTAATTATATTATCGTATTAAAAGATTAACTGATTAACGAAAATGGTTTTTATTACTTTGACCATAGATACGATATATATTTAATAGCTATCATTAATTGTTTTCTGTATATGCGTTGAATGTAAATAATGTAGGTCTGTGATTTAGAACTTTGACTTAGTTGCGTATCGTAACAATCTAGGTCAAATAACTTTCACCAAACACGTGTCCCGACTTTGAAACTGAGGAATATCATACGAAACATATATTTATATCGCTCATATCGTCTATAATCTTCATGTATCTAAAACATTCGTAGTTACCTAGATGAATTAAACTACCCAGAAGATCAATTTCAAAACGACCTATGATGAATACTTATTTACTTTGAATAAAAGTCTTTGTTTGGTGGAATTTAAGACACAATTTCGAATTTAAGTTTCGGAACCGGCTGTAAAAGATGAGTCTGTTCTTATTTATTTACGGCGGTGCGGCGAGCGAAGTGGAGCGAAGATGATATGAATGATAAATGACCCTCCGAACGCCCTCTCCCCGTCCCGCCTCGTCTTCCCCCGTTCACACGTGAACACACGCCGTGAGATATTCTCCTTATTCTTGGTGTCTGCTAAGTCTCCGTGAATGTCGAGATGTGATAACTGCTTCAATGATGAAAGAACTTGTGACGAATATTGATATCATTTTAGAGACGATTTAAATACCAGAACATTACGATTTATTTATACGAACTTTGGTACTTTATAAAATGACTAATTATTTTCTTATAGTTGATGATTGTATGGACTTAAAAAAAGTTTAAATAGTAAGATTTCAAAAATGATGTTAATTAGATTTCTAGCAAGAGAACACATGTACCTGGCAGATTAATAAGTGGTTGTGCTCAAGGAACTAATATAAATTCCTTCGATCAATCTTAACGTCTAGTCGAAGTCATCAGAGCTAAACGGATTTTTTCAAGCCAATAGCCGCGCATCAACATGCGTGACACGCTGCGCGATTGGCCAGCTCTTTTTGTTCCATTTTCGAATCCTTTGTTTTTATTGGTTGACACTTAGCTAAGACAAAGGGGCGATGCAGTGTGTGAGTGCATTTAGTGGAGCGTGTTTGCTTGTGTGGGTTAAGGAATATGCTTCCTGTCTGTGTATAACATAACGTAGGTAAGGCGTGGGATGTGGGTAGCGGGTACGTGCCCCGGGTCTTGATTTTGATATAGGTACGGCCCTTGCGTCCTGCTTATATAAGATACAGTGGGCTGTTTATTTTTATTTAGTAAGTAGAGAGATATTGAAAAGGTTATATATAAATCTATATAATAGTATCTGTGACCTTACATTCATCTAGTACTATCAATGTTATTATTTTATGTCGCAATATTTTTTTTAAACTTAAATCTAAACGCAGGCATTTTTTATTTACCTAATGCATAATGGTATAGTTTTAATTTGAACCTATTTACTTTTAGTTAAGCGACGCACATTATGTTCTAAAATACGACTAACTTAAGGGGTTTTTATTAAAAGTTAAAATAACATTTATAATGTAATTCGTTGATATAAATAATATACCTTTCTAAAATTTACGTTACGTACGAAAAAAAAAATATCGATGACTACGATTCTATTAAGCGTGGAATCAAGTCACTGTGACTGAAAATAATTTGAACTCACCTCCAGACGGGTTTTATGATTAATGAATGGGATTATTCAATTAAAGACTCGGCAGGTCGCTTAGGGGTAGACGGGGATGGAGGAGAAGGGAGGAAGGGTATTCTTCCCTTGGCTACTTCAGGTCGCTGGCCTAGATAGCTTATGGTTAGCCGTTGATAAGTTATCAATCGGTCTGTTGTTGGTTCGCCTATTTCTTTAAAGTTATACTTCTTTATAGTCTACTCTTAGAGTGTAACTATGTAATTTTGTTATATTTTATTTCCACATTTAAATAAAAGGATGTTAATCATATACGTTGGTAGGTATTATAACATTGACAGCAAACTTAGATAATTAGTCATATAATAAAATTCATTAATTAAAAAACAATACATAATTATTTATTACAATACCGAAATATATTATATATTAAATAAATAAATATTAGTTAGGAATCGATATGTGGGTTTTGTATGTTTAATTATAAAATTTATGGTTTTGACGCGAGTTATAACTAAATACACTTAATTTTATCTTTATCTATCTTCAAATAGTTTAAGCATAGGTATATATAGGATGTAACTACATAGGTACTATACTAGTATGTAGTTAATAGCAATTATGTATAATAAACACATGTTTAGTTAGTAACCTACGTGTACATAGCAATGTCGACATTGCAGATTCAAGAAAATAAAATTTACCATGAAATGTACCAAATTTTTTATGAAACATATTTTTATATGCATATAAAAAAATATGTTTTTTATACCTACTATTATTGTTTTAAAGTTAATCTCTACTTAATAATACGAATACGATAATCGTTTGGTTTATTATAAATCTTGTCTCAATCCATTTCATTAATTACTAGCTCATTAAAATATGATCAACTGTTTATAGAATAACGTTTTCGATAATCAACATTTTTTAAATAGAGTGCCTAGGTAACTTATTCAACCTATCGGATTTCTTGCTAGTTCTTCTCAAAAACAATCCCAGTTCTCAAACAGTACTACCCAACTTATCGTTTCATTAATTAATTTTATTTGTTTATGAATTCCAATTGAAAGTGTTTGGATAGTTTTCCTTTTATAAAGCTCACATTATATTGATTTTTGACTTATACCTTTAAAATAGTTGTGGTTTAATTTTCGCTAAATTTACCACGACAGGGGCTAGATTTGTATACATGGGTTAGTTTAATGACGCGTCCACCATCAACCCAGATATACAGCTAGAAGTGCTCATGCAGTGAATGTGAGATGGCCCTCGAGAGGTTCAAGAGGACGCCGAGCACCATCCAGCCGAGCACGAGAGACATCAATGTCGCCACTGGACTCGATACTATAGATTATCTAGCACACCTAGTCCAGCTAACGGTGACCATTTTTTGGTAGCTTCGATCATGGTCAAATGAACAACAGTTGAATATTATAAAAATAAATAAATATAAGTACCTAACATTGTAATTAAATAATATTTAGAAAAGGTATGTAAGTTTTGTCGTTTGTTTCTTCCGGATTTACCTTCGCATGAACTCAATAGATAGGATGGATACAGATCTTTCCGACAGGATAAGTTTTAATATAGAACAAATATAACAACAGGCAATATTGTAATTTTTTCGTTGTATAATTTTGAATATATCGGTAAGCTTACTAGTTTTCAAACGTGGCTTCGCCTACGTTTTAGGGAGTCTTAGGTCTTAGGTGGTATATGTCCTTCCTTGGGCTTCAAGCTTGCTTCATACCAAATTTCATCAAAATCAATTCGGTTGTTTAGCCGTAAAAGCGTAACAGTCAGACAGAGTAACTTTCGCATTTTTAATATTAGGTAGTATACATTTTGTGAATATAATTGGCGCTTTCCAAGTGAATTAATAGACACACGAAAACTTTGTATGTCAGAATTGTAGATCTCAAAAATCCAAAAAAGTGCAATTTAATATGTAAGTATGACAAATTAAGCCACAGAGATCTTGAGATGAAATGTATTGTCAAAAATCAGCTTAAAACAATTGATTTCTCGTTTCAAATCCGAAGATTGATTGATTGAGATGATTCCCCTATCGACGTACTTTTCAGTTATATGTATCGTCACACATCGATAATCACCGTGAGGTAGCTCGCTAACACTATATATTAAGTTTAAACTTTTGCTTTAAATAAAATTGTTGCTTAGTAGTTTATATTTACTTAATCTGCCAGTTAAAAAATATGTCTCGTGTACGATAATATATTCATAGATTGTATACTAATATTTTTTAATATTTCCATTTTATTTATTTTTAGCTATGCGTTTACTGTAACTAATTTGAAATAGAGTAGTTTTAAGTGTTAGGATTTTAATTTCATACTGTTGGTAATTATCTGATGATTTTAAAATATTTTTTAGTCAACATGTGAGTAATTTATCCCGGTGACGCTTTCGAGACTATTTGGACCACCAGCTACAGGACAATTCGAAAAAAAAACTTACATGAGTCTTAAGAAGTCAGATACAGAAAAACTGTTTGAAAATTGACACAAATATTAATCAAAAGAATTGAACAATAAACCACTTTTGAAACTGTGATATGATGATCCATCATTTACAGGCTCAATCGCTTTGAAGCGTCTATAGCCCATATATATATATATATGGTACACTACAGCCCGATACAGGAGTCACAGGCTCCACTCTTACCCATTGGACTATTGTCGTGCCCTCTCTTCACACAAGCTTTACGTTTAACTAGAGGGGAAAATAGCAATATTAGTAATCACACAGACAGAATTGTTTAAAAAAGTTTATAAAGATCCTTATAGTACCTAGGTATGTTTATAAACCTAGAAAGTACGCTTATACCTTTGACTTATTGTATTGAATCTATTGTGTGATTCATTTAACAAATCGCTAAATTGTTTTGTAATTTACTTGCTAAACTTCATTATTAATTTCTTAAGACGTGATAAACCTGGGACGTATAAGATAAATTATCTTCTCACTCTTTGTTCGTATTGGACCGAAAATCAATAACCTAAATAGCATTATTCCACAGCAATTTAGGGTTAACCACATTTCACGTAGTAATGAATATCCTAAGGGCGCGCGCGGTGGTTAGATTGCGTTGGTAATTAATGATCTTTGTACAAAGTGCGCGCCGCGCCGTGAACTGGGACATACATGCCAAGGTTTTTAACATTGAAAAATAGATTTATTTTTAACAATGCCTAATGTTTAGTTCGTAATTTTAAATATATACCTATAAACTTACTGACTGATTAACTGATAAACAGTTTTTCGACATGGCGGCATCTTTAAGTTAGATTAGCCATCGCCGATGAACATATGCACAAGTGCGTGCACAAACACAAGTGCACTCTCTATTCTCTCATTCTCGTAATCCGATAGGACAGGAAATCCATCACGACCGGTAAGAATTTGGACGTAAGACCAACGGCTTTAACTGCTTTTCGAGATACGGGATTGTACACACTTCCATTTTCAGACTCCAGGCTGCTAAGAATTTTCGACAGAATTTCATAATAATTTTCTATTGGCCCGAATCGAGATTTGAGCCTGGAGTCCTGGTCCTAAAATCAATAGCTTTACGTGCTTCTATGGGAGTGCAAACACTACCAATTTCCAGACTCCGGGCCGCTATTCAACTTTCTTACTAGTCCGACCCGGGGCTTGAATCTAGGATTCAGGGGTATATGGCCTTATAAACTAGCACTAGACTACAGATCCAGTCACATATTATATAGGTGATTATTCCAATTGAAGGAGTAAAAGTAAACTAAGATTTACGTATTCCATGCGATTTGTTAATAGCTTTGCTAGCCACCAAACCACGCGGTCACGATTTAATATTTTTGTTTTTTATTTGTATATATTGATGGCTTTAATGTAAATAATTCTGTAACTAATGTATGTATTTTCTATAGCTTTGCATTTTGCTTTATGTTATGCACTACAAACTTTTCTTGATTAATATATCTTGATTTATAATATAGCACCATTCCACTTATCTGCTTATATCCACATAATTTAACTTGCAAATTTCCGAAAACAATTTCGTCAATATTCAAAACGCCGATTTTTCGCTAATCCATAATTAATATCATAGTAAATAATTTATGTCTAATTTATCTGAATTATATATTATATCACGGCATCAAGATCAAAGTTGTTTATTTGTTTTTACTCCTCTTAATTTTTTTTCTTTATTTAATTTAGGGACTTTCGTCCTACACAGGCACGTCAGTCCCATTGTCCCTTCTATATTTTGTAACATCACTTATTATTTATTGCTATTAGATAAAATTCCAGGAGCATCTTAGCATATTCTGATAAACGATCTGATAGAATGTTCTGAACTAATCCAACATCGAACAAACATACTTTTAAATTCCTCCTCTTATTTTTGAAATAGACATTTTGATATACATTGTATACTTAGAAGTACTTTTGTTTCGTTTTTCAAGATTAATTAATTGCATCTAACTGTATGAATATTCAACCGAGACCCGCAAAAAACTCAGTAGTTACACCTTCGTACTATAATATTTAAATATTAATAAATCTATTATGCATGCAGTTTGCTTATCATTTTATTATTTTACAACACGCATAATCTAAACTGAAAGGTTAGAAGTGATGTACTATGAGAGGAAATATATAATTTGAACATTAAAGTATATAAGTGAGCGCGGGCGTTGACATACACTAGAGGTTAATATTAATACTTACTTTTTATATAGAATATTAAGGCAGTCGAGCATATTGGCCACCTGAGGGTAAGTGGTCATCAACGCCCATAGACATTGGCATTGTAAGAAATGTTAACCATCGCTTATATCACCAATGCGCCACCAACATTGGGAACTAAGATGTTATGTCTCTTGTGCCTGTAATTACACTGGCTTACTCAAACCGGAACACAACAATACCAAGTACTGCTGTTTTGCGGTAGTCTATCTGATGATTGGGTGGTACCTACCCAGACGAGCTTGCACAAAGCTCTACCACCAGCTTCCATGGAACCAATTAATTTAAGTAAATTGTATCAAATGTGTGAACGTCTCGGAAATCCTAACTTCAGTGGGCTCAGACAAATGCATTCGATTCAAGTCGAAGCAATTGCTATCGTCCTTACTTCGTCAATCGTTGATCACGATACATATCAAATATCTATTGTAACTCATTTCTAAACGTATTCGTGTTTTCTACAAATGAATTGATCAATCAATATATATAACTTGTCTATAGTAAAAAATCAATCTACAAGCATATTTAGATGTTTTTGAAAAACAGAATTGGAGTTTTGGATCTCAAGATGGGAAATCAACACACTTACTGCCATTTTTTATTTTTTTGTTTTTATTTTTAAAATTGGATATAATTAGGAACATCTAAATAGATATTCAATAATAATAAATACCCAATGACAAGTATATGTTCTAATCGTTATAATGTTTTCATTAAGTTTTACTAAAAATCCATATTAAATAAAGCGAGCATTAATATACATTTAAGTCGAGATTTAAAAACAAATATCATTCAAACAAAATAAAAACTCATCAGGACTAATGTATAAAATATCCATTTGATAAATTGCTATTTACCGAAGCTTCGCCCGAATATCGTTAAAAATTGTTTTTTTTTTTTCTAACAAAACGTCCATTAAACGCGAATTCAACCCCATCCCTTCCGGTATTATAATAAATGGCGCAATAATGGCACAATATAATATTAACACAAAGTTAAACGCGTTTTTATTTTCCCGCCAAAACTTCAGTGCCGCTCCGTTGAACACGCCGCCATTTCGTCTCTTTACGGGCGTTCTCAAAAAATGGCTCCAGGAATGAAATAAATCGCAAATATTTATCAAATGCATGCCGCTTCGGATACGAGCCAAGGGATGTGACATTAGTCATGAATGTTCATATTAACACCTAAAATAGAATATTTTTGAAATTAGTTTCAATGTTAAACTAATAAAATAGACCTGAAAATGTTTTAACCAAGTGCATACATTATTTTTTTCTTTTTAATATATATATATGTATACATATTTTAATTTACTATTTAAGTTATAAAAATATAAGAAGACTCTAATAAAACAATTTGCCAAGAGGATATTTTTATGAACTTTTTTTTCTGGTCAAATGTCGATAAATAAATTATATCAAAAAGGATTACAACACTACGTAGGACGAGGTTGAATGCCGGCGGACATTTTGTTTTAGAGTGCGAGATTACGAGAGTTTAGACTTAATGGGCTTGTATTATCAACTTTACTTGGTTATATCACTTTTCTTTTACCATTGAATTTTTTGTTGTAAACAAACAATAATATTTAGAACAGCACGACGGAAAACTGCAAAGAAAATTACGTCTCGTTAAAAGGTACGAAAATATGTGTTTTTGATTCTTCACATAAAAATTATAGAACCTTAGTTTTTTTAAATTGTTGTAAATTGTAATTAATCACTTAACTTATATATAAGTCCAGGTAATCGAAACATTTCAAGAACTTTAGAAATTTTTAGAAATTTGAGAAATTTTAGAATTTAAACAATCTTATCTTATTGTTACTGGACATAGACAAAGTTCTAATTTTATAAGACATACAAAAAATACCTATAAATTGTACCCTTCTAACAGAAAATATGCCAAAGTTTTGTATAATACATATATATATTTATATATGTATGTTAGAATTATTTTTTAGAAAATCGGTCGGTCGAGTAAATAGCCGGAACGAAGACTTACAGCAGTGCACTCGAAGGCATTATTATAGTCGTTTTTCCAAGTGTCCGTAAAATGTTCGGCGATCGGCTAATCGTCGGAAATTGTAGCCATTATCGGCACTCGATGAAACTAAAAATTATTATTGTTCACGCTAAAAGTAGCCATTTAGTCGTGATTGCAGGCCGCGGACTGCGGAGTTACTAAGCATCGAACGTTGTTACATTATTTTCCAGAAGTTCAATTCGTGTATGTATAAAGCAATTACTAAACTAATAACTATAATTACCTGGTTAGTAGCAAATAGCGAACAACATTAAACATTTTTTAAACTTCGAATAATATTCATTAATTTTCAATGCATGAGAAAGATTTTTTTTATTGGCTCAGTTTGTTGCTTTTGCACAAAATATTCTGCTAAAATAACGTACTAGTAGTCCGTTAAGCCTCAATTCTCAGTTAGTAGTGTCATATCAGTGTGACTGCCAGTATAAAACATGGCGAAATTCCCAGGGAGTAAGCGAAAAATAAAAAAAATCCTGTAATACCCAACCTACTTAGATATTAATAAAGTTAAAAGACAATTCACAGAACATACCGCAACATATGAATTATCATTAAAAATATTGATTATATCAACGTAGCTTCCTAAAAAGAATGACGCAACATTTACATTGAAGACATAAGTTCGGTGTGTATGTATAGATAACGGAGAAAAATATTTAAAAATATCTCGTAAAATGTTTAAAAAAATAATCAGCACTGAGAAGAAACTTAAAAATACCTTACAGTTGACATTACCCTCCGTCCTCAGAGCCCTTCGCTTCCGGTTATCGCAACACAAAGAGGACCGCCCCCCCTGCCTTCCTGCAGGAACAGGAAATACTACCCTTCTATCGCAAGGTCTACCCGTGCGTCTCGGGAATTTTAGAAGTATTTTTGGCCTTAATGACAAATTGTTACGCAAAGTTTTAGGTATGAATACATGATTTCATTTTAACTAAAATTATGCAAATTAAATTCAATTACATTAGGTAGACATTATGTAAAATATTTTATTCATTAATAAATAAACTGGGCATTTTTAATTTTTTATGTTAATACGTTATTACAAAATAAATAATATAAATATATAAAGTATACTGTAAAAAAAATACAGATTTACAAAATTTTTATATTTGTCATATAAAAATATGATAAAACTACGAAGAACGTTTCATAAATCGTTCACGAAAGTTTTGATTTGACCCTAAATAAAAAAATAATCGATAACAATCCGAACTTTTTGTGTGAACCCTAAAAACGTGGAAGTACCAGAAGGGAGACCCCGGAAACGATACTAATGCATCCGAATGCACCCATCGCTCGCACGCGATCAATTCATTAGCTAGGCATTGTTGCACGACCTCAGATTTATTCTAAATATTAACTACAGGTCAAGTCACTGTTTATTTCCGTATATGGAAAAGATAAGACACAAATCGTCAAACAGTGCTATTCTGTAAGAATTCACAGACAACAAACTTGGTTGATAAGTTATTTTGACACGTAAATATTTTAAATATTATAATTATTGTAGTCTATGTCGCATATCGCTTTACAACTATGTTTATAGAGCTATTCTGTAAGAACAAACTCGAAACTAACAGAAAAAAGTTTCGCTTGGTAGTAAAGCTTAGTGCAAGCCTGTCTGGGTGGGCTTTTCCGCGAAACAGTAATACTTAGTAGGTTCCAGTAAGAAAAGTGAGTGAGCAAGTGTAACTACAGACAAAAGGGTCATGGATCTTAGTTCCTAAGGTTGGTGGTGCATTGACGATGTAATAAATGGTTAATATTTCTAACTGAGACAATTTCTATGGGTGATGGTGACCCATTTACCCGTCCGCGTACCTAATTTATATAAAAAAAGTTATGGTATATATTATTTACCTTGCAAATAACGGAGAGAAGAAATATGAATAATAGAATAACAGAATAAATATAAGGAAATTTTTGATCGCGTGTAAAGTACACAATTTTTGCTTGCGACTTCCACCTTTACACTTCCTTGTGATAGCTTATACTTTGGGTCAAGATATAAGACATTTCTTCACAAAAAGTGAATGCAATTATAAGTTCACTCGCTATTCCTTTATTCCGATACAACACCAATGGTTTTACGTGATTTTTGACACACGTCGAAACTTTGGTTTTAATTGAGAATTTCTTGAAAGACAAACGAAATAACTTTTTACTGATACTACCCGGGTATTGAACCCAGGACCACGGAATCTACAGTTTTGTAAGGTAGCCACTAGAATAACGAAGTAGTCTTACAAAATGTCGTGGCTATATCTTATAATAATATAATAGGTCGTGTTGCCACGAATATGTTGTCATTATAAGTTAAACTGAAAAAAGAAAGTTACGTTATATTATACAGTTAACGCATATAATCGTATTTACAGTAACAGTAACAGTAACAGCCTATTAATGTCCCACTGCTGGGCTAAGGCCTCCTCTCCCTTTTTTGAGGAGAAGGTTTGGAGCTTATTCCACCACGCTGCTCCAATGCGGGTTGGTGGAATACACATGTGGCAGAATTTCGATGAAATTAGACACATGCAGGTTTCCTCACGATGTTTTCCTTCACCGAAAAGCACGAGATGAATTATAACAGAAATTAAGCACATGAAAATTCAGAGGTGCTTGCCCGGGTTTGAACCCACGTTCATCGGTTAAGATTCACGCGTTCTTACCACTGTGGTAGGGCTTTGTGCAAGCTCGTCTGGGTAGGTACCACCCACTCATCAGATATTCTACCGCAAAACAGCAATACTTGATATTGTTGTGTTCCGGTTTGAAGGGTGAGTGAGCCAGTGTAATTGCAGGCACAAGGGACATAAAATCTTAGTTCCCAAGGTTGGTGGCGCATTGGCTATAAGCGATGGTTGACATTTCTTACAATGCCAATGTCTAAGAGCGTTTGGTGACCACTTACCATCAGGTGGCCCATATGCTCGTCCACCTTCCTATTCTATAAAATTCCTATAAAAAATATCTATAAAAATAATCTATAAAATTCCTATAAAAATAAAATTCCTATTCTATATCCTTCCTATTTTATATATATATATTTTTATTTTTATATATATATATATATATATATATATATATATATATATATATATATATATATATATATATGTTAAGAACATTTTAAACCAGCTTATAGTGTTATATGAGAACGCTGCTGTTATATAATATAATATATTGTATTTGTTTTAGTATTAGGCGTCAGAAAATGTTTTTAATTTATAATAAAAAATATAATTTCATAGTATCTATGTGTTCATTGTCAAAAACTTTGTTGACCTAATTTAAATCTTTTTTATTATGTATGAATACGAATAATTAACAAATCACTTATCAGAGCTTCAATCAATGTTTGGAATGTCTAATAATTACACCTTGGAATTTAAATAATGTATTAAATTATTTTATATTTTTAAATTTTTTTTTTTTTTTTTTTTTATATATTTTTTTAATAACTTTAACAATAACTTCGAATCATGCAATATATTATATAAATAATATATTAAGTAGTTGTAGTTTTTTATTTTCAAACCAAATCGCATAACCCTCACATAGTGGTCCGGAAGCTTGTACTTTGGCGACACGACTTGCCCATTTATCCCGCTGCCGCTGAAGGGTTAAAAGGTACTCAAGCGTATACGACAAAGCGTTTTAAAATTGAAAAATGTTATTATTTCTCGTATTAAAGAATTACAAAACATTCTTCAAAACCACAAAACCTGATATTGTCAATAAAAAAAAAAACTGACATTATCGAAAACAAATAAATAAGGATGGATATATAAGGAAAAAAATACCTTTTTGAATTATATAAGAAGACGCCTAAATGGGAGACATCTGATGTCACGTGATTGTTACTCTCCATATATGTTGTATGTGATGTTATTAATATTCCTTATGTGTCATGTATCAATCCCTCGTCAACCACGGAAACTAAGATGTTTTGTCTCTTGTTCCTATAACTACATTGGTACACTCGATCTTCATATCGAATACCGGCGGTAGAATAATTAGTAAGTGTCGGTAACTACCCAGTATAATATATCAGTAGGTAGTTGTAAATTTATTTTATAACACACTCATTGTATTTTGTTGAATTTTATTTAATTTTCTTGGCTGCATTATGAGGTACGTTCATCTATTACCTGCTTATAAAAGGGTAGAGCGGGGTTGACGGCGATTGAAGCCTTTCTTATTTATTTCAGTGCCCTCTTGGCGCCAGAAATACGGACGACCTTTCTTCATAGGGGAGTACCGTACGATGACCGATAGGGTAGAACGGGGTAACTTGGCTTTTGGCGGTGACACTTTTCTGTTATTTTCGAGCAAGTGCTACGCTAACGTTATAAAACTCAAAAGGTTGATCTATAATGTAAGTACTTTATTATTTCGTTTCTTAGTTAGTTTAACTTAGTTTTTCGTTTCTTTTTTTAGGATGACTTGGAAATATATACAGAATATACCATAGTTACTACTTACTAGTAAATTAACATAGCATTGTTTTATATAGCATTACTTGTGAATTAAAAAATTATAAGTGTCAAAACATTTTTCTGTTGGTAAAGAATATTTTAACGTCACAGTTATGTAGAACTAGTGCTATGTAAGAAAGTAATTGTTTTTAATATGTCTACGGGCGTAGCGGGCGTCCTGCACGAATGGTCCAGTCCGCTATAACCGTATATCTTGTCTTTGTACGCGGCTATTTATGGCTATCCTTATTTTTATTTTAATGCTGATGCGACCGGTGCCACCCAGTCTGACGCACGGCTAATCTTTGGACACCCCTTGCTATCTTCGTATTAAAACATTAATGGTTTCCGTTACGAATTAATTTAAATAATTGTGTATATATTTAATAAACACTTTGATAACAATATGTACTTTAATATTTGGGTTTCTTGTAAACATTACAATAAATTGCTAAATCTGTAATTTATGTAATAAGAAAAATATGTTATGATATTTAATCAAACAATTTCTATGATTAAAAATCTTAAAAAAAACATATAATAAAGTTAAAAACATTAAAATTATATTGTACTTAAATATAAAATCAGAGGAGTCAATTGTGAAATATGATAATGAAAGAAAGCAAATTAGTGTTAGTACCTACTTTGAGAGCTAAGACGGGACTGAAGTGTTTGCTCAGCGCCAATTTTATAGCGCTGAGGAATCTTGAGTAATTTTATTTTTATAAGGAAGCTAGGGTTGTACCCTCGCGCAAACAATATTTCACGGTTATAAGTTTCCGATACATGAATTTTATTAACTTTCGCACCCCTACGCCGCCTGACGGATGGAGTGTTGAGTATTTGTTTTACGCATCATCAATGTGCCACCAACAGAAATTGTTGGGGTTACGGATTCAGTAATAAACTGATTTTGGCATAATTCGATTATGTATGCGTGTGGGCTTGACAAGCTTCTAACTGTAAATAAAGGTACCTAAATACTATTTAATTGTTGGCGTACAATTTTAAATAAACGAGTGAGTATAATAACAGAAACAAAATTACTGGCGTGCGCCGTTGAGTAATGTTTCGAATAATTAAATACTGTGTTGTCGAAGATATTTATGTTATCACCTACTCATCATGTAATCTACCGCCAAACAGCAATACTTAGTATTGTTGTGTTCCGGTTTGAAGGGTGAGCTAGTGTAACTACAGGTATAACATCTGAGTTTCCAAGGTTGGTCCCTACCAACTTTGGAAACTGGTGATGGTGGAGAAGCGCATTGGTGATGTAAAGAATAGTTAATATTTTTACGAAGGTAATGTATATCGGGGGTGGTGACCACTTACCACACTATCAGGTAGCCTATTTGCCTGTCGGTTTTTCTATATTATAAAAAAAAACTAATCAATATTTGACGAAAAATATTTCTGATCTAACGGCGTTTAAGTAAATTATTCGAATAAAATCTCGTGATGCAAACCAGTGAAGGGTGACTGGATGATTTCTAACTTCGCCTTCAATTCGAGAGAAATTGGCTAAAAAATTCCTTAGGAAAATAAAATCGAAGAGCAACTTCCGAAAGTTATCGAAGTTCCCAACAATCCATTACACCGAGTTTTGCAAAAAATTGACTTCGAACTTATTATTTTGAGTGAAAACATCTCGGAGTTTCGTCGCCTCGAATAAGTTCGCCCTCGATCGGCGTCGCCCTTCTCAAGAAACACTTCGACCACACATCATCTAAAATCACGAACTAATATAAATAAGAATATTTCATTATATAAATACAACAACTATAAGACATTTCTGGATTAAGGAAAGCTTTAATTTATTTTCTCTTGTAAACATATGTAAATATTTTGAAGCTAACACAATAATGTTAATAAATAATAATATAGAAATAGTAACTATATACTAAATATTTAATAAACATAAATTAATTCTGAATAATTTTTGTGTTCAAAACAATTTACGTGAAAACGTCATTACAGCGTGCAATAACTGTAACACTTTGGTACCGTTACAGCTATTAGGGCACCTAAGCGGAGTCTGCGCTAACAAACTTTACGGACACTAAAGTCACCACTTTTAGAGGCGCACGAACACTAAACAGCAAACAAAGCTAGCGGTGGCGGCGAGCGGTGTCCGGTCTCGCCACAAAGGCTTTGTAACCGGCACACTGACACGCTTTTTGCGTCACCGCGGCTGCTATCGCTCGATGACGTCCCAGTAGATCGATAAGAGGCTCCCACTCGACGGGAATGTTCTATTGTATTACTGACACTACACTGTCTGAGATGTGGAAAATCGTAGCCCTAAAATGAACCGGCACGTGATAGCGTATTGCGTCACGTCCGTCGCGTGAGGAACGCTCCATTGACGTGGCGTGACAGCCTGTGAGTTATTGTTTTGATTAATTCATGATTTCAATATTTGACGCGTATTATTAATGAATTTGACTTTTGATGTTAATATTTGATTACTTTTGTAATTTTACAACTTTTCCCAAATAATACTGTATTTTGTGTGAATAAAATGTTGTGCTTTTTTATTTGTTATAAATCAATATCGAAATTTATACGTCAAGCATTGCACTCGAATAAATATATTTTTATATTTTAGTCTGATATTGGTATCGCGCCGAACAAATGAAAAGTTTCAGTTGCTTATTGCCAGTGTTGAAGTTTCTCGGAATCGAAATAAGTTGAGGGCGTAAAATATTGAAACATATAAGGAAGTACGGAGATACTTAATATTTTCCACACATTGTCCATCTCGATCTGGCCACGTCGAGAGCAAACTTAAGTAAGTACGTGCCGTACATATTTATTAGTTAGTGGTTGTGTAATTAACATAAATTATTAGTTAGTCGCGCGTGAAAAACGTGAGTCACATGCCATCTGTATGCGAGGGAATGTTCCACGACGTCCACGACTCAGCATCTTGTCGAATAATATTCCACTTATAAACGATGACACTGCTAGCTTGTAACGGAATGGACAAAAGCGCTTATATTATTTAATAAGGCTTTGTAATTCTCGTGGTAATTATTTATGTCTATAATAATTTCTAGCGAGTCTTTCTAGAATTTATGACACGTTAAATTACTTTTAGTACATATTGTTAACCGCAGAAAGTTTTCAAGAATTAACTTATTTAGACATATAAATAGCTTTGGAAGCAGATGAGAAAATGTGCAATTTCTTTGGTAAATACATTAGTATGGTATGTATGTAATTATAAATAATACCGTCTATTATCCATACATAGCTTATGTATTGCGAACAAATCGCCCTATATATGTAGTTGTTTATTTATCTGTATCATTTATATCGTTGCGACTTGGTATAAAACATTAAATCGGTGGTAAATAACAAGACTTGAGACTCGATCAACAATTATAAATTTCTCGAATTCGTTTCATTTAGTAACAAGTAGTTAGTTTTTTTATTTTAACTTTTGAAATATCGAATGGCCACGTTGAAATAAAATTAATTTAAGTATATTTGAAAGTGAATCTAGTGGATATTTTATACGGCTGTCGATATCGAGATCCTGTGTTTACATTCCGAAAGTAACCAATACAAGTTATTAGTACTGCCTGCCATGAAATCTTTTTAAGTATCAACCTGACCTTAGTATGGAAAACTACAAACAAAAGTTAGTTTTACATTTATAATTCAAACGAAAAGAATTCAAAGTTTTTTAAATAACTATAAAATAATGTAATAGTTCTCTCAATTAATAGAAACGCATTCGTTTAATATTGAAGTCCTTATACATTAACTATAAAGATCATATTGCAAAAGAACGTTTACGAAGCATACAGTAATAAGCCGTCTAGTATCCAAAGCAATATTGCAAGTTTGAATTCTGAAATATCCTATAAGACCTCTCGAAGCGATTTATCTGCCAATAATAGCAGGAACATATTTCTAATAATAACCATCTTGAAACGATTGTTATAACGATAAACGGTATATATTTTAATATTCCATTTATGAATTGTTTTATGTGTTCTTTATTTGTGAAAATAAATCAATTTAAAAGTATTTATTCGATATTGTTAAGGAATATATTAAGGTAGTTACTTAAACGTAGAATTTTTAAAAAGGTAGAAATACGGAATTAGTGGCACGCGATAACTAAAATATTATATGTATTGATTTGTTACAATCAAACATAATTACTAGAATGTTTACTAGACTACGTCACTCTTGAACAATTTCAAGTGCTTCCAATACAAATCGAGGCAAACTATATCTTTCATTGATTACAATCTCGAGGGTTCCGCAGTTGAAAGGGTTCGCTTAAATTATCAAACAGAAGCCACTTGAAAACTGCAATGACACATGTTACATTTCGGTCGCGTTATTGCGGGGTTCGACAACTAGTCGTCCGACTGCTTTGCGCAACCATAGACATCATAACGCTAACATTGTTTAACTTAGTTCCATGTTCATGCATATTAGTTCAGTGTTCATTATATTTGCAGCTTGCTTCGCTCCGTATCTACTTGAGTAATAGTACAATAAAACTAAAGTTTGAAATAAATGAAATTCCATAACTCATTTTGTATCAGCGTCGTCGACATCGCTGCCACGCAAACTCTCCAGGACGCACGCAAAACGAACATTTTTCCAAACGGAACGCCCTCTCGACGTAAAACTCTATAAAAACGTCGAAAAAAAAATAACAGTAACATGGCGTATAATGACAGCTGGTCCACTTGAGAACAAAAGGGGAGAGCCGAGTCTCGCCGAGAAAAAAATATACGAAGAGTAAAAACAACTGCGCGTACGTGCACCCGCGGACCGGCGGCGACTGTCCGCTAATAAATTTGCAATCGCGTTCGATTCGTAGCCGCGGTCGTAATACTCGCCTTTCGACAGAGTGGACTCCAACGATACAGTACCGCATAGCACCCACACCTATACATACCGCCCTCGATCTGAAATTAGGTAGCAGCGTTGAGAAAACTCGTTACGAATATTGCTATATACGTCTCGGGGAGAATAGCACCGCATTCGAGTTTAAAATGCGAATAATAATCGCGCCATTCATAAAAATCCCGTGCGCGGAATGCAAGGAGAGGCCGTGTTTTACACGTTATAATTTTGCGCCGAAAGCAGGCCTAGGAGTAGAGGCAGGCAGGCGGGCGGTTGTTTTGTGCCGAGTGTAGGCTCGGTTCAAATGCCGCGCACGGACCATTAGTTGATGAGCGCACGTGTACACGCCCTACGCTAGACGCCGGGCTTACGCCGGGAAAGAGTAACAATTTTCAGCTACAACGTGAAAATGTTTTGTAGTTTCAGTTAAAAATATGTTTAGTAAAAGCGTTTTTTGTGCACAATAAATTTTAATGTAACATTTTCGGCCATGCATCTACAGTGACTTGTAAAACAAGCTTTATAATTAGTATATTGTTTGTATAATTATGTAGGCGGAAGGGTAAGTGGTAACCGCCCATAGAAGTGACCATACCTTACATCGCCAATTCGCCACTAACCTCGGGAACTAAGACGTCATGTCCCTCGTGCCTGTAGTTACACTGGCTCACTTACCCTTCAAAACGGAACACAACCATACTAAGTACTACTACTTTGAGGTAGAATATCTGATGAGTGGGAGGCTTGCACAAAGCCCTACCACCAAGTAAAGTAAGTATAGTTACGTATATACTGTCAAAATCAATACACAACGTTTGGAACATAAGAAATTTAAATATATTATTTCAGTGAATAATTCATTAAGTAGTTTGTTCTAAAAATTCAATATATAGTTAATTAAATGAGTTTTAATTTAAGCTGATACTACTGGTTTTTACTCAATCCAATTTGTATTTAAAAACAAATTCCGTCAAACTAGTAATCTCTAAATGTCTCATACATTTTAAGTTCATCTCGTATCGAGTAATACTAAATCGGTCCTCCAAAACGATATGTGTTTTATATGAATTAATTCCTCGGCTCACGGACTCCGAAAGCGATTTACTCACGGGCCAGATGGCGCGCGGGTAGATCAATTTGATGATTGCAAAAAACTGCCTGTTTGATGTCGTTCGGCTTCAGCGATACAAATGCTTGGACGTCTTTCGACCTCTATTTTAATTCTTCATACTCTTAAGATTTAAAGCGAGTTATTTAGTTACAAATTTATCACTAATATAGTTACAGTTTATTTATTCAACTATGTAAATTACAATATTTCAATTTAATAATTAGTTCAATTTACATCTCAGCAATATGTAGGTGTTAGTTAATCCTTAAATACTTATATAATTATCAAGACCGAATAGTGTATTTTATTGACGTAGCATAACAAAACCATTTTTTTTATACGACATTATAAAAAATCTTTGTTAGTTATTACATTGTATTAAAATATATGATGCTGTAATATAGTGCAGAAAAACGAGTGTGATGAGCTTGGTACCACACAGTGTAAACGCAGATTGAGGGTAGATACTGTCAGCGGTGAGCGATTTGTTTAATAAGCTTTTATTTATCTCTATAACATGTATGGGATATCATTATATTTACTTGGTATTTTTTAAACAAGATATTAATATTTCGGCATAATTCTATTTCCCTTTGCCCGAAAAAAAAAATTATATTCGAAAGAAAAGTTACGATTGTTATGCTTTTAATTTATTGTAAAATTTATAATATACTATTTTATTCGTCCTTTAACTCTTAGGCAAAGATCATCATACATTTGAAACTATTCTTCTACTGTCATGTAAGTTAATTTAAATTGTATTATATTCCCAAATTCAAAATATATTGCATACAGTTTGATAGACGTAGAATAAACGTTTCAGTCCATTAATTCTTCTGCGCTATTTATATAGTTTGTAGATTTTTTTTAAACTTAATATTATGTCTAATTATAGTTTATGTCTGCTCGCCTTGGTTTGAGATATCATCTCAACCGCTAATCGTTAGAGCGCGAATATCTCGGGTCACGGGAATACGGACATAGAATTTATTCTTTTATCTTTTATCTCGATCGAATACGAAACGAAATCAAAGTACGACTTTCGCTTCGCGGATAAACGTTTGTGTTTAATATTTTATACCTTTCGGTTGGTTTTGAGCGTAAAGACAAACGTCATTTTTATGTTTTGCTCGCTGCCTGACATAGATTTAGGGTAGATAGTGTCAGCGTTGAGCGACAAGCTTAATAAGCATTTATTAAAATACGTGTAAGTTGAAGTGTCTGTAAATATATTTATTAGCTATTAAAACTTTAAACTTGTAAATTTTCCTAAATATTTTATTTATTAGGTTATAAAATTTTCGTAAAAAAGTATTATGGAATATGAAATTTATGTTTTATGTTTCAGTTTATTTATTTTATTAATCTTAGTGTAGATTATTCTATATAATATTCTGCATAATAATTTTTTGAATTGGATTAATTTTCAGAAGCAAATTTTTTTGAACGCGGTATGAGTAAAATTCATTGTCATCCCGTCACAGACCACTGCTAGATAAAGGCTAGTCTCATAAAATCCCAAAGTGAAAATTGCAACGTTTCTATGTGTAACCTTCGAGTGAAATTCAAAAAGGCAATTCTATCACGTGTAACCGAATTGCACGTGTTACTTTAATTTTTAGACTGAAATAAACCTTTGAACAGTAGGTATAGCAGTCTTTATGAGTAAGTCAAATTATTTACTCCCTAAATATTTTTAACAATATTACCCAGTAAATAATAAACAGCATATCAAAGGCCCCACAGCACCAAGATCAGATAGCAGGGCGACGTGTCCTGAATTAATCCCTCTATGACAACACAATGCGTTCTCATACCTATAATATACACACCTACATATAAACGTTTCTACTAGCTATATATGCGCCCCGACTTCATCACACCGTTACAGCTTTTATAAAAAGATTTCTGAAATACAATTATGAAAAAATATTACATAACATTACTTGTACTGTACATAGATCCGATAAGGCCCAGTGGTTAGACAACTTGAATCTAAAGCGAAGAGGTGGATTCAAATCAGGGCACACTACGCGCGATTAAATTGTCATGTACTTAATTTGTATTTAAAATTCATCTCGTGTTCGGCAATGAAAAAAAGACATCAAAATATGGGATGAAATTCTACCACGTGTGTCCTAAGCACATTGAATGTTGGAATAAGCCCCAAGCTCCTTCTCTTCAGGACAGGACTTAGTCCAGCTATGGGATAACAGAGTTGTTATTTTACTTATATTTGTTATACTCTATTTCACGCCAAACTGTATTGCTCAGCTTTAGTAGATATCCCTTCTTTCTTCAGCTTTTTAATAGTTATTAAAAATCTCCGAATCAAATATGTGAGTAAACTTTAATATCATGCTAATAAGAAAACCATCTATTTATAAATATTATAATAACACGAAATAATGATAAAGACTCAAAGTATCATAAATATCAAACAATATCAGTGAAAACTCAATGGAAGTCAGTCACAAACATATTTATATTTAATTTATGAATAAGTTTTATTAATCACTTAAGTATTTTGCGTAAGAAGAGGTAAAGGTCTTTACTACATATTATTACTTTACTACCATTTATCAATGTAAACGACGTCCATTGACTCGCAAATTTGTTTTACAAACACTTCCACAAGTTTTATATTGTAATAAATTCGCTCGGAAATAAATCATAACGACTGGCAGTCATTGAAATCACGTTTCACAGGCGACTACAAGAAAGGGGAGGCCGGGGACAATCGAAAGCCCCGATGAAAGTCGCTAAGAGATACGATAACATCGCACTCTCGATAGCATGCGACCACTGCCCCTATCGCCCCCATCGACTCACCAATAATGAGTCTACAAATCGTGACGGAAATTGAAAGAAAAAACTTCCCAAGCCAGATCTTATCGTTCATCCTAAACGCTCTCGTAAAAATATTAATAAAACATAACTTTTTTCACCCAAACCCACATTAAACTTCGATCCCGTAGGAATTTATTGACAATTACGCGTCAATAAGTGGCAATAAAAGCACAAAGCATCAATGTCCATAGATTTGAATGTCAATTGTACACAATTGCGTTATGCTGTTTTCGTGGAGGCCCATTCGATTGTGATACTTCGACAATTAAAGTTTGACTTTAACTCATCGATTTCTATACGCCGTTTATTATTGTGATAAACATGACGTTTAGCATTGTATTCCCATTACAGCTTATACGCTACTTCCTTATATAAATTATTAATAATATATCGAACAGCAGTAATAATAATCATTCAGAAATTTCCAATAATAAATTCATTTTTCGCATACAAAACTCGAAATAGGATATGACAGTTTTAAAACAGAAATTATTCGATTGAGTGATAATAAATTTAAATGAGGCTCTGAATTTCATGTACGAACCACTAATAAGACGACATTCGCTTAACCTTATCTCCGATCGAGGAAGTCTAAAAAACGGCTGAGGAGTCCGAGGGGTGCGGACGCGAACGCGAAGGGGGCAAGAACAAGAGCCGTCAGTGAAATAGAGATGGATGAACAGTGGGAAATGAAATTCTTTGTGGCATCGCGGTCCCGCAAAAAATGCACAGATTAGATTTTTCCCCTCGCCGAGGGCCGAGGGTAGACGGAGGCAATGATTTTTTACAACGTTCGCGGAGATCTATATAGGAGTTTTAGTGGCAGGATTTGGCGTAACTGCCCTCTGTTTGAGAATTTTAATTTCCTTGATTTGCGTCGGCGTGGCGTTCGAGTTTCATATCCAGCGTAATGACACCGCAAATTGCGGTGATGTAGACAACATTAAATACCTTAAATCAGTAATAAAAAACGTTCGAAAAAAATGTTCCATTTCATTATAATATATGTATGGAATTATAGTTGTATTTTTGTTTAAGCTAAACATAATTATTGACAAATTATAAGTCTTGCCATTTTAAATAAGAGATATTAAACATTTTTAAAATATTTATGAGTGGATCGATCGTAATTCATTGTTTACATAAAAATACCGATTTAAATAATGGTATAATAAATATATCACTAACCGAGTCGAGCCCAAAATTACTTCACATGATAGGTGCTTAGCGGCGCGAATTAGCCGAACCCTCCGTAAAAAACAAGAGGGATGCGGTTTTCAACGAAGGCGTCCTAGTGATTTGGCACTTGTACGAAACATCTGTTAGAACATTACAAACAATCTTGTGTTACCAATGAAGTTCTAACTGTTATTGCCTCTAAATACTACCCGTTGTCTATCTAAAGCACTCATCTTATGTGGAATACATATTCGTACCTTGACTACTATTTTATTTGTACCTACTCTTGTTATTGTTTAAAGCCCAGTTCCAAATTTAAACACGATTCGTTTTGCTAGCGGGTAGTAAAATATAATTTACAATTTCTATTGAAACACTAGTAATTTTCATCTTTATATATTATTTTATTCAATTAAGTATTAAAAATATTCTTAAAAAAACATTAAAACATAATTAAACATCATAATGTGACTTCTACTTTTAATAATATTTATGTACTAGTAAAAGAATATTACAAAAACGAAAATCTTTTAAATCCACGCGATTTTATATCTATTTAAGTATATATTTTACTTCTTTTCATACAATACATCAATATCAAAACACTTTCCAAGTCTGGATTCAATCGATATAATCTACAGCTTTGTGGCTTGTCATTTGGGGAATAGCCTCTGAATCCCGCTAAGTGTCCTAGCAATTTGTTTGCTTACTTCAAAGTGCCTACGTTTGTTTGATTTAGGTTTCGTATTAGATTTTTCTTTTTGCATTATTTTAAATGATATACGTGATTGATGTACGGGGATATTCTTGATCCTTACCTTGTAAAACTGTTTAATTGCTAGTTGCTAGCAATTCCGTGTCACGTACATTGTATTTTGTTCTTATAATTTATTAATATTAATACTAAAGTTAAACTATATCTACGTGTAAATTTTAAACTATATGTAATGATATAATTATTGTATTGCTACTTTGTTTGTTTGTATGACTGCGTCGTTGGTCTAGTGGCTTGATGTAAAGCCGCAGACCCGGATTTCAATTCTCCTGGGTTCAATTCCCAGGTCGGGCCAATTAAAAGTTATTGGGTTTTTCTGTCAGAAAAATCTCAGTAGCAGCCCGGAGTCTGGAAGTTGGAAGTTCGTACACTCCCGTGCCTCGGAAAGCACGTAAAGCCGTTGGTACTGCGCCTGAACTCTTTCAGATCGTGTCGGAATGCCGTCCCACCGGATTATGTGAGTAAGGGAATAGAGTGCACCTGTGTTTGCGCACACACTTGTGCACTATAATATATCCTGCGTAGTTGGCTAATCTCTTTTGAGATTGGCCGCCGTAGCCGAAATCGGTCTGGAGGACATTATTATTATTATTTCTACTTTAAGTAAAGTAAACTATGTAATAATATTTTTTTATTCGTATTTTGAGAAAAATACAAATGTATGGAGGGTGGGTATAACAGATAATGATAGAAATTTCCGTACTAAAAAATATTTGCACAAAAAATTGCTTCATTATCTTTGATGGTCTTAATATAAAACGAATTCGAATTAAAAGAAAAACTTTTCTGTGCTTAGATGAGTCGTATTTAGACTATAAATTACCTCATTAAGCGTGGACAAGTTGTCTGCAAGTGGGGGGGAAATGGTGAAAAAAAAGACCGTTTCCCGAAACTAATTGCCAAACACGATAATTAAAAAACAGACTCCACCAAGAAACGAGGGAAAGGCGAAAAACGCGAAGTGTTCACCCGCAATTTCCATGATAAAAAACTCCGTTTTCCTTCGTTACGTCCAAAATAACCATTGTCTCGTGAGCATTTTGTTGTTTTTTCCTTCTTTCTTTTGACGTGTCTCATTTTCGTTTTCATTTCGTCCGTCAAACTTTATAATAAGTTATGCAAATTCTTCTCTTAGTAAAATACTAAAGTTGCCAGATAATGAACGATACATCTACTTTAAAAACATAAATATAATTGCCGACATATAATATAATATGGTCATATAAAAATGTACCAATAACATCGTCACGTAATAATGATTACTAGTAAGTAAAAAATATGTATTTTCTCAAATGACAAAGAATAATATATTAAAAACAATAAATAAATAATATAAATATTAAGTAAAGAAAATGTCATTTAGTTCATTAAAAACCAGTTCTATTTATATATTTTCAATGGGAGTTCATTTAAACTCAAATAGTGAAATAATTAAAAGCTCAAGTACATTCGTACGCGGAATCTGTCACTTACAGTACGCCTCGGTTAGATCGAAGTGTCTCTGGAGGATGAGGGACCACGTGAGCTAAGATAATAATACAAATAAAGATTGTTCTTATAAAATACATAGCGCAATAATTTAATACTTAATATGAAATGTGTCATACTAAAAATCAATCTTACATAATATTTTATAAGTTGCATACATTTACACGGACATTACACTTTACATTAAACTAAAAGAAAGTGAGTATTAGATTGTTTTTTTATTTGTTATTTATTTGCCATATAGGTGTTTTGTTTAATATTAAATAATAGACAAGGAATTTATATATTAAAATTAAATCAACCACTAAACGCAACATTAAAAGTCATATAAGCCCTTATATGGGGTGGATAAATAAATAAATAAATAAGTAGCACGAATATGGTGGGAGCATAATAACAGACGGCAAACAGCATCAGAAGCCGTGAGATAAAATCGTATTGCGTTGTCAAAAATAAATGAATCCGGGGATTAGTCCGGGACACGGGCAGCGCAATATTGTCGCATGGCGCCCAACGTGGGGCAGTAATAAGCCGCTCAACCCGCGCCAGGGATAAAACTTCTGGCTCTCGCTACGTTTTGTGAAGTAATTATTTTATCTATTATGTTTGGATATAAGATGTTATATATATTTTACTTCCAATAAGCTTCTTACATATATAATCTTTTTTTAATCTCTGGTAAAAGGTTTAGTCGTAAACGTTAATGAAAATAACGAATGAAATAACTATTTAATAGAAATTCTCTTGACACTTTATAAAGCAAGCAATTCATCTAGCTTTTAAAAGTATCCGCTTTAGAGTCAGACAGCTAGCCGCCTTTAAGGGACTCTTGAAAACTGATAAACAGTCTCCCTTATCGAAAGCATCTGCAGATTATCGTGCTAGATTCCTTTGTCGAGTAGCGGTAGCGGGTAAGTGAACGGGTGAGATAAACTAGTCCGCGCGATTTCGCAAAGAGAGGGCTCAACGAGCTTCCACTATCGGGAACGAGTTTTATTCCAATCGAATTTACCTCACTATGAAATACGGATGCTTGCCGACACCTGTATGGTTCCGTGAAAGGATGTACATAAAAACATTTTTATTTTGAAATCCAATAAAGTTTAAGGTTTTCACTGTTAGCGACACTAATAAAGTTCTATGAAATCGTAATGCCGCTAATATTTCAAAATCGAATTAACGTGTTTAGCTTCAATTGAACGAAACGTCTACAATGAGTCAAAAGAATACCAGAGTGGTAAAAAAAAATACGACATAAAGATAACGATTTTCAATAAGGCGCAATTTATCAATGGCGTGTCAAACAGTCGATCGGTCGGGCGTCATTTTATCCTATTTGCGTATAAATAGTGGCATCGCGCGACGTTCCGAGTCGTCGCTAATGATACGGAAAATGACATCTTATTTCGGCGCGTAAATCGAAGAAAAAATCGCTCATCTCTCGCCCGTCTGTATGAATATTTTATAGGCGCGTCAACAGCGAAATGACAGGTTTTATCGTTTGAAAATTCGACGAAAATTGCACGAAATGACGCGACGATATTTTTTTATTTAGTGAGAACATCCTTCCGCCAATCAGGAACGTTCATTGTGGTCTCACAATGAGGCTGCTCCCCCGGGACGTTTCTGGCGTAATTTTTATTTAACCGACAACCGACGTGAGCAACAGTTTATTTGAATGTTTAGGTTTCATAAAGTTTTATTATGTGTAATTAAACAGCTTGTTACAGCTTAAAGTTACATACGTTTCGTTTTGAGGAATCTTTATAGGTAAAAGAAGTTGATTATTTGTTACATATCGTGTTAAAAAGTTCCGTTTAGCTAGCTAATATTGACAAAAATGTAACACTTGAAATCAGTTATGTTTCCAATTGCTTAATATTGTTTTAAAGACAGCTTAAAATGCGGGACAGCTTAAATTTCTATAGAATTGAGAAAGCAAATCTAATTTAATAATAAAATACTTATAATATCATTTAATGATCTCTATTTTCAATAACAAATAAACTTGAAAAATAATTAAACGTCGTTCGTGTAATATTTAAGGTTCATTACACGAATAATGTCGATACAAAATAAATTATTGATGTTTTAGTTGTTATATAATACATAATGTTAAGCAGTTTATTGAATTGGGAAACAATCGCGAAATCTGGTGTCGATATTTCTGAACTGTCAAACAATGATTATAAAACGATTCAAGAGCTTCACAAGTTCAAAGGCTTATTGAAATCTAAATCCTATAAGTCAATTGATCTTTGGTACGGCGTAAATATCTCTATTAATCTATTTAATTGCTTATTAACGTGACTTCACCAACATACGAATGTTTCGCCTTGTTAATAGGAGCTTTGCTTTGATGTAACTTGTTGCGAAGTGAGTATGTTCAATGTTCTTTACACGTGGGAACAAGTAATATTATAATACAGATAATTTCTATGGAGGAATGGGGATACAAGTTTGTTGTTTACCTATAATACGATTGATATAAAAATAGCAATTGTACGTATTTTTTTCCCGTCGTATATTTTGAACATTTAATATATTAGTTTTATTGCTTCGTTTGAATTTAACGATATATATAAAACCTTATAATATATAAATATTATATACCCGTTAAAGTTCTCCCGTGAATCTTATCAATAATATCAAACCATTAATATCAAATCGAATGTTAAAGGAATTATGTAGAAAGCAATATCCCTTAAAAACACAGCAAAAATACACATACATACATATGACAACAGCAATAGTTGATTTGAAGTATTATCTTCATACATATATGTGGATATTTTATGTTTCCCTGGTACTTCAATCAGCCTGAACATATTTAGATAAAATATGATACAGAATGAAAACATTAAATTTTCACCGCTAGTTTAAATTTTTAGGTTATTTTGTTGGACATTTATTATATGAATAGAATAATTACGGAACATACATATTATTTGAACGTTAGTTTGTTTATATTTTTCAATGAAATTTAGTACACAATTAATAATAATACGTGCAATAAAACAGGTGGCCTTTAATAATTTGTTTTAATCACACAAAACTTCTTACCGACTAGATACTTTACCGACTAGATTCAATGAAACTGTAAGTAACATACTATAGTAATTTAATATTGTCAAGAGTATCATATTGATATAAAAATATAAAAAAACTAGTAAGTAGTTATAAAAAAATCTCATATCGAAATTGCATCGTAAAGCGAAATACGTAGCGGGTCGCGGTTCCATGATCCCCATAAGTCGAAACATATTTCGTGAATTTGTCCCCGTGGGGAACACCTGCCGTAAAGATAAGCTTCTGATGTCTCGCAATATTCTCCTAAAATAACTTCTTACTGCCTCCGGTGCTAGGCAACCGAACGGAGCCCTCTTTCGAGACCCTCGTTGACTATGTACTGGGTTATGTAAAACAGTGATCTCTTAGTAATGGCCGATTTTATCTTCAAATAAAATGTACATATTTGTCTTGATCATTTGTTTACATAGTCAAAATTTTAATTTAAGCGATTGATAAATATTTTCACAATGCATAATTATAGCCACTTTTTAATTTTTTTTAATTACATTTTTTATCAAAAAACCGCGTTTCTTGTTTTTTGATTTATCTATTTAATCAAAACTTATTTTAAACGGAGCTCTTACTGATTCCAATTTTAAAAAGCGGTATTCCACTCAATAAATTGAAAAACACTAACTAAAACAGTTGTTTGTAACATGTTTTTATGTATAGGCTTATTAGCTATAGTAGGCTTACTTTATAGGGTAAGTGTTGTCGGTGTCGTGGAAGGCGGGTGTGGCGAGACAATATTGCGAATTAATTAAGGAAGTCATTACGCGCCGATAGCGCATTAGCCCCACGCATGCGGGAAATTGCCAGCACAAAGGATATTTCCTGCGTTTTCCTCGATTTAAAGCAATTCACGGATTTCTGATTAAACCCCCGCTGCTAAACTCAGATTATTCCCCTTTCAATGCAAAGAATGGTTTATTTCAGACACCGTCAAACTGAATTGTATTTCCTTTCTCTATTGATTTTATATGATTGCGTGAACATGAGAATCAAAAATATTTACCTAATGTATTTAATTAGTTCTTATTTTTTTTAATAAAAATATAAAAAATGTAAAAAGTATATAAATTACTTAATATTATAATAAGTATCAGCTTACATAATACATGTGTTATGGCATACTAAATAAAACATTAATTTTATTGATGCAAACGCATTTATAAGAAGTGTTTTGACTAAAGTTATAATTGATTGTTATATAAAATCAAAGGCCAATAGGAAATTGTGTTCATTAGGTATCAAACCAGGGAAGCTACCGCATCGCAACTAACGCCAACTTTAGATTGCCGCAATAATTATTTATTCCGCTCACTCGCTACCGACTTGGGAACTATTCAGCGTGGAAACGCTATTTCTCCTTGGTCAGATAAGACGTTTGATTCTCCCCATTTTCGCTCCGGACTTTAATTATGGCCTCTGGTTTTGTGTAAAATAGTTGGCCGAGTAATTTAATCTGTATATCAGTATGCGGGAAGGCGTGCAACGACGAGTCACGGAAACCAATGAGACCAAACGGACCAAAATGGAAAAAAAAACTTACACTATAATATATTAGACGTCGCTATTCAGATACAATTTAAGTCCTAACAAATGTTTATCGTTAGGTGGTTTAACGGGTAAATTTATTTTTTTCCTAAACTTCTCATTAATATTCAGAGTTTTGAACCGTTTTATTTGAATAGAAATATAATACGTCGGCGGCATTGAGGCGTAAAGCTTGTATTTCTATAAAGGACTATAGTATTCTTTCACACTTTTCCCTAAATCAAAACTGCAAACATGTTTTGTTTACCTACTCAACCGCCCCCTTATTCCTTCAGTCGTTGAACTGCATAACTATACGAAGTCGGAGTACCATATAGCGCCGTAAAAAATAAGCGCACATCAGACTCGAGCATGTAATTCTAGCGCACTCTTCCGGCCCGAACAAAGGAGAGAGGGTAAGAACACGAGTTACTCGACACCCGTACCTTACGCAGATTTGTTTCTCACCGTCTCGATGTCTTCCGAACAAAATTAATCCCTAACACTTAGAACTTAGACTTTGTTACTGCTTGAAACTTCATCGTGCCATCAAACGTTTCACGGCCGCAGAGACGCAGGAAATTCGCGATAGTCAAATTGTAGTCTTACTGAGCGTGTCGCTATTAAATTATTACATTTGCAACTGTGTTACCGACTTATAAGACACTATTTGCATTACAACAGCCTAAGGAAGGGTCCTTGGATATACGAAGTACGTCACATGAGGACTGCAAAGAAAAATGTACTTTTAACAACGTGAGGATTCTGAGAGACGAATGAAAAAATAAGCTGTAATGGGACGTCTTTCGAGATAACATAGTGAGTACTTTTACGGAAATTGAAGTATGTTATTTGTTATATACCTGATACAAGAGTACATTTGTATAAACGTTACTAATAAATTTTATTATCGATATTACTGTCAATATTAAGAAAAGTTAATATATATACAATTGTTAAAATATAATTGTACGGGAAGAAGTTACTAAAATATGATTTGACTGAACCTTTGTGAAAATCCATATATCCGTAGTATATTTACAAAAACTTAGATCGTCTCGATACATTTTAAGGCAATACGTTCCAGCCATTACGCTTCAGCTTGCGTAAACTTCGCCAAGTGATCACTCGGCTAGACGCAACACAAACAAGCGATACGCCCACAAAAACTCTGTACAGGTAAAAAAAATCCAAGTGTGTGTCTAGCGCACGTGTGTGAACACTGGAACACTGTTTTACTTATGTCCCCTCGCCTGTAGCTACTTGTAG
Source organism: Nymphalis io (assembly GCF_905147045.1). Lineage (NCBI taxonomy): Eukaryota > Metazoa > Arthropoda > Insecta > Lepidoptera > Nymphalidae > Nymphalis > Nymphalis io. Next base: position 4,368,067 of record NC_065890.1, on the reverse strand, counting down.
GTAAGTAGCTATCGTTACTCCTTTGTTCTAGCAGCTGATTGGAGCCGGGCCCGGAAATGCGTGTCACCCCACCCCCTCATTGGTCCGTTTCATTTTCTTAGCGCGAGTGAGACACAGCTAACTCGAGTGTGTAGTTAAGGATACGGATCTGTGTAGACGATAGGTACTAGGTAGGTGTCACGATGTTTTCCTCGTTCGCTGTTTGTGCTGCTCTTGTCTAAGATAAACTATTCGGTGACTTGGCTCGAGTTTGCAAATTGTTTCGACGGGATTGCTTAGTTGGTATTTAGATTTTGAATTAGTTTCAATTCAAATTGTTCGCTCTCGTAAAACTTACCGTTTATTCTTAGAACTATATTTTACTCCATATTTATATGTATGTATAAATTAATTTATATTAACAGTGCAGATTAGCTATCGCTAACTATTAAAACATTTCTAATTAAAATTAATTTTGTTATTCATACATAATGACGTATAAGAAATTAGGTAATGACTCATAATTATGATTTATCTTTTTTTAATAATGTAACGTTGAATTCATTTTTGTATAGCTAAATGTGTTTTTAAATATATACATGTTTAATATACACATGCACACTCTTGATCGCAGGCAGCGATCGACTAACCGCCACTCTATCTGTCAACCGCAGTCGCCGCCACTGATATTGTTTACATTTACGCGATATTGACACTTAAATATATGCACATAAGGGATACATTTATTAGCATTGTTGATAAACTGAAAGATCTTGGGTATATAATCAATTATGTATGATTCAAGGCGTTGAATAATTTATAAATAGATTTATGATTATTTGTTCATACCTTGCGATGTATTGTCATGTATTTGATGGCGGGTAGATTGGAAAGCTTTTATTGATTAAATTTTATATTAAATATTAAACCATAATTGTTTTGCTTGGAACTCAAATTATTACTAGTTGTTTCTCTTTGTTGTCAATTAATTATATTTGTTTATAAATTTAAATATTTGAAGTTAAATATAAACATTTTGTTAAATATAAAAACCTAAAATTTATTATTATTATTAAATTTACAGTATTAATTTTTATTATTTTAGTCAAATTTAAAATAGTACCTCCCGTTCCCACCCGACGCAAAGCTGCCCATAATGCAGACCGCATTTCCGCGCTGTATGGCAATGGACAACCTTTGTGCCAAGTGGGACCCGAAGCGACTGTCAAATCCCCTCTCTCTTAGGCGACATTTATAAATTAGTATTTAGTTTTTTTTATTTGTAAATAACTAAAAGGCGCAGCATGCGTTGGTTCTTTAATTTGTGAGACGAATTACAATGGGTACGTGCATGGAATACGGTCAAAAATTTCCATTACATTTATATACAAGATGAGCCGAGATTTTTTTTTTATATTATAGGTAGGTGGACGAGCATATGGGCCACCTGATAGTAAGCCGTCACCAACGCTCATTGCCATTGTAAGAAATGTTAACCATCGCTTACATCGCCAATGCGCCACCAACCTTGGGAACTATCTTAGTTATATCCCTTGTATATATAGTTATGTCCCTTGTGCCTATAATTACACTGGCTCACTCACCCTTCAAACTGAAACACAACAATACCAAGTACTGCTGTTTTGCGGTAGAATATCTGATGAGTGGGTGGTACCTACCCAGACGAGCTTGCACAAAGCCCTACCACCAGTGAAATGACACAGTAGTTACAACACCTAATCGATGATGTAAGTTCGATTCGATTCGACGAATCGTGTGACTGCTATCGCCGTAACTTTAAATAGTCTTAAGTCTCATCGAATCTACCTTAATGCAAAACAGAAAACTTAAAAGTTCGACCATGCAAAACAACTAAATAGGCCACGAGCAAATAAGTTTATGACGTCACAAAACTTTTTATATAACGCTTTAAACATAAAATAATAATATATAACTTAAACATGTCTTATTTACGTGTTTGCTTAATTGTTTATATGAAAAGTGAGACTTATTTGGTTTCATAATTAAAAAAAAAATTATATAAAGTAGCAACGCTGCCAAATCCTACACAAATGCCTACACAGCTCGGCATGCAAAACAGCCGGATAGGCACGGCGCAGACAGGCAGCGGGCGGCTGATCGGCACTCTATCACGTCGCCGTCACGCGCAGTCGGCACGTGTTCGTGGTGCCTACGAGTACATCACTAATGCCTTACTAATTGTTCATTACGGCCGCAGTATTTATAGAACACGTGAGATATAAAATAATTACTTTTCATGAGGTTATATTTATCTTATCCAATTAATATCTTATAAAATAATGAAAGTACCTGTAACTGTAGATAGCACTGTAACATTGTAGATGGCAAACAATTGGCGTTCAAACAACAAGATTGTAGTAGGCTAATACTAAGATTAGACCACCTATAACACGCACCCGTGCGAGTGCAGGGTACGGATGAATTTTGCAATAACATCTATGCATGTAATTAATGTAAAAAATGATTTTTCAATCTTAATTAAGGCATCATTTTTTTGTTTTACATTTTATCACCGAATTTTACAGTACTTAATTTGGGTTTATATAATATAATGTCTTATCTACCGGCCAAAGTAAACATCGTAAGAAAATCTGCATGTATTCACCCACCCGCATTGGAGTACAGTGGTGGAAAAAGCTCTAAACCTTCAAAAGGAGGAGAGACCTCAGCTAAGCAGTGGGGCATTTAAAGGTTGTTACATTAGTCTTACTTTGAGTCCAGGTCATTTTTATAATTACATTTTGTTTCACTCCGTGTAATAATTATATTCATTTATATCAATATCATCACGTGACTAACAGTTACGTCATTGTCATGTTTAATGTAGTACTTACGTAGGTACTTACACAAGATCATAAAAGTGCTATTTAAATTATTAAATAACCAAAATAATTTTGCAGAATTAATCAAAAATAGAAACAATAAAAGTTTGCCTGGCAGCAAAGTTTCGACTTACATAAGCGAATATCAAACTTGCCTTTATTTAATCTTACAACCACCGAAAAGTTTAATTTTAAAATAAACATTCCTAAAATTATCGTTGCCCAATCAACAACAAAATTACGCAATTGCGACATTTCACACGAACTAAGAATTTTAGTCTCCAGATTAAACCCGAGTTGATTAAAGTTCGGAAAATTTATTTTTAACGAGTTACAGAATCCAGATAAAGGTTCCGTCACATTACGTCATTGAGGAGTTTGAAGAATGTTTGTGTCGCAACAAAAATATCAAGTTGACTTAATTTAAATTTACATTATAACTTAATTTAAGTTTACCTTGTAACAAAAATTCTCTCAAAAATATATTCAAGAATTTTTTAATTAAGAACATTTATTTTTGTATTCTTTAGAAATATTTCATAACTTTCAATCTAAATGAGTTATAACATTTACAAATAAATTTTGTAATGTAATGTAACTGTTCTTATATTCTTAAATTTATTTATAACTTCGAACAATATCTCTAGATACTACGGGTAGTATTACGGGTAGTATTACGGGTAGTATTACGGGTGGTCTTTACACTGATATAAAACATCTACCGAGCTTACATCGATATTTAGTTGATTGTTAGCATACAATGGGATCAGTTAGTCGTTGTTTATTAAAAAATAAAATAAACAGGTGTCTTATGGCTAAAGTTTGGGTACTCGACGTACAATAGAAAATCGCTTTGATATGTTTATCAACCCTTTAAATTTCGGGGGCGGTCTTTTGAGCCGCGAACAATTGGTGGTTTAAGAATGGTTTTTCGATTATTATCGTTAGTTTAGTTTAGTGACAGGTGAAATGTCACCCGTGAATGAATGGCGTCAATACTAGTGGATGGTTTGTAAGGTGACACGGTAAGATGACATTATAGATATTTTTTGACGCAACGAACGGGTACGTCTTTTATGTTTATTGAATTGTTAATTTTTAAAAATAACTCCATGTTATTTTTTATTCGTGTGAAATACATTTATTCTTTATTTATTTGTTTTCTTTTGTTCATTAGCTTGTATATATACTTTAAAGAGGTTCGAAATAAAAATTTAAAGATTATTTAAATATTATTTATCGATATTTTCAGTTTTTTCTTAATGAAATCAACAGTTTGACGGTTACCTAAGTAACCGCTGACGAACAAAGGCATCCTAGAGTCTTAGAATCAAAGTTGTAGCTTGTTCCGCAATGACCCAATGCTTTATGGTTTGTTGCTGGTGGGGGCAGAAGTTCAACCACCAGATGAAGGTTTATTCACCATGTAAAGGTTTACCGCCGAGAACGAAATAAATTTAAACACAAATGAAGTAAGTGTCTACAGAAAAAGTAGTGGTGCTTGCCCTGATTTGAATCCAGGACTACATTACATTAAAATCCACTGTACTGTTGGCTAATTTTACTGCTGCTGCTAATTAATTTTTAACTTAATATTTATTAAATAATATTTTGTCTCAGCTTACAAAATTAAATTGCCCAAAGGGAATATATTTAAGAGGAGTATATCGTGGCAGTTAGTGAAAATTAGATCGAAATAATTTCACACGACTTCAATATTAAAACAAGTGGAACATACAAAAGCGATACTTTAAAAATGCACCAGGAAATACATCGCCAAGTTTCTGTTGAGAGGTAACGCACGGAGCGCGGAGCCTAACCAGCCGTGGAGCTAAGGAAACGGTACAAGTTGTAAGATATGATCGGATTTATATAAGTATATACATTTATATACTCAAATCAAATCAAAACAATTTTCTTTAAATAAATTTATACAAGTACTTTCGAATCGTCTGCTATATTTGCATGTATATATGTATATATTAATACATTTGTAAATATATACCTATCAGTTCAGAAAGAAGTTTTCATCTAAAAACTTGGTAACGAATCAAGTCAAAATATACTTTATTGTATGAGCAGCACTGAAGCTGCTACCACTGGGTCGTAATACGGATTTCATCGAGTAGAAATGGGAAGAAATATTACTGTTTAGTTACCAAACTACTTATTTTTAATAATAAAAGCATTTCCTATATTTTTGATTATATAAGTTTTTTTATTAATATTAGCGTTAAATTAATTAACTATTAAAATGCTGCCTTTAGATTTTGGTTCTGAAATATTTTTAAGTACTGTACGTATTATTATATAAAAAGCCGAGATGGCCCTGTGGTAAGAACGCGTAAATCTTAACTGATGATCGTGGGTTCAAACCCGGGCAAGCACCACTGAATTTTCATGTGCTTAATTTGTGATTATAATTCATCTCGTGCTTTACGGTGAAGGAAAACATCGTGAGGAAACCTGCATGTGTCTAATTTCACTGAAGTTCTGCCACATGTGAATTCTACCAACCCGCATTGGAGCAGCGTGGTGGAATAAGCTCCAAACCTTCTCCTCAAAAAGAGGAAAGGAGGCCTTTAGCCCAGCAGTGGGACATTCACAGGCTGTTACGGTTACGGTACGTATTATTAGATAAAAATCATGTGTTTTTTGGTAGCGTACAATAGATTCAACCACATCAAACCATGATTGTATGAGCCGATTAAGGGACATTTTTGTGTTGAGCGTTTCCATCAATACTAAAAACACTTACTTACTCGCCCGTATGGTGGCGCGAAACTAACTCACCATCAAAAACGCCCCAAGAACAGTGGGCCTGCCTAACGACTACCTGACCATAAGCCAAAATCAAATAATTTCCTAGTGTTTTATAATACCAGTGAGTTATAAAACTCCGTCCCAAATAGTTGGGATAAAAGCAAGCAATGATGATGAAAATTACATAAAAAGTATTTAATGATATATAAATTATAGTGTGTTTGTATTAAAAAAAAAAAATTTTTTTAAGCCATTTTTTACGCCTGTATGTACATAAGACGTAATATATCTTGATAATTTAGACTTACTACTTTTTAGAAATACTTATTAGAAATACTACTGTGTAAGTAATTATCTTTTTAAAATAAAAGAGTATTTCCAAAGGAGATCTTAGCTAATTGATTATATTATTTAAAAACTATTAATAAAAAAGATAACATTATATACATATTTAATAAAAATCGTTAGTTCAATTCTGATTATATTTAAATACGTACTTAAGTAAAACTACTCAAAAAATACCCTTTTCTTGATTTGTTGTATTGAGTGATTGAATTTTATTAAAGTTTTGTTAAAAACATTTCCGATTTAAAGATAACAGACAGACGTTTTTTAAAAGGAATTCGACGATGACGGTGATGTATAGAAAAAGTCGCTCATTTTCCACGCTTGCGTCAAATCCTTCAGCGCAGCTGAATAGCTAGTGTCGGCAAGGCGAGCGCCTACCACTGCATATTTATGAAGCGCCTCAAACACTATAAATACTTGATACGGGCGGCCTCGCCGGGTAATGGAGTAAATACAACAGCCTTGCTAATTTGTACTGAATGTCGAACGTTCTTGTCGACTAGCTGGAGAATAATCACAATCTTGGGATTAGCTACAATGTTACACGACCGTTAATTTAGTAGTACCTACGTAAATTATATATCTGCTTACATCATTAAGAATAGTTGAGAAAAATATATTTTTTAACTTTTCATAAATTTTAACTACAACCTCGAATCTTGAATCTAGGTACGTATGTATATGATGAATTAAAATACCTATGTGCGTACTATTCGAATAATAATAATATTTTGAACCTTCTCAAAAAAAAAGAGAGCAGGCCTTAGCCCAGAAGTGAGATATTATAAGCTGTTACTGTAATAATATTTTTAATAAGATGTAAATAATAAATAATTTTAAAACTACGATATAAAATGTTTTTAAACAATATAATAGGTTGCATCAGTAAAACGTTTAGTCGACCTTCTTAACACTGAACTGCGTCACCGACGCCTGTACCGACCGATATAGCTTAGATAAACGCGCACATAACTATGCAAACTACTTCTCCAAAGGTACTACAACTTCAAAACATCTTAACATTTCAACGCTGAAAACTAAAAATGGACTTTATCCGGTAAATTTACAGTGCAGTTTTGAATACAATTGCTCTCAGAATATCTGACTCGACTGGTCCGCTCTACACAGTCCACCATTAGCTAGGTACATACCTGTATGAGTGTGGTGGGAACGCGAGGTGAATACAGTATGGACGTTGTAGTAAGCCTAAAAAATTAAAGCCGCCAACGCCACTTAGAATGCTAAATAAAGATTTGAATTGTCAACGACGCGACGCGCTCCGCAATGCGATAGCGACTTAGATGAGTCACGTTTATGGGATCATTTTACATTCAAAAGGTTAACTTATTCTTTTTTGCTTTCCTTTGTATTACGAATATTTTCAGAAACAACATTTCGGTCATTCGTACATCAGTACATATTATGTATATGTACATCAGTACATATACATACAATAATATATAAAATATATACGTCAATTAAAAAAAAATTATATCGAAATTGTTTTCAATTTCGACTTTGTACTGTGGCTGAACAACGACTACAAATGACTACAGCGACATTTTGCGAGAATGGAAAGACATAGAGGAATTTGAATATGCGAGTATTGAATCAATTTAAGGTAATATTGGCGATGCTGTACAATTCCGCTTTATCTGCGGAAGGCGCTAGGAGCTCCCGGATTCAGGGGTCAATGGAGGCCGGAAGAGAATGAATATTCGTTGTGTTGCGGTACGTGTGAGGGCAGTGTGGGTAGTATGTAGTGGGTGGTCAGCTAATCTGCGTGGAGTGTCGCGTATGATTGGGCAGACGATGTCCAATTTTCCGGTAGCGGCATTAGTTGGTCAGACAACAGCCGTTCGCTGACGAACATATTTGATCACCTGAATGTACCGTTGCTAACGAATAACCGAACCATTTTGTATTGCTTTTATGGAAAATTATATTCAGAATTAAACGATTTATTTGTCTTACTTAATTAAACAAACATATTATAAATTCACAATTAACACATTGTGATAACTAATTCTAATAATTCTATGAGTTAAAAACTTCATCGAAAACACAAAAAAACATATATAGGTATAAAAATGCCTGGCCGGTTCTGTTATTTCGAATTGAATACAAAATTAGTTTAAGTTAAAACTACCTGCTCGCTTTCCAAAAAAAGTTGTTAACAGTGCACACAAAACTTCTTAATGTCAATTTGTATTCGCAAACAAGTTCCTCGTAGCAAATACGCTATACGGGCCGCTCTCTAATGATTGTTTGCTGCTGGGGGCAGTACCCGTTAATGCAATATTAATGCAATTCATTAAACCTGCAATTCAAACAGCCCCTCGAACAGAGAGAATTTATTTTGCACTTTATTCGATTTTAGAAACATTGGGGTTGGTACTCTGGCTTAATGTTGTAAAAATAAATTGTTATTTAAGATATTTTGTAAACGTCAAAGTCCTTATATATAATTTGATTTCAAGTTATGATGTATAATTTTAAAAACTTACAAACATTTTGCTTTTATTACATAAGTCATTTTTTATGTCAAACATTGAAATTGATAAATTTAGACTAGGTAAATAATGTTTTATTAATAAAACGGCGAAATTGGTGTCGGTCAAACGCCGCACACATAGAAGCAAAATATGTGAGATAAAGGAAAAGAAATCAAGCATATGCCGAGTAAACATTTACTCCGACTGCGGCGTGCGCGCCCCACTCCATTACGTCATTGTTCTCCATCGATTAGCAGTCTGTGACGTCGCGTTTCATAACAGTCGTCCACTCCTTCCTATTGTTCCCATTACTCGTTATTTTCTTACCGAATACTTCAGAATCACGTTTTCTTAGCCAAGGTTATTTTGAAACTTTATGTTTTGCTACAAAATTTGTACATTATGTAATATATAACTAAAGCGCAAAGTTAAATGCGAACATTTAATTTATAATACATGTTTGTTTTCGAACGTTCTTCGAACTTATTTAACAAATTTTATTTTGGAACTTTTGTATATTGGGATTCTTATTTATTATATAACTCGTTTATTTTGAAATGTTTTGCCAAATCGAATGTATGGTTAAGTTGCCGTGAGAATCAGTGTTCGGTGCGGCTCCCTGGTTCAGAAAAACATATTTTCAACAAAAAATAAAACTTCAATTGCCGGCCGGGGGCGTATAGTGATCGAACTAACCTGTCAGCCCCATGTTAAGTGGTTTTGAAGGAACCTCACGGCCATTGTCCGCATAACCAGTAGCGTGTTTTCTCGGTAAATGTTTGAATTGGTCTCGTATTTATTAATATTATCCCTAGCTATAATAAAATGTGTGTTTATGTTGAAATATCTGAAGCTTTATACTATGGTTTTATAGGGCGTAGAGAGAGTAATCCGTTCCCTAATCAAACATACGGATGTTTCAAGTTTCAAGACTGTTTGACGGCAAACAAAATAGTTTTTGCAGATCAATATAGTTTAGACATTTAAAATTAATATATTTTTATTTAAAAACGTGGTAACACTCTTATTACGCCACAGAAAATCATTCTATTTACCGTACATAACTGTATTATATAAAAGCTAATTTGTTTTGTTTGTTTTTTTTTTTGTTTTGACGCACACGCATTTCTGAAAGTATCTAATACTAGTCGGATTTGATATTATTTTCGCATTTGATAGGCTAATGCTCGAGGACGGTTATACTAATAGGCTATTTAACATCACACTATAAACCAAGTGGGCGGAACAAGAATGTTTAACACAGGCGAAACCGCGGGACCAGCAAATTTAAGAGATAATAATACCTTCTCTTATTTATCAAAGATACTTACAATTTAGGACTAATTACTGAATTAATCAATCGAAATAAATAAAAACATAGCCTTTTAAAAAATGTTAAGCAATGAAACTTTTCATTCGAACGTGAAAGCCCAATCCGATATTCGCATGGCACTCTCAATTTCAAAGACGCAAGTCGCATCGGAGGCATCCAATCGCATACACGCTTTTGTGCGAACTCACAATAGCTGCTGCGTGCCATTCAACAGCCACAAAAGTCTGTTTCGCTAAACTCCTTGCTGTAACATTGACCTATTGAACCAACAGGTGATTCACAAAGCGTTTGTTTGGGTGTCTCTGCTGAATTAACGCCCTTTGCCACGAGCGCCAGTTCTCTTTGTGTTGTGCATCGTATAGAGTTCGTTTTGTGTTACTATTGTATGCAGCGTCATTTTTATTTTTGATATTGGCTTATAAATTAGGACTGTTTTATTTATGATTTTTGATTCGTTTCTGATGAGTAGTCTCAAGACTCAATTAAATTTATGTACATATGAAAATAAAAAATAATAATAATCCAAGCGTATATCTCGCCAGTTAATAAAATCAGAAGGAGCTATAATTGCATCGACACAAACAAGAACGCTGACATTTTCACAAAACAGTATAATATGCAAGTTTAGAAGAACCATAATTCCAGTATCACTTAATTATATGTTCCACATAATAGTACTTTTTAATCTTTTTTATATAATGTTTTTTAAACTATTCTTTGTATCTTATTTTGTAATTAGATTTTTTTAATCTGATGTAAAGGTTTTTGCCTGTCGTGTGTGTCACCTTTAAAATCTTAACACACATCAAATCTTAACACTTTTTGTCTCTATTTCGTGTTTTTAATGTATTTGTATGTACTTTGATGGTTAACGAAACAGTAACAGCCTGTTAATGTCCCACTGCTGGGCTAAGGCCTCCTCTCCAATTTGAGGAGAAGGTTGTGGAGCTTATTCCACCACGCTGCTCGAATGCGGGTTGGTAGAATACACATGTGGCAGAATTTCAATGAAATTAGACACATGCAGGTTTAATCACGATGTTTTTCTTCACCGTTAAGCTCGAGATGAATTATAATCACAAATTAAGCACATGAAAATACAGTGGTGCTTGCCCGGGTTTGAACCCACGATCATCGGATAAGATTCACGCGTTCTAACCACTGGGCCAACTCGGCTTTTTTTTTTTATGGTTAACGAAAACATAAAATAAATTACTTTTGTAAAATATGTGCCTGTGTGTATGTACCGTCATAAATGCTATACTATAAGTCGTAACGGGTCAATATTCATTAAACGTTCGCTTTGCTGATAATTCAAAACATTACACAAGATAATAGCAAAATTAATTTCCATGACCACACTAAGCTAGCCTTAGGTATATGCATGTATCTATATATTGTCTATAGACGTGCGTTCGCTATTAATTAATCGTTCCACGCTAATTATACACACAAGTGCGGACCAGAACGGTCAATAGCACAAAGGCTTAGATGTATGTATTTATATACTTGCAACATTGAATATAAGGGTCGGTGTATATGATGTCGAGTGTGCAGTTCTCAAGACATTGATCTTGTACACAAAGCTTTGTCCTGGCCACTGCTGATATCAAAGGAGGCTTACCTGTACTGCACTATTGAGCTTAGTGTTTATGCGACTATTGGTACGATCTTATTGGTAACTCAATCGTAGTATAATTTTAGATATAAATTTAAATAATTATTGCTTAGCTTAGAGAGAGCCCGAGGGTGAAACCGGAAACGATGGTATATTATGACACACCTTTCGCTCAGCTGTATGTGAAAATACGAATACTATCATGCGAAATCTATTATTAGATCTTTGGTAAGCTCTTTGCTCGCGACTTCGTCTGTGCTTACCTTTAAAATGATGCTGTTACTGTCCCCGTTAAATCTGTCCATTATTTATGTTAAAACAAAAGTATAAGTTGACCTAATATATTCTATTCAACCATGAATAAAAACTTTATTGTTCCATTATAATTCGTAATAAGAATGAAACAAATGTAAACGTAATAATTAAATGAAGCCAGTATAAGTAGCATAATTTGGTCAAAAACAATTGTAAAATGACATGAATAATTGAATATTAGTTTCCACGACTAGGCTTCGCCTACCTGTGATGGGAGGAGAGCAGGCGTTAGATACCCTATGTCCTATTCTATATCCCCGACAACGTGTAAGCAAAATTTCACTATGATGAGTTGAGTAGTTACGAAATAAACAAAAAAAAAACATTGCATTTATAATATTATTTAAATTTAAATATTTTCTTAGATTTAAACATACACGGCCTTATTTATAAAGGTTGCTTAGCGGTTGTTTAATTAAACACTGATGTCATTAGTTATTTGACTTTCGAAAGTAAAAAAAAGAAAAAAAAAAACAAAGTTTGAGCATCATTTATAATTAAGGCCTCTGTCAAATTTTTCTAATTATAGCGCAGCGTAAAACTTATCTCTTAGAAGGTTGCAGCTATTCACTTTAATTTATTGAGAGCTATATTCATATTCGCTGGTTTTTCCGCTGACTTCCCGAGATGGCGCGGATTCTGCGACTGTTTCGACCTTTGTACCTGTCTATTGTACAGTATAGGTCTTACTGCGATCACTGTGTTTTGATACTATCGTTACAATGTAATATATGCTTTGTAGTGAAATGGCTAAAACTGAAATATATATTTGTCCCAAATCACAAGTTAGAAGAAACAACTACTAAGTGGATCGTTTAGGTAATTTTACTGTTTTAAACAGGTAAAAACAAATTTAAAATAAATAATTGTAGGTACATGTATAGTAATGTAAGGTGTTTTGATCTCATCTTTTGACTTTTTATAAGAATATTGCAATAAAATCAAGCGATGAAACTGATGTTTGCTACATATTTAATTGATATTCTTAATATTTATTGTTCAAAAATGTTTGAGGAAATGTATCAAAAGTAACGTGTCGATTTATTTGCCCTCAGTTCACCCCCAGTTCGGTTGCAGCGAAAAATGAGCGCATTCGTAGCAGGCTAAACGGGTAATGTCTCCCGTTATTATCATAATAAAATGCACTACATAAACTTGAACAAAAAAATTTACGGAGACTGCAATTTTACGCATATACGTTACTTTTGTCTTTTAAATAAAAGAGCACTACAAAAATCCGTATATTTAAAACAAAAACTAAATCCATTGTTAAAATTTATAGTAACAAACTCTGCAAGGAGGTATAGCAACACAATATATCAAAACAAAACCTCTGTCTATACTTACCATCGAAGCTGAATATCAAAGTATTCAGTCGGATTAAAAATAATTAACTAATTTGTCATTTTAATGTCACATGCCATCACGTACGGAGATTGAGCGGCGAAAGAATAAAAACATATAAAAATTTAATCCAAGTTAAGTGTATCGTAAAAACTACAAGTCGGCATAACTCATGCCTTTACCTTTTGTGCTTTAAAAAATAAAATGGAGGGTTTTGAAAAAAGAACATTAGTTTGCGCGACGGATCAGTCATCCGCGTGTCTTGGCGGGCGACACGTCTCGCATTGAATGTACCTTGCCATGGCCAGGATCTTGACACGTGAACTAATGAGGATTTGATTTTGAACTTTGAATTTAAGAAATACTTTGTCATCAATAAGCTACGGATATTTTATGTAAATTCAAATATCTTAAAGATAACTTGAAATAAATATTGGTATATATTTTCTGCAATAATTGATTTAGAAATAAATAATAATTGATGTATCGATAAAAATATGTCTTAAATACGCCTATATACGCGTATAGCAGACACAAACCTAAAACATTAACGGCCTTACTTATAAAAGTAGCTTAGCAAGTCATTACCACAACAATGCTGTGTCTTCTTCTTTCAAATGTCAAATCAGTACAGACAGAGAGAGCGAAATCAGTGTTTATAAATATCAATTATGAATTATTTATTTAGTTAATATACTAATGTCCATCAAGATAATAGTAAAAAAAAATACTGAAATAAATATTTATATTATTTTAGATATTAATAAAAAAGTGAATATAACATCGTAATTTAACTTTTAAAAGTATAACTCATTTTTAAAGTAAAACGATAACTTGACGGCATGTGGTCATTGATCACGCCGCGTACGCTAACGTCTCAAGTTTAGAGCCATCAACAAAACCACCCACCGTCCATCAGGTCGTCCGGCTCGTCATGATTAATACTGACTCAACTCATTAGCTGAAGGGCTTAAGAACGCCGTCCCGAGGCACTTAATCACTCGAACAAAGCACTACCTACTCGCAGCCGAAAGCATCATTCTCCGTCAGGAATGCGTTACTGCGGCTTGAAGCGCGAGTTCTCGCGATTTACTGCAGTGGCACAGTTCCTTTAAGTACCTTACAAACGATACAAATTATTTATATATATGTATATTCTTTGACGAAATTATTGTGAAATTTTAATAAAATGAATTCTCGTAACTGTTTTAATTTTGCTTATTCATTTTTTTTTATTATTATCAATACGACGAAACTAGTATTTTTTTCTTTCTAATAATAATCTACTATTAAAAAAAATAATTTACAATATAAAATCGAATTGTAGGAATCTCTTAACTTGGACCAAGACATTAAAAATGTGAACAGAAAATCGCACTATGTACAAAGGAAGGTTCTTAATACCTCGCTTTGGAATATTGAAATCCTTTACCGAAGACAGCAAATAAGGGATAACGAAAGGGACAAAAAGTAATAAGGAAGGCAAAATGTATGCCGCTCCAAACACATGATAAATATTACCTTCTTGGAGAAAAATGACTGCATAATCGACAGAATGACAAAACATACTACGATATTACATTATATATAAACAGGGATTGTAATTTGATTGTGTGTGTGAGTGTGTGTGCGAGTGTGTATGTATTAGAATTAATAAAATCATAACGCTTTGTTTTAATTGTTTATCATAATTTGTGGTCCTTACCTAATTTATATTCCCATATTTACAAGTAACTTCGCCTGCGTTTGCGTTGGAGAGGTACGTGTTAGATACCATATGTACTTTTCCTTACTCCTAACGTGTACTTAAAATTTCATGATGATCAATTATCGTGAGTAATTAAACCGTGAAAGCGTAATAATATTAGTTAGAATTATAATGCGTACATACCCACCTAGTCAGCTCCAGTGGGTTTCTTATACTTTCTTTCAATATATTTTATTGATTTTTTTGCGGATTATTATTTAATCATCGCTTAATTGTTCAATTTCATAAGACTTCATAAAATATTAAATTTAACCGCTTCATATTAATACATTAAAAGTAGTTTTTGCGTTTTATTTATATTAATGAATATTAAAAAATATATTTTTAAATCTTTGATTTAATATTGTAATGTTTTAAACTCCTATAGTTAAAAATAATTTCAAATAAGAAAGTATTTTTAAATAATAATATTTTGATTTTATTTGTTTTATTCATATAGAATGTTAATGAAATATGGCAAATTATGTTTAGCTAAGCTGATTTACAAATAAATCTAACTTAAATTTTAAGCGGTCATTGTTCAAGTGTAATTTATTAAAAAATTAGCATTAGCAGTTATATAAAATACATAGCTAATATTATTTTATATATCATTAATAATTGTAATAAAATAAAGGTATATAAGGGAAACAATCCGATCCGAGTTTTTCGTAAGCCTTTGATCTCGGAATTGAAATCTATCCAAAATATGATGACGTATCTTGAGTACAATTCTAGAATATACATACATATCGCGTGTATATTAAAGTATATAGAAGAATGAACGATCCTAAAGAACAATCTGAAACATTTACTTTAGCGTTAGAAAACTTAATAATTTTCGTATCCAATAAATTAATTGTAAATTGAAAATAAAAACATTGAGCAACATCAGTGTATAGAAAATCAAGCAACCACAAAATCGTGTAGAAGTAGAAATTCCAGCGAACTAACACGTCCGCACTATAGCAAGCTGTTTAATTACCATAATTAATTAGATCCGGCGCAGACGTGAGCAGAATAGAGGATTGATGCGGGTAACATATCGACGCCATTAGGCCGAGGTGACGAGTATCGCATCGTATATTTTTAAAAGCCTGTCATTAGGAAGTAAGGTTTTGTTCGACGATATCATACGGAGCGCGATCAATCATCCTAACGTACTGTAACTCACACCGCTCCGTGTTTTGTTCACAGACCGTTACGAATGCCTAATACGTCGATATGCATACTAAAAAAAATTTGTTTTCCGTATTTGATATTGTTCTTTAATGTTTTAATATAACCAATGTGAGTTCATTTTGATTAATTCTGTAACGAAACAATTCTAATAATTATCACAAGATGTCGTTAAATTTTATATTTTTCCAACTACGAATGACTAACATTACAATATTCATCCTTTGTTTCTTAGTAGGTATATATACTAATGTTATAAGGCTGGAATATTTGTATGTTTCATTTGTTATGTGTGCACTAATGTTTGAAAGTATAAATCCTATTGTTTAACTCATATAATTTATAACTCTTACTACGGTTCTCAGGACCGAAATAATCCAAAATGTCAACCAATCTAAGAAAATATACTGCTATGTAATTATGATGAACTTGATTTTGTACTCATCGTATGTACCAAATACATTATTGTATAAGTAAAATTGTATATTATGTATCATTCCTACATAATTCAATTGCAAGAAAAATACTACTAGTATCTACTGAGTTTCTTATCTTAATCTACTATCTAAAATCAAGATGGCTTAAATGAAGAGTCTACTTGAATAAAGTATTTTAACATTTTAACATATATAACAATAAAAAATTTTTTAACATTGATTTCTATTCAACGCAGATGAAATCGAAGGCACAGTTAGTGTAATTAGTAAATGTAATAACAGAACATTTTATATTGAAATTTGAACTAAAATAAAGAGATATTTCTGAGGTTATTATTATAAGTATATATTCTTTATTATATCAATATCAATGCAATCGTTGAGTTCATAATAACAATCAATAAGGCAATTAGTAACCGCAGCGGGCGAGCTGAAGGGTACGGCCGCCCGCCCTCGCTAATTGTAACTCTATTGCTTATTAGGAGTCTTATTTTATCTTTGTTTTTGAATATGCTTGTACTAGCTATTCGTCTGATTGGTGTATATTAAATTATTACTAGATAGGGATGAATATTTAACTTGCTTTTCTTATAATAATAAGTACCTATGATACTCAATTAGATTAGTATGTATAGGAACGTATGTTTTTTTAAAAAGCTTAGTAAATATAATCAAAAAACATAAAGTCACTTTGTCACTATAAATTTTGATGAAAATGGAATTGCACAAGGTTAAAACACATGAGCCGAGATGGCCTTTGGCTGGAAAAATTAATTATTCGGGGGTTAAGTCCGGGATTTATAATTCAATATTCTAAGCAAACCGCAATAAATAAGCAAAGCTGAATTGGTTGCAGCAGTGTGGTGGTAAAAGCTCTAAGCCTTATCGAAAGGAGAGGAGGTATCTGCCCAGTTGTGGGACATTTAATTTGGCTTAAGTGTTCGACGTCGTTATTACAAACCTAAATATTTAATCCACGAAACGAGATTTTTAATCAATTAAAATAGCTTTCTACTAATCAAACAAATCGACTAACGAATATAAGAATCAAAGTGAAGGGTAATGAAAAGAAAGCGTCCATCAAGGTAATGATTAATCGTAGGGCGGGTTCGCGCTGACGAGTCATGTTCAAGGTACAGCGTGACACTGGATAGTGTGTTCTAATTGATTAATAAACTTTTATAGATTATATATATACTAATATGAAAAGTTAAAGAGTTTTCTCTTTGTTTGTGCCTTTGAACGTGTTAATTTAATGTATGTTAATATTTGTCAAAAAATTTTACATAGTACAAAACATTATAATTACAGGCACAAGGGACATAACATCCTAGTTCCCAAGGTGGGTGGCGCATTGGTGATGTAAGCGATGGTTAACATTTCTTACAATGCCAATGTCTAAGGGCGTTTGGTGACCACTTACCATCAGGTGGCCCATATGCTCGTCTGCCTTCCTATTCTATAAAAAAAAAAAATCACGCTACGATCCACGGGGAAGGCGCAGTAATGCGGGCGAAACCGCGCTAAGCAGGTAGTGTTTATATAATAAAAATTTTGTTAACTTACCTACGGTATTAATATTCGCATTTATACATATTACGCTTTATGCGTTCACTTACTAACAAATCGTAAATTATTACTAACGTATTTATCTTATATTTCTTCTTCGTTCTTTAAATAAACAAACAATAATTTACTTTAGACTAGAATCTTATCACGTAATTAATTTAAGTAGATGCTAGAAGTAGACAATTAGTAGTAAATTGTTTCTCTGTTGTATTATTTCAAATCAATAAAAAATATAATTTCATAACTAAAACAAACTTTTACTCAAAAGATTTAGCGTTGATCTGGTTACAGTTTAATGAGCAACACGATAGCTTAGAAATCAAAATTTGAAATTTTCATTCTGTTTATTCTCTTCAGTTAGATTGTAGTATCATTTTATATATATTTTCTTCAATATAATCAAAAAACCTTATTTTCAAGTACTAAAACTATTATTACGAACCGTGATTTTGAAAATCGTAAGATGCTTTGTTTTGACATGTATATTGCTTAGAATATTACAAATGTGTACAAATCTGAATCAAGTATCCGCTAATGTGTGGACGAAAGCGACCCTCTCGTTCCCAGTTCACAGTCTATTAACCTCAGGACGTATTTATTTAGGGTTCTGACGTCATCTATGAACCTTGTAAATGAACGGTCAAAATAATTTGCACGTGCGTTTTTTTTCTAAATATCAGTTCATATATCTTATAATTGTTTTTATTTACTATTACTTGTGATTAATGAATGAATACTTTTAATGTTATTTATTAATGAAAACAAAATTAATATACGTTCATATTGTATAGGTTACTTTCCTTTTTATTCCATGAAAAAACTTAGGCAATTTCGTATTTGGTTAAATAAACGGTAAAATTTCAAAGTCGAGCAAATTACGTGGAACTAAGTTATTAGTGCGATCAGAGTACAATATTTTGAATTGGTTCAAATGCATTACTAATATAATTGATTTTTTTCATAGTATTAGTTAAAAGTCTTCAAAGAGGCGTAAAAATATAGCGTTAAATTTCACAAGCATAAACGCTGCTTCGTGTGGCCCAAATATATCAACGCGTAGTGAGGCAAACATTTTTCTCTTATTTTTCTTTCTCGAGCATACGCGCGCAAATCTTCTTCTTCTTCGCGCAGATCTTTAGCTGTTTAATATGTAATAAAAATAGTACATTACAGCGGGTATTGTGAGACAAAAAATCCAATAAAATTTTTGTTTAATTTTTAATTTATAACAATTTGTAAATATATTATCATTTTTTGTTGACATCGTGAGATAATTACAGAAACATTTTTCTCCGACACGTGTTGATAACACCAAAGCCACTTTTTTATGTAGAAGCAGATTATCAGCTTTAGTATGACGATTTTCTTATATTTGTTTAAGTAATGCGATAGATCAGCAAATATATAGTAGCTGCGTAAAGTATACCGCGTAGGGCGGAGCTGGGGCGTTCCGGAAGCGTATTACTCGCCAGCGGGCGGAAATCGGCAATATATCGTCGCGATCGCCGCCGGCCAGCGCGTAATCGCATGATGAAGAACCGTATTTACTCGTATATCTTAGAAATGCATGGGCACCATGGCCAGTGCTGTTATACCTACTCTTTATAAAAAATTCAACACGCTGATTTTTGGTCTGTCCCTTCACGCAGCAAGGTGTAGAGTTATAAATGAATTTAAAGG
Organism: Nymphalis io; assembly: GCF_905147045.1. Taxonomy (NCBI): domain Eukaryota; kingdom Metazoa; phylum Arthropoda; class Insecta; order Lepidoptera; family Nymphalidae; genus Nymphalis; species Nymphalis io. The sequence goes on along the minus strand of NC_065890.1, from coordinate 4,348,396 downwards.
CTTTATCGTGATAAAAATACGTAAGCTTAATATATACAAAATGTTATATTTAATTATTGATTAAAATTTGAAAAAAATATAAAAAAGATAGTCAACATTTATGATTATAATAGAAAATAATTATTAACCTAACAATAATATTATATAGGCTTTATAATATATACTATACAATAGTACTTATATAATCTCATTAGTCAATGTAACGAAAATATCCAGAGTTATATACAAAATTGATTTCCATACATTATATATATGATATATCCGTAACATTGAGCAATAACCGTTCGCTGTCCGTCGTTTGTCGACCGTCTAGATATATTACAATGTTTACTGTAGTCTAATGTGGGGTATCATTAGCCGGGGTAAGAGAGACCACGACATTTATTTAACGGCATCCGGCTATAAAAGTGATCCACGACATGCATTCTGCATTGCTGTCCGATGTCCGGTGCTGTATAGTTCTGCAAGATCGGGTACATTATCAATAACTTTTTCTATGATCATCAATACCAATATGATAACGTGTATAAAATCTATTGAAGTGAAGTGAAATTTTAAGTAAATAAATAATATGAATTGAAGGAATAATTAAAAAAAGCTTGAGATATGAAATATATATCTTTTTTTATTTACATTTACACGATGTGAGTTTAAATGATACATGCGAACTTCAAAACTGTCAAACACATTAGAAACTACAAAGCAAAATATTCAGAGAAATAAATGAATATAAAAATCTTTACTTTTATTTGAGTTGTTTGATTGAGAATATGTTATTATTCATGGTATAGAATTTTCAAATTCTCTTCCATTTAATGTTAATCTATGTTATTTTTCCTTAGCCCATGTCCCCACGGAAGTGATAAAGCTTTTCGGTAAAAAAGGCATTCGGGTGGCGATGGCTCGGAAGCAAAGTGGGAATTTTTCACTATGCTCGAGATAATCTTGAGATGACCGAACGCAGTCATACAACGGACCTTGCTCCTCCGAGTGGAACGATAAATTTTAGGGCCTACGATATGAGTTATTTTTATGTAACATGCGAATAATATCGATTACTCCTTTTTTACGTAATAGTTGCTCTTCGACTTATCCGTGTACGATTTGGAATAACTAAGTGAACTGTGTTTTGGAAAAATAAGCCATCGTTACGTAATTTCCGTATCAATCGATTCAATCAATTTTATTTTATTTAAAAAAATTAAGTAGTTTTCTTATATTAAAAAAAACAAAAACAAAAATGATCTTTTCTTTAATAGTTACTTATTAATTTTGTGTAAATTTATGGTTACATTTCGTTACAAAGCAATCGGTTTGAAATTTTTTAACATATGAAGAAAAACACAAAACTATGACAATGATCAACGGCGGCCATTGTCAAGTTAACTAGCCAATTGCTCAGGAGAATTAAAGTGTGCTAACACAGCACTCATTATTCCCTTACTCTCACAATCCAATGGGACGATACTTAAATACTACCTGCGAGAATTTATGAGCATCACCAAATACTTTACGTTACGTGCTAACCAAGGCACGTTTATGTAAACACTTCCAATTTCCAAACCTTAGGCTGCTACTGAGAATATATTGAAATAAAACCCTGATAACGTCTTATTTTTTCGACCTAAGATTTGAACCCAGGACCGCGATATCTACATACTTTGAAGCTATTAGCGCAACGAGGCAGTTAATTTTAACATATTGATATATAAAAACATGATAAGTTACAAAATACTTTTAAATAATAATAAATATTCATAATCTAAACGACAAAAGACATAATAAAAACCTATAATTCAGATTACACTTCATATTATTAAAACCAATCGACAAATTAAAGGTCTCCATCACCCAAATGTATTGACAAATGAACAGCAGCGGGTAAAAAGGAAATGAATCTGATTCACAGGAAATAGGACATTGATTCAACGATTCAAATTGAATGATTCAATTGAGGATGACGGCATTGAACCGTCACGGGCCATTTTAACTGTTCCTTATGTTAATGAGACATCTCTTATATAATATTTGAACACTATATAACTTATCATTTGCACAAGTTATATATTATCTTATTTTGATTTAATTATGTCCTTTATTTATTTATTTGGACTAGCTAAGTTGATTAAAAATAAAAAAAAATCACATTATGTACAGAACACATTTAAAGGCAAGTACAGCATTATTATGTAAGAGTAATTAAATTAATATAATTTAACTTATATAATTTAATATATTGCATAATTATAATTGAGGGGAATAAAAACAAAAATATGGTCTAGTGTGCTGCAAGGTGAAACTTAATCATATTTACGATTTTCTTCCTGTATTTTTCGATACAATGTGACTTTTCAGAGATTTATAGACCATATATGTTTCGGAACTTACTGTCTGGGCCACTCCCATGTTCACAGATACTGAGATAAGCTTAATTCTAAAGGCAAACAGATGTCGATAATTATAAATTTCATAATACATAAATTCTTTGACACTTTGAATAAAATTATTTCATACTTCACTAAAGTAATTTGTTAGAACTGACACAGTCGACATCAACTTTGTTAATTTAACAAAAAAATGCTCTTATTGTCGATTATCAAAATGAAACTACAACCGGTGAAAAAAACACTGCTTATCTGATTAGAAATATTGAAATGTAATTCAGCAACTTATTACTTTATTTACTTTTTTTGTGTTATTTATTAAAATAGGTTGGAAAACGTGCTAATGAGCCATTTGATGGTAAATAGTTACAACCACCCATAGTCAGAAATATTATCTATCCCTTAAATCGCCTGTGCATCACCAACCTTGAGAATTAAGATGTTATGTCCCTCGTTCCTTTAGGCTGACTCAATTAAAATTACATATAAAACTGATATTAATGTAAAACAAATTGAAATGGATTTAAATGTAATTTAAATGAGTTTATTAAAATAATTATATATTAAAATATGTATATTGCTTACATTTAAAAATTGAAATAAGTCGTAACAAAGTAGAAGTACTTGAAAATGTTTCTAGAAAGAACAAATTAGAGGTTGCTAAAGTATTTCATGTAATCTTTTTATTATATTCTTTGCATCTGAAAATATTATATTACCTAAAACACGGAAATTGAAATACTCATATTTAAATCATGCGATGTTAAATAACAATACGTACATGTCACTATAACCATATATTTATGTTTCAAGTGATAAGTCTTTATGAAAATAATTCACAAACACATTACTTTTAAGTATTATTAATGCACACATGCTGCTTTTTAATTCAATTTATAGCATATTACTCAAATTTCAATCCCCATTTTTTAAGCAAAACTTTAAAATTATAAATTAATTGAAACTTGCAGTTTTTATTTTAACCGTATAAATTGTTATATTAAAGAATTATAACTAATATTATTAGTATCACTTACATTTTATCAACAACAAGTCACCCCGATCTGAAATTAAAAAAAAAGTGTTAAAACGCTACATATAAAATTAATATACGGCGTATAAACAAGGTCTGTTATAATATGTTTATTGTACTTTAATTACTAGTAAATGATTTTATAAAGAACTTATACATTAATACACTTATATATTAATTAAATTTCTTTTTCCTGGTTCATTGACCGGCCCCTGATTTTTCCATCAAAACAATGAACCAAAGCGTATACGCTATTCTATTAGAAAATTATTTAGTCAGAGTCCATCCAACCCCACTTTCCCCGCAATTAGTTGCGCTCAGAACAATGTGCAGTGATTTTTGAATGATCACCCCAGCGCCATCTGGCGTGCTCCGCCAAGTAATATTGGTAATTGCTCCAATACATGTTCCAAATTGATATTAGATGGAACTTGTTTTTTAAACGTTAGGAGAAACATTTGAATGTCAAACTAGTTTTAATAAATTTACAAAAAATAATAATAGAAATTAGCCTTATGTAATGAAGAGGTAAATAAATTTAAAATTAAATGATTGAACAGTGTTTTATTGGAGTTGTTGGACCTGCATAAAATAATAACATTTCATTTTATACATAGGCTACGATTATTTGTAATATCTGTATACTTATTACCTATTCAGGTGCAGTATAAATTATATTTAAGTTGAAAAATATTTTATAAATGAATATGTTTATATAATATTCTATTATAACATGCAGCCATTGTCCAAGCTTCAATAACAAAAATTAATTAGCTCTCAAAATATTTCTATCGACACCTCTACGAGGTAATATCGTTCGGCGCTTCATAATTAAAATTTTCCTACAAAATATTATTAAAGGCACTCAGCTTAATTTGCCAGCATTACGTACGCTCGGCTGTTTATTGGCGCTGAGAAATTAATATTTCGCGCCGATATCAAAAGTTCACGCTCAACTAGCCACCCCCGGGGGTCGGCAATAACTACACTTCGGACGAATTGTCGCAGGTGAGCGACAAATGCGCTTATATTATTATTTTTTTCACCTTCTATTACGGAGATCAAACGTTGTCGTAGTTACATGTCGGAGGGGGAGGGACGGAGTGCGGGGAGCGCCGGGGACGGGATTATCGCGAATTATTCACGTGCCATAAAGCGCAAATTACATCGGCAGCACGTGCAGTGACTTCTGCAATATTGCGAGAATCCTCCCGCGAGACGCGATCTAAAACAATCGCCACTGGGTGCCGAGCGTGGCTGAATTTAAAATATTGGAAATTTACAGCTCCCACTTTCCGATATTAAATTTTCTCGATACCTATTGAAAATCGCAGCTACATTCATTTTGATAAATTGCAATTAAAACATCTGCGCCCGGGTGACGTCCAATTATAAGGATACTACGTGTATCGGTCGTCATAATATTTTGCGGAGCGATTACTTCGACGTCACTAAACAAATAGTGTTATTGGGGTCGGGCGTCATGGTGCTTCCGTGGAGCACCTATTAAATTCTGAATGCGAGGTTAATCCGCAATTACCGCCTAGTTATCGCCGGAAGACGGCGGAGATAGTTAGGGCCCGGAAAATATTCCGTTCACTAATTATTCCGCGTAATTAAACGCGCGCATTATCGCCGCGCCGCCACCACCTGCCGGCATTGTGCGAATGTGATTTACTGCGATCCCGCCGCGATTCCGTTGCGATTCCAAAGCGGCTCCCGGCTCTTTTTGCACCAATTAATTGTCGAATTGCTCGTATATATTAATTGCTATGAAATTAATGTGAAGAGCTCCGATCGATGAGTTGTGCTCCCGCAAACGACTAATCGTGTTAACTGCTTTCAAACTGTGATTTTTCCTATAATAGTGGAAATGTGTAATTTTAATCCGTGAATTATAGTCGTTTGGTTGGTTTCCAACTGTTATTTAGACCTTGGAAATAATATACGAAATGAATGGTTGTAATAATAATGTTTTTCTAATACAATTATTATTAGTATATAATACATCTTATGCTTATGACATAATTAATACTTAAATAAGAAAATATTATTCATGTCTCCAACAAACATGGAAAAAACAAAATTTATGCAAAGCCGTAATGTTAGGCAGATGAAAAAATAATACTACAATGTGGGCTCAGTAATAGGCACGGGTCCACTCTTATTGCGGAAGGCGCTCACTAATTTGCTCCGGAATACTTCCTCTTATTTTTCCGTCGCCATCCCGACGAAGACAGCCTACATTTTGCAAAAAAATCTATTAAAAATATTTCGAATTCAGAATATATATTTTTATTTGAGTTTGCGTTAAAATTCATAAGTCGAATTTAGTTAGTCAAATTAAATTAGTAATATTTTGAAAATCGAAATTTCAATTCATAAAATCAATAGCTCACAATAACAAAGAAAAACTTACTATTTAATGCCTATCCTTTTTAGTAAATTCCATCTTAGTAATCACCCAAGTAGAACAAGTTTTATAAGCAACGAGATTTTATACAGTTGAAGTATTAACAACAGTGGTACAAAACGCAGTATTCAACGTTTATACATATTATATTCTATTAACATTTCTGCCGTTTCTATGCAAGAATATCAGAAAATATAAGCTCATTAGTAATTACGGAGGCTGGTGCGGACGTGGCTAAATATTTTCTCGAGGCACCCGCCCGGCCGCAGTAATTAAAAGAACGGAGGTCGCGCTGGAGGGCTGAGGAAAATCAAAAATTATTGTCCACACATTTTCTTGAAAGAAATATTTTCCCCATAATAAGGACTCTTCATTATGTGCGCTTATTTTCGGTCGAGAGAACATTTTCGCTGCGGTTTAATATAGCAATGATGTACTTTATTAAGGTACTATGTCTCATTGTTGTAGTGTTGTAGTTTTAACGTCGGTATTAAGTTTTGTTGTGTTTAGTTTTGTTGTCACGTGAAATCTGTATTCGTTTTACTTTTGATTGTTAAAATCGTTTCTACAAAAAGTATTTTTTTGAGTTCGTTTTAATGTAATGAGACAAACTAGTAAGTTGTATTTTATGCTAACTTTCTATTCTAGAATTAGAATTATAAAATCAAATTTGATAAACACTCACGGCAATCATTTTATCAAATGACTAATTGTATAACTATTTCATAATTTATTTAAAATTTAAAAAAAAACTAATATAACCCCTCTGTTAGTAATATTCCACTAAAAGATATTCCAGTAAATGATTAAGTCATCACACAAATCATGAATCTTTAAAGAAATTAAAATCATCAACGAGCGTCACGGGAATAATCGAAAAAATCAAGGAAATCATCCAATAAATTTCAATTTCCCAGCAACATCATTGAAAATGATAACGTAGAGCGTCATCCCCACTCCACAATGCAGCAATACTCGCCGTAATCGCACCGCAAACATTAATCGCAAAGCATTTTGTTAATGAGGTAAAAAACAACCTTGCGTTGAGTGGCGCGTCATTACGCGGCGACCGGAGCGGGCGCGGGCGCGGGAGCGGGAGCGGGCGCGGCCAGCTTAATGACACCTCGTGAAAAGCCGAGATGAGTTATTTTTGAGAGGAAAAGGCGAACGTCGAGTGGCGCGGTTGTTTTACGTAGTGGTGGCGTTTTGTTCGAACTAACGAGGTCAATAGTTGAGCGGCGTTCACGGCTCGCGGAGCGTCGGTAACAAGTTCGTGCGTTTGTTATTCTAAGACCGCCCTCATACTGCGTTGTTTTTAGCAACATACCAACGATGACTTATTGGACTAATTATGAAAAACAAAGTTTTTTTTTTTATAATAATCGTAGAGTATAGAATACATAGATGTCGTAGTATAAGTAAAAAAATTTAAAATCAAAAAGAAAAGTCCGCCATAAGTAAATATTTTTCTATAAATTCTGCATTGGTGTTATTGTAATAGCATAGAAGATCGTAAATAAAGTACACAACACGTAACAAGTAGAATAACATTAAAACACTTCATTCATAAAATTGTCATTCAATTTAGAATTGGATAAAAACAATTAACATAATAATTATTATTTCTGTAATATATAATTAAGTTTATGAAACACCTTACACACATGCACTAGATACGTACACACATAAATGTACAAGCAACTGTACAAAGACGGTATTAAAATACACGTCTAGGGAAAGCGTCACTACTTTCACGTTCCGTTTTTATTTTCACCGACATACGTCTCGTATTTACAAAATACTATACTTATAATATTCTCGTATATGATGCTTAAATATATATATACTTTTTTAGGTAGTTTAGTTATGATAGTGGATTAAGTGAATGAAAATTTCAAACTTATTCACTTAATCCACTATCATATCGTATAGTGGAATAGTATGTAGTGAGCCAGTGTAATAATAACAAGACAAAATTGTTATACCTCTTGTGAAAATTCCAACATGCTATTAGTTGTAAAGGCAGCCCTATGTATCTTAGAACATTGGTCTGTTATTGCCACTGATTGGTAGATCCCTGTTTAAAATCCGCCTTTGTACATGTATAATTTAGAATAGGGTTAACTATTAATGGGCAGACCACCCGCCCGATGGTCAGACGATTTTAGAAAAATGGCAGGTGATCAATGGATGCGATTAGCACAGGGAGAATTGGCGCGCCTGTGAGGAGGCCTATGTCCATGGATGGATTAATGTGGGCAGAATATGATAATAAGTATTTATTGTCTATAATCACTCTATGGCCATGGACGAAATCGATCTCTTAGGAGGATATTATAATTCACTATTTGAAACGTTACTTTGTTTTGATAACAAAACATCTTCCAAGCTCATGAAAATAATAATAATATATATTTTTTAAAACTATTCTTCAGATAACTAACTAACACAGTTCACCGATTTTTACATCAATCCTTCTACTGACAAGTTGTTGACTTCAAGCAGTTTTACTAGATTTAAAGTCTAAATTAATATCAAAATGAGAAAGATATATATAATACTACCAAGACTTCGACTAGTAGATTCTACCGCAATTAACCAGCAAGAAACACTCATCAGTTACTCTACTGTAGTATAAATGCGTCGCTTATTTATAACGCTATCATGACTTATCTTTTTTTTTGTTTTCGCTGGAAAAACGCTTTACGCGTTTCTCGTCACACCGTCTTGTCGGGGGACGCCAAGAGATCGCTTGCGCATACTGCCATCACGTCCCGATGGTAGGCCCGCCTCTACAGGCCTCCAAATTCTAAGGGGTTCTCGGGGTGCAGAGACCCTAGACCCGGCGACACTTACGGCGAGAGGAGAAGGTTTGCATAGCGCCGACGTCTTCTCCCCGATCTTCTTCAGTGAAGCGGGTCAGCGTAAGCACTGTTCTCACGCTCCCGCTCCGCGGCCCCTACTGCGACATGACGTTTTCGCAGAAAGAGACCATCTCCTTCCAGCACCTCTCGCTACCGATCATAGCGTTTATCACGCTCGGCAGCGAGAGGTTTCCGCTTACAATGGCCGCCAGGGAATGGCGCTGAGGCCTCCATGCAGCACACTCAATCAGGTTGTGACGCACTCGTGGCAGGAGGGAGCGACTTACCGCCTCGCTATCCGGTGCAGATACCTACCAAAGCAACCTTGTGCGGTAAGTACCTGCGTCAGCCTGAATGTGAGTGTGCCGTGAATCCGTTCCACTCAGCGACTCAAGTGGGGACGGACCTCCTCCACTGTCGTCAGGCCTGCCGAGGGGTCCCCAGGATATCCTCCCACCTGCACATCAAGGCTCGCTGGGCTAGAGCCCTGACTCGCTCTTCCTCTACCAATCCTGGACGGTCGCCGCTCAACCTCGCTTCCACCCGGTACACTTCTGCAAGCACCTCTGTCTGGAGTTCCCAAGGCGGATCGCTCGCAAGAGGTTTCGCTGCCGTCCATGACACTGTTCGGTAACCACGTATCGCTCTAACCGTTATGACACTCAGAGCTCTCCGATTCATGACTTAACTAGTCAACCGATCATCATGAAATTTTTCATACACTTTATCAAGTATACAGAAAAACATATACCAAACCCCTCACACTCAAGCGAAACTAGTGTTATATATTCCTTAAGGGAATCTTGAGGATCAAAATTACAAATAGCCACACGTTACCACAAAGTTGTGTACCACGAGGCTCATTAGTAGTAGTGCTATGAAAACAAAAAAAAAATATATTTATTAATCGAGCAGTACCAATCTAGTAGCTTCATCATATTTCAATAAATTAAGAAATTAATAATATTCAGAGCGAGTCAGCGTGAGCAGACACGTGGTGGTAGGGCTTTATGCAAGCCCGTATGTGTAGGTACCACACACTCAATACTGAATACTGTTGTTCTTTTTTTTTTTTTTTTATAGTAAAGGAAGGCGGACGAGCATATGGGCCACCTGATGGTAAGTGGTCACCAACGCTCTTAGACATTGGCATTGTAAGAAATGTCAACCATCGCTTACATATCCAATGCGCCACCAACCTTGGGAACTAAGATTTTATGTCCCTTGTGCCTGTAATTACACTGGCTCACTCACCCTTCAAACCGGAACACAACAATATCAAGTATTGCTGTTATGCGGTAGAATATCTGATGAGTGGGTGGTACCTACCCAGACGAGCTTGCACAAAGCCCTACCACCAGTAAAAAGTGTTGTGTTCAAGCTTAAACGCTAAGTACAGACACAGTGAAACTACGGGCACAAGGGACATTACATCTTAGTTCTAACGGTCGATGCCCATTTGCCATTCCGCTTTACCATAAATAAAAAACGAATTAAAAATATTTTAACTGACGTAATTTCATAGTCGGTACTGGTGACATACCGACTCATTTACATATATCGTAAAATTTTCCTTTGAATGCGCCCCCGATATGAAGCTCGCACCGCGTCACTCATCCTCAAGGTTATGCAACCAGAAACCCGCTTAATCTCGTAGCCACATCTCGATTTTCGTCAAAAAAATTAAATAGTATAAAAATGATCATAAGCACCGATAATGCTACCGCTTACGCACTCTTTGTTCGTCCATGATAATAAAACTCAAACAATGACCGAACAAGGCGGCCTCAAACACGCTCTTAAAAAAAATATGTACTGGATGTTTTCTTATTAAGTTCCCAAGCTCGTCAAGCCTCTTCGAATTTTATTAGTAAATTGATATGTGTGATTCGTATTACAATAAGAGATAAATTGAAAATATTAATTTAAAAATAGACTTTATTATTTTTTTTTGTTATTGGTTATATTTTTAAACAATTCAAATATAGAATATACATTTTATTTTCATATTTCGAACAATCATAAAATATATTAATGTTTATTTATGTTACTGAAATTGAAATTGTAAATGCAATTAAATTATTTAAAAAATATCGTTTCTTTTTTTAAATAATTTCAATCAACAAATACAGTAAACATTCATAAATCCGTTCAATATACACGTGTTTTTATAACGTTGTTGTTTTTATTGTCATGAGTGTAAAATCACATGGAACTTCCCAACCTAATGAATGTACACTCCACGACAAAATACTTAATTTTATTAAAACAATATCTTAATCTTTTAAGCCTTTAAATGTAAAATTTATCATATTTACTTTCCCCATATATATAAATATTATCACCATAGCTATAAGTTATAATTTCAATAATTTACAAATTAAAAATTAAATAACATCTTGAATTAGTGTTACAAACGCAAATATATTAAGAAGTTGCCGTACACATCTGAATTTAACGAACCTGCGACTAAATTTAAATATCCGCGACCAAGTTTAATTTTTATGCTAATCATATTGGACAACAAACACCGTCAATTACAAATGGTCATACATATTAATTTTTGCTAGCTCCCTTTAAAAAAAATATATCAAAAAGTTTTCGGTTCCCGACTGTACCGGCGCGCACCTGGGTCGCCGGGGGCTCTTATTCAAATGCAAATCAAACGTTCCATTTTTAAAATCTACCATCTCGACTCGCCTTGCTTCCGGAACGACTTATGTCCAATGGTTGCCAACAGGCATGGACGCTGTCGATCAAAATCGAATCTTATTTAAATAATGGTACAGTTAAAATTCAATCGTTATTTATTTTACTTATGCCAATTTAATAACAGATAGGCATGTCGTTTGAGACCTTTTATGGAAATTTTCGAGTACCCAGGTGTGCTCCCGATCCGGTTAAGGGAAGCGTCCTTGTTAGGGAATCTCGTATAAATGGTTTAATGGTTTGTTTTAATTTCATTTTTACATTCAACGACTCCGAGTTGTAAATTATTGGTAATAAAATGCTTTACACGACTTATATTTAATAAGTTTTGAATAGATTATCAATTCGTCAGATGAATATATTATCATTTTTTAAATTATTTTTTATCTGTTAATAAATAAGACAAGTCATGTTTAAACATGTTATGAGGTTTAGGCCTTCGCTTTAAAAACACAAATGTTTCATATTCGCGCATAAACAAATACGAAAGTTATAACAAATTAATATTAACTAAGTTAAATTTTTAAAGAAGTCAATTAAACCTTACGCTGTCTGATTTTATTTTCATTATAGATACAGTAAAGAGTAACTTTAATTAAAAATACATAAAATATAATAAAAACTAAATAAGTACGAGTAAAATTAGTATAATATTTAATTTATGGCAGTTAGCAATTATAATTTGACTAAATATTATAAATACATACAATTAATCGCTTAGGAAACTATTTTAATAGTTTTCTATTAATCCACATCACACCTCGCATTAGGAGTCATTACCGCGCTAGATCCTATTGTTGTTTTGTTTTGTTGTTGTGGGGTCAACGACCGACGTAATTACACGTGCAAACTTACCACCCATTGTTCTTGCTTTCATATCATTATGTCACTATTTGTTTTTATACACGGACTTAAATTAAATCACCGAGACGATCATAGTTATCGCTTTTAATTTTTAAATAAAACTAATATTCTTTTAAAAAAATATTTCGTAAATTAAGACGTAAGTTAAAAAATGTCAAAGGAAATCCCTTCACCATTGATAGATTGAGTTGAAATATCCAAACCCAAAAAAAAATATTAAGTTCATAAACGATTACCGGACCTCACACGAAAAAGCCAGACTGCGTGGCTCCACGTATCCAACGACCCTAAAACATTGGCTCGTATTGAAACCAATCCGCCTAACATTTATTTCTATTGTTATAGTCAGAACAAACAATACGACGGCCAATCCTGCATAAACATTCGTTGTTTTTTTTCTCACCTAACCTAACCGCCTTAAAATTAGTTCAGGTCGTAAATAATAACGAATAAGAAAAAATGCCTCGCCACTTCTATAATTGTGTAAAGGTGCGGACGTGTTAACTTAATTTATTTGCTAATTAATTTATAGCTTAAGTTAAAACAATTTTATTTTTTAATTTAAAAATCAGTTGTATCATAATTTATGACTTACATTTATAATGTCATATCATTTGTAAGTAAATAATAAATTAAGTTTCTTCATTAATAACGCAAACTGTCGAGTGACCGACACATATGTACCGCATGTAAAATTCACTTGGTATGTAATTTTAGAGAAAACTGCTTATAACTGCTTATACTTATATTATAAATGCGAAAATTTGTTTGTTTATTCATTTGGTACGCTTTCTCGTCTTAATTACTTGCCGATCATTATAAAATTATACAGACATGTTGTCACAGGGCAACAGAAAAGGATATAAGGTACCTAACCCCGCCCCCTACTCACAGACGTTTAATATAAATAAATTTTAATATCGATAATGTGATGAAATATGTGAATTGTAAACTGTTTTGTCACCTCGTTACCACTAGCTTATTTCATAATTATAGTAAAAACTTTAGTCGCGTTTATAATACAGACAACTTAGAACTTTATAGAAAAGCTTGAGATTTTGTGAAGAAGATTTATTATAAAATTATATTCAGCTTTTTATATTTGAAAATCAAATTAATCTTAAACTACTCATCCAACGTCACGCGAATCATAAAAATCGAAAAAGTCGTCGATAAAAAATAAAATAAAAAAATACCATCCGTCTTTGCGAGATCCCGGCCACACAAAGGCCTCCGTAGTTCGCCAACAATAATAATAGTTAATAGTTTCTCGAGTCCTATACAAAAATGATTTAGTGCGCTCAAATGTCGAGCAGTAAATCAAGGACTATCTCAAACCGAATCGTCCAATATTCCACCTATACGGGACATATACATTCTCATTACTCCGAGTTATTCCGTCTGTGATTTAAAATAAATAAATTTTATTACGCCATCTGTCATATTGGAAATTAAACTTGTAATAGCGTCGGGCCAGAAGTCAACTCATGCGCAAGTCATTCTCCTTTTGACATTTACTGTCAATGGAACTTAAGTTACTCTTAATGTGATGGAAATTGTACTTTCCTCATTACGGAGTCGACGTCCGATTTATTACTTTCCAAATATTTATCACGTGTGTCGGTTCTCGTGTATACCACATTAAACTTAGACGTAAATGCATTCTTAAATTTTGAGCTAAAGATATTATTAAACCAATATAAAAATGAAGAGAAATTTTCGCTTGGCAACAACAGTAACGGTTACTTAAAGCTATTTACTATAAGGTCCTTGTAGTTAAAAGCTACATAATTTCCTAACACACCTTATAAGTTCACCTCAGCTAGCTGTCAGCTAATGCAGCGTGAAGATGTGCGCACACGCACCGACCTTGTTAACTCATTCCAAATTACACCCCCTTTTATGTTATATCCTTGAACTCACACCGACATTTACTACGTTTCTTGTATTAATATTTACACGACTTTCGATAACTTCTAATTGTTATTACCAACTATTTTACTAAAGTAAAAGTAAAAACCAGCCTCTAAATGCCTCATTGCCTAAGGCCTCCTCTGCTTTTGAGGACAAAATTTGGAGATCAATCCACGAGGCGACTCTGATGTAGCAAATTTTTCAACCGTCACTTACATTTGCGTGCTGCACTAGGCCATTTCTACTAAATTAATATGGTATTGATATTATTTATGAATCTTGAAAAATCAAATAAAAATATTCAAATATAATTGGGACTAATATTAATGTAATTACATATATATTATAACAATTATAACTATGTTTTCCACCATAGTCTTCCCGAAAGAAGTTGAGCATATGTCAATAAATATCGTAAGTGATACGAAAACATTTTATATAATGAAATTTAAAACACTGATTATTACGGCTCTCTCTGTTAAACACATTAAAAAAGAGTTAAAATAACTCAAAGAAGAGAAATCAAAGGATCGTCTGTGGTCGAAACTCTACCGTACTTTTAGCAGCTTATTTAATTCGGCCATCTTTATTTATTCTGCATATCCATGACCTCTTATATTTTTATATCCTTAAAAAGAAAACAAAATATTTGTCAACTTTCGATATTCATGTATTACATAAGCATAGATAATTATAATTTAATTCTCTAACCTAAACTTATTCCCAATAAACATGATGAACGAAATTCAATCGCAAGATTAGATCGTACTCGAAATGACCACTTGGTTCAATTACATATCACAAATTATAAATAAAAAAAAGCCGTCACCACTCAAAACTCCATCCAAGCGAATTAAATTCATATACGTAAAGTAATAACAGTGGGCATCAAAAGGCCTCGAATGTCCGTGCGGAGCTTTCCTTTTAATTAGACCCTAAGTACTCGTTAAAAAACAAGATCTTCCCAAACAGACAAAACGGGTACTAACAAACGCCGGCTATATAAAAAAACGCTGGATAAATAAGTGGAAAAATACAGGTAAGTCCAAGAGGGGTTTTTGTACGGCCCGGCCGGCCACTTAGGTCATCCTGCGAAATAAAGGCACAAGTTTTTTTTATATCGCTTTTAAATGCGAAGCCCGTACGTCCAGTCAGACCCGCCTCATCCCCTTCTACGATAATGTGAAAGGAAACAAACGAAAGAAAATGTTTCCGAGCGCCCCGTTCACTTTTATAGAACGTTTGTACGTAGTTTCGATTGCAAATAGTTCGTGTAATTCAGTTAGCTGCCTCTGCGAAACGAATGAAAATTGAGCATCGGAAAATGTCTATTGGTCTACACTTTACCTAGTGAAAAGCCGAGTATTTACAAAATCAGCGAGACGCGTAACGACATGCGGTACTATTACGTAGAAAGCCTTTGTAGTTCACGCGACCTATTATTCTAATGATTATAACGTCATTCGTAAGGAAAATTGTAAATAATGGGCTTAAAAAAAAAACAATTTAAAAGTTAGTAAAATTGTCAAAAAAATCGATTCTCGTTTTAATTATTTTATTATTCTCATTTGAGTGATGGCATGCTCACATTACTCCAAATTTATATAAATCTTGGCTTGTTTACGACTAGCTACCCGCCTTTGATATAGTGATTCCCGTGTGTGAAGCTATACGTTTTCAATTCGGCCAGCGAGGGAGGGTTAGTGCGCTCGACGGCCAGGGGGCGCGGAGTGTTTGAAGCGGTGATTAGTAATGCGGTGGGGGCTTATGGCGAAATAATCTTAGTGGAGACGTTAATGAGAAAACATTTTACTGGTCGCCGAGGCACTTGACTATTAATTAATTTCCTTTGACTTTTATTAAAAAGATTCAATTATAGAATGTTGTAAAGCTATCGAGAGCTCAAGATACTCATTTAAATAGCCAGCTATTAATTTTGTCTTTATACATCACCGTTTTACTTTTAAAAAGCTAACACACCAACAAAATGGTAAAATATTCTATGATATATTAAAATCACATAACTGACAAAGATTTATTTCATATAACACACATTAGGGATATTAAGGTGTTAGGTATTCTTTACTTGACAGATTAAACATTTAAAATCGACATTCACATTTAAAACTCGAATTTGAAAATCCACATTTAATAATCCAATTCGAAAAAGTTTAACGGTTGTTCCACTATGCTGCTCCAATACGGATTGGTCCATACACATGTGGCAGATTTTCATCTGACACATGCAAGTTTCCGCACTATATTGTCCTTCGCCACCGAACACAATTAATGCACAGAAAACTCAATGGTGCTTGTCCGAGTTTAATAAAGAAATAAAAAAAACCACGGCTCGCCTCGAATCGTTTGTTATATGTAAATAATATGTTTCTATTGATCAAATAATTAATTATTTTATAGAAGGTTTTCTAAAATCGTTCAGTAATAAGTTCTATCGAATAAGAAAGTGAGTTAGGTAATTAGGTTAAAGAGCGGGCAGTCGGTACTCGCGCGAACGGCAAATTCCTATTGTCGCGTTATCGGCCGCCCCCAGCCCGGCTGCTAACTTTAATTCCCTTTTGCTTGGCGAATTTTTAATTTGGTCCGGCTTTGCTAGTTGTTGCGTAGAAAATTGCAATATAAATCTTTAAAAGTAAATATTTTCATTGGAAAATAATAAGGAAAGATCTTGATTTAGTAAATACAGCAGACATTGGTTGGTTAATTATAAATAAATAAAAGAAATAGCTTATGATTAAAAATCTTTGTCTTAGTCTTAATTCAATGTAGAATATATTACACTTACTTATCGTCTGTAATAAAATCTACTATCAGGTCGGGAAAGCGGGTTACTGTAGGTTAGGCCAATGTATTCTTACGTCACATTTTTATGGTCACGATCTGGTTCTTAAATTCATATTTGGAATATAAAAATCAATAATATAGGTAATATAATATTACACTTTGTATTTCATGCTAAATAAAATACAC
Source organism: Nymphalis io (assembly GCF_905147045.1). Lineage (NCBI taxonomy): Eukaryota > Metazoa > Arthropoda > Insecta > Lepidoptera > Nymphalidae > Nymphalis > Nymphalis io. The sequence goes on along the minus strand of NC_065890.1, from coordinate 4,331,227 downwards.
GTAACATTATCTTTTCATTTCCGAATGATAGTTGGTGTTAAATAAAAAAGTAAGTACATAAAATTGAAACCAGGTTCTCGAGGTCTGCGCCTTATAAACTAATCACTAAACCAAAGAAGCAATTCAAATGTTTTGTCTTTATTTAGAAAAACGAGATAGTTTCCTACGTAAGTACTGAATAGCATAAATATTTCTATATCAATAATAAAATTGCAAATGACAATATCCACTAATAATAATTGAATACGCAGGCTTATTCATATAATTTCAATAATAAACTTCATAGTAGCCTCAAGATCCAACAGAGCATCTAAAAGCCATAACGTTGGGCACGTGCGGGCACACTCCATCGAGTCGCAATACGCACCCAATCAGGATTATACAAATCCCTCGCGACGGGGAAATAATTACGGTCGGAGCTAATCAAGTGATGAGTATTCAGGAAAAATCTACTAAAGTATTGGAACATTGTTGCTGCCCTATATTGTCATTTGTACAAACGTTCGGTTAGAGATAGAACATTATTTGTTTATAATATTATTATCATGAGAACTAGATATTTATTATTTCAAAAGGGCGTGTATTTGTATAAATCACTTATCAATGTAAACCTTTTTTTAAGGATTCATTCGTGGAAGGAAATGCTGATTCTTTTTTTTTATACGTTCATTGACTTACATCTGCGGTTTAAGTCATTATTTGAGTTAGTATTATTTTAATCTTTAATATCATCGATTCCTAATAAAGAATTAAAAAAAAAATTTCACATCAATTTGTAGAAATCATATTGATAAGCAAAAGCTAATATTCATCCGCACGTGATAAAACGTCCACATCACTGAGCCATGACCACGTCGATGCATCGACGCACACCCTTATAGCTTTCGTCTTCTAATATGTAAATTACATAAGCATATATAGAAATAGTTTTACTTAAACTAGATATTTTCAAGATTTTAAGGTAAAATCTATAGTCTGAACCGATGGTAGTTTTAAATGTAATTTAATCTTGTAATCGATTCATAAGTGCTCGCAAGAGCCTACTTAATTAAAGTTTATTTTGTTTTTGATGTGGTTTTTAATATAGATTTTTTTTTATTAGAAAACATATGTTGCCTTACATTTTGTTTTTGTATAATTATAGATAGTTATAATAGAAAAAAGTCGAGATGGCCCAGCGGTAAAAAAAGTCGAGATGGCCCAGCGGTAAGAACGCGTGAATCTTAACCGATGATCGTGGGTTCAAACCGGGCAAGCACCACTGAATTTTCATGTGCTTAATTTGTGATTATAATTCATCTCGTGCTTTACGGTGAAGGGAAACATCGTGAGGAAACCTGCATGTGTCTAATTTCACTGAAATTCTGCCACATGTGTATTCCACCAACCCGCATTGGAGCAGCGTGGTGGAATAAGCTCCAAACCTTCTCCTCAAAATGAGGAGAGGAGGCCTTTAGCCCAGCAGTGGGACATTCACAGGCTGTTTCGGTCGGTTATAATAGAGCCCAAACATGTATAAAGTGTAATAACACAATAAACATAAATATAATTATGACTATCAAATAGATGTTCTGACAAACCAAGTCTTACAATATATTATTATGATGTTGAATTATGTTCACAATTTTATTTTTCGTATTATAAAGCAAGGTGATATAAAACCTTGGACTTTTAAAAAAAAACCTATTTTAATAAATTCCTATATTCACTATAATCATCTATCAGGCTACATATTCATAATAATCATCTAGGCTATAACAAGATTTGTCGAAATGAAAATTACGTAAACAAATACGATTGAAAGGATTTGAATCAAAGGCCTTCGATAAAAATCCGCTAATCTATCTGCTTAGTCACATCAACTCAGTCTTAAGCTTAAAAGTTAATATTTATTTAAAACGCCATTTATGCTAAATAAAATAAATCTCATATAAAAATCACTCAAAATTCGAGTTAAATATAAGAGTATGTGGCATAAAGTTTTCCTTTTCAAGTTTTCAAAGCGCTTACTAAGCGAGTTCTTCAAAGACGTGTTTAGGTTCACTTAGCGAATGAATGTCCGTCTAGTTCTGTCCTTGCTATTGAGAACGACCCTGTATTTTTAACGTCAGGTAATCCATTCAAATTGGGACAAGACTCGAGTTGGACGTTCGGTATTCTATCGGCTACGAATTAAGTATTGAGGGGATTGGCTTTTTGACTTTTTATACTTTGTAGTGAATAATGACGCTTAAATAGCTTGTATTTGAAACGTATTACTGTTCTCTATGTTATACATCTCAATATAACCACAATTATATAAATAGGAATATGCAAATATAAACATGCATTGTTATGATCAATCATTGGAAAATAAAAAAGATTAAGTTTAATTACAAAATTTATTGGTTCATTTACCATTTAAAAATATTTTAACATTCATTACAATAAACTAACGAAAAACATCATTTTAATTACATTTATTTAATCCGCCAATAAGAATAACACATTGCTAGGGACGGCGGAAAAGCAGCTGCCACACAAACATCATATATTTTTCTCATTCACAAAACATGAAATAAACGGAACCGTGGCAACCCTAACTTTCGAGCTCCGTCAACCAATTACTCTGAAAGACTCGTATAACATCGAGAAGGTATTTCAATTTAGCTTATTGGCTCATGTGCGCCGGGATTTTGACAATTTCTTCCCTGTCCGCTTCCTCGTCCTTTCCATTCCATCTATCAGCCGTTTCTGAGAAAATATTAAGGATACCTCATAAGATTTGGCTACACATCAAATATCATTAAATGACTCCAAGATTATAATGGATTTCGTAATACTAGAAAATTTTCATCTTAATCTCATTGTATTGAGTAATAATATCTCTGTTCGTATAATTAGAAGCCAGCTGCGTATTGTTGTTCTTAACTATATAGTGCTGTTTTAATACACGAAACTATTTTTTGTTTTTGTGAACCTGGTATTATGTACTATTGGATATAAACAAAAAAAACAGTATTTATATAAGTATATCCAGTTTAGCCTGATGGGAACATTTTTTTAAACATTCACTTAATTTGAAGTGCTACCATTGGTAATACCATTTGGTAAAAAAATAGGAACAGCCTTTGTTTTACTGTTTCATTTAATTTTATTTTAATTTCCCCTCCGACTAAGCGGCTTATGCCGTGAGTGAGAACAATACCCCACACATGTAAATCGAACTTATGACCTTTCCATCGATGAGCAGGATGCATTCCATTATGCTTTAAGGTTAAACTCTCTAACTAAAAAGGTCACTACTATGTTTTTCGAGAATAAAAGTATAAAGACTCGTGGTGTTTGATTTAAAAACATTAATGTACGTACGTTTTTTGTTCCATTATAAATAACCTTTACTTAAGAATTATTGACCTTTACTCTAATTTTATATTGAGTTTGTTTGGCTTCATCCGATGCGTCGCGGTTAGGGTGCATGCACACGACACTATCGCCTTCTGCTTCATTAGACGGAGGCCGCACTGCTATTCGATAGATTAAACATTTTTTTATGCCACTAGTTCGTTGAATAGATGTTTTATTTACGAAGTTGGCAATATTATAGTTACCAAGTATGTATTTATAGTATGTTTTTGTTGTTGTTTTGTTTGGCCGCCGTTATTGTCAAGGCTGCAAATTATAAAGAGATTATAGTTATTAAGCTTTACTGTCAAGAAATTGTCCCAGTATCTTTTCTCGTGTGTACCCAGTGGCACAGGTAGTTCTCAAACCTGAAATTTTGTGCCTGATCTCTCTTCAATTCTTATCCTATCGGCCTGTGAGGGACGAGGAGAAGATATAAGATTTTTAAATATATATTTAATTATATTTACATTTTATAACACATTTTATAAGCCGAGATAGCCTGGTGGTTGGAACGTGTGAACCTTAACCGATGATCGCGGGTTCAAACTCAGGCAAGCAACACTGAATTTTCATGGGCTTAATTTGTGTTTATTATTTATTTCCTGCTCGGCGGTAAAGGAAAACAATCGTGAGCAGGTGCATGTGTGTTAATTCACTAAAATTTTGCTACATGTGTATCCGTGTGTATCCACCAACCCATAATGGAGCAGCATGGTGGATTTTTTTTTCATAAGATATACGACGCGTAAACCTATTACTACAGTCATATCTTATGGTTTTTAGAAAATACTAAGATTAAATTGTGCATATACAGTGACCGTTATTGTTAATTTTAATTTAGTTGGACGCGATGAATGCGGAATGGTTTTACTTGTGTCACGTGAGTTGCACTTTCAATTTTATTAATTTTAAAATGGTATGTTATACAATTTTTTATTGGTTCATAAAACTAGTTAAAATCTTATAGTATACAATAATAAACTTATATGTACATGAAACTAGATCGCCACCTTTTTGATCTAAGCTTAGCATGCTTTTGTGCGAATATCATGTGATGTACACTAAATTAAAAAAAGACAGCATATTCAGAATTTTTCCATTTTCAATTCAAAAGAACCTACTAGAATAAAGTATATTTTGTACTGATTTGATTAAATTTGATATGTTATCATAAATTTATAACATACAACACAGCTTGGATGTAAGCTTTAAATTCTTTTCAAAGTCTATATTATTGAAGTCATTGTTTTTGTATTAATTCTGATATACAAATTTTATTTTATATAATATTAATATAATCTTAACTTAGTTCAAGTGACGCACCGAAAATTAGGACGGATGCAGAGGGCGCTATCGCCTTCTACTTCATTAGGCGGTGCCCACACTGCTATCGCCGCGGGCCAATCATTTTTCATGCCACGTGTACGGCCTCTATGTTTACTAAGTACAATTATATTTTTGGATTTAATACCAAAATCAAAGACACTAAAACCTTTTCTGCTGCAAAATTTTGACCACACACTGACAAGTTATTTTTACGAACAAGTACCATGTAAATAATTAAGTATCTACAGCAAGAAAACTTTTTTCGGTCAAAAATATTTTTTGCGATTATATTATTTATAAAATTTGATTATTAGTATATTAAAATTAAATTTAAGTTCGTTTTAGGTTTTGGAGCTTATTCCACCACGCTGCTCCAATGCGGGTTGGTGGATTACAAATGTGGCAGAATTTCAGTGAAATTAGACATATGCAGGTTTCCTCACGATGTTTTCCTTCACCGCCAAACACGAGATGAATTATAATCACAGAATCACATGAAAATTTAGTGGTGCTTGCCCGGGTTTGAACCCATGATCATCGGTTAATATTCACGCGTTCTCACCACTGGGCTATCTCGACTCGCACATATAATGACTGCATTCTATAAAATATTCAATGTCATAAGCTAACTTTCCTTTGTCTATCACTGTTTCACTGTTTTAACCATAATGCTGTAATACTTGCATCGTCCATATTGTTCTTACTATAACATATCGCCAAACAGCAATATTACAGCAAGTATTGTTCTGTTCTGGTTTGAAGCGTAAATGAGCCTACAAGCACAAGGGACATAAAACATCTTCGTTCCCAAGGTTGGTGGAGCATTGGAGTTGTAAGGAATGATTAATATTTTTAACATTGTCAATGGGAGGTGGTAACCTTTTACTATCAGGTGGTCCATTTGTCCGTCAGCGTACCTATTTTATAACTAAAAATAGCTTACAGCAATGAAATATAAAAATAAAAAAAACTGTAAGTCCGTTATGAAGATTTCCTTTAATTTGACTATTATTGTTAGGTCTGCAAACATTTAAATGAAAAGTATAAATATTATTCGCCTTACCTTAAATCCAACATTATTAAAACGATTCCTTACAAAAAGCTATTGTTTGTTCGCTAATATTCGAATTTTATTATATTACCTGCACAGACGGTCTAGCAATTTAATTTACGCGCCCCCCGCGGATCGAGGACAATATTCAAATAAGACTTCATCTATTACCCTACCCCATGGTATATGCATTATCAGTCGCTTCGATCGCAGACCCTACGGCCCCTTGGCCTACGCATTTGTGTTCTAAGATTTTTAGGGACCGTAATCAAATAACAGTGAACATAGATTGATAAATTAATATTTCTTGTCTTAAATTGTATTGTTTTAAGTTAATTTATGCCAACACTTCCCCTTTTCCATGTTTTAATCCCGATATATTACAAAAAAAATATTTTTTAATTTACTTTTTGTGACAAGGGCGGTTAATAGACGCTACTCTTTACTTTGAATATCACTTTTAAGCTTGTATTTAAAGTGTATTTTTACTAAGGCAATAAAAATATTTTAATTAAGGTACAATCAAAAACGTATATATTTTAAGAACAATACAATATTTTCAATAAGAAATTCATTGCAAGCGCAAAAATAATCAAATATATTTTTCGAAATTGGTGTTGTCATATCGTGCAATGATTGAAATCTTACCCCAATCTGAGGCAAGGAGGGCGGAGCTGTGTTTTTTCAACAACCCTTGAGGTGCCCCGTCGTGCTGCTCAGACACATGACCGTGTCAATCAGCAGTATGAATGAATATATTCCATCTATTTTGTCCCTGACTGCTGTGATTTCACAGCGAGCTGAGTAAAATACCTGCCTTCCATTCAGCTTTTATATTCATAAAGCAATAAGAGCTAATAATATAACTATCCAACTATTCTAGCTCCAATATCGAAAGGCTATACAGGATCCACTGCAAGATATTTTTAATATAATTAAATTTTACAATATAATCAGTATTCAGCTAATGATCTTTCTATAATTCCATAATTACGAGTACACCGCATTTACAGCGCATTTTTTTCATGCGTTGTTGAGCAAATTATTTCAATTAATATATTTTTAAATTAATACATTATTTACTTTTATAAGTTAAAGAGGTAGACGACGACATGATGTCGCTTGACGTTTTTAAAGATCTTATGTAAAAAGTTTTCTTGTATTTATTATAGTTTTGGTAGCGTTCACTTGTCGAAAGCCGAGCTTTGTCCGGACAACAATTTTTTCGCCGATTACTTTCACAAAATAAGTTTTATCTCAAATATTTATGAAATATAAAGCCTGCTATATACGTAAATATATATGTATATGTCCGTTATTCGTACGGAAGCTATAACCTAGGATCGTATGAAAGTTCTCCATTTGTCTAATGAGTAGTTTTTGCGAAAATCCGAATTTATATATATATATAACTAGGTTAAAATAATTATGAATATTATGTATATTTTAATTTCCAATTCAAAATGAATTAATATATATATTAATTCATATATATATATATATATATATATATATATATATATATATATATATATATATATATATATATATATATATATATATATATATATATATATATTTTAATTATTAAAGCCGAGATTAAAGCCGAGATGGCCTAGTGGTAAGAACGCGTGAATCTTAACCGATGATCGTGGGTTCAAACCCGGGCAAGCACCACTGAATTTTCATGTGCTTAATTTGTGTTTATAATTCATCTCGTGCTTAACGGTGAAGGAAAACATCGTGAGGAAACCTGCATGTGTCTAATTTCATTGAAATTCTGCCACATGTGTATTCTACCAACCCGCATTGGAGCAGCGTGGTGGAATAAGCTCCAAACCTTCTCCTCAAAAGGGAGAGGAGGCCTTAGCCCAGCAGTGGGACATTAACAGGCTGTTACTGTACTGTACATTAATATATATATATTAATGTAACACCAGTTCGGAAATAAATACCCCAGACCTAAGAAAGACCGGAAATAAAACTCAACGGGTTTTTTTTTATGCTCAACGATAATTTTGGCTTACAAAAAAATTTAAAAAACTATTTTCTAAATTGAATCCGCCCTGGAGCAGATCGTTTTATTCCCAAGGTGTGTTTATATTTTAAAAGTATTTAGTGTTGTACCTATCCCTTGGAGTTCATTTACGATTATTTTTAATTTTACAATTTATATTTTATTCTGTAATTGTGTTGTATTGTCCCAAGTTTATATTAGTTTCATTTATATATATAATTTCTGTCGAAATCACTTAATGCAATTACATAACATATATATATATAATAAGCGAATGTTATATAATTTAACATTAATTGTGCAATAATAAATATTCTATAAATAATTCTTAATGTGCATAATTACGTTAAACGTTGTTACAATTTCGTACAAAAATAACTTTTCTGAACGGCAAGGATTGTATTAAACTCTACTGCATAAACCCCGAGTTGAACTTCATAGGGCTTAATTCGGAAATAACTATAATACATAAGGAATGACATATATCTATATTAATTAACAAACCACACTTTTTCATCGTTGACGTTGACGATTTTACTCGCTAATCTATGGGTAATATCTATGGGTCTAAATCGAAGGCTTTTCATCACACACGTTGTTACCATGCAATTCTGTTGATTCTAAGACGTCTTTTTCTTTATTTGAAATTACATTAGTTTTTAATTCATTAAGGTACTACAATGATTATTACTATAAATTTCCATTTTATTCGTTCTTTCAACTTTGACTTAATGTTATGATGGTAAGATTACATTATGTGTAAAGTAGTATCAAATACCTAAATACATATATTATATGATGAATTCCCATGAAGTGTATTCAAAAATATATATGATATAAATACAAAGTAGGTACCGATTAGTCGCAGAAAAGTATATTTGAATTGCAATTTTAATTTTTCAGAGCGGGCACTACTGATTTGATGGGGCTCTTTGTGCAGAATAATATCGTGCACGGATCATCGGAGCAGCACTTCGCATTTTCATCTCTGTACACAATAGGAGCGATTTAAAATATTGCATAGAGTTAGTGTTACGATACAACTCTTGTTTTAATATCGCCAGTGGTTGTATACTAATGAAGTACAAGTTTTGGTCGGATAATATAAATACGAACCTTCTCTAGTATTGATAGAGCGTACTATTTTTATATACACACGTATATATTTTTTTATCAGCTTGATCTTATTTCATTGTAAATAATTATTTAAATTTACATATTTCTATAATAATAATATGGCTGAATGTTTAAATACCTTTATCTATTTTTGTTTTTGTCGATTAAATTAAATTTTGATGTTTTTTAATGAAACAATTTTAAAATCGCTGATTAATCAAGGTTTATTTCTATTAAACATTGAAATACCAAAAATAATTTGTTTTACATATTCTTAAACTACAGTTTAAGATCACGACAATTCAATTTTTGTAAACAGTGAATATGAAATTAATGGTTTATAAATTTACGCATTGAACCAATCCGACACAAGAAGGGTGAAACAATAGCGCATCAGCACCCCTCCAGTAACCACAGGAGAATATCATAAACGTCGGCTTAAACACTCGTCTCGGAGGATAGTAAATAAAAACATAATAAAATAATAAATTCCACGCAACATATGGCACTAGACAGGAATTCGAATTCGCGGACTATTGCGAAGGGTAGACTGGTTCGACGATACGTCAGCCGATTTATTTAACTTCCATTTATAAAAACATTATGTACAATATTTGGTGAAATATATTTTTGTACTATTGTGTATTTTTGAATAAAACATGAATGTATCTGATTTGACAGTTATGTAAACATTTGAGTTAACGTATAATATTTTATTTGGAGGCCTACATTACGTAACCTTACTGACAATTACGATATAATGTATCTACTCATCATGAAAAGTAGTTTTGACAATGATGTAACTGTAAGCTGCCTAGCGAAGATAATTGAAAAATACATTTACAATATGTATGTACAGTATGTGTGTGTACATAACACGTGAATCTTAGTTAAAAATTGCAGGTTCAAACCCAGGCAATATTTTCTGAATTTTCATGTGCTTAATTATTGTTTTTATTTCAACTCGTGCTTGGCGGGAAGGAAATATCGTGATGCAATCTACGTACCTTTACCTTTGTGTTTTTGTGTACCTTTTGGATATAAGTTTGCCACCAGCATTGCAGGGTGAAGAATTTTCTTTTACATTTACAGAACAAGATAGCGCTAATAAACAACAGCAAGTAGATATGCTATTATAAATAATGCAACACGCAAATATATACGCCATATTTGACATTACATAAACGCTGTTGATTACAAGTAAATAAATAAGATAAATGAAATTTACTGTTAGTTAACACTAAATACTTTAAAATCCATGAACCGATTTTGGGAAACTTAGAAATATATTCTTTTATTATCTCAAATTGTCCATTATAAATAATATATAATTATTTAATTATAAGTAGGTACTACCATTTTTATTACACATATTATCAAAACTTTATCAAGAATGCAAATGATGTTTGAAAGTCGAGTAAACATTGAGCGCAACGATTCGACACAAGTCGAGCGATCCGCCAACAAATCGAATCGAAACTCTACTCGTGTAATGCAGCTCCCCTGCGATGCATCGAGTGGAGTATCGAGATCGACTCGAGTAATAATCGAACCCTCGCTGCGGTGTCCCGCACTCAATCTCGGGGATTTGCACCGACGAAATATTCGCTTTTTTAAAACAACTTCTCATTCAAAACTAACCTTTATTGCAAAGGAAATTAGTGTGTTGACAAGTTTCGACGATATTATACGTAACTTTGTCAAGGTATTCCCTCTGTTGGGGTGACAATCCAAAGAATTGTGGACGGTTATTGAATTTCTTAGCATTTTTGATTTGTCTTCATTTAGTTTGGACTTCATTTGGAATTATTGAGCTTTTATTGTATTTATGCAATAACTCCTGTTATGACACTTAGTACGAGTTTTTTCTATTATAATAGTCATATAATTTTATAATATCACGACAAATCCAAAGTATACATTCACAATAAGGTTATTTATTATTTATTTACATCAATTACATAATATATATTATTTTAACAGCCGATAGATCATAATTTAACTATATATATAACAATTTATGGTGATATTATATACACAAAGTATCTAATTTATTATGAAACGTTGAAATATTAAACAGTTTTACTTTTTTTCAGTCGGATAAATATTTTACATGAATTTAGATTTCAGTAAATCTTTTTTTCGACTAAATTGTTTCATGAGTATAATGTAGGCAAATCGGACGGGAAGCTACCCGATTGGACTTCCTAAAGGGGATGTCGGCCGTCGGGGCGCAGTGGTGCGCAATCCTGAACATTGGTATACTCGTCGTCACACTACTTTATCACCGCCGTTTTTTTATTTAACATAAACAAAATATATATAACCTGATATATATGAAATCCGATTATTTTTGTTATTATAACAAGAATTACTTAAAATATAAATAAATAATAATATCCTGGGACATTTTACACACACGGCCATCTGATCCCAAATTAAGCTTGTACGAAGCTTGTGCTATGGCAACCAGACAACTGATATACTACATATACTACTTTTCTTTTTGTAAATACATACTTATATAGACAATTACACCCAGACTCAGGACAAACAGACATGTTCATGCACACAAATGTCTGTCCTGGATGGCAATCGAAACCACAATCTTCGGCGTGAAAAGTAAGTATCTTATAATATACCAACCACGCCAACCGGCTCGTCAAAACAAATGAAATTCTATTATTTAATGTATTTCATTAAACTGAAAAAAACAATTAATGCTTGTATAACTCAGTATATACGTAAACGTAATATCATATAACAGAAGTAAAACCTTATTACGTCAGAGTCGTTGAATTCATATTCGACCTTGAAAATTAACTTTCACAAGTTAAATGAAGTCTTAGTTTGAAAGAAATATTCAGTATTTTATCTTTAAAGAGTTTTCGTAATATAGTCGAAATATTGAAAACTAGCCGTTACCATGAATTTTTCTGTGTCAAACGTTTTCTTTTAATAGTTTTAGTAACTGATGTGCCTATGTCCTTACCTAGGTCCTATGCTTTCGTATTTATAATAATTTCTGATATATATGTGAAAACATTAAGTATATACCTTGCTGGTGGTAGGGCTTTGTGCAAGCTCGTCTGGGTAGGTACCACCCACTGATCAGATATTCTACCGCAAAACAGCAGTACTTGTTATTGTTGTGTTCCGGTTTGAAGGGTGAGTGAGCCAGTGTAATTACAGGCACAAGGGACATAACATCTTAGTTCCCAAGGTTGGTGGCGCATTGGTGATGTAAGTGATGGTAAACATTTCTTACAATGCCAATGTCTATGGGCGTTGGTGACCACTTAACATCAGGTGGCCCATATGCTCGTCCGCCTTCCTATTCTATAAAAAAAAATACCATTTTAAACCAACTGACGTTGAATCTAATATCTTGATCTATGAATATCTATCTCTGGATCTGTCACGCTAAGTCTTCATTTCAATTACAGCGGCAAGCGGCCAAAATTAATTCATATCTTGATTTGCGATACAAGTAGCGGATTACGACGCGATTTGCTCAAGCAGCAATCACATCTATGTTACCAGATGTGGCAAAGAATATTATTAACCCAGAACGGACGTTCAAGATACCTAAGTAAAATATAATTTAACAGCCTATAACTGCCTTCTACCTTTTTGAGAAGTTGGCTTAGAGATTATTCCACTAAGCTACAATAATACGGAATGGTGACAGATTTTCATCCGATACATTTCCTTTCCCCGTTTGTACTTCCAATGGATCAGCGCGTACAACTAAATATATATATATATAATGTACAGCCTTTTAGATATTGTATTTAAAATTTTATCTGTATTGTAATATATCTCCTTCGACTATGTACCAATAATTAAATGTTAAATACTAATTGCAGTCTCGATGAACTTGTCCAATTTGAAATATCATGGTTGTATTAAAATCGAATTTATAAAGTTTATTAACCTTTATTTATTTTCAATGGTTGAAACGTCATGAAAAATAATCTTTGACAATATTTTTGCACTTTTGATCAGAAGCAGTGGTCTCGCGGTAATGGAGTGCCAGTAGCGACACGTGGCGGCCGCCAACGCGCACGCCGACGGTTGCCACCCGCACCGCACGTGCCACCACTCCCACCGATTATATGCTACCATCATATGAGAAATTTTAACTAAAACTTTTTAAAACATATCGTTAATCGTTTTACTATATCATAGATTTACTATATTTTTTAACATTTGAGTCAAGTAATAAACATTCTAAAATCCACTGTGAAATATTGTCACGCCAATAAACTTCAAGAGCACTTGCGAACTCCTACGTAACCGCAAAATGCCTGTATAGCGAGCACTGTGTACAAGTGCGCTGAACGAAAAGTAATATCTAGGTGTCAACTGCAGGCGATAATCGCGGTGTAAAAAATTGCTCCCAGACCTCGGCACTATTTCCACCCTTGCCGGTATCTGGGCGTTTATCGGCGATAGTATCTGAGTGAGACATCTCTGGTGACGTTTGAAATATGATCGGCGGAGTCCCCGGGGCCCGGCCGGAGCGCGGGAGGCCACGTGCGACGCATATTCAAATCAGCATCGCACGCGACGAGACCCCCGTGTTGGCTAAATACACCCGCCGCGTACCGCCCGGCCCACCCACTTACCAAGGGTCGGCCCTATGTAATCGAATTTGAAAATTATTCTAAAACACTGAATAATGTATTTCGAAGGGACTCGCGACGGCCGGAGGCGGCGCACGGCCCGCGCTGATTTTTAAAATAAATTAAACTTAATCAAGTGGGTTCGCGCACCAAAACGGATTAACTTAGCGTTGATTTGACTCCAGAACTGTTTGCTCAGCGCGTGAGGGGTGACAGCTTAAAGGTTATTTGAAACGTTATCAGGTATACATTATTTAGATACATCGAGCATAAGCAAGGGATTAAATCAAGTCAAATATTTGCAGATAAAGTAGCTACATAAATGTTTACTTCCTTTTTTATCATACATTTAATTTAATATCATTACTTTTAACTACTTGGAAAGTAACATAAGCAGCAATAAAATAAAAAAAAAATTACAAAGCATATAGTAATATACGTATGTAACAAGCTATTGACTAATCATTTCAAATAAAAATAAACAATAATAAAAATATAAGTGAAATATTAATTGCTAATCAGACGAACGATATAATTGATTAATATTTATTATTCAATTATATTGTTATTTATTCAAAATCAATATTAAATAAACCATTGAAGAATTTGATATGAAAAATAATAAACAATAAAATACTATGTACAGTCATTTGTATAATATATAAAATTAAAATTAAAAAAACAAAATACACATTACAAATTTAAAGCAAAAACACGCCGTCTAAAAGATTGTCCTGTGGCATTGTACCCAAGACGCGTGCCTCTCTGCAATAAAATCATTATAATAGAATACTAATATAATGATAGAATTAAAAGTTGTATACTATAGACAATTCCTAATTTACTATATTGTATTATTACCGCCAACGAGAGGGTGCGTAAAATTTCAATTAAATTGTTTCAACGAAATTGGCTTAAGATTCATGTGCAAAATTTGACCCACATATCCTCTACATAAATAACAATAACAATAATATCCTGGGACATTATACACACACGGCCATCTGATCCCAAACTAAGCAGAGCTTGTACTATGGAAACCAGACAACTGATGTACTACATATACTACTTTTCTTTTGTAAATACATAGTTATATAGATAATTACATGAACATGTCAATGTCAATGCACACAAATGTCTGTCCTGGGTAGGAATCGAACCCACAACCTTCGGTGTGAAAGGCAAGTATCTACCAACCACGCCAACCGGCTCGTCAATAAAGTTAATAATAACTTATAAAAACAATAATAAATTCACCTCTTTCTAAATATCATTTGAATCAAGTTCGAAGTTGTCGATTAATCTTCCCTGCCATCAATAAACATCCACTAAAGTTTATGAATCGCAAAAATTTATTAAATTAATATTTTGAAAATTAAATATTGAGTGAGACAATATTAGTTCACTCGCTACATTAAGTTTTATTATACCATGAATATATTTTCCTCGGCGCGATTCGGCACGCAGGGCTGAGGCCCCGCCATTAGCGCCCGATATGAAATTAAAATTAAAATATATAAAAAACTACTACGAGCACTCTCGACAGACCGCTAAGGGGCAGCCCTAAAGATTTTATTACAGAGAACTACATAGAGTCGAAACTTAAATATCGTTTAGTGTTATGTAGGGCCAAAGGGTAATTACAATCAGTTATTTTGTGTGTTAGTTCAGAATTAAATATATATATATATATATATATATATATATATATATATATATTATATATTATATATTTATATATTATATATATATATATATATATATATATATATATATATATATATATATATATATATATATATATATATATTTAATATAATCAGTAAAATCCAATGAGAAAAGTAATATTTAGTATAAAAAAAAAAACTAAAAAAACTTATTATTTATTTATTTTTTGGTAAAAATTGACGAAACAGATAGGACATTACCTATTTTATTCAATATTGTAATAATAAATTTAAATAATCATAATGATCATAATTACATATATTACAATATACTAAGATAAAATATTTGAAAACGCTAAAAAATAGTAATATTTTAAAAAAAATGTATGCGTAACGACAACTCTACGGCTTCGTTTGTAAACTATCATGTAGCGGTGTACAGTAGGGGTGCTACTCGATGATTTGGTTTTTCGATTCGTTACGCCGTCAAACTACCCTCGAAAGCGTACCCTCGAATATGTTCCCTCGCCTTGAATATTATTTATACGTTTGTTAAGTGGAGTTGTACGCGGCCGAGAGGATTATGGCCTGGAGCTCAGCACTTCAACAAACATCGGTTATGATTTCTAATATCGATCGCGGAATTTTAACGACTCTCATGCCCCGTGATGAGTCCTCTTAACGGATGTTAAATTGAAAATATCGTTTTAAGTTCAAAGTGAGCTCAACATAAAATGCTTATTATATCTATTGAAATTCTGTAAATTTAAACTTTTTTTCTGTGGTATTAAATGTGGCTAATTCTACTTGTTTACGTTTTAACTATTAGTGAATAAATTTACTAAATTCGAGTCAAATACTACTATGTGCTTAAAAATTAATACTATGTTGCTATAAAACTACGCTAGGAAGACATTTCAAAGTCACAAAAATGAATACATGTTTATAGTGGGTATGCATATTTGTTGAATCTCTGAAAAAACATTCGAAGGTAAACAGGTATTCTGTTCCGAAGCGGGCTGCAGTTAGGTATGCAGAGCAAACATATTTTCTCTCGAGACTAGAACGGTGAGCAAACAGTGGCCAACAGGAGCGAAGGTTGGGCCGTGTTTACCCGCTCTGCGTCGCCTGCCCTCATATATTAAACATAGCCAGGTCTACTTGCCTCGCCTTCTCGTTCCCTCCGCCCGCATACCGTATAACGCTCCAGCGCGACGACAGCGACCTCAAAAAACACAAATTTCCCTCGCTACATTCGTTGCGAAATCTCGCTACATAATGTTTCTTTCACCGTAATGAATCCGTTTTTCAGCAATTTTACATCAACATAAAAATAAGGTCGCGGCAGTTAACACGTTTATCGGGCGCTCATTAAAGCAGAGGGCGATCTTGCTTCGGAGTCGTTAAGCGCGCAATAGTTCGCGAGATCCTCGTAAAAAATATCTCGCAACCGACTTTACGAGCGCCCTTTGTGAATGCATCATTAAATTTCCATCTAAATTTAAATTACGAACGGTACGATTCGACGCGCTCTCTCACGTGTTTCTGTTTTCCTAGTTGGTGGAAATGTTATAATTGCTGCACAGAGAAATGCAGCCGAGTCGAGAATTTGAAAAAAAGATGACGTCAGTTGGAATTATCTTCAGCGCAGCGCAATTGAAACGGCTTTGCGACGGGGCTTAGTGAAAAAGTTGGCGTTCGTTTTAATAATTCCCAGCTCCGGCGCCTCGTCAGAATGCCGTTGTCACTTCGCGGATTAAGCTCCGACACGGTTGAGTTGGGATTTGAGAGTTATTTTAATTTGCATTTTTCGTATAATTCGGAAAAAAGTGTAATGAATTCCTTTCATATTATGAAAAGTTACGTGTTTACTCGTTGAAACTTTACGATCTACTATACCGCATATACTATCAGAGATGAGGCTTATAGTCGTTTGTATGCGAATGTATGCTTCCGAAAAAACATAAAGACAGCAGGTTAGAAACGGGTATCGCAGGTCCGTTGTTTGGATAAGGTTTTCGTGACCTATATATATTTTTTTTCTCGCTTACATATTAAACGAGACTAATACATTTTTATTTTTAAAAAGAAACATTATTAAACGTAATAGGAACGTATAATCTAATACACGAAACAAAAATAAAAGCACTCGATTGGGCGAAATAATTTGCGAATCATTTAAATGTTTAAAATTCGAAGCCGTCGACTTCCCTTCCGACTTCTGGCTTCGGAATGGCGAATAAAACTGGGTAAGAATAAATTGTGACTGGATAAAGCAATATTTGTTCATCTACCCCCGCATTACGACGGTGGCGGCCATTAGCGGGATGCAAATAACGTCTTGTCATTTTTACTTTTTTATTTTTCCTCATTGCTTTGAGATTCGTCCTACTCGCCCCACCCACGATATCCCGAACCGATATGAAAATAGGATTTACTTTAAAATATTTTTGCCTTTTACTTGAAATTTACAAAACTAATAACTTACAATTATTCACAAACATCAAATAAAACACATTTATACAAGGCTCTTATAAGCTATTTTAAATCGTAAAGAACAAACAAAAAAACTTTTTTTTACTATTTATTTAATAATAGTTTTCGCCCGCGGCTTCACTCGCGTGTTATTGGGGACGGGGAAGAACGACAGGTGTTAGGTATGATAAAAGCCTATGTTCTTCATTAGAATTCAAGCTTACTCAATACCAATATTTAACAAAATCAGTTCAGCGGTTTAGCCGTAAAAGCATAACAGACAGAGTTCCTTTCGAATTTGTAATGTTAGTAAAGATGATATTAACTATTTACAATGTAATCTACAAAACTAAACAATCATACACGATGACGTGTAGCTGGCAATTGTTTCCGTTGTTTTAATAATGTAATAAACAGGTAAAATGAAACAAAACTGATATTGGTGGTTGGACGTGTATAATAATTTAAAGTAGCACCGCCAATAACAGTGATCATATAAATTCGGATGACCCCAGGGGCTTTCGGGGATGTTTACGAGCGTATAAACGTGACTCTGTTGCTGCCACTACACGCGCTACATTGTTTTTTATCGGTTTGTATTGACGACTGTACATCAGTTGATTGTTTATTAAACTGTTTTGAGAATATAAACATTTAATAGTTAAATATAATATATTATCTTTATTATATAATATATTAACTAATTTATTATAATTTTTGGTCTAATTTGCTATATATCATGAAAGGTAAAGAGCATGGTAACCACGTCACGAAACATTATGGAATGATTGAATGGACCATTCAGGCGGAAGGGTCGGCTAGCGGCGCTTGCGTGGGCGGTCGTAACTTTCGCGCAACAAGATGCGTGCGCGCCACTGCTAACTACCGTCGCCATACTATACATGGTGCTGTAATGATGGCAAAATAATATTTTGCGATAAAATATACAAAACTATATGATTCACTTTTTTATAAATTTTGAGTCAATTATATAATATTTTACTCGACACAAAATAATTTTTAATTTGTAAATAATTTAAAAATAATTTAGATTAATTTACCACTATAAAAAGATAGATTCATAAAAGCAATACAAAAAAGTTAAATGCAGTGACAACTAAGATATTATTATAACATTTAAAGCATAAATATAATAACAAGACTATAGATGAGTCGATTTTCTTCATTTCACTAGTGAGAACCGAAACGAGTCATTACAGAATAGCACTTTATTTATCAACTGCCAAACATAATAAATGAAAGAATAATTTTGTACAATTAAACATTCCGTATAACACAGGCTTTGCAAGACCAAATCATAACTATATCCAGGCGAGATAGCACGCCACCGGATCAGTCTTTATGGCCTATAAATGTGTAATTCACGCCACCTTAATCCGGCCCAACTCGAATAAATCTGGATTAGCCGGCCCGCAGCGATTGTACGATACCTGATTATGCCGTTAACAATTGTAATTGAAAAATAAAACGTCTAAGTATATGGACCTGGAAAGTGTGGACCTTACCTTAAAAGAAATCTGCACTAACCTTTATTGTTATTTATGTTTTATGTTGTATCAAACTATATACACAGTTGTATGCATAAAAATTAAATTAGCATTTTAAAAAAAAATATTAAACTATTTTATTCATTTATTTTATTAAATATAACGTACGTCGTGTATGTTTGTCTATTGTTATGTATTGAAAAGGGAAACTCACCTCTAGACGTGAATAGATGGACAAGAAAACCACCAGGACACACACATATACATTTACAAGTACATAAATACACGCACACAGCCTATATATCGCTCACCTTCGGATGGCTGCTTGTTGGCAGGCCATAAATTAGCTAAAACAAGCGGCAGATGTCTCCCACCCCCACCCTAATGGAAGCATTAGGCACTAATGGTCTTGGACGGTGACATTTACACATAAATTCGTGTCAAATTTAGGACGTTTCAGCCTATACCATGTGAACATTGATATAGACTAAGCTTAGCTATTTTTACCATCGCTGACGACAACTTAAGAAGGTATATATATAAATATATATATATATATAAATATATATATATATATATATATATATATATATATATATATATTTATTTTATATTTATTTTATTTTAATAAAAATAAATGCTTTATATATTATTTTATATATATTTATATATATATATATATATATATTTATATATATATATATATTTATATATATATATATATATTTATATATATATATAAATATATATATATATATAAATATATATATATATATATATAGATCACACACTGTCTTTGTTATTTACACATATCTACGTTTTATGATTTCAAAACACAGTCCTTATATTTTTAAAACATTTTTTTTTTACGGAGCTATATAGTTCCGTGCGCTTACGTCGATGACACTCAATTTTTTTTTAAATATATATATATATATATATATATATATATATATTTACGTGCGCTTACGTCGATGACACTCAATTTTTTTTTAAATATATATATATATATATATATATATATATATATATATATATTTATATATATATATATATATATTTAAAAAAAAATTGAGTGTCATCGACGTAAGCGCACGGAACTATATAGCTCCGTAAAAAAAAAATGTTTTAAAAATATAAGGACTGTGTTTTGAAATCATAAAACGTAGATATGTGTAAATAACAAGGACAGTGTGTGATCTATATAAAAACATTATTGTTTGAATAAGTTTAATACGCAAAAGGGTGAAACGATAATTATATAATATAGGTACTTTTACTGAGGGCAGTGACTTATTTTACAAGCAAAATAAGTTAAGAAAGTAGTGTATTAATAAAAATAAATGCTTTATAAAACGATTTTAAGAAACACCTAAAGTTCTAGTAATTTATTTTAAAACAAAGAAATACTTTAAAAAATATACAGTGAAGTGAGTAGATACAAAGAGAATAACTTTTTTTGTAGCGGGTGTTTAATAAAATCTCCAGGCGCAGATTATAATATTGTACATACAGTTCGCAATTTTTACTTGAACAATAACCATATCGTTGACCCAACGGTGTGAACCATACTTCCACGCACGAGCGATACGGGTTCAAACCCAAGTTGTTGGTGACCTATTTCAACTTATTTATTTTTCTGTTAAGAAGTTGCTGTTATAGTCGTTACTAAGTAAGAATGATTCCACAGAAAAAAATAATAACAACAAGAAATAATACTTCTCCAGAATCTTACAATGTGACAAATCGGCAAAAAAGCAAACAGTTTGAAAAGTGGTCGCCTGCATCAGAACAACTTACTAAACAAGACGTTGAACAAATCATTCGTAATGAGTTTCAGGCCTTTAAAAATTTACTATTGGATGATATCACTAACATGTTAAACAAAATGATTCAAGAAAATCTTAAACCTATAAAAGAGCAAATATCTACTATTGAAAACTCGATGACTTTTTTGAGCGAAGAATACGAATCTACTAAAAAAATAATTGCAAGTTATGACGATAAAATTGCGGAAATGGAAAGAGAGAAAAATGCACTAAAAAATGTAACATCTGATTTGCAACAACGAATACATACTATGGAGCAGTATAATCGATCAAATAACATTGAAATACAAATGATTCCTGAGCATAAAAATGAAAATTTAATTAGTGCAGTAATGCAACTGAGTAAAGCAATATCATGTGATCTAAAGGAGTCTGATATACATCACTGTACTAGAGTTGCAAAATTGAACAACAGCGACAAAAGACCCAGATCTGTGATTGTAAAGCTATCCACACCACGAATGAGAGACACGATGCTAGCATGTGTCATCAATTACAATAAATCGCATCCTGACGATAAACTTAACACAAGTCACATAGGTATTGCAGCAGATAAGCAGCCAATATATGTTATGGAACACTTGACACCGGCTATTAAGTCTTTACATGCAGCAGCTCGAATAAAATCTAAAGAAAAAAAATACAGATTTGTGTGGGTTAGACAGGGCAAGGTATTTATGAGAAAGACAGAACATTCAGAATGTATTTATGTAAAAAATCATACTGTTTTGAATAATATCCAATAAATTGCTTTGCTCTCTAAACTCATAGATCATTTTAGTGTTTCATGTTATAAAATTCAACGGTCTTAATATATACTACCAGAACGTCCGAGGTCTCCGTACTAAAACTCATGACTTCATTTGCAATTTATCGTGTACAAATTATGATGTTATTATATTAACAGAAACGTGGCTCAATAATAAAATAGAGAACCATGAAGTATTCGACAACCGTTATACAGTATACAGAAGAGATCGTGATAGTTTACCTTTACATTGTAAAAAAGATGGTGGTGGAGTTTTAGTGGCGGTCTCAAATAAACTGAAATCAATGCGACTCAGTTTTTGTGAAAGTCAGTGTGAAGATCTTTGGATAAATATTGAACGAGAAAATTGTCACGATGAGTGTAACTCAATTGCATTATGTGCAGTTTATTTGCCTCCTCCCGTCAGCCGTAATATGCTATCTAATTTTATCAATAATTTTAATAGTAGAATTGCAGAGAATAGACAAAATGTTATGCTCGTGGGTGATTTTAATTTAAGTAATATCAATTGGTTCGCTACTGATGATAATGTTATTTCTAATAGTTCCTTAGGAAATTTGCTAGTTGATTTTGCATCTCTCAATAATTTAGTTCAACATAATAACATTAGTAATAACAATAATAAAATATTAGACTTAATATTCAGTAATCATAATAACATAAAAATTAGTAAGTCTATTTTGCCAATAGTGCCTCCAGATCACCACCATCCTCCCTTAGATATATTAGTTTCTTATTCATCAAGAACTTCTTTAAAAAGTAATGTTATTGGTGATAAGAAGAACTATTTTAAAGCTGACTACGTAAGTATAATTTCAGAATTAAATAATATCAATTGGTTAAGCGAATTTTGTAATTGTAAGTCAATAAACCTAATGGTCGATAAATTTTATAAAATTTTGAACAAATTGATCGAAAAATATGTACCAAAAAAGAAACAAAAAGGTAAACAATATCCTCCATGGTTCACTAAGGAAATGATAAATTTATATAAAGAGAAACAAGTTTTTTTAAATAAATACAAAATATATAAAAACCCACTTGATGAAATTTCATTACGTCTTTTGAGCAAACGTTGTGCAGATTTATCGAAAATTTGCTACAATAATTACATTAAAATTGTTGAAGAAAATATTAGTAGAAATCCTAAATATTTTTGGTCATACCTTAAGGGCAAACAAGATAATAGTACCGCACTCCCAGGCATAATGACTTACAAACAAAAAGTAATGAAATCGGGATCAGAAATTTGTAACGAATTTGCCTTGTATTTTGCTTCTGTTTACACACAATCTCAAAGTTCATATACATTACCATCTTATAGTAATCAATGTAAACATGACTTTGGAGCGTTCACTAATTTTGTAATATCGCGAAGACAGATTTATCAATACTTAAAAAGACTTGATACAACTAAAGGGACAGGTTATGATAATATCCCTCCTATATTTATTTCTAAATGTGCATGGGTACTAAGTTTCCCTTTATATTTATTATACAACGAATCACTTCGCTCAGGTGTTTTTCCCGATAAGTGGAAAATAGCTAGGATCGTACCAGTATATAAGTCCAAGGGTAGTGAGTGCATTGAGAATTATAGACCGATTTCCATACTTTCCACTTTTGCCAAAGTATTTGAAGCAATAGTTTACCCATATCTAGAATGTCATGTAAAGCAAATGAATAATAATAACCAGCATGGCTTTATAAAGGGTCGATCTACAACATCAAATCTTGTTTCGTACAGTGAATTCATTGTGCCAGCTATTGATAACCACAAGCAAGTTGACGCAATTTATACCGATTTAACCAAGGCTTTCGACAAAGTTTCGCACGATATTTTACTCTTAAAACTAAGCAAGTACGGATTCAATGGTAATATGCATGAGTGGTTCAAATCATATTTATACAATAGACAACAATTTGTTGTCTTAAAAGGTTTTAGCTCGAGTCTATATAAAGCCTGCTCCGGGGTTCCTCAAGGGTCACACTTAGGACCTTGGCTCTTTAATATCTTCATTAATGATATTTGCGATACGGTACATTATAGTAGAGTATTTTTATTTGCGGACGATTTAAAATTAACGAAAGTAATAAACAACTTAGCTGACTCAGAGCTCTTACAGGCGGATATTAATGCTATATATAATTGGTGTAAAAATAATAAAATGGAATTAAACGTCAGTAAATGCAAGCATATAAAATTTACGCGGAAGCTCAATATAATCAAAACAATATATAGCATTGATAACATCAAGTTGGAGGAAGTTTTTGAAATAAGTGATTTGGGTGTCATTTTTGATGACAAGCTTACTTTTGTCCCGCACTTCAATAAAATAATTACGAAAAGTTCCAAAACGTTAGGATTTTTAATTAGAAATGGTAAACACTTCACGAATAACACGAAAAAAATAATCTATAACGCTTACGTGCGTAGTGTACTGGAGTACGGTAGTGTTGTGTGGAATCCTTGTTACAATGTACATCGTCTGCGTATAGAGAGAATACAGAAGCGATTTGTATATCATCTATCCAGAAACAAAAAAACCTCATACAATAAATCTAATAAAAATTACAGCAATCTCTTGAAGGACTTTAATATGGATAGTCTCTCTGTACGCAGACAATTATTAGATCTCTCTTTCCTATTTAAGATAATTCGTAACGAGATCGACTGTACTTACTTACTTGAAAAGATATACTATCGTATTCCAAGGCGCAATGTTCGTAGTTTTCTGGGCACTTTTGATGTCAGAATATCAAAAACGAAATTAGGATGTAATGCACCAATGCCTAGATCATCACGGTTGTACAATGGTTTTTGTCAAGATCTAGATATTTTCAATGACTCTGCCATGATTTATCGTAAACGGGCGCTAGAATTGTTGAGAGATGCAAATAAATAATAAATAAATAAATAAATAATAAATAATGTTATCTTAATTTTATTTTGTATTAATTAGTATATTTTTAGTAATTTTTTTTGTAACGTAAACTTTGCATGAATTTAATGAATTATTAAATTTTAATTTGTACCTATATCAATTTCAAACTATTTGTGTTATTAATTTTAATTTTATTAAGTGCATGTTTATTTTTTTATGATCTTTAATTTGTACCAATTTGGACTTTTTTTTTTTTTTTTTAATCTTTCTACTCATGTTTCTATAATTATGTGTTAATGTATTTTTAAAACAAATATTGTAATTGTTGTGGCTACTTTAAAAAGCTTCACATGTTAGCTATTTTCACTAAATTGTTTTACATTTGTCATTAAAACATGTAGTAGCTACTAGTGGTCCTTAAAATAAATAAAAAAAAATAAAATAAAATAAAATAAAAATAAAAAAATTAAGTAAACAATTTAAATAGTAGATAGATTGATTATTAAACCTCTTTAAAATGTGAAATGTAATAATAAAACCAATGAGCATTACGAGTCGTGAGAAAACTATCCCCCGTTGGGCGCCCCCTAAAACAAAGTTATCCCGCTCGCTGGGGCACTAAAAATTCCTCATAATTGAATGAATCAATTCTATCGCCATTAAATCGAGTTACCGAGCATATTGGGTGAGCAAATTTATTTAGCTAATAACCCCGCTCCGCTTGAGCGAGGTTCATCCCTTGTCCGTAATGTTACGTGAGACGAAGATGGGGATATAACGGTTAAATTGTACTTACTGGGTATTCATTTATTTCATATCCTTCATTCTCTTTAATTTGCCTTATTATCAGATGTAATGTATAATTGAAAAAAAATATTACTTTAATTCCATGAGCAGATATTGTGATTAATTTATTAGATGGAAGATTAATTTTATTTTGACTTTGAAAACTCATACATAGTAAAGAAAATTTACATATTCATATATTCCCGTTCAATATTGTGAAATATTTAATTTTAACTAAAAACCATTCAACAGTTATGTGAAGTTACAATGACAAGTTACGATCAAGTTACTCATGAAACTCGAATAAATATTTAATCCAAGTGAAAGAGCCGTCAGCGCCACGTTCCGAACTCTCAAACTCGGGGGCGGAACTGAGAACAAACTTGCAGTGCGACAACTAACGTAAATTATTAATACCTGACATAAATTTGCCATAACACCGCCAACTTTGAAAGCTATAGGCTGGCTTAAGACAGCGGTACAAACGAGGTACAAATCTCATGGCGGATGCGACGACGCTAATGACGGCATAAAGCAGCGGGACCGTAACGACCCTTCCTCCCTCGACTACTTGATCTTATCAATTTGCAGGACACGATGCTTGAGATAGTAAACGTCTTTGACGATCGCTGCTGACATCACGATGTATGGAAACATTCCGGTTTTTATATATGACACCTACAAAAGGATTTATATGAATTCAAAAGCAATACTATTAAATCGTTTTATTTTACTTGGCCTTATTATATCTATATAATAGAAAACAGACTATGAATATAATATATATATATATATTATTATTATTATTAATGTATATATTATTATGCGTTCTTTTTACTCAAAGACATTAATGTACAAATATATATTACGTAGTAGTATACACAGAATAAATAAATAACAAACGTAAGAATAATAAATCCACAGCAGGGTAAGTAAGCGAAAGCTTTCCCGTTATGGTATCTCTCGCTAGTCGGGTCACGTGCTCGGCGAGTACCAATGTAAGTCCCAATCACTTCGCGCTAAACTAATAAATCGGAAGCGCCGGCGCATACGGATTGCAACTATGTCCTGCATATAAATAAGGTAAATTGGATACATGTGGAAATCCAGAGCTAGATGATTTTTTTAAATTATTCCTTTATTAAGATAATATGAACGCTTTGTCCAAAGTTAATATAGTAATAGAAAAGAATATTATGTTACCCATTTTTCTACATTGTTTTGTATATTTTCTAAAATATTATGTATTGTAAAATTTCCACGTACAAATATAACCCATGCAGTACAAAAATTTCAAATATCGTGGCTAATATAAAATAAAAACGAAACAAAACTGCAGTGAAACGGAAAACTAATTAAGAAACGTGTATAGAAAGAAATTAAAGCGCTCACAAAACCACTGCAGCTTCAAAAAGATGATCATCCATCGTGAGCGAGGAGTCAATTTATCACCGGGAGAAAAATGAAAACAGCGTACCTACGCGTCCATTAAAAATAGTCGCGCATAGTCGCATGACCCATAAAACGAGAGAGCTACGTGGAGAGAAATACAACCGGGGAAAAAATAGTCGCCACCTCGTCAGCCGAGGCTGCGACGGCCAAAAAAGAAAACCAATTTGCCCGCATGAAAAGGTTCGATCCAATCGCACCGACGTATCCACTCATTTGATATTTTCACTCGATACAGAACAAATTACAAACTGTCGATCCGAACGGAATTATTAGAGCTATTTATTTTTCTGTCACCTGTCGATCGCTGAACGGGCTTATGGAAATCGCTTAGCGCCTCCGCTCCAAGTTTTCCTATTAACCTTATTCATTGAAGTATTTACCATTGTATTAAAATTGAAGATTGCCAATAAGCGGCTTAATATTTTCTAATATTGATTTTCCGTGTGATTTCTTGGAGATCGTAACTTTTTTCCGATTTCATTTGTTTGTAATTTGTAAGAGGAAAACGATTTACTTATTTTGTACCGTATAATGATATCGTCATAATGTAGAGGCAAATACGCGTTTGTGTAAACATTTGTTCAACTCAAAAACGAACACTTTTTTATTTGGCTAGACTTTTTGACTTCCAACGTTTCGTAAATAAAAATATAGTTTTATATAGTTCGTGTAATACTAGAGCATAGCATAAAATATTTTCCATACGGCGTACACATGCAACATACTGGAGTATATCATCGTCTCTCCTCCATAACCATAACAACATCTTCAAAAAGAGATCTTTTGAAAGGATCTCCATGAATCAATTAAAGGCAGTTACCTGAATTTTCATCGCGTCTATTATGGTTCGATTCTTTGTGATGTTTTCACCTCGCAAGTTAATGAGAGGGTCGTATTTTGTGTGGTCGATAAATCATATCGCAAGATTGATGCGTCGCTGAAAGGGAAACGGTTTGATTTGTGAGCGGCGACAATAGCGTGACGTCATGACGCTCCCGCACGTCTGTGGTGCGTATAAATATTTTTCTCATTGTTATTATGGAAGTCATTTTATCAACGCCTAACACTTGTATTGCTTTTTAAAAACATTGACATCTATTTTTCGTTACGTTTAATATCCAAGATAATGATCTAAATAACGCAGTATATTTACAATTGTTCTATCATACTAATTTAAAACCGAAATGGCTCAGTGGATAAAATACATGGAAGATCACGGGCTTAAATTCCAACAAGCACGATTGATAACATGTGATGTATGAGTTTTAACAATTTATCTCGTACTCGGCGGATAAAGAAATCGTCCATTTACCTAAAGTGGAACAAGATAGAAAGAACTCCTTAAGTCTTGTCTTTGCAGACTTTGCAGCTGTAACAATTAGTAATTTAATATTATTTTAATAGAAAAAAATATTTTCTTTCATATATGTATTTATTAATAAGATTAAATACTTAATTTATTACAGTTAATAATTGTAATATCGTTACGAAATTAAACATGAGAATCGGTAATGAAGTATAATATAAGGAGTGACAAAAGATGAGAAGATGATTTCTAGAAATTTCATTAAAATTCCGCTTCGTCAAGTCCGAGGGTGTTCTTCTTTAGGGCTGTCAACGACAAACAATCATAGAATGTAATAAAGTACGTGAACAACGAAAATTTTACTAATTTCATTATGCTTTTATTGAACTGATATCATTGTAAAATATTGTGCATTTTATTTGACACACACGGCGACAAGGTGAGAAGGAGGAGGGGGGTGAGGTGCTAGGTGTGTTACAGGTGTTAGGTATTCTATGTTCCTTTTTGTATCCCTGACCTCTTTAAATAAGCAAAATTTTATGATGATAATTTGACTAGTTAAGACGTGAAAGCTTAACAAATAAACAAACTCATTTAGCCATTTATAATATTAGTTAAGATATTGTAATTTAAAAATATCTCTATAGAACTTCTAAGTAAGGTTATTCCAGCAAAAATTGTTCGAATTAAATAATTAAATCTTATAATAAAATTTCAACATTATTTATTAATCAATAGTTTTCAGTAAAATCCATTTAAAAAGTATTAACATTTAAAATAAGTACTTTATTTTTTGTTGGCTAAATTCCTTTTCTGTATCCCATACAACCTGTATGCAAAATTTCATGATGACCGACTTAGTAGTTAAAACGTAAAAGCGTAACAAACATACAAATAAATAAACAAATTCAATTTCGCATGTTTTTTATAAAACATTCAATGATTTTAAATACTTTTGTTTATCTAGTGACAGTATTTCTTTATCTAAACCCTGATGTCCCAGCGCCTTGGGTGTGGGCGGGCGCGGCGGATTCGCCGTGGTCCGGAAACGGCGGGGAATTCATTTGGGCGTAATAGGTTTCCTGAGCCGTCCGGCCCCGTCCGGACCGGCACGGACTGTGCGTCCGGCACGCAACGGATGTGACGTGAGATGACATCGAACGACTTTCTCGTAATTATTATTAAGTTTTTAACTTTTAAAATAAAACTAAATTTATTATATTCATTTAAAATTCAAAGGTTGATGATTAAAAAACAAGGATATCATTCTAAATGTTTGATACCAGTCTCGTCCCTATGTAGTCATTATTTAATATATAATTGTAGATACAATTACATAATTAATTTATAAAAATCTATATTCACATTTATTAGCATCGACATTAAATCATTCTTCAAATAACTCTTAATTCCTCCCGAACTTCGCAGACGAGAGGTTTCATTAAAACTTGTGTGACGTGTCATTAAGTCCCTCGCTTTTGATAATTATTAATATTCAAATCATAATTCCGAGTTAGCAGAGTGAAAAAGCAAAGACGTGTTAACTTATGAATAAATTACGTTAAACTTTTCGTCGTAAATGTGTTAATCTTTGTTGAACACGCGTTGCGATGCGTCAGTATCATAAACATTTAATACATATCTTAAGCATTTGAATATAACTTTAACGACTTTTTGATTGATAATAAAAAGCATTTCAGTTTTTAATTTTTATATAACTTTGTACGTTCACGAAAGGAAACGAATAAAACGTGTTCAACATTTATTACCTTTGATTTTGAACACATTAAAGTACTTCATACACACCCTCCGAAGTTCTAATCCATGCACCCAGCATTAACTTTGCAAAACAAAAACCAACAACTCGTGAAGTATTATAAAAACAAAATACTAACGCGATTTGCGTTCAAGAGAGCGCAAAATAAAATAACACGACGTAGGCGCGGTTTCGCGCCCCAGGGCACGAGCTTGTAATTTTTCTAGATATTTCATATTTTACCCGTAGACACCCGCCGGCGTTACTACGACGACGTAGGCGCTCGTAGCGCGGCTACGTAGTCTTGGGGGATGCTGTGGGGGCCAGTACATGTATATAACGAAATTAGACTTAAAATATTAATGTAGCAGTGTATTCAAATTTAGAAACTTACAAAATACTTTGGAAACTTACTACGTTATTGAAAATTCGTAACACAAGACTATATGGGAATTGCTAATATTAGTATACTGCTATTCGTAATTTTGGTCTCAACAAAAAAAACCAATCGTCAATTTTAGAAACGACAATTTTTTGTCATATATACCAAAAACGTATAACCTAATATGATTTACTTTCAAAAGCACATAAAGGTATATATTATTATTAATGTTAAATAAGGCTGTTAACAAAATACTCACGTAATCTCACTTACGCGGTTCCTGTGTGTTAACAAGTGTAAATGTTATCGCTGTAAGCGATTAGGGCGCTCGGCAACGTATGTTTTGTCATGTATTCGCGCACCTCTCGCCAATGCTCAACACACGCGATCAACGCAACTCCCTTAACTATTCCTCGACGTACATTTTAAATATTAAATTTGCAAGAATCTTTTTACATATTTAATGGGTACGTTTTAGTATAATTATGACAGGAAGATAATTAAAGGTGAAAAGGACAATACTTATTCTTATTTATTTTACAGGTACATTAATATAACAATTTATTAAAAAGACACACTCCATTTAAAAGTAATAGGTTTTATAACAACATTTCATTTTAAACGGATTCGAAAAACGTCAAAATATTAATTTTAATCTTTTTGAACATGGAACCGTTACTATTGTCATTATAATGATAGGTATGGAAAATAAACTTTATAATTATAAACATGCTTGATTAACAAATTTCAAAGTATAAGTAGTAAGTATATATTATAGTATACAATGATATCAATGTATTTTTGAAGAGTTTTAGTTATATTTGAAACTATCAAGTAACACCAATTAATAACATGCATAATACCCCAGCCAAGATGCCAAGCGGATGGACGACGTAGATCTTAATCGAAGATCGCGTATATCAAATCGGACAAACACAAAATAAATTCATTCGGCAGTGAAAGAAAACATCTTGAGGAATGTCGATGATAGTCATCGTATGTATTTACCATTTTTTTATTTATTTTTTTAACGCTGGAAAACGGTTTACGCTTTCCCCCACGGGAACATTGGGGGGATATGTGAGGCTCACCGGTGTCCAAGGCGCCGAGTGCGCCTCGAACATCGGAATACCCACTAAAAAACCAGCGGTACCCTTTTCGTCTTAACGAGGAGCGCCACGGGATCGCTTGCGCATGCTACCGTGACGTCGTGTGTATTCACCAAGCTTAACCCAGTAGCGGGACATAACCAGCTGTAACTGTAATACTATATATAACTATAATACTTAATACAACAAAAGGCTGTAATCTTAGTATAAAATAGCGTTTCGAATTATCAATTATTCAACCGCGAAATTGTGAGCCAGTGTAATTACAGACAAAAAATATATAACATCTTAGTTCCCATTTGAAGCAAATTGACGGTAAGCCATCTCTGGCTTATACTTCTTGCAGCAACATCGTTTATCAGCAACCACTTATCTTAGTTAGCCATATGAGGCTCCATTAAATAAATAAATAATATAAGACAAGCCTATCCCGATAGTAAGTAACCTCTGTCGTTTGTGTTAGTACCTGTTTGGCCCCTTATTCTTAAATTTACAGTCATATTGTAATTGATACTTACTTACTTATAAAAACGTTGTTTAGCGGGTGACTAGTTATATACTGATTTCTCTCTTTCTGTCATAATTGATTTGATTTTCGAAAGACAAAGACAACACTATTTAACTAATTCTCTAAACATTTACAGGTATTGTTTAAAATACCAAACTAACGAAACAAGTGATTAATTGATTGATCCGTCAAATCTTTATTAAACTCTCAGATACTAGACGTTATTATATCCCTTTACAAATATTAAATAAATGAAATATGAATATAGTGTATTTGTCAATTCATTATATATATTTCATATATGAGTATGATATATATATAAAGTTATAATACATAAAGTTGTAAGACAGAAAATGGTAACAAAAAATTAAGAATAAGATCACTATGTAAATAATTAAAATATATTTAGAATATTTTTTATTTAATAATTTATTAATAATTTAATTCTTAATTTTCATTTCTACATTTTTTTAAACATTATATAGACGATGCAATATTTAAATGGCACATAGCGCTATGTAAGGCTGTACCCTCAGCAGTCGACTTGGCTGTAATTAATTAACGAGCTTAGTTTAAAAGCAGGGCGTAAGACTTGGCTCGGGAGGGATCGCCTCCCAGAGGGTAAGGAGGGGGGGTCCGTAAGAAATTCGGGGGAAAGTTTATCATATTTAGGCGCAAAATGGCGAATCCAGCGCTCGGATGCCGCCGAGAGATTAATATCTGGGTTTAACTCGCTGCGATGAATTTTGTTGTGAATAATGTCGACATAACTTTACAGTTTTAATCGTGAATATGTTGTCACCATTTGATTGTTTCTGTTTGTTTTGGTGGCCTCGTTTGTTTTATATTACAATAAGGCAAAGATTACATATAAATAAATACCATACAATTATTGTATTATCTATTTCTTGCAAAACTTTTAACAGACAGTGTGAATATTTTATTCTACAGTAATAGCTAACGTTATTACGTCGCGTTTAGCTTTAACGAACTCAACTTGTACTAGGTATTTTAAATTATAATTTAAAAACGAAATACTGTTAACTTTTGCCTTGTTACATAAAATATCTAAAAAAGCGTAATTACATTTTTGACATTGTTTTCTTTATTAGCAACTTTGGTTATAATATATTTTGTTTCATTTAATTAGATGTGGTTCCAGAATTAAATATCGTCCTTCAACTAACAATAAAATAAGTAAAATTTTTTCGTGAATATTTAAATTTAGATTAGGTTCAAGTAAACTGTTACATAATAATAAATAATAATTTAGGCCGAAATTTAAAAGTGCTTCTTTACAGACATCCAGATGCCACACAGTATAACATGTATATTGTTGTTATAATTGCACCAATTGTTGTTCGTGTTGTAATAATCTTTTTTTTTTATAAATTTTTCGTAATACATCAAGAACTTTCGTAATTAAAAAGACTTACACGTGTAAAAAAATTATACCATTGTATGAATTATAAATAATCCCTACTGATATGACAAATATGAGACTATATCCGAACTCGGAATACTTATATGTAATGTTCGTAGAAAAACGAACGAATCGTAACAATTATTATGTAAGTAAGCTGATTCCACTAAATCCTAAATTTAATAACCTCATAACAATAGGAGTCGCGGGTCAAGGAATACTGGCGACACTTCCACAACTCAGTAATTAATTGCTACTAAATTCGCCCCAATTTGAATCCGGTTACCAAGTCCGCGAAGAAACTTACGACGTACATAAGACTTAAGGGCAGGGCCGGCCGGAAGGAGGGTAAAATGGCGGAGGGCGCGACCCTCCTGGGGGGGTAAGGGGGAGGAAGGACGTGAGATTTACTCTAAGTAATTGCAGTAATAAACACGCAAATATATCACGGCAGGGTAATGAGAGGAAGCGACGAAAATTGCGAACGCAAATTGCGTGTGTGAGATAAGCAATTTTTGACGAGCCTTTTGAAATGTTTCTTACTTTTTTTGTTTTTGACAGCTCCCCGCTTTGCTGTCATTTTTGTGGAGCGATTATTTTCTTTGTTTGTTTGTTTAAGCTGATAAATATCAACAATATAAGTTCGTATTCCTACATAAAATAGGAAACTTCCAGTAGAAAATTCATATTAAATATGAGTATACTCATATTATATCTAGGAAAACTGTTTTGTTCATACGAAGCATGCATTCAAGCGTTAATTTAATACTTTTGTTTTGAGGAAATAAAACTTAAAAAGCTGATTTATCTGAAATTTAAATCAAAACAACTTACATTTTACTTTATAAAAAAACGCGTTATGTTATTGATATATGTTCACTGACCGACGTTAATATTAAATAGCTTCATGATATATGATATTTATATTAACTTAAATTAATAAACGATAAATATAATTATTTATTTTTATCATTTATTAATTTCTCTCTTTCCGCGAACAATAAGCGCAACACCGCTATAATATTTGGCAACGAAACAGCCGCGACTTAGAAGCGATGCCGCATTAATTATTCGACCGAGACAAGAAAGGGGCCGCCCCATTTCCAATATTTATGTGATGTCGATGACTACGCGAAAATATCGGGCGTCGACTCCTTTTTAAAACTTGAAGAAAGGCTCTAGAAAGGCCGCCGGGAAACGAGCCTTTCTTAATGCACAAACAGCACTCGCCCGACTCACCTGCCTACCTTGATTTATTGGGCGGCTTTGTTCAACGCTCGTTACAAGCTTGTTGTTGCGTTTTTAATTTATTTCCAAGCCGAAATTTTGCACGTTACAACAATATTTAGTTAGGTAATAAAGCAGTAACGGGAAATTTCGGGAAAGCGATGCGGAGTCCTCGTTATTGGCTCAATTAATTTGAATTTAATTATTGTAATCGTTCATAATTTTCGGTTCACAGCATAGACAATTTAAATTTAAAGCCAATGTTTTGAGAATATACAGAATATATTTATAGAGTATAATGTTTCTAGTATTATATAAAATTTACATGATATATATTTAATAAAAAATATAATTAAAAGTACATAGTAAATATACAAAAGCGTGTAAAATATTTCCACCGACCCGCATTGAAGCAGAGTGATGGAATAAGCTCCAAATCTTCTCCTTAAAATAAGGAGAGGAAGCCTTAGTCCAGCAATGGGACATTCATAGGCTGTTATTTACTTTAAAATATAATAAATACTATGAATGATCTCTATAAGTTAAGCAAACATACACACTTGTATATATAAAATGAATTTAAAATCAACAAGTCATATCAAGAAGTTAATAATAGCAAAAATTAATCATTTAAGTTTCCCAAGGTAACGGAACCAATTGTAAAGAAAGATCAAAATTCAATCTAGATAGTGTACACTAAATTCATATTCCGTGGAACACATTATGGCCGATACGAAGCGGCAGACGCCGGCAATGGTCCATGAATGAATACGAATTGGCGTCGCCACAAACGGCCGCTGCCCGATTGTCGACGCCACGACTCATTGCCGATTCAACGGCGACTCGCAAATTCACTGTATATATTCTGGGCCAATCCCCGCCGTGATTGCACCTTGGACGTGGTTAGATTTATCTCACTTTGCAAGCCACGTCGCCACCTGCAAGCCGTTTATTTATTGGACACCAAACTGTACAGAATTTCACAATCGAGAAATCTACAAGTCTTACGTTCCCTAGTGACAAAAAATATTTCATGTTCATTTTATTTAACCCATATCAAAACAGTTTTCATTGAAGTATTCATCATCGGCCAGTTAGATATATGAGATTCGATCACTTAAAATTATTTATAACCTAAATAGACTATTTTGCCGAATTATTTTGACTTTGTAGCTTTTACTTTAAATACAAAATTTCTTTAAAACAAGAAAAAGGATGAAGTATTATTAGTCTCACTGCGCAAATATTAGAATCTACGCCTGGAATGAGGGTCGGAAGTGCATTTGCATACACGCGTTTGGCATGTAAAAGGCGCATCGATATTTACAAGTGCAAGGATTGGCTGGCTTTGTAAATATAACTCATTTATTTGAATAAATTTATTACGAACGGGATATATAGCTATATAAGGGCCTATATACCATCATAATGTAAACTTTAAATCCACCTGAACCACAAAATAACACCGCGACCTCGTCCCAAAAGGGCATGCAAAATTATATACAGGGACGATGACAGGCTATGATCAGACGATCTTCACCCTTCCCTCATCAGTCATAGCGACGTCAGGCGACTAAGCGGCCGCATTCAAATTGCCATTCGATGACGACGTGCTTTCGCGACCCCTGCCTCGCCTTTGGACAACGTAACATATACCAACTTTTGTCAAGAATTCTTCTTTAATGCCTAATATCATCTCGGACTTTGGTTTTTTTTTATTAAATAAACTATTTAATTAGCATCCTGGTAGTTATGATTCATTAAATTTTGATCTGTTTACATTTAAAATATTATTTAATTTAAGTAAATAAACTTATCAAAGTTATGATATAACTAAAAAGTATGCACATTAAATAAAACGAACGGAATGAAAAGAAAACTACGAGTAAAAAATTTAAATAGTAATCAATTAATATATTTCTAAATTAATTAATTACTATTAACAAATAATGTAGTAAAAATCTATTTTATTTTGAATTAAAAAGCCATCATCAGAATCGACATAGATATAAACAACGATATTTGTGAACAAATTACAGTCGCATCTGAACTATTTCTTTTTATTCTTTGTTTGGGCCTCGGCCAGTTTTATAGCGGGGACATACTTTTTACGTCATTAGATCGGGCTGGATCATCGCGGGCTGTGGCGGTTGAGTCGATTATACGAGTACACAGCGGTGTGATGACTTACAAGCTCTGTGTGGATTATAGAAGCTTTATAAATACCATTTAACAATGTTATTTAATTAACATAAAGTAGCTGTAAATAGACGAGATGGCCCAGAGGCCTGGACTCATGAATGATAAAATATATACACGTCATGCATGAAACCTGCACGATGCATCGTGTGAAATTTTACTACATTTGCCTTTAACGAACAGTAGCGCATTGTGATGGCATAAATACCACAAGCGTTGTTCTTAACTGGAATAGAGACCTTTGCCCAGCATAAGGATATATAGTGATTAATAATTTATAAGTACAAGAGTCTTTTTTTTTTTTTATATTCGCCGGGAGGGCAAATGACTCTACTCCACCTGATGGTAAGTGGTAGTAGAGTCCAAACGCGACGACGGCCAGTACAGACGGGAAAAACGTTCTGCACTAGCCGCCTTCGCCTTGCCGGCCCGAAAGATGCCTCTTCACGCCTCGTTTGAAGGAACCCGGGTTGTAAGAGGAGGGGAACACGTGAGCTGGTAAGGAATTCCATTTTTTGTAAGTGCGACAAAGAAAGGAGTTGCCAAATTTCTTTGTTCGCGATGGAATTGATGTCACAGTTAGGCGGTGACATCGAGAACCAGCTCGCGTGGACTTAAGAAGGAAGGGGGAAGCAGGAATTAGAGAGAATAATTCCTCAGAGCACTCGCCGTGATACAGTCGATAGAAAGCGCTCAGTGCTGCTATCTCACGACGCAATTGTAAAGGTTCAAGGGTGTTTGTGACCTTTACGTCGCCAATAATGCGTACGGCACGTCGCTGCAACCGGTCCAAGGCCTCAAGTAGGTACTTAGCGGAGCCATCCCAAAGGTGCGAGCAATATTCCACGCAAGACCGTACCTGTGTTTTGTACAGCAGGCACAGTTGTTGTGGCGTGAAAAAGCCTCCGAGTTTCCGTGAAGCTGTTTTTATAACAGCCTCGATGTAATCCCTTGGACTAAGGTCGCAGCGAACGTCAATCCCCAGCATGGCGATTTTGCTTTGCATCACCAGCGGAGTACCACAGAGGGAGGGAAGAGGGGAAAATGTTGACTTTTTCGCCGTGAGAGCGCATACCTGTGTTTTCTTGGCATTAAACTCAACAAGATTATCAGAGCCCCATTTGGCGATGAGCTCTAACGTCCTATCGAGTTCAATGACAAGATTCTCCCGCCTCTCCTCAGTTTCCGCCCGCCCAGCCACTGCGCGTCCGTGGTATCCACCATGCACTGTACTATCATCTGCATAGCAATGTATTTTCCCAAGGGAGAGCATATCATTGATATGCAAAAGAAAGAGTGTGGGAGATAGCACAGATCCCTGGGGGACCCCAGCATTCACTACATAGAATTGTGAAGCGCAACCATCTACTAAAACACGAAGGCTACGCTTGTGTAGGAAGCTGGCAATCCAGGTGCATAGCTGAGCAGGCAGACCATATGCCGGTAGCTTGGAGAGAAGACTTCTGTGCCAGACCCTGTCGAAAGCCTTGGAGATATCGAGGCTGACAGCCAACGATTCTCCATGCTTGTCGATAGCTTCACCCCAGAGGTGTGTTACGTACGCTAGAAGATCACCTGTGGACCGTTTTGGTCGAAACCCGTACTGACGATCATTAATCAGACAGTGATCTTCTAGGTAATGGATCAGTTGGTTGTTTAAAATCCGTTCCATCACCTTACAAAGTACTGAGGTGATAGCTATTGGCCGGTAATTTGCCGGGTCAGACCGATCCCCTTTTTTGGGAA
The DNA here is from genome assembly GCF_905147045.1 of Nymphalis io. NCBI lineage: Eukaryota > Metazoa > Arthropoda > Insecta > Lepidoptera > Nymphalidae > Nymphalis > Nymphalis io. Next base: position 4,292,675 of record NC_065890.1, on the reverse strand, counting down.
CCGCTTGCACAGTCGTTCATAAGATAAATAACTTACTGAAACTGGTAGTGGGATTCATCAGATATTCTACCGCAAAACAGCAATATTTGGTATTGTTGTGTTCCGGTTTGAAGGATGACTAAGCTAGTGTATTCACAGGCACAAGGGACATAACAACTTAGTTCCCAAAGTTGGTGGCGCGTGCATTGGCGATGATTAACATTTCTTACAATGCCAATGTCTATAGGCGTTGGTGACCACTTACCATCAGGTGGCCCATATGCTCGTCCGCCTACCTATACTACAAAAAAATAGAAAAGATAAGTTCTCGAGCAAAGGAGCAAGATGCTCCTAGAACAAGTAGAACCAGATAGCTGGTTCATTCTAAGTTCACGGGACTGGTCAGTGATGACTGATCGACATAATAGCATGTACCTCAGTAATCTTATATTTTCTTGGTCTTAAACGCATCTTTGATTTATCAACCAATGCAACGACACGGTAAACTTCCATGCAAAAAAATACACATTGTCTTTAAAATGTCTTAAATTTAATTCACATAATAAGAAAATATACACCAATTTATACCTCATGGTTGGTAGTGCGTTTTAAATATAATTTCATCTTTCCCAATTCATCCATAACAAAAGGTAGTTGTTTCATTCATTCAGAACGTGGAAAATCTCATATGATTTGGGATACGTATTAAATGACTTCGATCAAAACAAAACCGCCATCCATAACCATTTTTTCATAAAACTGTTATAAATCGTAAAAAAAAAACATTTTTTTCCGTACCATACAAACATTGAAACAATATAATTATAATTTTACTTCAAGTAATTTAAATTTAATTTTTAATAGCAGTTTAAATATGTTGTCCCATATATTTGATTCCTGTCAATATTAATTTATTCACTTAGATATTTCGACTTACAAGAGCCATCCTCTTGTGTTAAATCTTATATCAAAACATCGTTGTATGTATTAAACAAAAGTGTCACAATAATTACAGTTTTAACAACACATTTAACATTCGAGTAGGCAGTTTTACATACATATGTGGACGGTGTAAACATCACATACATCGAATATCCGTAGTAAAATCGAAAACAAAACGGAAACGCGGCAATAAACATTCATTTCGAAATTAAACACATCTACCTGTGAGTTTACCATCACGAAATCACTAAATGAATAAAACAGTGAGGAATTGGACGCCGAAATTTCGCATTCGACGAATATCAATTTGGCGGAGGGCGGCGGAGGGAGATAAATGAAAAAATATATAAAATACACAGTACCTACGAAACATGAAAGCGGTGAATGGCACTTGTGAAAAATGGACTTGCCGCTCTTCCAGGGAAGCAATCATTCAAACTGGCTGTTGTTTGTTTGTGCTTCTGCTCTTTTTCGCCTAGCGGCAGATATTTTTTGCAATTTTTTTTATACACTGTCATTCGCAAGTTCAGGTACGGGGACACGTGGTCCGTGACAAAGAAACGAAATATTAATAACCGACATTTTTTAAAGTCCTCACCGAAAGCAATCGTTTATTGTTGTCAATATTTCGTAAATGATTTAACTATGATGCGGCGTTTTTTGCTGCTACCTTGGGCCGCTTCCTTTTGTTGGAAAGTGGGTGGGGCGGCGTTAACGCAGCTAAATTTCTTACATTGTTATGTTTATTTAGGTGCCTAATGGACAGGTATCAGTAGCAGCGAGTTTCATTGAATTTTGTTTTATATATGTTTACTTAACTACATAAAACGATTAGAAAAACAACACGTTTACGCACTCACATACGCCAGTATTCGAAAAGGTCATATGAATTACACTGCAGTATTCACATATCCACTTTCATTCGTATAACTCGGTTCACGTTCATTTTATTATTAAAATGCATGCCCTGAATCAAGTGCAATTTATTAGCTTGCTCAGTTAGCCAGCAACGCTGTAGCGTCCATTACCCTTGTCTACTCGTACCGTTGATCCGAACCCCGGTCGTGGAGGAGTGTTCAACATTTTTTCCTAATTAAAATAATGCCTACTTCTCATTCTTCCTCCCCTATTCATTAACCCAATGTGCTGTAGATAAACGTTGTTTGCCCGAGAGGACGTTCCCTCAAAAATATGCCGGTTGCCGCCCGTTTACCTAAATGAGAAACATTCAGCGTTTCGTTTTTCGGACACATTTTTGAGTCCGCATTCTAATTAGCCAACGCTCTTTTGTATATTTTTAATGAAATGTATCTCTTTTATCGTATTTGTGCGTTGTTTATTTATTTAATATACTTATTCAGTTATGACTTTCACGTAGAATATTCAAGCATACATCTGAAACATGCTGAACGAATTTATTTAAATGATAAAAATAAATGAACCGATGACATTGGAAAATACTCAACTTTTTCGCAGCACTCGACATCTCGACCTCACATTTAACCCGAATTCCAGCAAACTGCATAATTTCGCCACTAATGAGAAGAGAGTCGGCGTCGTCTAATTAGCGCAGCGGAGTTGGTAAGACGCCCACTAAATAGAGGCTGGTGCTAGGAGCTGCAGCGCGAGGGTGTGGGGGAGGCGAGAGGGGGGCGAGGAGGAGGATTTTCCACGGCCGAAGAGCGTCGCTCACCTAATGAAGTGTTTCGCTTTGACACGCGTGTTCGTTAGCAGACCACTTGAGCGATCGCGACGAGCTGTGTTCAGATGACAGCTTCCTCAAATTTACCACTTAAGTGGCGTGCAATGGTACTGCACTTGTTAACTAGTCTGTTACTTATCAGTATTTTAGGGTTTATTTAATTCAATGCAATTATTAAAATAATTGCACTGATATTAAAATGTTTTTCAATAAAGTCGAGACGCAAAAGAAACTCCATAATAATATTTACATATGATGTCCATCTTATTTAACTTATCAACATATTCGAAAACGAAGGAAGTTCGTGTTAAATATATGTTTTATTTGTAAGAAAGTCAATTACATAAATAAAGTATATAAAAATGTTATTAATGATTCTATAAAAACATGACCGAATAAACGGTAAAATATTTTTAGTTTTGTCGTAGGAACTATATCCTTTCGCAAATATGTCGAACATTCTTCGATAAATATCGTAAATCAAATAGAACTTTAATAATGACAATATTCTGAGCACTTACAATTGATCTAGTAGTAAAATAAGTAATTAACCAAAGATTTATCAAATCAAACATTATACTATATAATTAAGTTACCATAATGAATAAATTGGATCGATCTAATGTCTTAGCCATAAACTCCACTCGTTCTAATACTTAATTGTGTTGAACGTCTGCGACTCGAACACAATGGTTCGCGCAATCAGTCCAGTCTGCAATATGTATACCTGGAGGTGGAACTAGGGTTGCCAATTGAAAAAATATATTTTTTAGCAGATAACACAAAATTTAGCTTCGAGGTTTTAAGCTAGAATGCGAATTACAATAATGATATTTTTATAAAATAGATAATAATATATCATTGAATCAAAAGCAGTAAAAGTCGTATGTATTAACTCTTCTTACATCAAGTGCTATTTTTATATGTACATAATTAGATTGTTAGATAATACACATTTTAAATAGGCACATATATCAAATCAATTCTAATAAAATTTCCAGAGCAATAACATTATGTTTTTATAAAATGCAATTTTAAATCATAGACTTTCATAAAAATGTTATAATGCACTACAATATTCATACTAATTTAATAAACAAATGAGAAAACTAATATATAGCGATTATTATTATAGATAATTTTATAAATTAGATATATTGGACCAATGAAATGTTTTTATATGTATTGAAAAAAAATGTTTCATGTTATAAGTCTGGTGTATAGAAGTAAAAGTATGTTTAATGCCAGAACATTTGTATTTTTTTAACTGCTTAACTATTATCGAAAAATATACAGTACGAAAACCAGCATTGTCTTAAAAATGTAAGACTGATATTACCAAACAACAGTGGAGCATGTTGTGGTTCACTCTTCCAGTTCCTCTCAGTCTTAATAGGAGATAACTTAGATATAAGTTATTCACAATTGTTATGTTTTCCGTAACAGCCTGTGAATGTCCCACTGCTGGGCTATAGGCCTCCTCTCCCTTGAATAAATTGAATAAAATTAATTAAACCAATAATTTCATTCAATTTATTTGTAACAGAGAAGGTTTTGAGCTTATTCCACCACGCTGTTCAAGTACAGGTTGGTGTAATACACGTGTGGCAGAATTTCAGTGAAATTAGACACATACAGGTTTCCTCACGATATTTTTCTTTCACCGTAAAGCACGAGATGAATTATAATCACAAATTAAGCATATGAAAATTCAGTGGTGCTTGCCCGGGTTTGAACCCACGATCATCGGTTAAGATTCACGCGTTCTTACCACTGGACCATCTCGGCTTAGTATCGTGGTGGATTAGTCGTGGACACACATATGGCAGATTTTTTATTCAACACATATTTTTTCCCTCACGATGTTTTCATTCACCACCGAACAAGAAAATCATTGTACAAACAATTTAACCATATGAAATATGCTAAGCTGTTTTTAGCCAATTTGTACTGATTTATTCAGAATTTTAGTTGGTTACAAAAAATTACAACCCTGAAAATATCCCGTTATCGGATCTTGTAATCCAGCTCTTCAATTTTTAAGCTCATAGGATGTCCATGTCTTGTTTGTTTATCATTTATCTTTTACTTGAGCACAACATTATAAACAAGGATAATTTTGCAATATTTGCTTGAATAATTCAAATAATTATTACTTTTTGCTGAAGTAACAGTACGAGACAAAATGAAATATTTAAAGTATCACATATATCTTTACTAAAACTAGTAGGTACCTAATATTAACCTATCCGCTTCAATATGGGTTCATAGAAATGTAGTTTTTCCTTTACGTGGAATTCATAGCTTATCTAATATATAATTTTTATCACAAGCATCGCTTCGAGTGTGCTTAGCAAAAATTTATTTAATTTATTTAAAATGTATTATTAAAAAGTATTAAAAAATGTATGTGCCGTTATGGCAGCTTCAAGCTTAAAACCCGTCAACCCGTTCCTAAAACAGAGCCAACTTTCCTAATTGTAGCGAGATTTACGAAGGGAGTTGGAACTTAGCAGAGGAAAAAAAGCAATTATACTTCCTGTTTTACCGAGGTGAGGAAGCATATTAAAAAACTTGAAAGCGTTGTCAGCCCTCGAGACTGGAGGAGACACTGATGGCTATTAATTAGAAGGGTAAATGAAGATATTTCATTATTTCTCGCACTCCATGTCTGTTTTTTAACTCGCTTTGGATTCGTAAATTAGTCGTTTGTTTGCAAAGTTTACTTTTTTTTAAAATATTTTAAACTGAATCGAAATTATACGTCAATTACTAACTTAACATTTTGAAGAACTGTAAGTATCGAGTTTTTTGTCAGCAGTTTTACATACGAAAACGGTGGTTATTTTACAAATTAACTTTACTTCAATTTTCTAATCAGAAATAGGGTAAATATATAATATTCTTACGACAACCGCTCTAACCAACTACTTCTTGTTTTATTTTCTTGTTTTATCGAGTTTCAAATCAATGATGGCAGAAAGAGACACCGATACAAATACTGACTGTATTTAAGTAAAGCCGTAAATGTCATAAATATAAAGTCCAAAATATATGTAAGTCTATAACAAAATATCAAAGCACTTGCAACGAGCTCATTACTTTGACGGAAATTAAATCTTTTCGTTTCACTAATTGTTTTACTCCCAACGCTTTATATTTACGCTCTACTTAAGTTTGACCTTAAAATGTCACTCAAAGTACCCGAGGATGTTATGAGATGTCAGTTATTAATGAAATATATATATATATATATATAATCTGATATTGATATGTAATAAAACGACAAGGACCATTTAAATTTAAAGTCAATATTTGTCATTTTTTGCGAATTGAGTGAAATTGAATTGCTTATTCTAATAGTATAAAATCATGTAACTGAGTATCTCATGTGATAAATTATCCTTATTTTTTTTAATAAGATAATTACAATTCGGTAAGTACCTATGTCATAAATTGTAGCACATAGCTTACTTTATCAAACAATCTCATAATCAAACGCTGCAGTTTGTTAACAAGGTGCTAACTTTACAATTTATGTAAACTGCTCAATGCCCGTTCCACTTATCTGAGATTAAAATCTGGCTGTAACTGAGGTAGGCAGTAGGCAGTAGGCAGCAATCACTCCTCGGGGAGTTCGCTTTATTTTGCGGGATCTTATCTTTACTTAACATATCTGCATATTCATTATGAGATCAATCAAATTATTGTCTCGAAACGTACAGAGGATTCCATCGTTTCGGCATGCATTAATCTGGATTAAAGTGGAATAAGGGTGGAAGAATATAGGGCATACGTTTTAATAACTTGTGGGTTAAATAATTTAAGCATTAATCAAAAATATTTTAATATATTTATTGAATACAGTTGTAACTACAAAAAAATTAGTATGTAATTGATACCAATAGGGTATTAATAAATACTTTTTTCAATTCTAAATAATGATTCGTAGTTTTCATTTATTTATTTTTAATAACGTGTTTAAAAAATTAATAAAAACATACTAAATCAAACGTTATATAATTGATGTCTGAAGTATAATGGAATTGAATAATCAAAAACAAAAATCCTTGCATATTATTAACATGTTATTTGTATTTTAGAATAATGATTGCAATCATATCCTTTAAGAACAACGCATGCCTTTTATACAGCTGTTAAATCCGAATGAGTGCCTCAAGCATTCCATTGATCCAATTGTCGAAATACCTTCAATAATTCACCTGACATCCTGCCCACCCACTATCGGAGCAAAAAGGATCTTTGTTTCATAGTCCATTCACAAAACTCCATCATTGATTGTTTTAAACAGACTTCACGACGCCGCCTTTGGACCGCTTCGAATCACGATAGATTCTAGTGGTATTGTGTTGCAAAATCACGTTCGGTACGGCCTCTATCGATCAGGGTACTGGACCCCCGGGGCTCGTTTCCGACCAGGTGTCTTTTTGGAATGCATGCCGAAAAACTGCGCTTTAACTCGCATTGGGGAAAAAAATTTGACGCCCATTGTGCGTTTCTGCGTATTCCTCGCATGCTTGCAAGTACCTCAGGTAGAGGCTATTATATTATTTGCCAATCAAAAATTTGATATATTTTAAATATACGTAATTGTATATTACCTATCTTAACTTATGACTTTAAATAAACTCAATATTTAAAGAGCTAAATCAATCATGTTATATAAAATTTGAAACAAATACATCTTAAATAATGAGGTGACTTTTAAAAGGTTATTTTATTAGTGTCATTATTAGAAATTAAATAAAAATGTAATTTTCACTTTATATCATATTTTTATATTCCAACAGTTGTAAATTAACCCACCCGGGAGGACACAAATCTAAGTATACGATGTGTCGTAAACATCGGTGAAATACGACGCACGTCTATGACAATTGTACAGCAATTGTCGATAACTCCGCAGGACATTAAATTTTTTTAAGATTGTCGTTAAATGAATATGTGCTCTGTTAACTGAGCATTAAGTTTACTTTTATTTTCATTGACATCCCGAGATATAAATCAATAAAACTGAGACACTTACGGGCAGGTAAATGAGAGGTACGGGTATATTTTTTTTTGTCATCCATCAATGAATTTTGAGAATGAATTTCGGCTATTCCATGTATTATGCGTTTAACAATGCATTGCATTTCGTAATAGTGCAAGGTTTTTTTATTCAGTTTCCACCAAAATCTGTTCATTAACAAGCATATATCAATATTTTTTTTGAATATTGCTCTAAATTAATAAATTCTAAAATTCTTTGAATGCATTAGCTTATTACCTAATTTGGTACATAAGTTAATGCTGGTTTTTAGGTGTTATAAACAAATTAGATACGTGAAACCTCATTCGTGCTCGCATCGACGTGTAACCACTACCTTCGGTTAAGATCTTATATATTCCATGGAATAATATTTCGATTACATTTCGTTTATACATTGTTGCATATTTTTTGCAGGTTTTATTCAGTAATTAACATTACTAACGAGGTTGCTGTCATCTGCATTACATTCTGGCTGTGACCCCTGGCCTCGCTACCTAATAATCAATTTTAATTCATGCGGCTTTTAATTTTGCAATTATTGTACGTGTTTTGATTATACGTGAAAGGTTACATTGAACCACTGCCAAATTCAATCAGATATTGTAAAGTAAATAGTAAATATGTATGTATATTTATAGTGTTAATACTATAATAATAGCATTTAAGTTTTATTTCCTATTTTTGTCATTGAAATTTATTCTTTAGTAAGTAATTTGGAGATTTGAAAGTTGTTAAAATCTGTCTGTGTATATCTGAAGATATAAACATACATTATTATTTATTTTACTTGGTGGTATGGCTTTGTGAAAGCGTGCACGAGGGTGGTACCTAAGCGTACCACCTTCATTACATATACATATGTTATAGGCAGACCGACGAGCAAATGGGCCACTTGATGGTAAGAGTCACCACCGCCCATAGACATTGACGAGGTAAGAAATAATAACCATTCCTTACATCGACAATGCGCCACCAACCTTGGAAACTAAGTTCTTATGTCCCTTGTGCCTGTAGTCACACTGGCTCACTCACCCTTCAAACTGGAATGCAACAATAATAAGTATTGCTGCTTAGCGGCAGAATCTGATGAGTTAATTGTATCCACCCAGACGGGCCTGCACAAAGCCCTGCCACCAGATAAACAGTATACCAGACAATACTTAGTATTGTGTTCCGGTTGGAAGGATAAGTAAGTCAGTGTAACTAGAGGCACAAGGGGACATGCCATCTTAGTCCCCAAGGCTGGTGGCGCATTAGCTATGGTTATGGTTAATATTTCTTACAGCGCCAATGTCTATGGGCAATGATGACTACTAACCATCAGGTGGCCCATTTGTCCAACCATCTTGAAATTTTAAAATGTCTGAAATTATAAATGTACCAACTAATGTATACACAACAACGATATAATTTATTTATATATATATATAAATATTTATATGTACTTATAAATGTCATTCCAGATTGCACATTTATTAATCATAAATGATTTTAGATGATGAATTTTTCAATATAGCATTATAAATATACTTTTTCAAGATCAACTTAATTGACGTTGCAATTAATGCCGGCTGTTAAAAACGGGTCGCAAATAACGACGAAAATACATTAAAATTCAGGTGTTAGTTAAAAGGCATCACAAACTGGACAATGGGACAAACACTAAATCAATACTCGCAAAGAAGTAACAATGGTTTCTTACGGGCGCCTTTATTTCTTCGCCACGTGGGACAGGTGATGCGCACGCGCACATCTGCTCCAACAGAGCTTTCGGCTTGTGCAAGATTTAATCGATTTTTTTTTATAGACTGATGACAGTAACGTTACCTACGTTCGTCGCAAAATATCGACAACACCTGGGATTTGGGAGCCCGTTTTATTTGTAATATCTTCTTATTTATTGTAATTTTCTATAATAATAAAATGATTTTATATTCGTAAATATTTTTTACGAAATTTAATTTTTACTATATTTCTTGTAATTGCTGAACCTTCAGTTATACATCAGTAATTTCTACCGACAAAAAGCATTATTTTCTAAGTCGTCGGTCCACCTTAGAAAGTAATGCTTTTTGTCGGTTTTTATTACTTTATATCTTTAATTCGGTAATATTTCTTACAGTGCCAATGTTTACCAACGTGGAAATCCTTGGGGGAGGCCTTTGTCCAGCAGTGGACGTCTTTCGGCTGATATGATGATGATGATGATGCCAATGTTTAAAGGCGATGACCACTTCTAGTGGGCTTTTCGTTCCTCTGCCTTCGTATTTATTAATAACATTAAATTCACCTATTAAAGCATTTCTTACAAACGTAGATATGCAATAAACCCGTTTTCTATTCAAGATACGCAGATAAAATTATTAAATTGTATTTAAACGTCATCCGCATACCGAAATGTTATTCAGGACACGACATCTCAATATGCTCCATAAGAGTCGCATTTGTAATAACGAGAAGTATTCCTGCTCGGAGTAAGGTAAGGCGCGAGTCATGTAACCCCATTAGACTAGGTACGCGAGAGGAATATGCGCGGTCGCTATTGCCTCGCATCCCATCGTACAATGGAACACAAAACGCAGCACTACAAAACGATTACCCTCTCACCTTGAGAGACTCACATGCCACGGATTTGCGAATCACGTGTCATCAGAATCGACTCGAGTCTCGCACTTTCTCGCTTCTATCATATCATACTAATATTATCAAGTGGCATATTTTTTGTTTTAGTAAATTCAAGAAAAACTTTTTATAAATTAATAAGTTGATTCAATTTAAATCAAAGTAACAGTTTACATTTGAGCTCATTCTTTTATACGTAATATGTCTCTCAGTCGAGTACAAGATATAAGCATAAATAAAACACCTGAAAACTCAGAGAGATTTTCCTAGATTTGTACCAGTAGAGAAAGTTTTTATGATTGTAAATCATATAAATTTTCGTTCAGAAATGTAAACTATTCTGTTTTATATTTCTTTTATATTCTTGAATGCAGAGTAAAACCGATTTGGAATTATGATGACTCTGAGATAGTTTTACCGAAACTAAATAATATTATACATAGTTTTGTTTTTTTTTAAATATAATACAACTATATAATAATATAAAATGTAAATTTAAAACAACTAGGAAATAATAAATATCAATTTTATTTCTGATTTCATAATACCCAATATAAATTGAAATAATCAAAGTCGTCTACTGAATACATCAAGCTTCCTAGGTGCGTATAAGTGGTTCCGTGGAAATATTTCAAATCAGGACGGGCAATGGCAGCGCCATACAGGCAATAACGAGCGACGTGACACGCATGCCGCTCATGTGTAGACTGCCTAATGTACATCTGAAAGGGCATCGCATCGAGCCTTTCACCCTATTTATGTCTTGTTTTGAAAAATTTTAAATCCCTTTACTTTCTCGAGTTGAAATGACGTCCTGATAAATTATTTTCATCATCATTTAGCCAAATTTATGACGTCACCAAGTGTTATTTTAAGTATTTTTAATAGTTTTTACGTGTCAACTCTATAGACATTTACTGTTTAAGATGAATAAAATTATTCCTTAGTTTAGATACGCTGATTCAATATACCTTCCTATTGGAATACAACCATTTTGTGGTCGTAACCAACCAGGACATTTTGAATCATTTGCGTAAATAATTATTTATTTAATGTTAACTACATTATTACGCACTCAAGTAAATTTGTTAAAGATTATCACATATATATTGATAATATATAACAAATCGTCTTCAACGGCTAGTGCGTTAGAATGTCATTAGTGGGATATGGAATGCGTTCGGGCACTATGCGACGTATGTACCAACTACGAACGAACATACCGAATATACCAAACCCCGAATCCAGAATGTCGAAAAGCCAATGTGACATATTGGAATGTGACTCCATTTATCCCCGCTTCCTATTGGAATCCGGAGTGACGCGGCAAATTGAAAATTGCGGTTCCTATTTTTGGCGTTATTGATAATGCCACTTGTAACTGGCGTCGGAATGCCGAATATCAAATAATAATAGGCGCTTATTGTGGGCTTAAAACAGCGCCATTATTGTAAATGTTTTATATTTTAGTACGGAACAAATATGAAAATTTCAGGAAAATTAAAGTGAAAATTACCTTTTATTTATCTTGATATCTATGTTGACCGGATTTGCTATGGCCTCGTCGGACATGCGAACAAAGTGCACGCATCACACGTCAAAGCGCGCTCTCGGTCAACCCTTGCGTGCTATATTAAATCACATTTTGACAAGCGTACCGTGAAAAATTAATCGAGTGTCGTCGAGTGAGCGGCGCGGGCGGCAGAAAAAATGAAAACATGATGGCATTTCGGTCCCCGGAGCCAGAAAGGTCAGGCGGGCAGCCGCTCGTGAAATGCCTCGCCCTCCGGACACCGGCGACTGCTCCGTTGGGGATATCACTTGACACTACTACCGAAACAATAATACCCTGTCATTTGCAAATGAAAACAAAAGATGGTACAAGCCTAGCAGATAATTCTCATTTTTAATTAATTTCTCATTTTGTAATTTATCTAACAACTTCATATAAACTATAGAAATAGGCGAAGGAATAAGTCTTTTCATTATTTCCGGCAAGAAGAAGAGAAGTGAGGACCGTTCTCAGTTCTCCCTCACACTGATAACAATAATTAGTCCAATAACTCACGTCGACATTAGGTACGTTATGATAAACGAGATTCTATAATTAGAAGGGTGCGAATGTAGGTGCCCCTTGATAGTCAACCATTAATACTTATCTTGCACGATATAATGCAATTAATCCGGCAAAAATGTTTTACAATGAATCGTGAGAAATACGCACTTGTTAAAAAACAACGAAACATCGTTGATATTAGAGGGAATCCGGGCATCCATCATGGCCGTCAGATTAATGTTGTGATGTATGTGCTACATTAAGGCGAAAGAATGATTGAGCCACCGTCGTGTCGATATGCAACTGTATTCGCGAAAATATAGGCATTTGATAAATATTTCATTCCTTTAAATAAAATATTATGTTCTTATTTTATCAATTTGATAGAAAATCGGTAACAACTGAGTTTCTCGCCGGATCTTCTCGGTAGAATCTACATCCAAAGCCGGTGGTAGCTTTACATTTAATATCATTTTATAAAATGATGATTCAAAAGTGCCTGTTAGTTATACGATTTAGTTACATTTTTGGTTAAGGTTTTAAAAATTAAACGCATACCAATAAAGATTAGTATTTAAAGAATTATATTAATTTTCATCAATGAAATTACAAACCTTTAGGTTGATTTGAAAGATCGGATTATAATCGAAAGATCGCTGCTTAAAATCCGATTTTCATATGCTTATATCACGTGATGTGGTTGTAAAGGAAACAACGAATTCACAATTTAAGCTACTTTCTACATTATATATATCTACGGATATTCATATATATATATATTCATTTATATGTGTATCTATATGTATCTATATCTACGGATTCAACCTACAATTAAATGAACGAATAATTTACTACCTAAAATATTCGCTGCAAACGTTAATTTAATTAATTAGTTATATAGTTACAACCATTATAATCGAAAGCCCCGGGGTTGTGAATATTACCCTTGTAATCAGCATATTCTATGACCATCGAATTTCCGCGCGAACGGGCACATAACAATATCCGACACTAATAAAGGTCTCAATCCTTTCAGCTGTGGCAACATTGTGTAGTCTAATTGGCATTAAAATTCGGAAAGAATTGAGGTAACCCCAAACAAGCGCTTATCGCCACATCAGTGCACTAAGCCAGGAAGCATCCCGGCCTGCACCTAATGAATATTATACGCCCCCAGGCATTATAGGGATGGTGATTGAGAAGCGTCACCACGATTTCGTCTAATCTAGTTTTACAAATTATTATATTTTGTATGTTTGTCTTCTATGCGTTCCTAAAACATTTATCCGATTGTGATAAAACTTTGATAAGTTTTTCTATGTACATCCGAGAAGGTTCGCGGTCCAAAAAAAACCTAATTGTTTCTTCGTATGTTCTATGTATTCTACAATATAAACGTTTTGTTTAGACCCTTATACGAGAAGCTAGGTTAAATTATATAAGCTAGCGCGGTTATGAATACCTACAAAGGTACTATGTAGGTACCTATATATAATGTCCTCTAGACCTAGAGATCTAGTATATATATATTACTTAGATGTATACATATGTGACGTAATTACATCAATCATGTTATACAATTCGTATTGTAATTCTGAACCGAATTGACGTAATCTTGATAATTGCTATTTGTGGCGGACTCGCTCATCCGCAATTCGTTACTGCGTATCCATATCAGGTATGATTGCCTTCTATCATAATATTATAAAAACCACATTATTTGTGACAAAACTATATTGATAATTAATTTGAAAACGTATAATAGTACATCCAAAACACACAAAGTTGGTAAATATTTTGAACACCCATTAAATAAAATATATAAAATGGAAATCAAACGAAATTGTCGGAAACGTGTTCTTTACCTTCCCTTTGACCCAAATTATCCGTATTAAGTAGCAAGCCCAAATATTTAAATTCTCTCATTCTAAATATTACCAAATCAATGTCCGCGTAAGTACAAAGCCGAAGGGAGGCAGCCCTCAAGGGACGCGGCATATTATAACCGAGCATAATATCTGCGTCGTCACTCGAGCGCAATAAATACCTAAATAAAGCGCAAATAATACCCAAATCGCTCATCAGAGCGGCGCACCTCCCCCAACTATAATTATCTATAATCAGACCGTACCCCGTCTATAATAAACGGGACTGCAATGTATTGATTACAATCACTATAATTTGCGTACTCCGCATTGACTTCGCTTCTCCGGTACCCTTGCGGTCCGAAACCTATTTTTTTACGAATAAAATTTCAATGACTTTTTCCGTGATTTGATTTACTCGGTGTGGTTGAAAAATACCGCATGTTTCGCGCGGGTTTTTTTATTTTCGGCAATAAATTATTGAGGCAGAGGGACGCGTTGACCCCCGACCTCCAGTCGATTAACCATCACTAGGTCTTCCTTCAATTTCATATTTATAAACGGGGATTACGCAAAAATGCCAGTGTAATGGATCACCTACAGGACTTAGGCCGGGCCGTTGTCGGGGGTAGGAAGGCAAATTTCGGTGGGGGGTAGGGTCTGATCGTCGGACTCATCCATCACGCGGCTCACGCATGTGAATTGGGGCGTTTTATCTGGAGATAGCCGCGGATGGATCATGGATACCTATTTAAATATTTCGTCGCTTAGCGGACGCCTAAGGTACACAGCCATTAGCTAATGGTGCCGCATAATCTATACATTATAGGCCGAAGTATTTTACTCTATAAGTTACTAAAGATGTATCGTCTTTCTATCTTCTATAAAATCATCCAAATAAATCTAAAATGTTTTTATGTTACTTATTTTTTCTTAATAATTTACAATATGTTACTAAATTAAAGTATAATACACCGATTCCACAAATGGCTGACATTAATATGTTTTAATGGTTATAGTTAAAAGTAATCCTTGTGAAACGATGATTAAAATTATGACTACACTAGGAATAAGATTACGAACAAATTTATTTATTTAAAATGCATCTGCTTATAATATGTATGTTCTTTTGTCACTTTTTTACACGCTTTAATTTAACAGAAAATTAGAAACCAGACGACCGATCGGATAAGCTTAAATTTTCAGATACGTCTTAGAGACAGTACAATCTAGAATACGAAATATTCGCTATTATGTAATTTATTATGTATTTTAAAAGTATGTTATAGGTTATGTAAGAGAAATATTTACCAAAAAGGTAACTTAAATAAATTATATAAAATAGGATATGTTTTATATTCGTATAAAATAAAATTACTTTACGACTAATGAAATTTGCAATTACATATTTTTAAACACAAAACTATTTTACAATATTTGATAAATATATATTATTTTTACAAAGAATCTGACTCATTACAAATATCCCGGACACGACAGAGACGTGTTACAATCTCAATTGGTCGCGTTCATTTACCTGTCACTCTGTCACGACTCGACTTGGGGACACACGGATTGATTTTTGTCACGATGCCGCAGACTAGAAATACTCCAACAATAAATATGTAACGTCTCTTTTATTTCCAAAACATTTTACTTATCTAAATCAACGCATAAAAATGTTTCTTATTATTAAAAGGATATATTTATATGTTTAGTGGGTTTTATTATAGTTAATTTATGTTTGTTTTTACGTACAGCATTCTTGAATACGTCTATAAATTAAGGGAGTGATAAAGAATGCCTTCAGGCATTAATTTTCCTTTGTGTCAGTAACGAAATAATCATCTAAAATTTTAACAGAATATATTCATAATAATTAATTGCACTGTTATTATAAAAAATAGTATCCACTATTTTACCGCCAAGCAACATTATTATTCAAACTAGCTTCTACACGTGGCCTCGCCTGCGTAGATTTTAGTTTTTAATATTATATAGGCACAAATCTTAGATCGCATCGAATTGGTTGATACATATTAGAATGAAAGAAAGCAAACAAATGCATTTATTTGTATATATAAAATATCTGCAATAAACACCGCGTTCAATAAGTGGGTATATATTAAAACATAAAATAAATATAAAAAATATCATACACAGCAAATCACCATACAGCCAGTATTTATGGTCAAAGCTTTAGTGGCTGGTGTACCTGTATAATAAATAATAATAAAAAAAAAAATATAAAGAAAATATTTATTACACAATAAATATCATAAAGTTATCACCGTCATATCGTAATTCTTATTTAAATGAACAACAACATTAATTCTATTAACAGTAATAATACATATTATTACTTATTAACAGTAATAATAAATATTACTATTAGTAGAAAAACGTTGTTAATAACAGCGTAGCTATAAACGCATTTATTTTCTTGCGACGTTTTGTAACGCAATCATGTTCATGTATTTCACGCCTTAAAGGGAAGACGCCATTTCACCAACGCTGGAGTGATCGACGCGACAGACTCATCATTTGTTGTAACGTACCGATTTAAATAAATGTCACGCTGATTATTATCATCACGTTTAAGGCGAAAGAAAGTCACGGGTCCTCTCAGATTCAAATACATGCAAATCAAATGACAAAGTGAAATAAATTTGTATAGTTTGCTATCTCTACAATTATAATAAAATACAAGTTATGTTTTTTTAGATAGCTCATTAGATTACTTGCATTTCTTATTAGAATACTTCGCAAAACTCAAATAGTAGTAGGACTTTTCTAAAATTTTACTACTATATTCCAGTTCGAATGAAAATTGAGTGACTACATTTTAGATGGCCTGGATAGCGAAGAAAAAATCTTTAGAGACTCTTTCGTACTTCCAAGTTACTAAGTTGGCCGAGGTATATTCAAATAAATATATATTAAAACCTTCAATGATAACATTATTATTATACAAATGCATTCATTATTACACTAAGTTATTTTTATACTTAATAAGTTTTAGTACTTACCTTGAGATTTAATATCATCATAAGTTAAAACAATATTTCCATTTTCAATAACAATGTCATGCTTCTGTCCTTATGTTTATTATTTAGGAATAAATTTATTCACCCCTTCTGTACGTCTTGGAATATAGTGTAATCATCCTCACTACGACAAGTTGCCCAGGATTGTGGATTGCAAGTTCAAACCCGGGCACCTCTGAATATGCACAATTTGTGCTTTTACGTCATCTCGTGGTCGGCGTTAAGAGAAAACATCGTAAGAAAACCTTAATATGTAGGATGAAAAACAGTCACATGTGCGTGCCACCCCATCAAAGATTCGGATGGTTCATGTATTTAACAGTTTTAGCAATATTTCCTTTAACATTGCACGAGGTACTACCCTTAATAGGTAGTGCATCTATTTTTTAGCTATTTTTTTTTTGTTTTGTATATATTGTAGTGGTATAATTACTCCAGAGAAATCTTAATGAATAAATAAAATATAAACTACACCTATTGCTTGCGGACTGGAATTACACAATTTTAGTGTAGATATTAGAAAAAAATTTTTTTGTTTGAATTTAAAACTAACGTGACAAATCTTCTATCTTTTAGACAATTTAAATATTTCTATATTATACAACGATGATAAACAAATGATTCCAATGCACTTTTTATGTAAGTAGCTTATATGTACCCGTCTATTACCCCACAGGATAACACCATATGAACAAAATGAACCATGAAGACGCTTTGACATAATATGCTCAACTTAACTCAATATAGGTATATAGGTCAATCTAGATAGTTTTGTTTTTATTTTCTGTATGTGAGCTTCCCGGTTTGAATAAATCAATGTCCATCCCTGATAGAGAAAAAAATATACCTGATAGTTCTTTATTTAATTGTGTATGTGGTTGTTTGTGTATGTCGACGTAAGCTATTTATGGATGATTAAGATAATATGATAAGCCGAGATGGCCCTGTGGTAAGAACGCGTGAATCTTAACCGATGATCGTGGGTTCAAACCCGGGCAAGCACCACTGAATTTTCATGTGCTTAATTTGTGATTATAATTCATCTCGTGCTTTACGGTGAAGGAAAACATCGTGAGGAAACCTGCATGTGTCTAATTTCTCTGAAATTCTGCCACATGTGAATTCTACCAACCCGCATTGGAGCAGCGTGGTGGAATAAGCTCCAAACCTTCTCCTCAAAAAGAGGAGAGGAGGCCTTTAGCCCAGCAGTGGGACATTCACAGTCTGTTACGGCAGATAAATATTAAATAGATATTATACAATTAATTTAAAAGTATAGGTTAAGTACATTGAATTTTGTCTACGACCTTTCGTGGCGACCAACAAAATTCCGATTATTGTTTAACTTGTTTATTATTTCCTGGATATTAATATTTGTAAGTTACAATTTGAGACATGAGTCAAACAAATAGACAAAGTGTAAAGAAAACGCTGTTTTAAGTGCCTAATTATTTCAAAGAAAATATCTGGGTAATGAGACTTAAATCCGGTGACCCAATCACCCATTGCATTAGAAAAAGTAGAGCTACATTACTAGGTACCTAAAGAACAGCGGTATAGTCTTTACGAAATATTTTTTTCTCAATTTTAAACATCACTATATTTGTGTAAAACTCTCATCGGAAAATAGTGATGTTCTGTACAAACGTATGTACATTTAAAATTAAATCCTAGAACCGCTAAATATGATCTTTATAAAAAAAAACTAATCAGATGTCGTGGTCGTATTTCATTGAATTAACTTTATAATGAATATTACTTCTTGTGCATTTTTTTATACTTACTAAAATGTTTTTTAAATAGAATAGTGATTTCAAACTGAAATTTCTCCTAATTCTAAAAGTTCTTAAAGTTCGAGTTTCTAATTTGATCTTGTAACGTATGTAGGATCTTATTATTAAATTAAATTATATAATAATAAGTAGGATCAGTCAAAATAATTTATTATAAAAATACAATTAATAAACTTAATGTATACAACTCAGTTTAATTATGTACTTATATAACAAAAGAAATAAACAAACCAATCAATAAAAATATTAATGAAAACAAATTAGAACATGACTGTAGTTATATTTGCACCCCCTCAAATTGACACACGGTCTACGCACTCTTATGGCGGAGCTACAGGACAGATGATAACGAAAAATGCACAGATTAAATAAAAACTTTGCAATTGTATCCCATAACATATTTGGAAGCTAGCTATATTTTCTTAGTCGCGGTTGAATTTCAAGAGCTTTTTCTAAATATAAGCGTAAATTAAAATGTCAATAAAGCTCAATATAAATTAAGCGTCTAAGTACATCAAGTCTACAGCTGTGCCTTTTAATTTGTTTTTTATTGCAATATATTGTTAATGAAAACATATCTATCTATCTGTACCTAATTAATTTATAACAATTATCACTATCATACATTTTGATATTAAAATAAACATATGAATAAAAAATAAATCGGTATTGTTAAATCCAACAATTCCATTATTTTACCTTTAAAAATATATTTATACATACTTAGTCTAATAAGAGAAATAAAAAGACATAATAAGTAAGTACATATATCAATTTCAAAGCCACGAACAAACGTGTAGGTACTCGTAGGTATTCTAATTAATACTACTATTTATTTAATGAATAGTGCTTTTGTATAAATAAAATAATTATTATTTATGGAACCACATAATATTATATAATAAAAATAAATAAAACATTTAATTAGTAAATTGAATATAAATATATTTACAAAATATCGAAAGCTATTTTTTTTATTCTTAAATTAATTAAGGTAGATAAGTTTAATATGATTAATGATGTATTAAATGCTATAAAATCTGTTAATCATTATGTAATTGTCTACGTGTTATGCTCTTGGCTACTAAACATCTTGCCGTAGTTGACCTTTCATAATGTTTAAATATAACTATGGTGTATTTTATAAAAAAATGCCACTTTAACTGGCAAATATAAGCAAATAAGCCGCTTGCCGAAGCCGTTATCGGCTCGCTTGCGGTAATTGTTCTTATCATGTTATAAATAGCCGAGAACCCAAACAAGTCAGCGTGCGACGCCGCAACCGCCCTTGAACTGAGCACCGGAGGCTTTGACGGAGGCTGCATGCGCGGAGCGGGGGCGGGGCCGGCCTGGCCAATCAGCGCCCCTTCACATTTTTCAGCCCCCGCCCGCATCGCCGGACGCTGCCCAAAAACAAAAGGATCAAAGTCGGCGAAACCTATCTCTTTCTTTGTGGGGCCAGCAAACGGGCTTCGATGAGAGGATAGATACAGTGTGTCGCGCGGGCGCGAATCGATAAGCTTTCCCTCCGCGCCGCATCCCCCGCTGCCCCTTCGGCCGCCCGAGGCCCGCGCCCCGCCGCCCTCCGCCCGCCGGCCATTTGCACGGATGTTTACTATTATTATTTTATTGAACGGACGCTATAAGTGGCGAAATAAGAATATTTACAAATCGCGGGAGCGGGCGCTAGCCGGAGCAATTACGGCGGTGCGATAAACGAGTGACACATCATTGTGACGCCTCCACGACGATGCTCGTATTTCGTAATTGCAACAGCATCTCTGTTCAGCCACGTATTATCTAATATTTAATTTTTTAGACCTATAACCTTACAAATATTCTAGGGAATATTTACTCGATAGGTCTTGAACTTGATAATGCAGGTATTCTCATATCCTACATATTTTAGAAGAAGCTTAAGAATCAAAAGTTTTTTTACTACAAACATATTATTTTTTGTATTTTCCTTGTCCTTTATACCTTTATACATGCCCATTAATCTTTATGGTATAGTGGTTACCTATCTACTTGCCTAGTACCTATTGGCAAATATGTTTCATTCATAATTGTTTGTCTATCCATACAATATCACAGAAAATACAAACACCTCTCCATACTTTTTATTCAGCTCGTCTTATAAGTACCAATGTCGTGACGTCATTTTATTGTAGAATAATTTATATTAGTAGGAACCATTTTTTAACGATTTGATATTTTTCAAATATTCTGAACATTTGTCCTTTTTTATTACTTTATTAGACTGTAGCTACCCGTCCCGCCTTCGCCCGAGCAAAATAAGGATTTCATCATGCTATTTTAAACTATGGGAAATCAATTTTCGACAACGGCCGATTTATGCATCCGTACATACTGTGTTAATACGTGTTTCATAGGTAGGTGCCTACATAGATACATACCGACTTTTTGACTTTGCCGGCTACGTCAGCATGTTAAGCTGTACTACGGTACCGTTAACATACCGTACAGCTTTATCCGTCCTGAATTTATACTAATATTATATGTAGATTCTGTATAAAAAGAAAAACCGTACTTAATAATTTTAGTTGTACAGAATGGTAAAAAACTAACAAACAAAACTTAGGTAAAAGCGAGCGTTTCGTAATAAATCATTCCATCTCATTTTCTTCAAGTTGCAGTTAGAATATATTTTAAAAGCTAAGAAGCAAATTCTTTGTAAAAAATACATTGTTTTATAAATATAATAACGATTTGGGCACTACTCATTTCCTCTGTCACTCCGTGCTGGCCCATATCATCCCACCCACAGCCTATTCATCTTTTTTCGGTCTTCCATTCGCCATTCAACCATTCATATTGGTACATACATAAAACTCTTGTTATATAACAATTATCTCCATAACCATGATAACCGTATAATCTATAAGCGTTTCAGTCACGTTTTATAAATTATTTTGAATACCTATACCTAAGTATGAATTTCCTACATTTGTCGTAATTTTGTTGACAACATGTCCTCCTGTTACGAAGTCTATCATACTACCTATACATATCCATCTTATTGAGAACATTAATTATTTTTTCACCAAATTCGCAATAATTTTGACACTTGGGTAAATGTTAGCCGTATTTAAGTGTCAAAATTCAACCAAATAGACTAAAAATCTTCATAAGTGTGCTCCCACACAGAGGTTATATAAAATTATAAAACATTGTGTAGCGCGATAACATTTTATAACAGTTTGTAACATTTTGCTGCAATATGTTAAGAATGTTATATGTTATAAACCACATTGGGTCAACTCGTATAACATCGTATAACATTCTGTAACCATCAGCTTGGATCTGAATATATACATTACAACAAAAGTTATAATTTGTTGTATAATACTGTAATTAATTGTATAACATTTTGTTACATGCAGTTGTATAACATAACTAACAATTTATAACTTCTGTTACAATTTGTTAAAAAAAGTTAGTCAACAAATGTTATGCAAGATTCTCTAACGTTATATAACCGCTGTGTGGTAGCATATTAAATAATTATTTAATTGGATATTTTCCTATATATCTATATTTTTTATTAAGTCAGTTTATAGATTAATAGATTCATAAATGCAACATAAAGTGATACGCGTGACTACTCACTACAGTACAACATAGGTACCTACATACTAATAATACCTATAACTGTAGTAGATGCAATAAAAATAAATCGTAAATTTATATAGTCCATGCCATTTGCTAATTGCTCTGCTAATTTACATTAAGTACAAACAATTCTTGACTATATACATGTTTACTTATTTATTTATAATTAAACAATTTCAACTTAATTATCTACTCAAAATTTATATCCACTTTAAATTTTAGGTAGGTAGTTAACAACTTCTTTGACATTAAAAACACAATTTTTTCACGAATCTACTTTGAATGAAGTCCTCCTGACCGATTTCGTCCACGGCGGCAAGGCTCAAGAGAGATTAGCGCAGGACATATTATAGTACACAAATGAGTGCGTAAACACAGGTGCACTCTCTATTCCCTCACTCTCATAAACGGATGGGACGCCAACCCGACACTCTTGCTTAAGGAATTAGCAATACTTGTGTTCTATATATATTTTTAAGTACAGTTTCTTAAACTTTTTCTACTACTATCGTGACTCACATCTATACTAACTCATAACAATATTATCAATCATATCATAAGTAAACTTTAATTAATAAATATTAGCTAGATTAAGCTTAGCAAAGAAAGTGGTTGTACTGGTGGTAGAGCTTTGTGCAAGTTCGTCTGGGTATGTACCACCCACTCATTAGATATTCTACCGCGACATAGCAGTACTTGATATTGTAGTGCTCCAGTTTGAAGAGTGAGGGAGCCAGTTTAATTACAGGCACAAGGGACATAACATCTTAGTTCCCAAGGTTGGTGGCGCATTGGTGATGTAAGCGATGGTTAACATTTCTTACAATGCCAATGTCTATACGTTGGTGACCACTTACCATCAGTTGGCCCATATGCTCGTCTGACTTCCTATTCTATAAAAAAAATAACAAAAAAAAAGAAAGAAAGATCATACTTATACGAAGGTAGTTTGGAGTGATCTTATTTTAAAGTATTAAGCGATATTTATGTATCTATAAATAAGTACCTAGGTACATTTTTTACTATGACCCTTATTGCAAAGCACACAATTCATAGAATCGATTTTACCTAAACATTTATTTGTCTTTAACGTTTGGTTTTTAACACCCTAGTTCGTCTAAAAATTAATTAGATGGTGTACTAATCCCTTGTAATAAATAAAGAAGTAAGAATATTATTCTACCCCCTTACTATTATATTTGATATAGATATGTAATATCTACATAGAGAGAAATATTACAATACAAGTGTTTGTTTCTTAAAATCATCAAACCAGACAATAATTTTCACCTATTTTTAACAATAATTTAGTGAGTTTTTACACGTGTATAATATTGTAGACAATAGATTCCTTGTTTTGATTATTTTTCACCACGATTTCCAACAGCAAATACATCATTTCAATGGCTTATAATAATTTATCAGTATAATAAGCAACAATTTTTTAATAAAATGACCAAAGAATTTATTTTTGTCTTGTTCAGCTTAATACCTGAGAGCGCCATCTCTAAGGTGCAGCGTAAACTTCTATTTCAATGTAGCAATGCCATCTAGCGCTTCAGGAATTAATACAATCTTTCAAAAAGCCAGTTTCATCTTAGGTTTGCCTTGCCTAGATGGCGTTGCTTCACGAATAACCACATATGTTTTTCTAACTAAATATGACTACAAACGTCGTAATTAATCATTTTTTAACCATTTATAACAGGAAGATACATTAAAAATGCAATTTTTTTATAAAACAAGTGATATTTCAAAAAAACTATGTTTGCTGCGTAATAGACTGTTTTACCGACATAATAATAACTTCCGCTTGCCGCTCGACATCACGCACACGCAAACGCGAGATAATGTAACTAACTTCACTTCGTAAATGTTCGATCTCTTTCAACTACGCCGAGGCTTGTACTTTTGAAGATTGCGCTTTTCGGTAATTATTGTTTTTTTTATTCCTATTATCGTTGTGTTTTATTTTATTTGTGATTATCTAGTTAATGGTGAAATTTGCTTACATATTGTGTCGTGGTAAGAAAAATTGGCGCGATGAATTCTGTCAACATTACTTCGAAGTGTTCACACGCAGTAACGTATATTATGCACGTGTAAATTGGAATACAATTGTTATTATCCATTTGCAGACATGGCTTTAACAGTTGCACTACCTCTGGCTGGATTGGAGACAGAAAATTTTAATTCGTTCAGGCATATCATAGATATAGCGGGCCTGTCCCAGTCTCAGACGAGCCCGAGCCCATCTGTCTCCAGTGAATCTAGCGGTATCGGCTCATTGGGCTCGTTAAAATCCGAGTCTGTGAATAACGATTCCTTGCCTTCTAGTCCTCAGACAACAGAGAAGGTAAGAAAAGTTAAATAATTTGCATTATTTTGTTTGCGTACGTCCTGGCCTTGACCTCTCTATTTTCATAATATTCCGTAATGGCGAACGTCTTACGCTATCAATGTTGTGTACAATTGACGTGTGATAATGGAAAGATTTTGCGAACTAAACTAGTGCTTATTTCACTTACCACATGTATATATTTTTCATTTGTTTGTTTATGAGTATTAAAAAATAAATAAAAAGGTTATCGTAACTATAATCGCATAATTAAAAATATCGATTTTTACATTGAACTTAGTCTTATTATGTAGTGAAACTTGTTGGTTCGTGATTATATTCGTATTATAATGTATTTCAGAAATTATTTGAGCCCGTTGTGCAACCACAGCCACGTCCGAAAGAGAAAAAAGTTGAAGATGTTACAGTATTTTATGGAGGGAATGATATTCTCAACTTGAGTGCTAATCTCACTGATCCTCGATGGAATTACCGTGCCACAGTACTGCCGCCAAACAACCCTGCGCTGTTCTTCGCCAACCGATCGCAGTACCACCGGTTGGGACCGTACGGGACACGCACGCAGTACGTAAAAGATTCTTGCCGCTTGTGTGGCTTCTCATGGGTTGTAGCTGCCACAGATTAATTCGACAATATGACAACATAATCCTGAACAAACGGAATTTTGGGACATAACTGGGACACAACAGGGTGCAAATCAACTTTTTTAATTTGTCACATGAATGGTGTTTGTCCCACCATTGTAATTGCAGCCAATGACTTTAGTTTACTATATTATGAATTTATAACCTGACGACCTGACATTCTAGCCTAAAATGCCAGGGATTTCTATTTTCTATCAGGTACTATTTATTTTAGATAATGAACAAATTTTCCACTTGAACTGAAGTCGCTGGTATGTGACAATATCCTAATATTTTGTTAACATATTTGCCTGATGTGACCCAGTTCAGATGACTGTGGAATATGTATGTGGCTATCGTCCCGCGAATTCGTAGAGTTACATTTTAAAAGTGACTTAATACTGTGATCTTAATTTAAAAAAATGCAATTTTTGACAAATTCTAAGAAACGCGTGACGATCCATTTTAGTTTCGTTTTTGTTTTTAACTTATTTAAATGTGTGATAAATTAAAAGGTAGGTTATTATTAAAAGTTAATGCCATATGTTATGTAAAAACATTACATACTAAATTGGCATTTTAATCCCAAAAACTAGGATCATAATGAATCAGTCCTCAAATTCCAATCTTATAAATTAATTATTTAATATATAATATAAAGACAAAAAATAATAATATATTATATTACATTTAGTTCCTCTTAGAAATATAAATAATTATTTGTTATCCAAAGAATATTTCTTGTTTAATAATGCATATTAAATTATCTACAAATTGTTTGATGACAATTTATGTTGATTGGCATAAAATCAATTGGTTGAAAAAAATTTTGACCCTTAGGTTTTATGTTTTATTATGTTGAAGCAATATTTAAATTTAAATTATTATGGACTTTTACTTTTAAATGTCATGAGTTATTCCCACCATTACAACTTATATTTATTATTTGAATATTGTTTTATGATAATATTTAGTGTAAGATTATATTGATATGAATATATTCCACAGTCATTAATAAACAGAATCGTTTCAATGGAATGGCTGCATCTCGTATATTCAATTTGCGATTTTGACGAGACGGCACGAATTTATAGCCAAGCTGAATGTTAATTTTAAGATTTAATTATGATTGTTGGATTTCCCGTCCGAACATAATATAATAGTGATGACATGTCATCTAGAGGTTACGATCTTGACACATTGCCCAAAATATCTGTCTCCTATCCACTCTTGTGTGAAAGCTCGAACAACTCATATAGTTACGTGACAAACCCATAAGAAACATAGTAATAATGGGTTATCAGTGCATATCATCACAAATTAAAACAGTGATTAGATATTCTAAGGTTTTAGTAGATGTAACAGACCGTTTTAAAACGTTGGAGTCATTAATATGCCCAGATGCTGGGCTTCTAGTGAAATTATCGTAAGTGTCATTAACAGACTGGAAAATTCTCTATAAATGCATATTTTAATTGTAATATCCATGGTCTCTTAATTTAGTCAAGATATTTAATAGTGAGTCTCTTAAATTATATGTAAGTAATGTGTAAAATACTAACTACTGTAATTAATAATAATTGATACTGTCCTTTTGTGCAACTTTGGTTCTGCTATGTTGTAATCAGCTTTAAATTTAAACTGGTATTTCTACACTATAATATTTAAATATTTCTCATAGTTATTTTTATAAAAAAACGTTGATATGAGACAATACAGTTTGTAGTTAACAAAATTTTATTTATATGGGATTTGATTCAAAGTTTGGCAAATATTATGGAAGGGACCAACATTGACACATTGATTTATTTAAACTTTATAACGATAATTTTATTAGCAGAATTCTACCAAAACAATGGGCTTATCACGATTTAAATTTACATGATTATTATGCATTTTTTATCAATTGCTTTATATATGAGTCATCGCCAATTTATTATGATATCTATATTTATCCAGTAATCAATACAAATGGGCTATGAACATAAACACATAAGTTATAAGTAAATAATTTACAAAATTTATTATAATATTTATGATTCAGTGGGTCATGACTGAACATATAGCATGGATCTCAGAATGCAGCTTACAGTGATATACCTAACAATAATCCTAAATTGATAGGCATCTCTTAAGTCATATATCAAAATCAAAAAATATTAGAGGTGCCTTTGCAAGCAGTGTGCTATAATCATTCACACATACTCACAAATGGTTGTTATGGTTATTTAAAATGAAATGTTGCATTCAGATTATTATTTAGTTATTAACTTTATATATGACAAGCTTCAATCGAATGTAGTTCAAAGGGGAATATTTGGAGAGATACGCACAGTTTTATATAGTAGCTCTTGTTGTAAAGTCTCCTAAGTTGTAGTGTAGGAGTCCCTGTCGGCAGAGCGCCGCGCTCCCAAATACCAACAGAGGCCGAGGTGCGATGCAATATTTGCATTCCAATTTTGTTTAAGTTAGCAGCCGAGGGGTAGTAGTTGTTAATTATTTTAATCCACATTGCCAAATATATTGGTTGTTGTGCTATTTATTTTAACTGAATGATTTTTTTTTTCTAAAACTATTAACTATATAATTTTATATATAAAGTATAAAATTAGTACCTTCCATTGCAAAGTGTCTTCAAGTAATTTTACAATGTTTTAATCATTTCAATTTTATGCATTTTATTTTGTTTAGTCAACTCATATACATTATATTATATTGTGTTGTATTTTATCTATTGTTCATTCATATTTACGATAACTATTATTTTCTCATTGAACTGTAGTCAAATGACAGTATTTTTATAATGAAAATTGTATAGGGATGAAGGGTTTATTGCCTAGACGTGGCGCCCGCGGAATGTCTGCGACCGCCGAGGGGTGCGCGTCCTGTGTATTACGTATCTGATAAGCATTATGTAGGTTTAGCGAAATAGAATTAACTCGGAGACAAACTCCAAGTACCAAAACTTATTGGTTTAATGTTATTCTCTTATTACCGTGATATAGTGCGTCGCGCGCGGCGCAGAGCTCAATATTTTAGTAACCCTTAAGAAAAATTAATACCTCTTTTGAAAAGAATATAATATATATTATATAGTATATCCAATCGATAATCACATATTATATATTTCCCTGTTTATTTTGATGTGATATCATAAATGACTGATCTGAATTTAGTTTTTAAGTTGGTTATTGATATGCAGTGCTATTTCGAGAGTGTAATTAAGATTTAATATTGAAAGTGCCAATGCTCGTAATTTAATCTTTGACTGTTCCTTTAATGTAGCTGTTTGTAAGGGCAGGCCGGCACGGCCGGTAGCCCGATCCTCGTCAACTTCAGTATAAGCGATCGTCCTTCTTAAAACATAAGTTTTAAATTGTTACTTTTAAAAAAGATACACGTAACGTGCACAATCTCAGTAATGCTTGCAATATTATGTATAACATGTAATTCCTCATTTTATAATTTAATCCAGCGTATCTAATGTTAAGAGTACAATATGAGATGTTATATCACTCTAGTATCAAAATTAACCGAAGATAATATTATTAGTTAGGTAAAATTTTAACATAGCTTCGTATAATTGGGATGTTTTAGTATTTAGTAGTGTATAATTATGGCGTAGTGGCAAGCGAAATGTCTCGTGATTGGAGTGAAATAATGTTAGTGGCAATAATACTCGATGTAAGTTCCCTGCCAAGAGACTACAGGGTCGCGCGTCGCCGTCGCCTCCCGCGCCGCTCCCGTCTGAGCGGGCGGGAAACGGAGACGACGCGTCACATGCGAACGCTACGCACTAGGCGTTTATTTGTTGTAATTATCATAATAATAGCCGTAGGTATTTTATCGTACTTAAATAATTATTCTTGCGATGCCTTAATTCTGGTTGTCAATTAGACATGTCTGCCTAGAGTGTTATCATTGTTTTTATTTATTTTACTTTTTTTTTTGCTGTTCCGGTTTCCTCCGTGAACTTCCAGTCCAGGCTGTTCTTTTTAAATGATTTTGATGTCGATTATTTTTACCTAAGTGTTCTTATTAAATGTTACCAAAATGTTTTTAATAAAATATTTTTATATGTATCTTATTGTTTTATTAAAATTCCACAACGGCATTTTCCTTAACCAATTACCTGTTTATTTCTCTTTACAAAAGTAATAAAAGACAAAAATAGAGTTCTATTTTTTGATTTCTTGTTTACATTGTTAGTTTTCGTAATGTAAATATTTCGAGGCGGGCGACATGCCAACTAGCCTATTAACAAATCGGAAAATTGCCCTATTTCCATTTGCTTTTGATAAATACATAAATATAAGTTAACACTCATTATTTTTTACGTATCAACAGCTTATATCCAAGACGCTACTCTTTTAGTGTTAGGTACACAGGGAAACTTTTCAAATGGATCGATTGTGGTCAAAACTAAAACTGCAATACAAAAACTTAAGAAACCTTTCTCTACCCGGGATAATGTGGCTAATATCAATTAAATTCTCGAAAAAAAAATCATATACAGCAAACTAACGAAGTGTTTGTTTACAACAAGTTGAATCAATGTTTACCGAACCGGTTAAGTTAAAGGCATGAGTCGCATGACCAATGGCTTTATCGTCTTTCTGAAGAACCGGAGTGTTAATACTGTCGACTCCGGGTTTCTCGCCAGAAAGTTTAGTAGTTTTTGTTTTTTTTTTTAAATTGAAATAATATTAAGAGTTTTACATTAAGATATATTATGTGATTCCATATAAGAGGAATTAATACTTGTTATTTTATTGATAAATTATGCAACGATGTCATACAAATCACAATGTGGGCGCTACTGTCTAAGAATGAAAATGTGTACTTAATACTAGAAGTAAACAAACAGGCGTGTGTTGATTTTAATGAAGTAACTAGACAGATTGACGACACCAAAACTATTCATGTGGGTATGACTCTCAAAGTGTATAATCAATAAGTTTACAATAACAGTGTTTATATTTTACGATATAATAACGGGACTTCTAAAATGTTATACTAGCCTTTCATATTATCCACTATACTCGTAACATCCGGTCCCGTCGGACAATCTGTCCGTTTTAACTTTTTTGATACAATACGATTGTTTTGAGTGTCACTGAGTACAAACAAA
Organism: Nymphalis io; assembly: GCF_905147045.1. Lineage (NCBI taxonomy): Eukaryota > Metazoa > Arthropoda > Insecta > Lepidoptera > Nymphalidae > Nymphalis > Nymphalis io. The sequence goes on along the minus strand of NC_065890.1, from coordinate 4,261,870 downwards.
TACGGACATCGTTTATAATTTAAATTTTAATATGCGTGATTGATTATCCAGTATCGAATTAGTGCTTTAAAAAATGTAAAGAAACAACGCTAGTTAAACAATACGTGACAAGATATTAGACGACATCGTATCGAATAATACGAGAACATTAAGATTTTAGACATTGTGATGTCATTATTTACTTATTAACTGATACACTTAACGCATTAAAACTAACACTCTCAAAAAATATAGATAAGTATACAATACAGAATAGTCTCCGACCGTGGATTATGTAAATTTAATTGCGATTCAGTGAACACGGATATCTTTTGAGACGTTAATAGAACGATTGCCAATTTATTTTAGAAAACCATCTACAAACATATAATTATACCTATAGGATTTCGCGTACCTATTAAGTAAGCATACAGCGATATAGTAAACGTTTTATATTCGAATAATATTTTTGCATTCTTCTTCTATATTAAGGAATAAATTGATTTTTCGCTTTATTATTAATAGTTAATACCATCTTCGTAATAACAGAAGGTCGTGGGTCATGGGCATTGACAACGCCCTTGCGAAATGTTATGAATTGGGTATTGATTCTTTTAGTTGACTAGCTCTCTGAATCGTTGTTACAGGGTACAGGTAAAATCATTAACTTCAAGATGACTTATGGTATAATGTCCATAGAATAAAATAATGTAAACTAATCGAACCGTTTGAATATGATTCATATTCAAATGATTCGATATTCATTCATATGTATCCATATTATATGAATAATATGGAGATTTAATATTTATCTGAAATTAAAATATTTTCTTATTTATATCTTTAAAAAGCAGTATTCTATTGAACAATAATAAAAGTAAACAAAGAAATTATTTCAAGGCTTAACCTCGGTATAACATTGATTACCTTACCTATATTATGATAACAAAATTTTAATCAATATATTTAAAATATGTAGGTATCTTGATTATATGGCTAATTATATATATAACATAATATTGAAATGTGATATCCAATTAATGTGGTTTATTTGAGTACCTATCTATTATCTATATTATTATTTAATAATAACATATTTAGTTCATATCGATTCAACACAATCAATTATTATATATTAATTCATTATACCGCTTTATAATGTTTTGTTAGTTGTGGTTTATTTATACTCTAACGAGGAATGAAGTCGAGGCAGGTTGCTATCAAGTAGGTAGGTATGTAATATAGTAACTTCTACTTCGTTAAATAAATGTTAACAGCGCCATCTAACGTTGTTACGTAGAACGATGATGTTTAATGGAAGTTTGCAACTCGTACAGCGCCATCTTTCAAAACTTTGGTAAACTGCAAAGAACGTCGCTTTACTCACGCAGTTAAGTTGGTACAAAACTCTAGATGGCGCTGTCCATAAATTTTAAGATAAATCATATATTAAAATCTGTTTAAGCTTGAAAGATTCCATTAACTTACTAAATACTTAATGATCGGTTACAAAACACTATTATTTTTAAATACTCGTTTCTTCACAAACATGTAATGTCGATGGTGTGTCTTACCTATTATTTGGCTTTATGTTATTATGCTCTTGCGTGTATTATCCTGCATTTAATTTCCAGGCCACATCACAATCTAAATATTATGATCATCGACAACATAAAATCAATGTTCAAGTTAGTTTTGGTGAACACGAGCCTGATAATAATTTCGATAAGCTTACTTTTAGATTTCTATAATAAATAGAAAATACACACTACTTATTGAAAATGCAACTATAACAATAGTTTTAAACCCAGCGATATAAATACAAGTTTTTACATAAGGTAGGTATTATTAATGTTTCCAGTCTATGAATAAGACTAGAGTAGAAGAAAAAGTTAAAATAACGATTACAAATATTACATTATGCAACTTAGTTCAATTTATTTGTTTTTTTTTTTTTCGTCTAGAACAAAAGTTTTCTACTATAGTCGCTTCAAAATGTATTTCACTAAGTATTTGTACCTTTAAAAAAGCCATTTTGGGCAATATTATGGCAATATAAAAGGATCTAATATAACAGTAACAGTAACAGTAACAGCCAGTAAATGTCCCACTGCTGGGCTAAGGCCTCCTCTCCCTTTTTTGAGGAGAAGGTTTGGAGCTTATTCCATCTAATATATTTAATGTAAATATTTTTTCACAAGAGTCAGTTTCTCATTAGAATAAAAATATTTGAGTTCTTACAATTCTAGTATCATAAACCAATATAATGAAATTTTATCTTAGTTATTCTTAGTAAAGAAGCTTCAAGACAGTAATTAATTTAAGTACGTACTTTAAACAGATACAAGATTTTTTGTCCTTGAGGGTGAAATCATTTTTACGAAAAAGAGGTGGGGTATATATTTCTCATTAAATACTTGGAAAATTGAGCCCTATATATATAACCGATTTTACCTAGGATTCATAACATGTTTAAAAAAACCCGAACGAAATGTACAAATAAGTTAGTCAGTTCAATCAAAAGTACATACTTCTGACTAAAACAGAATAGGTTTATTTCTATATCTATCTTCTTTTTTTTTATAGAATAGGAAGGTGGACGAGCATATGGGCCACCTGATGGTAAGTGGTCACCAAACGCCCTTAGACATTGGCATTATAAGAAATGTCAACCATCGCTTATAGCCAATGCGCCACCAACCTTGGGAACTAAGATTTTATGTCCCTTGTGCCTGTAATTACACTGGCTCACTCACCCTTCAAACCGGAACACAACAATGTCAAGTATTGCTGTTTTGCGGTAGAATATCTGATGAGTGGGTGGTACCTACCCAGACGAGCTAGCACAAAGCCCTACCACCAGTATCTGGTTTTATTTGCCGTTCATTTTTTAAGGATATCATACTATAAGGAACGAACGGTCGTATTGGTTACATCCCTCAATTAACACGTATTCTAAAAAAACTTACCTTACCTATGGCTTTACTCGTGTAATTTTTAATAGGATTTTTTTTTAACATAATGATGATGATGGCGTCTTCCTGACCGTTTTGGCAACGGCCAACTGTGCTGGACATATTATAGGGCACAAGTGTGTAAGCATAAACAGGCCGACTTTCTATTCCTTCAGTCTCATAATCCTTTGGGACGACAAATCCGACGCGACCGCAATTACTTCAGGCGCAGGACCAACGGCTTTACGTGCTTTCCGAGGCCCGGAAGTATACACGCTTTAAGCTTGCAGACACCGGACTGCTACTGAGAATTTTTCGACAGAAATCCCAATAACTTCTTATCGGCCCGACCTAGGGTTGAACCCAAGACCTCGGGATCTGCGGCCTTACGTATATTAACAGATATATACAGGGGCAACCGAATAATGATGGTAGCAGCGATAATAGTCATAAAGTAGAACCTTGTATGTACCTAATTTTATTATTAAATTTCTCGAAACATGTGAAACATTCCACCATATATAATATATTATGTAGAACGGGAATAGTTAACAATAATAATCAAACTACACGATTGTAAAGACATTGAATAACTATAATTGCATTAACAAAGTAATATCATATGAGTAAATTTATCTTTGTATTATAATAATATCGTCCTTATTCTAAAACTACGAGTTTCTTAAGAAAAGCGCTTTTAAAAGAAACGTGCAGGCATATAAGAGTATGTAAACATTTCGAACTATTGTTGTAAATGATGTACCTATATATATAATTATGGTAGCGATGTCATTTTCGTTTGTTATATCCACTTTTGTGTTCGCATAATAGGTGTATTCACTCAGATGGGCGCGAAAAGTGTCGCTTTTATCTGATTTACAATAGACGGGAATCAAAGAAATGACGATATTCAACCTACGGTTGTACCATTGTCAAACATGCGCAGTTTTTTATTTTATTTATTAATAAACAAAAACCGGTTAAATTCTATTTAGTTAGCCAAAAAATGTGGAAATAAAATTTGGGTAGTCTACACTTGTTATAAATATATTTTACTTGCATATTTATGCATAAAAACCTTTTTTACCTCTGTCATTATATAATTACCTACCTATGTTATTATTAGGTTCGATCCCTTATAATATATAGGTTCGATGCTTTGAAATATTTATTTTGATAGATATTTAAATCCAGAATTCGTATTTCAGAACGATGTTTTTTTTTTTTTATAGAAACGAAGGTGGACGAGCATATGGGCCACCTGATGGTAAGTGGTCACCAAACGCCCTTAGACATTGGCATTGTAAGAAATGTCAACCATCGCTTATAGCCAATGCGCCACCAACCTTGGGAACTAAGATTTTATGTCCCTTGTGCCTGTAATTACACTGGCTCACTCACCCTTCAAACCGGAACACAACAATATCAAGTATTGCTGTTTTGCGGTAGAATATCTGATGAGTGGGTGGTACCTACCCAGACGAGACCAGACAAAGCCCTACCACCAGTAAATGTCCGTTTGTTACTGTGTGTTTATCTGTTACAGACGGGCTAGAACATAGCCCTACTACCAAACCACCACCTCTCACCTGTTTTACTCCAAAGTACATACTTAAGGAATAAAGCAGCCAATATCACTGATTATTGTAGAACAGTTTTAAAAGTGTAAGAGGATTATTCATACAATATGTAGTTGATGCAATTTACTGTCGCTTGCCACTGTATACTCGATAATTTTATTTTTTTATTCTTATATCTAACTCGTTAATATAAATTGATAAAACATAACAAATATTCCGTTAATATACTATTAATAGAAGTGTAGTGAAATCATACTATTAATAGAAGGAATTAGGAAAGATATATCTATCTAGTTTCTACTCATGTTACCTCTTACTATACAGGATTAATAAGTAATTCATTCGTGGGACAATTTATACTTTTTTATAAAACGATGATGTTCGAAAATTAATAGTTTTAAGATGTTAAAAAAAATGTGAAATTGTTATAAAACTAACAACTTTTTAGATGATGGCAATTAACCTTGGGATTGAAACAATCGCATCCAGGCAGTTTAAAAAAGATGTCCTTGTTCCTTTCTCTGTTCCTGACAACGTGTATCCAAAAATAAATGAAATTGTATTACTTACTTTCGCACTTATAATATTAGATAGGATTATTAGCATACATACTCGTACATAAAAAAATTGTTTAATATGTTACAAATTTGACACCTGTGTCATTTTATGCATTGTGATCTGTCTTATTATTTTATTGATGTCTCTATTGACCCAGTGTGTTTGGACTAAATCATATTAACACGAAGAAGAACCGAGATGATTCAGTAGAACACGTGAAGACAACCGAGTAATGGGACATTTACAAGCTGTTAATGGAGTGCAAATTCTACTAATATATAATAATTACGAAATGTTCCCGATTCAATTCCAATCCAACTTTGACTATTCTATGTTTATTCGTATCGGAACCGAACCGATATGATGTAAACATATACCGATGTGTCAAAACTAAACTTATTAGTGAAATTTTATGCTAATTAAGTGATAATTAAATTAAAGAATAGGAAAACGGACAAACGGCAACGATCACGCTTCGATTCGATTGCGATAAAGGAAAATTTAATTATTAGAATTGGTACAAAAGTAAAATTGTATTAAGGAGTTAATCATAGTTAGCCTAGTTAGCCGAGTTCGTCTGTTAGTTATTTTATAAGCCGGATTATAAGGCCTAAGATTCAAACCTCGGTATGGGCCTGTATAATAATTCTCATATAATAATCAGCTCGATGTTGGCGGCCATTTCTGTACCTCGAAAAGCACGTTAACTGTTTACACCGCGAGTCCTGCACCTCTCTCTCTTGTATCAGAATATTCTACCGATTGGACACCCGATGGACAGCAAGGATTGGAATGATATTTAATTATTATTACTATTTTAACTAAGAACTTCTACATCACAGTATAAATTAGAAGTTAGCAGTTACTTACTCGCGAACCTCGGGAAGCAAAAAATGTTGTTGGTTTTATGCACTTTACTATTTCCACCGAAGCCGTTCTACCAGCCATACTACAATTACACAGTAGTTGTAGTATGGCCGCCGTGGCTGTCAGTCACGAGGATATCACCATCATCATCATCCTCATCTATAACTAGCCGGATGGAAAATAAACATATTGCTACTGATTTAAGCAATATGTTTATTTTCCATCACAAGAAAGAAATTCACAAGAAGCGATATTATGAAAAACTCAAAGTGTTATTGGGTAGTAAATACTATCTCTTTAAAGCCTATGTAAATTTATATGCAATTCAAAAATCATAAAGTTGCCGATGTTCACCTTACGCTTTGCAGAGCACGATAAACAGATATACGGTTGAATAGGTCGAAATTGTGAGAAGCAAGGGTAAATGATTACCGCACGTTTCACCACGCATTGACATTCATGGCTATGATCACTCGCGGCTTATTACAACAGAAAATTCACCAAAAATGCCTCAATGTACCCAATCAGACTCCTATTTGTAACGATTGGGGTGTGTAAGAGGTTTCAAATTTATCGAAATGGATTATAATGAATAGTATGCATAAATATTTTTTTATTATTGTTATTATCGCTTACTAATATTTACTTATTACATATAAAGTTTGGGTGTATGATACGGAGCCATGATTAATTAGACGAATTTTAATGAAATTACTAATAGAAATCTATTATGTCGTGGCTTTCGATACTTACATAGGATAGGATATTCTTTTACTTTACTAATTTAATTATATAAAAATAATGCAATTTTTATATCTACGTCCAGCGAACCTTTATTAGGTTAATGTGCAATTTAAATTAATTCATCGCCGTTAACATATGTCTTGATGGGTACCACCTGCTCATCAAATATTCTACCGCCAAAGGTATAACTGTAATATTATTAATTGCTGTGTTCTAGTTTGAAAGGTGAAGAAGGAATGTGATCTAGGGTGACCACAGAGACACGGAATGTTAATTTTAGTCGGTCTTCTAAATTAAATTATATTCAAATAAAAACTTATAGAAAACGTAGAATAAACAATATTCAAGTATTTTCTCTCTTCCATACAAAGAAAAAAAATAGGCATAGTTGAACAATAAGCACCGCTGCGAACGCCACTGCCTTAATAAAACATTTCACATCCAATCCTTTGGCCTCGCAAACCTGTGGAACTTCATATGCACTGTCACACGCCGCTTTATTCAAACGAAAAGGCATTTCACGTACACCGCTGTTTCTTGACGAAGTGTAGTGAAGAGTGTTACAGAGGTGTATTTTTGAATAAGGTAAAGCGCAAAATTCTATAAACTACGTATTAATAACACATGCAGTAAATATCAAAGATGTGCATTTATTGGAGATCAGTTTTTTAATTAAGTTTCATAGAATAATCCTTTACTTTACTTATTCGTTCTTTTATATCAAAATATTATTATGTAAATATTTAAGGTCAATAATTCTGTTTTAAAATTATTAGTTATACTGACAGATAAAGTCATGAATAAGGATATATTATGTTACAGATAAAACAAAAATAAAATGTTTATAGGACAATGATTTTTTTTCTTATTAGAAAAGGCAAAGGTACTACAAGATTTAATGACATTATTATGATTTAATTTTGTATTCAATCACTTTTTAATTACCTACCTTTAAATTTGACTAGAATGTTTTATGTCCAAATCTACTCGTACCACTACGATTACTAAGAAGAGAACAAAAGTATTAATAAAAACCATTCATAACCCAATAAGTTTAAAGTTGCTTTTGTATTTCTTTGTAGAACTTTATATTTTTTTCATTGAAGTAAATACTTACGCTTTCGTTTAGAGTTATATTTATTAGAAAGCAAAATATAACAATTGTTTCAAATGAAGACGCTTGAAATTTCTTCGTCCTTTTGAGTGCTTACTAATTTCTGAACATACTGGCTTTGAAAAGGAAAACAGAAAACGTCTCATTGAGAGATTTAAACAGTGGCCCATTGAAAATAGCTGAAGCCTTTAGAAAATCACCCTCCTTTTGAGTCGCTTTTGCAGTCTCTATTTATGATTTCTAAATTTCCATATACAATTTCGTAGTTGCTGACCGAAGTTCGTATTGAATACTCATACTGGCGGAGTGTGTTATTTTGTAAATTTATAAATATTTCAAGACCACAAGTTATTTAGTTTGATTATTAAGATTCCGTAACAGCTATTTGCTGTTACTCTATTTACGGAAAAATGAAAATAGGATAAATTTAAAATTCATAATAATTTAAATAAATTATATTAGAAGGTATCATAAAATAATGAGTTGTATAGAAAAATATATACGTATATTGTTGTGTTATTTATATAAACGGAAATATACGGAATCTTTTTTAAGTTATTTTTCTACTTATAGTCGATATATAAGATGATAAAGCCATTATTCTATGGTTTTTTGTCGTTATTTTATCGTATTGATAAACCTAAATTTTATTATGGTAAATGGGCCACCACTCATTCACATGACATGACATTGACGCCGTAAGAAATACTAATTATCCCTTATATCTCCAATGCGCCACCAACCTTGTGAACTAAGACGGCTGGTTTGTAGAATATATCATGAGTGTATGAACCTAGACGGACTTACACAAAGCCCGACCACGTTTACCGTTGTATAACCTTAAATTATAAGATTTATAAAGGCACTTTAAAACTATTCCATACTTCTCTTCTTTACTTTCATTATTAAACAGTTAGGTTTTTCAATATAAAAATTTAATAAAGTAAAATAACTTAAACCGTATTGTATAAGTTATTAAATTAATAAAAGAAGTAACTGTAACAATGATTACTTATTAACTAGGTACTGTTTAAAATACAAAAGCGATCTGAGGCTAACTAAAAAATAATTAAAATCAAATCAAGTACAAAGAACTTTAATGAAAAGACTGATACGCTATCGAATGAATGGAAAAGATCCAAAGGGAAATCCTTTAGTTTTCAAGTTGAAATTTCCATTGTACCCATTTTCCTATTTGGTGGTGGACAAAAAGTGGCTGGTTGGTAACACAATTGGGCCATCTTTTGTTCTACGTCGCTCCGGTTCCGGCACCGACGTATTCTTTTAGTGGCGCCTAGAACAACTGTTTCTAGAACGATAGCCTCACAATGCGAACGCGGTATTGTCGCCGCGTTAATTGTTCCTTGCCTCATCTAGTCGAGGGTTAGTTAATAGCTCTGTAATTCGGTGTCGAAAATATAAAACGGGCAGCCTAAATAACGTTGAAGCTTCTCCGGTTACCAAAAATTACACAAAAATAAACGATATAACACAAAAATTTATAAAGGCATTTTCGTACTCATAATAAGCTTAAAAATAAAGCGAATTGTACGTAATGAAAAAGGAATTAATTTGAATGAACTTTGAAATTGGATCTTCAAGTGCGCTCCAACTAAAATATAGAACATTTTCCACAAAGCTATTCATCGAGCTAGCTAAGAAGTGAATCTTTATGAATGCCACCAAATTGTATGAGAGTAGTCCTCTTTCAAAACTTCTCATGAATAGTGTTAATTCGCTATAGCGAATTTACTCGGAGCTCGTCAATGGACTATTTGGAGACTTGAGAAGCGTACAGCCTCACAAAGTCGCAATATTGTGTATGGAAAACGCGGGAAACGTGAATGGAGGTTTGAGGAAAGTAACACAGCAATGGTATGTTTTGTAAAGATTCCTCACAGGAAATATTTTACAATAGATATATAACGTTTGACATTTCATTTATTGCTAGAGCTTTTGTTGACTGTTATTTATATGAAATTATATTTTTGATAACGTCGTTTGGTTTCTTTTGAAAACGTTTACATAGCGCAGCTATTTAATTCAATAACATATATCTATCTCAGTATATATTTATTACATTTAATTTTACATGTCTAAAGTAAGTACAAAAACAAGATAACTTACTGTTACAAAATAACCTTCATAATAAGGAGACGTAGTTGATACCAGCTGATACCAGAAAACGTAAAGTGAGTTAGCGACGGGCGTAAATATAGCCTATAGCTTTCTGACTGGGCGGTACAAATTTCATGTAAGTACGTAATTACGAGCAACCCTTGTAGTGACTGTTTTTCAGCAACATAGCATCGCTTCGAAAGCGAAAAGGAAAAAACGGGGCGTGCCTGAACAAAGCCACCCATACAATGGGGCCGTGCGAACAATGCTAACTAGAAGAGATGCTATGTAGCTTGTATCATTCGCAGATAAAGATGGAAGCCGTTGACAGTTTCTAGAAGTGCTAATTTTCAGTCTATTTTAATATTGAAGCAATTTTTAAAAACAAAAACATTGAGCATTTTTGTTTACGAATTATATTTACGAAGAAGAAAAAGAAGAAATTGGCCTTATATTCAAAATAAATAATACGGATTTATTTTTATACTACATATTTTTTTTACATAAAAATTGTATATCATAGTTGATCAGTATTAAAAATTAAGATATAATTTTACAAATAAAGACAAAACACATTCGTTTCATATTGTAATCCCAAATATGTAGAAAGAAAACAAAAACGATCGTAATATCTATCGTGGTATTAAAATTCAAACGACACTTAGAACATTGCACATCCGCAAGCTCAGCACTAACAACAGAGTCCGCAACAATGTGCCCTCTGAAGAGCTCCGAACAATCGAATGAAGACAATAAGCAGCGATACTCCGAGACAAAAAGAGGCGAAATAAAGGCTCACTTGTTTCCTGGCCGCATTGTGAGGAACGGGAGAGGGCAGAGACAAAAGCGTAATGTGCCACGGGCCCAAACAATAGGGACTGAGCCATTATTGTTACTGTAGCGCCGCTTTAGCGAAATATGTACGCGGTGGCACCAGCGAACTTGACATGCTGAGGCGGCCTTGCGTTGAGTTGAGCGCTCAGCGCTGAGCGTCGACTCACCGAGTTGACTTTGTGACGCCAACGCACTGATTCGTGTCAATCGTGTAACAGTTAAAACATTAACTATTATATTATGGAAGTTTTGCACATCATATTTTAAAAAAGAAAGTCATAAATATCCATATTTACTTTAATTGGATAAACAAATTATAAGTAGATACATACATATTTATTAGAACTTGTAACGAAAATATACGATTAACATTATAATTCTATAATAATATTTGTACCTATTCACAATACTATTGATGTATTGATAGACTGTGTTTACTTTTTTCGCTAACGTGTCAGTAATATTTTTTTTTGTATTTCGTTTTGCATAATAAATTCTTGCGAAATAGATAAATCTTAGATGACACGAATGACTTACTAGATATAGCAGTCAGAAAAGAAAAAAATAGGGTAATTAATTATATATGTATACTTAATTAATTATTTTTACACATATTAAATTCATATCATTTAAAAAAAAAACAGAAAATAAAAAAATGAAATCAGTAGTGCTATTTTGTAAGAACTCAAGTACTGTGAAATGTATGCTACCGACTTATTATACTATTTTGATGCGTGTACCTATATATAAATAATTATTATGGTCAATGTCGCATATCACTTTTTAATATTTCACGACCGATTTATGTGGTTAGTTTCGAGTTTGCTCTTACAGAATAACCATACAAAAGGTACTATACCTGATGTATAATATATCTAATGACTTCCTTTAAATTTTACGTCTGTATCTTTTTAAAACTACGAAAAATTGCATAATACCGTAATGTATCACTACCATACGCTATATTTAAATCTATCCCATGTTAAGTTTTAGCATGCAGTTAGTCAATCAAGAATCACAACTTCTTACCAAACTGATTCAAAACAGTACAGTAATAGCCTGTTAATGCCTCATTGCTGGGCTAAGGCCTCCTCTCCCTTTTGAGGATAAGGTTTGGAGCTTATTCCACCACGCTGCTCCAATGCGGGTTGGTAGAATACACATGTGGCAGGATTTCAATGTAATTAGACACGTGCAGGTTTCCTCACGATGTTTTCCCTCACCGTCAAGCACGTGATGAATTATAAACACAAATTAAGCACATGAAAATTCAGTGGTGCTTGCCCGGTTTGAACCCACGATCATCGGTTAAGATTCACGCGTTCGAACCACTAGGCCATCTCGGCTTTGAACTGATTCAAGTCATACTATAATTACGTAAATCAAACAATACAATAAAACAGGTTATTATACAAAAGATACACATATATAAAATGATTTTGGTTCGTAATACGGATTGAACGTTTCAAATTATACAAAAGCGTTAAATTCACATACATATATGCATTACACATACAGGTCAAGCCGAAAAAAGCATATTAAAAAGTATTAAAATATATATTACTGTTATGTAAAAGGTATTTTATTCTGTGTATCAAGTAATTATAATTTATCCGAGAGAAATCTGAGATAACGTTACCTTTGCACGATTTTTTGATGACATAAGTAAATACGTGTACAAATTTCGACAACGATTAAATAAGCGGTTTTTTAAATTCCTTTGACACTATTAATTTTGATGTATAAAGAAGAATTATAGTAACTATTAGTAACATTATTATTTTGTTTATAAAAAAACAAATATAACGGACACTCTTGAGTATTTTTTACATATACAATGTTTAGTGTATTAGCAATAGTTTTGTCAATATTTATCACAATCATACTATCCGGCTTAAAGTGCGTCTGCTTAAGGCGGTTTACGCTACTGTGTAAGCCAATAAGCCAATACTGTGTAAGTTATTGGGATTTTCTGTCAGAAAAATTGTCAGTAGTAGCCTCGGTCTGGAAGTTGGAAGTGTGTATAAGTGTATCCCGTGCCTCGGAAAGCACGTAGAGATAGAGAGTGCACCTGTATTTGCGCACACACTTGTGCCTTTAATATGTCCTGTGCAGTTGGCTTATCTCTTTTGAGATTATCCGCCATGGCCGAAATCAGTCTGGATAACACAAAGTAATGTTTTATTATCTTAATAATAATCGTCGTGTAACCGGCTGGTTACACAGCATTTTATTTCTTTTTTTTATTAATATAGGTAAGCACACTGGAAAAGCGCCACCTAATGTTAAAATGGCGTCACCTGTACACATTAGTAATCCGTAGAATTACATCGTGAATGGGCCACCAATCTTGAGAACTATGATGTTATATATCTTGGGCCTTTAGATACACTGGCTCTGTATTGCTGCTTGGCGAAAGAATGAGTTGAGTGGGTGGTATCAGATGGCCTTGGGCAAAGCCCTATTACAAACTGTCATCGGTAATTTGGCATTCAAAAGAAAAAGACAAAAACATTGCTTGACAATTTTTATTTATTGCCGGAATATATATTTAAACTCTCCTTGAAAACTGCATAATGTAATTAATGTTCATGTCATACCGGAGAAGTCGAGATGGCCCAGTGGTAAGAACGCGTGAATCTTAACCGATGAACGTGGGTTCAAACCCGGGCAAGCACCTCTGAATTTTCATGTGCTTAATATCTGTTATAATTCATCTCGTGCTTTTCGGTGAAGGAAAACATCGTGAGGAAACCTGCATGTGTCTAATTTCATCGAAATTCTGCCACATGTGTATTCCACCAACCCGCATTGGAGCAGCGTGGTGGAATAAGCTCCAAACCTTCTCCTCAAAAAAGGGAGAGGAGGCCTTAGCCCAGCAGTGGGACATTAACAGGCTGTTACTGTACTGTTACTGTCATACCGGTGTATACCGTTGTAAAGCAAGCCAATAAGCTCTTTTAGGATTTTGTTTGAATATTCTGTCTTCTAGTATTTTTATTAATATTTTCTCTTTAAGCAAAATAAATTCTTCGTTCTATCATAATCCGCAAAATATTCTAATACTTTAAGCCACATGAGTCTATTTCATTAATAAAATGAAAAATTAAAATCTTTTGAACAGCTTCAAAAATAATATCTTTCAATATCTTTATAACGAAATTTATCCAAATATTCTAGATCCCCAATGTGGGCAGCACGCTCGGCCGGCTATGAATAGCAACCGAGGGCAAATCTCCAGACCCAACCGGAACGTATCAAAATTCAATCTTTCACTGTTACATTGCAATATGAAAATTGAATTTTACTCATCGGTATACGAGTTGGGGAGCATGTTCTACAAACATTTTTAATATAATTTAAAACGATCGTATGCGTTGCGGTTGATATATATGTCTGTTTTTTGTTATAAAGATATAAAATATATTTATTTACTTGCTTATATGATAAAGGTTTTCTAACTTAACATATATAAAAAATTATTAGAGATGTATTTTATATGTAAGAAAACCATTATATGTCAAATATTTATTTTTAAATTAATAATCCTAAAAATGCAAGTAACATTACGTAGATACTATTTTATGTAGGTGCTTTTTTTAACTTTATAGTTTTACTTGGTTGTAGTATTTTTCAATTTATTGATTTTTTAAATAATTTAAATTATTGTTAAATAATAATTATCTTAAAGAACATTGATCGCTATCAGTTATGAATCAGCAATAAAAGCTCCATTCAACTCAACCCTATCTTTGCTTGATTAATAAGATTTCGCTGCGTAGGGGTCCTTTGTCCATTTTATTCATATGCTAACTCCGGCTACTTCTGTTTTAGCAGAGAATCACTTCATTATACTTCATAACAATAGCGAAATTGCGACGCGAACATTATCAACAGAAGCTAAATGTTCATATTAGCACATGTTTTTACAAATGTATAAAATACTAACGCTAGAGTGTAGCTCCAGGTCTATAGTATGGTGGTGGCACATATAATAAAAAATCTGTTTTATACATTCGAATTGTTTTGGGATGTGGGATTACTGGTGGTAGGGCTTTGTACAAGCTCGTTTGGGTTGTACCACCCACTCATCAGAAATTCTACAGCAAAACAGCAGAACTTGTTGTGTTCCTGTGTTTTAAGGGCGAGTGAGCCAGTGTAATTACAGGCACAAGGGACATAAAATCTTAGTACCCAAGGTTGGTGGCACATTGGCTATGTAAGCGATGGTTGACATTTCTTACAATGCCAATGTCTAAGGGCGTTGGTGACCACTTACCATCAGGTGGCCCATATATTTTTTTTTTTTTTATAGAATAGGAAGGCGGACGAGCATATGGGCCACCTGATGGTAAGTGGTCACCAACGCTCTTAGACATTGGCATTGTAAGAAATATGCTCGTCAGCCTATTCTATAAAAAAATAGTTCAAATAATCCTGTTCAAAATAGTAACATATTAAATACTGTCTACCTACGATAAATCTTTTATAGAAAAATCATTTACAAGAGCAAAACCGATTAAAAATTTTTCGATTACTGCATGTACAGCAAAAGTAAAAAGATGATCACGTGTTCAAACCTTTTAACTTAGATGAATGTTAACTGAATGATAAAAAACTACGTTTTTCCATTACGCTTGACAAAATTAAACGTTAAAACATTTTAATTGTATATTCATTTTATCTTCAAACATTCGGTAAAATTTTAAATTAATTTACATCATATTTAATTGTGTTATAAAATAATTTTGAAACTCGTTTTGACTTTAAACAGATGTTGTACAGTATGTCAAATTAAAGTTTATAAAGATAAAGATAGATTCTTTAACTTTATAAACTTTAATTTGACATACTGTCTTATCGTTTAACATCAATAAACCTATATCAATATTGGCAAGTCACTGCAAACAATGAAATAGTTATAAAGCGCAGGTTTGGTTCTATTGTAATGTATTAATTAATAAAATAAAGGGGGTCAGGGAGTCCTTTTGTCCAGCTAGGATGGATCAGATCTCATTAACCAGTCATTGTGAACAGAACAATGTGGTGGTCAGCGCCCGCACACCGAAGCTATGTCGTGTCATCCTTCCATACAACCTGGCTTTTCTAACGACCCATGATAGAATAAGTTATAGATAATTATACAATGACTTTTAACAAAAGCTGATTTTGTTAATTTTATTAATTTTAATTAAGTATGTTTTCTTATGTATCTTTATAGTTATTAAAGTGTACAAAACTATATAGCCTTAAGTGGTACATTATAAATCTCGTAGCATTACGTAGATGCGCTACGCGAATTCTACGGTTGTGCATTATCTCAGTTCTCCGGGAACATTATATCTCTATAAAGAATGCATTAAATTATAATGCCTGCCATGCATTCTAATTTTAATTCTAGTTTTATTTTGCTGTATTTTAATAAAAAAAATGGTATTTATTTATTGGATAGATTTAAATATATTTAAGTTCCAGTTGCTATAGTAGTAAATTGCGAATGATTAATGATTTGTTTTTCAAAGAAAACTTACTCCGATTTCAGTATAACCTTCCATTATATCGCCGTTGTTAAAATGAAAGTTTCTATCCAGACACCCAGACTTTTGAAAACGAACAAAAATCCTTACACAAAAGTCTCCGTCGGACAATAGATGGCGCTTGATCTAGATAACGATATGTTAACATTGTCACAATGGCGGCGGTAATGGTGCGATTGTACTTTGACACAATGCTTTTAGATGTCACCTCCAACAATGGACTCGTTCGATAACTGCTACTGTTGTGCTCAGTCAAACGCACCAATCTCACGAAAATATTGCTCAATAAATACTTTGTACACGCAAACAACAATATTGTACACACTGTGATACGACAGCATGTTATCGAACCATGCTATTCAAAACTTATAAGATAGCAGTTCAAAAAAATAAATACACATGTTTTTATAGTTTAGTTTAAACTATTATAACTATAGAGTCAATCGTAAACGATATAAACATAAAAATGTTAACGCAAGTTTACGATACATATTTTTTTTTTTTGTTGTACAATATTTCGTAATTTAAGAATGAAGCCTTTGAAACATCAGTACTTAAACTCGTATTTCTGCTATAATAAATTTAAATTGCTTAATCAAGTAAGTTAAAAATAGAATTGGTTATTAAAATTTGTAATCGTTATATAAAAGTATCAAAACAAGCACAATTTGTATATGTAAATTGAATTTAAATTTATCATTATATTTTATTAAAATCCCTTTATTTAAATACGCTGTTGTATTAAAAGATGAAATAAATATGCATATTGCACTGATATTTCTGATTAAATCAAATGTTTGAGTAATTAAGATAATAAAGAGTATTAAATGTGTTAATGATGTTAAAATTAATAAACAAAAAAAAAATTACCGTTAAATTAAATTAAAGTATAAAAAAATACACATCATAATGTTATTTTTGTAAATTTGTCTCATATTATAAATGGAGTTTAATTTTTTTTATATTTGCCGGGAAGGCAAATGTCTCTACTCCACCTGATGGTAAGTGGTAGTAAAATCCAAACGCGACGATGGGCAGTACAGTCGGGAAGAATGTTCTGCACTAGCCGCCCCCGCCTAGCCTGCCCGCAAGATGCCTCTTCACGCCTCGTTTGAAGGCAAATTTTCTAATATAATAGTTTTACTTTTGTTAATGAAACCACAAATAATAAATCTTATTACGTTTTTAAAACAATGCACAAAAAAGACATATAGTAGTTTAAACAATAGTGGAATTACGTAAGTTTATGTCAAAAACAATCAATAAATGAAACTATTGAATACATGCCTATGACAATTCGTAGACAAAATCGACTCTACAACAATAGTTCAGTACTACCATACAAACTAGATCCATCCCCCTCTCTGTATTCTCTGAAATATGCTCTCAAAAAGGACTTACTTAGAAGTTTCTAGAGATCTTGTAAAACTGGCCGTGTAGCATAAGCCAACTATTCAATGCTATGTTATTCAAATCCGGTGATGGATCACAATTTTGGAGAACATTGTATGAAAACAAATGGTATAGAATAAAGGAGTGAATGTGGTATATGACAGGCTTTGTTTATCAGTAGTGGAGTTACGTCAGTATACACGAGAGAATAGATTTCTAAAATTGTATGTATTTAATATTATTGTAGATACATACATGTGACTGCATTTTGGTAGAAAATAATTATAATATTCATTTTTTAATTTTAATAGTAAACATTTAATGAAGTACATGGAAATCGTGTCGTATTATGTCCAAATATTTCCTAGGCTGCTTTTGTCAGTTGTAATTCAAGTAGCAATTATTATAAAATTATAATAATGGCTACTTGAATATTCTTTTTTTTCGCATAAACGTTTCACCACAGACATGTCCCGTGTCTTTGATGTATTTTTTCTATAATTTGGATTTACATTGTTTTAATGTTCTTGCATACCAGGTAGCGTAACAATCTAATTCTATTCTATTATTCTACTTTATTCTAAACAAATACAAGTTTTCTACGACGATGACTTATTGAATCTGAATATTGTGTGTCAGTTGTTATCCTTAAAGCTAGTTTAAAGTTCGATTTCTATATTGGATTTATTTTTATGAATTCGAATTAATGTTGCATGAAAGCAGGAACATTAATGTGTTTAGTTTACCCATCTTTAGTTTTTTTTTTTATATCTAAATGTGCCTAAGAACATAAAAGAATTAAATAATCACGTTATCTCAAGTACGAGTTATATCGAGGACTGATACTTTCAATGTCGTATATGCATCAGGTAGCGCAAATAAACACACGCTGCGTCTGAAGATAAATCGCTCCTATTCTAGAAATTTCGACATATAGCCCCGTTGACATATGACGAATCGAAACGATTCTAAGAGCGGACTCATGACAACCCACGTCAGAGTTAGTAAGTGCTGCTGCTTCAACGTTAATGACAAAACAATACTGAAGCCTCAAATAGCGTCAAACTCGAAAGAAAAACGCTCGGGAAGTGGGAACATAACAAAAGACATGTTTATTTTGCAAATTTTAGTATAGGCACAGAACAATTGAGAGTAATAGCTTGTGGCTTTTGTGTGGTGCATCATCTCGTTTATAATACGTCATTGTTTACGTCAAAACGTAACTGAAGTTTATAAAAAAAAATGTTTTTCCCATAATATATGTGCTATAATGTATTGTGTTTATATATTTTTTGACGTTATCTATAGTACCACAAATCCCGCGAAAACAAACAGAAATTTGTATAGATTTAATATAGTTTTATAGTAAATTTATTAGTATACATTTCAGCACCGGCAAATTTACTTTTGTGAACATGTATTTGGTTCGGAAATATATAATAGATACTTAAAAATTGGTTTTCATATCGTCATTTTTTATCAATCGACCGGAATCATTTAAAAATTTTAAGTCTATCACTGTTTTCTAAACAAAATGTTAATTTTGACTTAAATGAATGATTTTAATAAATTGATTTAAAAAGTATTACATAAAGCTATACATTTTAACCATAAACACAATGAGTTGTTATGAGTAATAGCATTAGCGAGATCGGAGCTGAGATTATCATATTCATCCGCAAAATCAGTAAGATGTCTCAAGTTGATGTTATCAATGATCGATGAACTTATGATCAAAAGGGTTGCAGTTAATTCTATATGGTCAAATATCGGCCTTTGATAAAAATGATGATTTAAAATAAATAATATGCACAAATATACCTATCCCCCTTTAGAATATATATTATATAGAACAGCATGACGGTATGCTGCTCTGCGTGTTAGTGACTATGTAATTCATGTTTCCATTAAAATCGAAGTTAAATAATAATGATTATAAAGTTTCTCATATTCTATATATTTGACCGTCTCGATTTCTGTATACCTAAAAATATATACATCATAGAACGTCACATCATGAAGCATTGATAACGGAATCGTCAATTAATTACAGGATACGAATATGAGCGATACGGGGGTTGGTTGAGGATCGTGATGGACGACGATAAGGGTCATCCACGTCATGATATGGTATTGATTCTTTTCTATTTTTAAATTGGGCCACCGTTGGAGTTGACAAAAAATACCCACTTGTCACATACATACTCAAAAATACTTGCGACTCAAAGTTGATCGAAAAACTTTTACTAAAAGTATCTGCTTTGTACTTGCAAATACTGTACATAATAACTTAAACCACTTGTCAGGCTGTACAAAACATAATTCATCTAATATACTATTATATTATGTATATTTATTAACATATTATAAGTGACTATATTGTTCGATTTGATAATACGAAAATCTGTCAACAATATACATAGCAGCAGGGTTACCACATCTGGCTGTTTGAGAAAATAATAAATGATGTAACACTAAAGTTTTACTATAACATACTAGAGATTTTCAGTTAGACTCAGTGTTTAAGCACCTTGATTTTCATTGCAGGTTCAGGGTTTAAATTCAAACAAACTAAGAACATCGAGTTACAAACAAAAAATAGTTACAAAACGGTGCTACTGGTTACTAATTAGACAAAATAGATATCCCATGTTTGAGTCTTATGGAATTGTAATATGTAATTGGAATGCACAAAAAACAAACAAACCCTACAAAACTTCGTCAGATTGGTTAATTTTGACTTCAACGCCTGTATTTGACAATTGATGGACATTATTTTGATCGATCGAAAATTATTTCATAATGTAATGAAAATTATACCCAAATCATCAGATAAACATAAAACACACATACGAAGTTATTTGACTTTTTTTAATGTATTCTTAGACCAGGTAACTTTATTATTATTTTTTCTTCTTTATATTTAAGGTCTATGTATCAACCCTAACAAGGAACAATGTAGGAAGTTACATAGATCAGGAATTAACAGTCATTGTCCTTGGCACAATAGACCGCGGACGGAGTCTACGTCGCACAATCTAATTAGATAACATTACTATTTCATACATCTAAGTTTGCGAATCATGTATAGATGCAATTCACATACGAAGCAAAGTTAGATTAGCCCTTATTGTTAAACGTACAGTTAATGTAAAGTTGCAACATATTAGTCAATTTAAGAACATTTTAATGTGTAACTACATATTATTTATCTATTATATAATATTGTCGCGACCGATTTCTACCATGGCGGCCAATCTCAAGAGAGATTAGCCAACTGCGCAGAATATATTATAATAGTGCACAAGTGTGTGCGCAAACACATTTTTTTTAATATTAATACTAAATTTCATTCTTATTAATTCAAATTTATGTATTTGTGAATTTATAAATTTATGTGTCTTTATTTTCGTAGTGCTTTATTGTTTTTATTATTTATGTAATGAATAATGCGACCACATTATACTTACACACGTCACGATCTTTATAAAACTACATCAATTGTAACAATTTCATCTTAAATTGTTTTTCTCATATTATTTAAAGGTCAGAGCTGTTTTCTTAATATATTTTTTTTCATTTGGAATTCTCATTATAAAAACAATTTATTGCTCTAGATAGGTAGGTGTATAAATGCTACCAATCAAGTAAGTGCTGTGTTAAAAGTTTTTTTTTTAATCTAACGCAGCTCGCACTTCACTATGACACGGCGTAAGGCCAGGTGCAGGACCAATGGCTTTACGTACCAAGGCACGAGTGTGTAATAACCAGCTTCCTAATGTTGGAATATGCTATTGCTAATTTTTGACGGAAAAACACAATCAGTTTTATTAACCCAGGACCCTAGAATTTGCATTGCATTTGTCCTATCACCTAGCCACAAGAAAATCAAGGCAGTCAATAAAATTTAGACAATAATTAGACAATATTATTAATACAACAAATTCAAAACTGAAATTTAATAAATTATATACAAGATTTATCATATAGCAATTTATATAATTCAATAAATATTGATTGAATATTTCGTAATTTTCGAAATAACTCAAAATATAGTCACAAACATTAATTTTCAAGCAGATATACACACATACAATCCAGCTACACGATAAAATATTTTATTCGTGTTTCTAAATGTATGTATACAGTTTCCCCTTCAAAAATGTGTCTAACGCAAATTGAATGTTTGCATTGCACTTCATTTAGAAACTTCCGCGCGCTACAATAATGCTTATCTTAGTTTTCTCTCCATGTTTCAATATGTGTATATACATATATCGCTAAATGGGACGTACAGGAAGTATTGTGTTACATTTTGACTATTTCAATATATTTATTATTTATAAAGGAACTCCGAAATCAAATTTATCAATATAAGAAAATACAGACGAATTACGGTTTTATTATAATATATAAAAGTATTATTATAATATATTCATACATTTTTAGCTATTTTTGATAAAATAACAATTATAAGAGTACCATTTTTCTTTTCTGTAATTTCTATTGTTATGTATTTTAATCATGAAAGTGTTACCAGCCTTCCTTCACTCGACTTTAATGAAATTTTAATAATGATTAGTTTTTGAATAATTAAAAAGGAATAAATAAAATTTTATTCTGTAATTTTGACTTTAATGTATGTTTTTCAGAATTGCCCCAGCAATAAGAACGTGATTAAGTAGCAAATATGGAAATATTAAATATCGCGTTTTTTTTATAGAATAGGAAGGCGGACGAGCATATGGGCCACCTGATGGTAAGTGGTCACCAAACGCCCTTAGACATTGGCATTGTAAGAAATGTCAACCATCGCTTACATAGCCCTACCACCAGTAAATAATATAATTTTTATGTTTATTTTAACTACAATAAAATTATCATTTAATATAATACATCAAAATTCACGTCACCCCCAGTTCATAAATTCCCCAATAATTAGTCATTTATTTCCGAATGACAATAACCTGCAGTCTCGCCGCTCCAGCGATCGTATTCACTCGCGGTCACTTTAACTACCGCAATGTGCGGGCCCTTTATATTGGGAGACAGCAGTTTTGTTCGTCTTTGTATGATATGAATGTTATAATGGGATCTTTCATGTCGACTCTCTGTGCTATTTAAAGATAAGATGAAACTTTTATAATATGATTAAATCATAACTAAAGCTACTCGTGTACACCACTTAACTTCTTATTAAAGTCATTGTTTAATAAGTACCTACTTAAATAAATAATATGCAAAGTCTATTAATAATCATATTTTGCTTTCCATATACTTGATTTAAAGCTGATATACAAAGCGAGGGGTCAAGAGTTTTTTTCAGTTTTCTGGGATGTTTTTATTACACGTAAATGCCAATTACAACGTGTAAATTTTAAATACATACATCGTGTCGTATCTTCTTTTACTGCATAATGCTACGCAACTTCTATAATAGCCTTATTGATACAACTTTTAGCCTTTAATTTTGATTATCTATTAATTCTCGATAAATGTATGTATTAAATATTACTACTTAATAAATTTTCGTATAGAAAATTTATGACTTTTTTCTTATTTGATATATTCTTAATTCAGATTTCTGTGTTCTTACCGTACCTTTATACCGTACCTTTATATACCGTATCTTTATTCCAAGTGATCTAAGCGTTGAGGGACATGCTATTTATTTTTAATCACAATTAAGACGAAATCCGGCTAAAACTACAAATGAAAAACAGGAGACATGTAACCCTATTAAAATAAGTTACCCCTTGAATTGTCCGATGTAAGTATGTATGAAACTATAAGTTGGATGCTTGATATTGAATTTCATTGAATGAATAGAAGTATTAAATATGAATATATAATATAGCATCTGCATTACAAATAATGTCATTAAATAGACTATTAGAAACAGATTTCTTTGTTTAAAACGAATGACTACGATATTCTATGGATAACTGCTTATCCGCTTAGTCGATGTGAATAGACGCGGGCGTGTGCGTCGCAACTTGCAGAATATACGGCACCGCAGAGTTCTTTTGTCACGATTATCGTGGAAAATCCGATCGGGGGAAGTGTGGCGGTTGCTTTCAACGGCAAACTGCATTATGAGTTATCTGAGCCGCTGCTCCGACTATATTATATACTCGAGTTTTGTGTAACTAACTTGTGCTGTCCAAGTCTCTAGTTCTCGATGAATATTGCATGATAGTTTCTATCAGATTGTCAATGAAATATTTCATAATGAATTTTTATCATATGAGGTTATAGGTATAGGATATTTATATTATGATTAAATAAATTAGTTAGTGTATTTAATTAGATGGAATAGTGAACAATACCACGTCTGAGAACCACTCATCTAAGTCAACAGTAAAGTCATATGATGTACATTAATTCTTGGTAAAATACGTTACTGGCAATATTGGTCTTTGCAGTTTGCATTTTTTTTAAAAGTTCACCAACATCAAAGAAAATTTACTTTGTGATAACTTTACTAAAATAACTCCGATGCATTTTGGCAACACAATTCGTCAATTTCTCTTTGGTTTTAAAATCAAATTGCTTACAATTAAAACCTAACTTTTAAAACATTATAAAACATTCTTACTTAAAACACAAATAAATAGTATATATAAAAAAGCTACTTTTTTTGAATGTCATTACTAATTAGCTGTTTATTAATAGTACATTAAAAGTTGGACTACCAGAACAGCCATAAGCAATTAATGGTATAGAGTTCGCAACTTCATTCTCTGATTATAATCCATTGAAAATATCCATAAAAGTCGAACATTACCCAAAACAAAGGAGGGGAGGGCCGGGTATTAGGTGCTGCGCCGCCATTGAACAACTTTTGTTCCATTGTGTGTCCACTAGAGGGAGGCCGAACACAAAGACACGGCTCAGACATAGACCGAAATTCATCAGCAACACGATTGTTTGCTACATAAAGGATGCCATTGTCGACAAATATGATATAGTAATACAATGTGGATGCTCTAATTAGAACGAGGAACTTGGCTGAAACAGTGGACGATATAATAGAAAGTTTGTGTGAGATTATCTCTTTGTTTTATTAAAGTATAAGATAACGATGATATTGATGGAATATTAACGTTGAAATAAAGTATCGTTAAGACATTAATTTTATAAATTATATTTTTCCTATCACATAATCTGTTCAAGTACAGACTACGAGTATGTAATGTGATGCACAAACACCTCTTTCCATAACGATCTACATAGCACCAAGCGTCCCTCAGTCATGTGCCGAAGTGATTCCCGATCACAATGCCTTCAACTTTCCCTTTTTTCGTATTTGAACTCACTTAAACCGACCGCGATTTGCGGTTTTCTCCCTTTTGTTTACCCTATTTGCTTGCGACGTCCTTTCTTGTTCGTATGGACTTGAGTGATGTTATTATTGTATCGTTTTACAAAACTCTGGGTTTTATGTTTTTTTTCGTTTAATATTCTTAAAAAAATTAGTTTCGAACTGAAATTGCCATAAAATTTTACATAATATTACAAACTTATTAATTAACAAATATATTTTACTTACGTGTATGAGAACCTAAATGGCTCAACGTACGTGAACCTTAATTCAAGTAGGTACCACTAAAATATCAAATGCTTAATTTATGTTTATAATTCATCTCGTATTCGTCAGTCAAAGAAAACATCGTGAACACCACACGTCGATCACATGTCCACCAACCCTCATTGGAGCAACACAGTGGAATATGCTCAAAAGGAACGGAAGCCTTATTCCAGCATTGAGACATTTACAGGCTTTACTTATAATAACGCATCCTAAAAACATTTATAACGAGTGACATCTTCGATACAAGAGATCTCTACATCTTAATACAAAGAATAGGGTTGTCATCACACCTAATCTAGCATCGCTTGTCATTCAGAACTATTGTGTCTCATCGCTAAGCTATTGTTTAGGACATTCGATAAAACGACTCTGGCTGTTTTCCAAGTGGTGGAAATGTGTCCCTTTGTAATTTAATGCTAAGGATATGTCAAAAACGCATTGAGTGATCGCATGATAATCATTCTTCTTTTTATGTATAAATAAAAATATTTACCTGTAAGTATTTTTGGCAAAGTCGAGATGGCCCAGTGGTAAGAACGCGTGAATCATAACCGATGAACGTGGGTTCAAACCCGGGCAAGCACCTCTGAATTTTCATGTGCTAAATTTCTGTTATAATTCATCTCGTGCTTTTTGGTGAAGGAAAACATCGTGAGGAAACCTGCATGAAATTTTGCCACATGTGTATTCCACCAACCCGCATTGGTGCAGCGTGGTATATAAGCTCCAAGCCTTCTTCTCAAAAAGGGAGAGGAGGCCTTAGTCCAGCAGTGGGACATTAACAGGCTGTTACTATAAGTATTTTTGACTATAACAAGGGTTACTTACCTATACCGTCACCATTTGATTTCCTCTGCCCTAAGGCAGCTTGGAAGAGATCGCGCTTTAACAATTATGCCGCCTTTTGAAACATATGCTATTACGTCTTATTTTGTTTAATTAGCCGAACAAGATTTCAGACGTAATTTTTAATATTCTTTAACATGGCCAAATATTTTTTGATTTTAAAATTTTAATTATACTATGGTCTTTATAGAAGCTATATTTGATTATAGCTGTTTTTTTTAATCCGTCTGCAATTATAATTCTATTTCCTTTTACCTAAAGATTTTTTAAATATGCATTTGATCTAAAAGTGTAAAACGTTCGCATCTATCCTTTGAAACTTATTTAAGTTATCGAAATACGGAATACATTTGTAGCGTGGATTGCGTGCGTTCTATACCCCAAAATACGACACCCCTCAAATTGACAATAGTTCAATGTTGTGTTGCATTAATACTGTTAAATTATACTAGAAAAAATGCAATAAAGTTCTTTGTCCCGAAAAAATATAATCTGGTGTCTGTTTAAAGGGCTTTTATTAATTTTATAAGGGTGACATCTATGAAATCGGTTTTCCTCCTTATTTGTAATAAATTGCAGTTTTCAATCTTCGATTTAGGTTTAAAGATCTTTATTCCCATAAAAGACATACTTGAGAAGAAGAAAGTAAAGCAAAGTCGATCGTAAGCTATAATTATTTCAATTTAATTTTAACATCCGACCATATTACATTACA
This sequence comes from Nymphalis io, assembly GCF_905147045.1. Classification (NCBI taxonomy): domain Eukaryota; kingdom Metazoa; phylum Arthropoda; class Insecta; order Lepidoptera; family Nymphalidae; genus Nymphalis; species Nymphalis io. The sequence goes on along the minus strand of NC_065890.1, from coordinate 4,235,038 downwards.
AAATAGACGTGATAATTTTTTTTTATGGTAAACAAATATGAAAAAGTGAAATAAACTTATATCTTTTTTATATAGAATAGGAAGGCGGACGAGTATATGAGCCACCTGATGGTATGTTGACACCAACGCCCATAGACATTGTAAGAAATGTTAACCATCGCTTACATCGCCAATGCGCTACCAACCTTGGGAACTAAGGTGTTATGTCCCTTGTACCTGTAATTACACTGGCTCACTCACGCTTCAAACCAGACCAAAACAATACCAACTACTGCTGTTTTGCGGGAAAATATCTGATGAGTGGATGGTACCTACCCAGACGAGCTTGCACAAAGCCCTGCTACCAGGTCTTATTTAACTGCTAATAAGTATAGGTCAAATTTTGCAACTGAATTAGTAAAACAGCTCCAACAATCCGATAGAGCTAAAATTTGCAGAAACATTTGGTGCTGGACTTATTATCTATATTTAATTTATTTATTATTTACTTGTTGTTAAAGTATGAATAAAATTACCTGCAAGAACAATGTAGACGCAATACTTTCGCAGTTTGAAGAAATATATCTAAGAAATGAGTTATAAAATTCTATAGGAAATTAAATTCAGGAAAAAAAATAATTTAGTTACATCAATCAGATTATTAAAATATGTTCTACAGTAATGCACATAATAAAATAGTTAAGATTAGAATGAAAAGAAATAAAAGATATAATAGTAAAATTTTTAGTTAGTAAAGAAATCACAATTCATATTTAGTCACAGATATTATGTTACATACATATATTATGAAATTATATTTTGTACCATACTAACTAACTACTAGACTGAGCGTATGAGATTATTTACTCGTAATATATAGCAAGTTCACTTTCTTAGGACCAAATATATTTTCTTTGTCGATTTAGACATAATCAAAAGATTTATAATATAATATCTATCATCAACATACGAAATTATACTAAAATAATTATCTGTCACTATTTATTTTATATCATAACACAAATATGATGTCATACTTTTGTTAATACGTTAACAGAACTTAAAGGATAAATAAAATAATCAATTCAACAGTAAACCTATTTATAATACGACTAAATACAAAAGGCAGTTTACACGACACCACATCGGTCTCTTGCCGCATCATGGACACAAAAGCTGCAAAGAATGGCAACTTACAAAGGAGAATGGAAAATAGGTTACACTCTGAAAGGTTGGGTGAAAATTTAAATATTCATGTCAATGTACAACTTACCACGAAAATATAAGGTGTTTATGATATCTACATATGTGTGAACGATATTACATGAAAGGAATTTACAGAATTCCTAGTCTATTTTAGAAAGTTTATATCAATCACTTTTATAGTCCATAATTGCTTTCTTTTACAGTAGTATGCATTCTATAGAAGCCCATAAGCGTTATTATAACTAGGATTATTTATAATGTAATTTGAAAGATCGTCAACTTGTTTACCTTACACACCAAGTAAGTAGTATGTAGTAAACAAAATATAAAAACAGTAAATTAATGAGGTTTGATGAAACTAATCTTGTCCAAAACATGACCAACATGGTATTCGCTTTACTGCATAATACCTATAGTAAAAAACCTAAGTTTTAGAAACTGCAGCAGAAAATCATATCAGTTGAGAAACAAAAGAGCAAAAATAAACAAGACAAGGCTTAATATTATAACATTATCCTCCTTGTGATGTAACGCTGAAATAGAGTATCGTCCACAAAGAGATCCATTCAATAAAGTGGAGATAAATCACAGCCGCGATCGAGCGAACACTTTAAAAGCTGGTTTTAAAACTTCTTTATTAACCTACTTTAAAAGCTATGAGAGAGTATCTATTGAAAATTTAATTAGCATTTAATAATAAGCTAAATATGTAGCAATTCCAAAATATTATGATATAATACAATATTATGATTAGTAAATGATCCGGTTTCATTATGGTTATTTTTCGACGAATGATTGACAGGTCTGCGACGTGATTCGGAAGCGTCTTCTTTATGATGATGGAAAGGGGAATTGTTTTCTGAAAACATGTCCAGCATATTTTGATAAATAGCCTAAGTGAAACCGAAATATTTTTTTAGTAATATTATGAACACAATAACAATTGAACAAATAATAACAGTTAAAGTTAGGCAGTCAAACTTCTAAAAACACTTTCAAGTCTTAACTAATTAACCGATCATCGCTCAGCATTCACTTTGTCAGGGGTACAGAAAACGACATGTGGTACCTACTAACACCTAGTAAATAATATTACTGTTTATTGTATCGATTCAATTATACTCGTACGAGTGGATTTGTCATAATTCTCTTTCGTTATAATATACTTCTAATAAAACAAACATAAAATACCATTTTTCTTTATAGTATTTAAAAAGGCGGACGAGCATATGGGCCACCTGATGGTAAGTGGTCACCAACGCCCATAGACATTGGCATTGTAAAAAATGTTAACCATCGCTTACATCGCCAATGCGCCACCATCCTTGGGAACTGAGATGTTATGTCCCTTGTGCCTTTAATTACATTAACTCCCTCACCCTTCAAACCGAAACACAACAATGCCAAGTACTGCTGTTTTGCGGTAGAATATCTGATGAGTGGTGCCTATCCAAACAAGCTTGCACAAAGCCCTACCACCAGTAAACTCTACGTAAGAAATATTGATCGAAAAGCAAATAATAACTAAAGAAAAACCATAAAAACAAAGAAATATCTGGATAATAACAAGATACCTCGTTATTTTGACCTATTAGATTAGTAAGATTAAAAAGACAATATCGGCGCCAATTATTAACGTTTCTCAACTCACCCATTTTCTTTACGGTCTTCTGCACACTGATGTTTTCAACTAATGAATGATATAAATGAAGCCACAAAACAAATATCCACACAGTTTCTTTCTTCTATATAACATACAGTTTATCCTCGCGACTTCAACCACGTTTAAGAGGAAGGGAGGTGTTAGATATCCTTGGGGTTGCGTAGGTAATAAAAAGCGATTCGTTGGTTTATCAGTGAAATTGCAACAGATGGACAGACAGACTAACAGACTTATTTTGCATATATATTATTAGTATAATAATAATAATTTGGTCATCTTTACTGTTCTAATAAGATTAAAAATATAGATTGAAGTAAATCTCTAATGGGAACTCTCATTAGACATCTTATACAAGTCGAACAAAGTTCAAGATGGTCAAACGCGACGACGGCTGTACAGTCGGAAAGAACAATCTGCACCAGGCATCCCGCAAGATGCCTCGTCACGCCTTGTTTGAAGGAACCCAAGTTATAAGAAGAGGGGTACACGTGAGCCGGTAAAGAATTCCACTTTTTCGGAGTGCGATAAAGAAAGTTGTGATCCGAAGGACCAAGTGCTTATGGCCAACACCTATCGTGACAATGCTGGCTCGGGCACTGGCTGTACGCTGGCTGACCTCGAACCGCGGCTGCAAGCAGCCACTTCATTTTCACCATGGATACGATGGTAACAAGCCAGTTGGATGTTCAACACCCTACCACCACATGAGCACATAATCGCTCAGATATCCCTAAATCGCCTCTTACGACACCCATGTGAGAGAGACAGGCAGTGAAATGTATTCTTTCTCTATCACTGCACAGATAATCTAGCATGAAATACTACATTCTAATTTAGACTTACTCACTACTATAATATTTATAAATACTAGGCATAAATGCCAACGACCTTCGTGTTTGCAATTTGTAAGTCCTATAATATTCCTATTATATATTCTTATATAATGTATAATATTACGACTAAATAATGCAATTAACAATTTGAATTTCGATTCAGATATTTTTAACTCACGCTTCTCAGTATTTCGATTGAAGTTAATAAAATATTAATATAGATTATATATTCTATTCAATAAGAACAAAACTATAAAAAATAATTCATACTCGTCGAAGCTTTCGAGAAACATACAGACAAAAAATAAGTTTAAATTGATAACCTCCTTTTTTAAACTGATAATCGATCGAACACTTAAAATTTCGATAGGATACATTTATAACAATAAGCAATTACTTAACATTGTGGAAAAAAGATGCCAAATATAAATTGAAGTTCAAAGCGTAATAATTGCGTTATTGTTTTATAAAAGTGATAATTTTTAAAAGTTTCAAATTATTATACATAAATTAACAAAAACGTACTCTCTATCACTAAAAACCAGATCCTTAATAACTTACGATGAACTAGCTCTATGATTCTCAAATATTTGAATCTAATGGTTCGGGCTAATTTTGTGTCGTCAAACACAAGTTTTTAAGGTTTTATTTAAGAAAAATAGAATAATTAACAATTGTATGCTTTCTCTTTGCTTGCATTGTTATATCTTACTAAAAACTATTTCACGTCCTCTGACTCATCCGCGTGTAGTGATATGATTTTCTAATGTATGACGGACATAAATAGTATTATAGTAAGCTAATAATTTCATATTTTCGAATCTTATAGATATATACTAATAATATTCACGATAGAACACATATAACTGGTAATGATTATACAACTATTTAGTTCATTGTTTTGTTAAAACGATAAAATTTCTTTACTTATTCCTCCTTTACTCATGCGTGTAATATGATTTTCCAATGTATGACGAACATAAAATACTTTGAAAATATAAATTAATTAGCTTATTATATTATTATATAGTAAGTAATATATTTTTTTATTATTTATATTTTCAACCCTTATAAGTATGTATTAATAATATTCACGATAAAAGAAAAATAATTGGTAATGATTATACAGAAATTTAGTTAATTATTTTGTTAAAACGATAAAATTTTCTTTATTTATTTTCGCAGTCTAAAAAACGTTAATAAGGTTTATATAAAAGGTATTTGTAAAGAAACAAAATCAGGTTTCAAACATTATTAAGAGACGAGTGATCGGCACTCTGATGAATTTCGGTTTATGTTCAACGCCGTAGAGTCTTTGTGGCTCTTTCAGCAACACAATAGGGACAAAAGTTATTCAACGACAATGCGAGCACCAAATACCGATCGTCCAGCCCCCTACCCCCCCTTTCCAGTAGGTGCCTAACCATTGTTTACTTTAATACTCTTCTTTTATGTATATTATCGATGGAATCATCAATGTAATCGCGAAATTGAATAAGCGAACTGAAAAACGTTAAAGCTAAAAAAAACATGTTTATTTTTATAATAACACTATAAATTTTGATAAGTATTCATTTCGATGTTGTTTAGTCTAATTAATATATTTGCAATTTATGACAAGGTAATGAGGATAATGTTCAAGTTATGTCATTATTTTAAGAAAAACAATAACATTAGTGAAATAGCAACAAAAACATTCACAGCCGTGATCATTCATATTAGCGACCTTAAGAGCGTGTCAGTTTTATTCTCACCGCTGGGTATCTTAACTCTACAGTTTCTCAGTTTTGAACAAAGCCGTGTCGAGATGATATCATGCTTAACAATATTTCGTCAGTTACTATTCACGACGCGGCCCGTTACAAAAAGCCTGAACGTTCCTACAAAAGCTGCAAAGAATGAATGGGTGTGGGTGGTGGGGGTATGTCGATTCAATAGGAGAAAAGAGGGATGTGTAGTTACGTAAGTATGTTTTGTGGTGCGTGCTAGGGAAAGAGGAAGCTATTTTTTTTTTTAAATATGAATTGTTTAAATATTTACATTCGTAAGGTGTTTTACGAAGCTGATTCACGGTTATAGATGCGTCGAAGTCCACGGTGAATTGTGTTGACTTCAAAATGTTTTTACTTTTGACAAAATTCACTTACTCTATTATGATAATAATAATATCTTGGGACATTTTTCACACACGGCCATCTGATCCCAAATTAAGCTTGTATAAAGCTTGCGCTATGGAAACCAGATAACTGATATACTACATATACTACTTTTCTTTTGTAAATACATACTTATATAGATAATTACACCCAGACTCAGGACAAACAGACATGTTTATGAACACAAATGTCTGTCCTGGGTGGGAATCGAACCCACAACCTTTGGCGTGAAAGGGAAGTCTATCTACCAACCACGCCAACCAGCTCGTCAATGATGTTTATGTCATTCGAATTTGTCAAATACTTTATTCGCTTTGACTATTTAAATACACAAATTAGCAATAGTTGATGTGTGGTATTATGAATAAATATTTTACGGTGTACTTCTCTGACAATGAACATTTAATAGAAAAGATAATTATTGCAAAATAAAGATACTATAATAAGTTTACTTTTGCTGCGTCACTAGCGCTTTAAAATTGTTAGATTTCACAACTACAAGCCAACTTACATAGTAACACTATACTATTACGTTTTCAAATAAGCATGACTAATGAGTTCTTAACAAGTAAATAGCAGGTTCTTTTTAGTAGTCCCTCCGACGCGGGGCTATACAAAAGTCGTATACTGGCGGTTTCACGAACAACTTTGAGTGTGACCCCACAAAGCTGTGGAACGTCATTTAAATGCACACGTTTCATTGGCTCTGAATGCTTCAGGGAAGTTGAAAAAGAACGGGCCAATTACGACGCTTTTGTGGAGACGCGACCTCTCGAAGTCTTGAGTGTAACTTTATTTTGTGGGGATCTAAGATTCCTTTCATTTTCGAAATTCGAATGCCACATATCAAAGACTGATGATTACCAGGAGAATCAACACAAGTGTAATAATTATGTTAGTGTGCGTTATTTAAGAAAACATTACTGTAAATTAATTTACTAAATGTAAGTAGGTACATCTTAATTTAAAGGCATTTTTTACTTTTAAAAAACCTAAAGATTTTCTTTCAATGAACTGAAAGTAGGATTTTGTTTAAAGTAAAGTAGCAAAGGAGCTTGCAATCTATTGGCTGACCGACCGACTGAAGCAAAATCTTTTGCGGTTACCTTTCCGTTTCTTCGCCTTCTTTGAATCGAATTCTTTTGACTGAAAATATAGACGGATTTTGTATTATAAAAAAATATATTATTGCTTTAGACATTCATTGGACATCTTTCATGGAATTACTTTTATAAGTATAAAGTGCAGATTTCAGAGAAAATTTGCAAATTGATTAAAACGTCTTCCCAACCAATATATTTTTTTTCAGTAATACTAAGTTATCAATTTATCTACATTATTCAATGTGATTTTTTTTGTTCATTACTATGACTAGGATACTTCCTATAACATAAATAAAAAAATATTTTTATTACTACGAGCTCGGTTAAATAATGCTCAAATTTTTATACTTAATAAAAATTAAGTATTAATTAATGTTTAAGCTTATGTAAATAAATAAAGTAATAGCTTGATGCAATGAAATGCTTCTATAATGAGAACCAAACAGGTGTAACTACTGCGGACAAGCAACCAATCGTGAATGGGTCAGCGTCATCGATTATGAACGGACCTCCGATCAAAATGCATTTATGGCGTTCGGTCGTTCGTTAGCGGGCCGTCAATGCGGCTCGGTCCACCCGCTATAAATTCCGTATTGAGCGGACACACAACAAAGCACGTTTTGTCTTGCAAATGAAAACGCGCACATTTCGCGGTATTGTGCGCGGCTGTTTCGGTGCCCGCCATTATTAACGGCGAACATGAAAGACAAAAGGTTCGTCTGCAGCACTGAGGCTGGCCTAGATAGCAGATTATTGTACTAACACAATAGAAGCGTTAATTCCCCGCGTCTACCATTATTTTGTTGTTTGCAAGTTTATCGCGTCAATCGATTTCATCGCGATCGGCTTTTGTTTTGCTACTGTTGGCGCCATTCAAATGTACACGGTTAAATATCAAATTTCATTGTTAATTACTTGTTATAATTTTATTAATCACAGTCGTACACTAGTATAGATGTTTACAAAAAATAGTTGACGTAAATTCTACTTTTTTCTTAGCGTTGGGAAAGAAAGCATTGCACTATTTTCAGCCAGAGAAAGCTATGGCTCGTACCACAAGAATATCCATTATCCAATCATATAAACACTGTAATTGTGTATTGTTAACATCATTACTTTAAGATAAAAACATTGAACACGAGCAGTATTTAAAATTGTATTTATTAGCATTTTCTAAAATATTTATATAAAAGAACAAAATCGAATACGCAAATTATAAAATATTTTAGATTAACCTAGACTCCACACCAACATTATTTAAGTGCTAGTTTCTAAAAAATTTAGTATGCTTTTAAGAAAAAAAATACATTTAATATATCATACATTAAATAAAATTAAAAATAATGAATATTCAGAAGAGAAAATATGTTTTTATCGTCCCAAAAATATTAATCAAATCTTGTCGTTTAAATTTTCCTTAGAAAACAAACTCTCCAGGGATTTTTTTACGAGTATGTCTTCTAACAAACTATTAAAATTACAATTTATAAATATAACATTAAATTAATCTTATTAGATTATGTTGAAAAACTTACCGCTTAAAGTTATCCACGGCCAAAAATTCCAATATCTCCAATTGGTATCTCACAAACACAACACATTTTCACAACACAAAAATAATTCCGACCCATTGATTCCAAAATGATTTGGCGGGAATTCGATGTCGGCGAAAAAGTTCAAACGGGCTTCGGTCGCTCGGTTTACAGCCAAGCGAACGCCGTAAAGGAGAGACTGCGGTAGACTGCGAGCCGGCCGGCGAGTGACGTGCACGATTTTGCCGCGCCGAATCCTTGCGCACTACGCTTTAAATCTGTTTCAACCCTAGTAGTGAAGCCTATATGCATATCAGTGCAAGAGTGCATAACTGATATGAAATCTTAAAAAAAAATTACAGAATATAAATAACAAAAGAAAAATGTAAATATCATTTTGTTCTTTTTTTAATTATTTTTACTTTTCATTCTGTCGTCGCAATGCTAAATGATAACTCTAAAATTATAAGAGAAAAATTACTACGACGCTACTAGCGAGCAGCTTTAAGCACGTGTATTTTTATAAAGAAATTATTATCATGTATATAATTAAATAGCAATGGAATTCTATTTTATAATTAAAAGATTAGGAGCCCATTAATATCCCACAGCTGGGTAAAAGCTACTGGGAATCCAATAGGAGAATAATTTTATGCTTATTACACGTTGCATTAGTACAGACTATTCGGGTTCCTCACAATATTTAAATTGAACGCCGATCACGAGAATAACTACCGACACCAATTTAGCTTATGAAAATCAGCATAGTTTTAGAATCAGCTTAGTTCGGTTAAGATCCTCCTTTTTTATCCACTGAGCATCTCGATCTATAATTATAATATAATATACATATTATATTATAATTATAGATCGAGAATGAAGAAGCCGAGATGGCCCGGTGGTAAGAACGCGTGAATCTTAGTCGATGATCGTGGGTTCAAACCCGGGCGAGCACCTCTGAATTTACATGTGCTTAATTTCTGTTTATAATTCATCTCGTGCTTTTCGGTGAAGGAAAACATCGTGAGGAAACCTGCATGTGTCTAATTTCATCGAAATTCTGCCACATGTGTATTCTACCAACCCGCACTGGAGCAGCGTGGTGGAATAAGCTCCAAACCTTCTCCTCAAAAAAGGGAGAGGAGGCCTTAGCCCAGCAGTGGGACATTTACAGGCTGTTACTGTACTGTACTGTATACATATTAAAGAATATCGAATACATACCTATTATATAAACATAAAATCAAGAATTTAATCAACATCTAAACCGTATAACTTAGTTTTTAGCATACAAAACAAAGACTACGATGTTAATTTCAAATTAGTTATATGTACAAAAAGCTAAATAATATTTGAATCTAATAAGAAAATAGAGTTTCAAAATTATAAAAAGAAGATGTCACAAAAGGCGCTTATTTTCGTCAAAGGAAGTATCGAAGACAGCAGAAGTTGATATAAGGTGAAAACATTGAGTAATATGTCCGATGACAATGGTGCGAATGCGGCACAAAGCAGCGTAGTGTATTGTGTTATTCCACACAATACACATTGCATACACGAACACAACAATTTTACGTTGCTATACAATAAACCTGTCAAACAATTAACGGCCTTATATATATATAATATATTATCGTTTATAAAGAAAATACTAATTTTAGTTTCCTTATTCAAAAATTTTACTGAAAATAATTAATAAGAAAATTATTATTACCATATGTAAAATATAAGCGCTTTTTATCATTGAGTTTTAAATAACCTTTAATATAGTTGATATAAACAGAATTAGTATAAAATATTATGAACAATAATTCTATATTACTGACACACAAATTAGTATTATAATGCTTTACATATTTTCAGTTATTTATGAAATAGTGTTTTTCGTTCAATGAAAGATACTTCTTTGTACTGTTCACATCTATTGAAACGACCTCATAGCGTTACTACCTACGACTACATAAACCTACTCGACCATACACTCTAGAGTACAATAGTAGTACTATGTATTCCGGTCCAAGTCAAGAATACGAAATATAGTGCATATGTCCTTTACTTCGAATCACATTCTTGGTATCTTGAAACATTATAATTTGTTAGAAAAAGTAAATATAAAAACCGAATTAAACCTTTATAAATAGAAATGAAGCAAAAACAACTGTGATATGGAACTTTGTGTATACCTAATAGGATAGGGCTTTCTCCTCGTCTTACCAAGAATATGGCTCGCGATGAAGTGGTTCCGCTTAACGTGGATGTCTACAAATCATTCATGTGGTTGTGAGAATTAGAAACTGAAAACAGATGTCACACTTATGACACATAGGACGGGGTGAATGCTACAAGGAAGCTACTTTCTAGACAAGATTGGATCTTCGCTTGTGTTGGACCGGATTGAGATGTAGGGCTTGACTGTCTCTATATTTCAGATTCCACCTGTGGTGGTGGTGGTGATCGACATAAATCTAAATTAAAATATTATTTATTCTAGTTCACTTTTTTATTTTATTACCTCTACTGGTGAAAGGAAAGGTGGTTCATTTTACTCCCAGAGAATCGGAATTGCGATTCAAAGGAGAAATGCTGCTAGCATTCTCGCCACCATTCCACGCGATCACGATTTGTACAGTAACTATTTTTAATTTTTATTTGTATTTTTATTTAAAGTTTTAACGTAAATATATACATTATAAATGTATTATTTTAAGAATATATATATTTATTATTAAACTGAAGACTGATAAATTAAAATTAAATTTGACGCGGGTTAAGTCATGACCATAAGCTAGTACCCCTCATATTTTTTTATATGTTAAGTGTGTTAATTATTAGTTATTAGAAGTTTTAGTTGTTCTCAATGTATGATATAATTGAAGTGTTATAATTATTTTAGCCCATAGAGTTTTTATATGATATTTGAACTAAAACAAATTCAAATGAACTTGATTATCTGTTACGTTACCTGAAAGCTTATAAAAGAGAATTTGATTAAAATAAATTTAACGTTATATTTGTCGGTATAAACGTATAAGTTAATACATTCAAAGGAAAAGTTGAAAAGAAATCGTTACCTAGGCACTGAAAATAAATAAGTGTTGAGGAATAAAATAAGTTTCGCGGTCCACCATTGTGCGAGGGACCGCCTTCCAGTCCAAACAGTATTTCTATTGTGTCTGCCATTACCTAGCCCTCTTTTCGCCTTTTGTATTCGCCTCTTCTATTGAAGTGAGACCTTCCCAATGACGCTTTATGGTCGCTTTGAAGTATGCAAGATATATTCTTACGTGCTTCCACATAATTCTAAAATATTACAATAACTACAATATTTTCTAGACAATATTGTACTCGATATGTCGTGACATACGATAAAGATTAGAAAAAATACAATGAAATAAGTACGTTAGTTTTCGCATAACCAATTTAGATTTAATTATTGAGAAAAATCAACATTACTTTTAAACGTTGCTTAGCGTTTAGTTAAAAAATGATGCCGCTCTTTCTATCATTATTGATTTGACGTTCAAAAGAAGAACACACGGCATTATTTAACTAATCATCCGCTAAGTAACATTTATACGGCAGTTCTACTAGAAGGTAGTTTCTGCGAGTTAAATTTCGGGTCATGCCAATAAAAGTTATTGGGTTTTTCATTAAGATACCTCACTTGCAGCTCGGGAATTGGCTGTGTTCCCGTGACGTGCCTTAGCATTGGACAGTAGGAGAGTAAATAGTGCACTTGAGTTTGCGCACACATTTATGTACTACAATACATTCGTAAAACAGTACTATATTATAAAGATTTTCATAACATTATTTATCTTAAACCTGCATCGCTAAAAAAATAAGGTGGAGATAGTAGCGTTGCGATTGAACTTCCAAACCTTACTTAATAATAAAACTTTTAGGTTGCAATAACTTTTTACTACCATACTACTATTACTGGTGGTAGGGCTTTGTGCAAGCTCGTCTGGGTAGGTACCACCCACTCATCAGATATTCTACCGCAAAACAGCAATACTTGATATTGTTGTGTTCCGGTTTGAAGGGTGAGTGAGCCAGTGTAATTACAGGCACAAGGGACATAAAATCTTAGTTCCCAAGGTTGGTGGCGCATTGGCTATAAGCGATGGTTGACATTTCTTACAATGCCAATGTCTAAGGGCGTTTGGTGACCACTTACCATCAGGTGGCCCATATGCTCGTCCTCCTTCCTATTCTATAAAAAAAAAAACATACTGATACTATTAAATTAGTCTTATTTAATGTCAACACTTTCTCTGCATATTAACTAAATGTTTATTTTATTTATTTATTTATTTATTTATTTTAAGGACCACTAGTAGCTACTACATGTTTTAATGACAAATGTAAAACAATTTAGTGAAAATAGCTAACATGTGAAGCTTTTTAACGTAGCCACAACAATTACAATATTTGTTTTAAAAATACATTAACACATAATTATAGCAACATGAGTAGAAAGATTAAAAAAAAAATAAGGCCAAATTGGTACAAATTAAAGATCATAAAAAAATAAACTTGCACTTAATAAAATTAAAATTAATAACACAAATAGTTTGAAATTGATATAGGTACAAATTAAAATTAAATAATTCATTAAATTCATGCAAAGTTTACGTTACAAAAAATTACTAAAAATATACTAATTAATACAAAATAAAATTAAGATAACATTATTTATTATTTATTTATTTATTTATTTATTATTTATTTGCATCTCTCAACAATTCTAGCGCCCGTTTACGATAAATCATGGCAGAGTCATTAAAAATATAAAGATCTTGACAGAAACCATTGTACAACCGTGATGATCTAGGCATTGGTGCATTACATCCTAATTTCGTTTTTGATATTCTGACATCAAAAGTGCCCAGAAAACTACGAACATTGCGCCTTGGAATACGATAGTATATCTTTTCAAGTAAGTAAGTACAGTCGATCTCGTTACGAATTATCTTAAATAGGAAAGAGAGATCTAAATGTTGCTAGAATCTTATTGCATTCTAAATTTTTTTATATATATCATATTAACATTATAATGCGCATTTAATTCAAGGTAAGGAAAAAAAGTGTCCGTTGTCTTTATTCTTCGTATAAACATAATCAGAACCTTACAATCATAATGTGACAAAGCAGTCACTAAGACAAGTAAAACCAGTCAAGCTTCGACTTACTTCCATCCTTATCATCCCAATAAATCCATATTAAAATTATGGAAATTCGTAATTAATAATAAAATAGAAATGCCTGCATGTAAATAAAAAGTATTTCAACTTTAAAAATATGAGTTTAACGTCCAACCTCACACTGTCTCCGTATTACTGGAGTACCTATTCAAAGGTAGAGCAATTTCATCCTGCTGATCAACGAACGAGGCTCTTGCGACCGAAATCGTGGCGTTATTACCACAAAAATGCTGGAATCCGAAAATGCATATCCTGATAGCGCGCACAGCTATCAGCGAAAAATTATTATGGTAAATTTCTTCGACTCAGTGATAGCTTAGCTAAGTCGAAGCTCCCGTGCAAGACTCTGGACGAGATGACGATGAGACGATAACTGCAGAATATGACGCCATCTGAGTTTCAGAAATTTAACAGGAAGGTTAAAAAACGAATAAGGCGTAGACATAAGACGAGCGAATACCCGGAATATTGAAGATGCTATAGCACTTAACAGGGGCTCAAAGGTTCTTGCAATGTCACATACCTCCTGTTGTCACCTGACAAAACTCAGAACTAAGCAAGGCACAACCGTCACTTCAAACCCAGAGATTCTAGCTGAAGTTGAAAAGTACTATGGCGATTTATACTCATCACGAGTACCTCCACCTGAGTCCCACAGTGCGGATGATCCACGAGCCAGAAAGATACGCCACCTATCAGACGAGCTTCACGACATCGACGGCGAGATTAGGTTTGTCTCGAACAACTTGGAAACAACAAGGCTCCAGCAGATGACGAAATTACCTCAGAACTTCTCAAAAGTATTACAACGAAGACATGGAGCAGACGTGTTTTTCATGGAAGGTGATAAAGCTCTTCTGAAAAACTACCGTTCCATTTCACTTTTAAGTTATGTTTGTAAGTTGTGTTCGGAGCTAATCACGAATCGTTTTGCCCGACAATTCGATGACTTCCAACCCGTTGAGCAGGCTGGCTCAATGACTGAATCACTGGTTAAATGGCTAGCATATAAGGCAGCCGATTCCGAGACCCTAGGTTTACACCCCGTCGTCATGAAATTTCTATATTAGATTCAAATATCTTTTTTTTACGTGAGCAAAATACATAAAAGTTTTGATCGCCTGCTTCTGGTTAGGGTGTGGTCCTTATTATATGTATGACATTATAAGACTACTTCTACGTATAAAATGACCAACATGACCTATGAATTTGTATTATATTTTGACACTTTTTCTAAGAAGTTTTTTTTTTAACTTATTTAATATGACTTGTAGGATATTTAGAATAAAATATTTAGAAATATTGCAGATTTGTGATCTGTGGCAAGTATTCTGTTTCTGTGGCAGCCAAATCTACAAGTCTACAAAGTATAAGCAAAAGCATTGCCCGCGCTCAACTTTCCTCGCGAAGTGTTGCCAGCTCTAAGTGAAAAAATCTCACGTGATTTTTTTAAGGCACTCATTTAAATTATTTTCTTATCGTAATTAGAGGACTATCATACCATATTACCGTACTGAAAAGCTAACTGAAACAAAATAATTTAATTCATCTCCACTTAATAAATACGTCCTCATCATCCCATACGTTTTTGAATGTATAATTATTATTTTTTAGTTTACAATAAAAAGTCTAAATTTTCTAAATAATTATAATAACGGTATTTATTTAAAAAAAATATATTGCCTTACATTAAATATAGACGGACTAAGAGGTTTGTATATCACTATTAGGGAGAAAAAAATCGAGTGCTAGCAACACCTTTACATGGTAATTGTCAAAGCGACCGAAAAAATGCGTTTCGGATTTCGATTCGGTGTTCGCCATTTTGATGTTGGTGCTTAGTACCATCAGAATGAGCAAGTTTTATTAAATTCTAATAAAACGTTAATTTTGTGTGCATTTGACAAAAGTGTATCATCCCTCTTTTGGGATAAGGTAATAAATCTAATTATGCACATATATATTTTTTTATAATTTTTCTTATTGGTTGAATCAAGATGGCCGAAACAAATTATTATCAATTGTTTGATATTTATGAATGTATATTATACATTTTTTAACCTTTACAGAAAGTTGTAAAATTATGGAAACAACCTTGGATGCGTCCTTAGTGGCGCAATCCATAAACTACCATGGGCAGCAACTACAAAAAACGTGGGAGGGCGAGCGAGGCGAGGAAGATCTTCCAAAGATTGGCGTAGGTCCGTTGGATTTTGCGGTGTACCAGTCCAGACACAAGCATTTAACATTTCAAGACCGTGGGAAGAGGCTCAAGTTACATCAGTTTATCGCTAAAGAAGCGAATGCATTATTTGATGCATCGTTGTTGGAAGAAACCCCTTCGTCCTCCAGCTTAGGAGCTGACGCCGCTACGCCAGAAGACAGTAAGGACATAATTTTTACTTTTCTCACAACTTTAATTTAAATCATGATTTCATCTATTGCCCAATAAGTTGATACTATACATCCTTTTATGGAAAACATTCAAGTTTCACTTACGCCCACTTTGCTATTCTTTAGAAAATATATTCCCATTGAACTAATATATATATATTATACTATAATATTTCTCTTTCTGTTTTTCATTATAGATTTGTTTGCATTGATGCCACCATTTGAGACATTTTTGAATGTCGATAAAACAGCCAGATTAAGACATTTTTTTGATGTAAGTATATGATAAAAGATCATTATAATTGTTTATAATTATCAGAATTATTATTTAACAGTACAATAACAGCTTTTAAATCATCTTGGTTATTTTTTTATTGTTTCGTACTGTTTTTCGTACAAAATGTTTTATGTATTTTTTTTATTAATAGAATGTGAAGACAGGAGAGCTTATCATAGGAGCTGTGATCAACCGAACTGCCTCGGGAATGATGTTGAAGGTGCTCTGTACAGCTGGACCCACATCTAGATATGTCGCTGATATCAATGTTAAGGTAAACTTTAAATGTGCAATTATTCAAAATAAATAAAATAAGAGTAATATTTTAACTTAAACAAAGTGCAAACTTGGCAAAGTGAAAAAAATGAGGGTGAGGGTGTGAGTAGACTTTTTTGTACCCTGGTGGTAGAGCTTTGTGCAAGCTCGTCTGGGTAGGTACCACCCACTCATCAGATTTTCTACCGCAAAATAGCTGTACTTGGTATTGTTGTGTTCCAGTTTGAAGGGTGAGTGATCCAGTGTAATTACAGGCACAAGGGACATAACATCTTAGTTCCCAAGGTTGGTGGCGCATTGGTGATGTAAGCGATGGTTAACATTTTTTACAATGCCAATGTCTATGGGCATTGGTGACCACTTACCATCAGGTGGCCCATATGCTCATCTGCCTTCCTATTCTATAAAAAAAAAAATGTAAAATTTCATGATGATCAGTTGAGTACTTAATATGTGAAATTGTAACAATCAAACTCACTTTTACATATATAAGATTAGAAAGAACAAAGACATGATTTATATTTTTAAGTATTGTTCAGTCTTACTTATAAACATTGCTCAATGCCTGTTCAGTTCGACACTTTCTCTCTTTCTGTCATTATTGATTTGACATTTGAACGAAAAAGGCACAATATTGTTTAATCAATCACTTGCTACACAATGCTTTTAAGGCTGGATATATTTATTACAATAATTTTAGTACTTGTCAAATTAACAGTTTCACAAAATGTTAAATCCTCGCTTATCGGGCTTAATTATTATGTTTTGAATTATATTATTTCAATTCAGTTCTGGTTTCCCTAGTGTCCTATGACGTTTTTTTAATGATTGTTTTTAGGACATAATAAAAAACATTATGATACTGTTATTTTTTAAATTTTATACAAACAAAATAAAAATAAAATAAAATAGATCAACATAAAAACATTAATCATTTGGAAGCAAACATATTTATTTGGTATTGTTTAATAGGACTTAAATTATAACAAATAGTTCTATCACTTTCTTAACCACCCCATGTTGGGGGTGGGTGAACCAAGGATTGCCGTCAATGTATGTTATAACATAAATATGTTATAACATACACATTATAATCCTGGACGCATGTTACGTACGAAGTAGTGTATTTTTTAATTTTTGGCTTTATAGCTATTGTAATTAATTACTTTCCTAAAAATTGAGCAACTTGCAGAAAATAATCTAAAAAGTAAATGTAACTCAATTGAGTTTTCTATTAAATTATATGCAAAATTTAATTCGATTTTTTGACTTGCTTTGTATTGCAATTACTCATAACATTGTACTTTCGACTCTTAGGAAAACCAATAAATATCATCGTTATTATCTGCATCTTAATAAAGATGGAAGATTATTTTTTTTTCGGAATTTTGCAAAAACTAAGCTGTATTGTACTAAATTTTCATATGATAGCTTTTAGTTTCAGAATATATTTATATGCTGTAAATTTTTTTGACATTATTTAAGCTATATCTCAAAAAATATTAAGTCTATAGTTGGATACTCTTTTTTTTTTTTTTTTGCTGGAAAAACGCGTTTACGCGTTTCCCCCACTGAAGTGGGGGGGTATTTGGGACTCGCCGGCGCCGAATATGCGCCGGAATACCCACTAAAAAACCAGCGGTACCCACACCGCCACACTTTCGAGGGGCGTCACGGGATCGCTTGCGCATACTACCGTGACGCCCCGACGGTTAGCCCGCCTCTGCAGGCCTCCAAATCCTAGGGGGATCTCAGGGTACAAAGACCCCCTTACCCCGGCAATATTTAGGGCGACGCCTTCTCCCCGGTCTTCTTCGTCGAAGCGAGTCAGCGGAGGCCCTCTCCTCACGCTCCCGCTCCGCTGCCTCCTTCTGCGACATGATATTTTCGCAGAAGGAGACCGTCTCCAACCAGCACCTCTCGCTACCAAGCATGGCGTTTATCACACTCGGCAGCGAGAGGTCTTCACCGACTAAGGCCGCCAGGGACAGGCGCTGAGGTCCCCAAGCGGCACACTCCATCAGAGTGTGGCACGCTGTGTCCGAAGGTGCACCACACTCATGGCAGGAGGGTGTCACCTCCCGCCTCGCTATCCGGTGCAGGTACTTACCGAAACAACCGTGTCCGGTAAGTACCTGCGTCAGCCTGAATGTGAGTGTGCCGTGACTCCGTTCCACCCAGCGACTCAAGTGGGGGCGGACCGCCTCCACTGTCACTAGGCCTGCCGAGGGGGACCTCAGGTCCTCCTCCCACCTACGAATCAAGGCTCGCTGGGCTAGGGCCCTGACTCGCTCAACCTCCGCCGATCCTGGACGGACGCCGCTTGTTCTCGTTTCCACCCGGAACCGGTGCACTTCCGCAAGCACCTCTGCCTGGAGTTCCCAGGGCGGATCGCTCGCGAGAAGTGTCGCTGCCGTCCATGACACCGTACGGTACCCACGTATCGCTCTCACCGCTATGACTCTTTGCGGCCTCCGCAGAAAAGCTCTGTTACGAGCGGTGAGAGCATCCACCCAAATGGGTGCACCGTACAACGCCATAGAGCGTACCACGCCAGCGTATAAGCGCCGACATGGTGTTTCCGGCCCTCCTACATTGGGTAGGAGGCGGCCCAGGGCAGCAGCAGCGCTTATGAGCTTCGGGCCGAGTTGGACAAAATGCTGCCTGAAGCTCCATCTTCCGTCCAGGATCAGGCCCAGATACCTCATCTGGGCTTGCATCTTAATCACCGTCCCCTGGACGGTGATAGACGCCCCTCGAGGGGGACCCCGACGTGGACCGTGGAATAGGAGGGCCTCTGTTTTTGTGACAGAGACCCTCAAGCCCAGCATCCCAATCCGGTCCATCGTGAGCAATACTCCGACCTCGGCCAGGCGGGCCGCCTCCTGAAAGGTCTGCCCCTTATAGTTGGATACTCTAAACTATAAGTATATATTACACTTACACACGAAATTGCGAAATAGGAAATTTCTAGAATACCAAAATATACAGAAATGTCCTCAACAGCAATACACATTAACCAACAGATTTAAAGATATTAGAAGAGATTTGATTCATGAAAAAAACAGGAAAAAATATATAATGCTTAATACAGTTTTTATCTGGCATTCCATCACAATTTTCAACCTGATTAAATTTTTACATTATAATGTATGCTCACAATAAAGTGAAGTGTCAGGTCAAGGTTTAATTCACAGGGCCATTCAAAACAAGCATTCATGTGTTATGTGAATATATTTAAATTTAAGTAATAAAATTAGCTTTTCTGAGTGGTTGTAATATTTGAATATTCATAGTATGTATTCATTAACCAAAATTATTAAATCAGTTATTTTATTTTTGTTGCCAGGCTTTTTTACCTGTGGCAAATATCATACCGGCAGTGGACAAGAAAAATGTGTCAAGAAACTACCTGATGAATGACACTGTGTGCTGTGAAGTTATTGAAGTTATCCCAGACACAGACAAAATGGTGTGCGGCATGAAAGGCGTCACACGGGGCCCGGACGACCCGCCACCTAAGCCTCCTCTTGGACTCCTCAGCACTGACGATTTTCCTCTAATC
Organism: Nymphalis io; assembly: GCF_905147045.1. Lineage (NCBI taxonomy): Eukaryota > Metazoa > Arthropoda > Insecta > Lepidoptera > Nymphalidae > Nymphalis > Nymphalis io. Next base: position 4,214,847 of record NC_065890.1, on the reverse strand, counting down.
TACAAGTATGTACTAACTCTTACTACATTGACAGGTGAATCACAATGTTGTCACACCTTTGCAGGGTTGTTAATCACATTTTTATCACAATTTTTGTTTTTGTATATCATTTTAACGTTGAAGATGTCAATATCACAAAATCAATAATGTCAAAACGAAATAATTATGAAGACATATGCTGATCACTAAAGTTAAGAGCTGATTATTTGAAGATACCTAAAATTATTAACTGCATATACTACAATGAAGATAAGAAGATTAAGATGAACAAACTGAAAAAAGATACAATAAATTCAGAATCAATGAAAAATATGTATTTTGCTCATATGGTGCTTGCCATTATTGGTTCTGTTTATTGTGTTGTGATTAATTCAATGGATGATTTTTATATTTTCAATGTTAATCAAGCATTGGATAGGAACTCGCAACAAGCTATTATTGTGGATGTTTTCACTGTTTTCTGGTCACTTTTTTCAGTACAGAATTTATACATAACACCAATAGTGACTGATTGCACAAAAATATTGTTTTGAACTTGACAAATTTTTAAAACCTTGGACAATCACGGATGTTATTCATAAGCAGTATTTGGACGCGTTGTTAGCTTTAATAGAGGATATTCATCTGATTTTACATCAAAATCAATGTTTTACTAAAATGGAAAAGGTCAGTACATAAACTAGGGTCAATACCTTCTGATGTCTGTAAACAGAAAATGTAATTCTGTATTAAAACTTATATTTAATATTGCAGCATTAACGCAAACATTGATTGGACTTTAATGTAATCAGCATTTGTCGGATGTTGGCGTTGTTTCTTTATTAAAACTGGACTAGCCGTGGCCGTTAATATATTTAAATATGAGGCTCCCAAAGACGATACAATAGTTTGACAAGCAGCAGCCGTTTACTTCATTTAGTACTGGACACTTATGCAGGCTACAAAAGGAAACATCTTCCTTCATTATTTTAGGGTGTTTTTTTCTAGGTGTAGCAACAACCCCCAAGACTCGTTTGTAAAAACCTACATTGTATTGTGACTGTAGCTGAGACATTTTGGTAATATTAATGTCACATTGTCGAAGCAGCATCACCTAATCTATGATGTTATATTTGTGTGTGAAAGAAATAAAATTCAAGTAAAATAACATTTTTTGAACAGCTTCAAAGGAACAGGTGAGGATGAGTATGTGTGACATTATGACTGACATTAGGATCTATTCTAGAGATTCAGTTCATTTTGATTCTTCTTACAGTTAAGTAATAGTCGAATGACTCGCGTCAGAATTGAAAGGATTATGAAAAGAATATTGTGGCAAAACTTCCATTTTCCTAATTGATTGTTTTTTGACAGGAAAACTATGGAAATGAAAGGAGAAAACTATGAAGCCATTTTGGAGAAGAGCCCTGGATTCAATAATCCTAACTGCGTCCAATACCTCTCTGAACTACTTGGGATTTCCAACATGCATTGCACCAATTTTTCAACATTAAGGTACTATATTAAAACTTTAAAATAGAAAATATTTATGAATTTTATAACTACAGTTACATTGATCGACATTCAAAAAATGGTAATTCACTGCCTCGCAATACATTTAGAAACGGCCGACCATGAGCGGCATCTCCTTGTTTTCTTAGGCGTCTATCGGCGTCTTCGACGTGAGACTAGATTTTGACTCAAGCTATTTAATACTTAAAAAGTCAGAGATACTCATCCTTTTTTAAATAGCCCTTGGCTTTGAATGGGTTAAATGTATAATTTATAGGTTACATGTGTAATTTTACAAAAAGTGCATATTTTTTATGTTTAAATTAATGGCTAAATATTTTCTCTAGCCGAGATAAAAACCGAGATGGCCCAATGGTAAGATCGCGTGAATCCACTGAATTTTCATGTGCTTAATTTGTGATTATAATTCATCTCGTGCTTGACGGTGAAGGAAAACATCGTGAGGAAACCTGCATGTGTCTAATTTCACTGAAATTCTGTCACATGTGTATTCCACCAACCTGCATTGGAGCAGCGTGGTGGAATAAGCTTCTCCTCAAAAAGGGATAGGAGGCCTTAGCCCAGCAGTGGGACATTCACAGGATGTTACTGTCAGACATGATTTTTTACTAGGATTATATAATTAAAAACAAGGTTGCTTATAATTAATTAATATTTCATATTTCTCTAGGGGAGGATTTTCAATCACCGACTATGCTGATGAACTTCGTCAAGCTCAAGCAAGCAAATGGGCGTTTAGGTCTGTAGCTGAAGGTATTGAACACTTCAAAGCAGGAAGACATTCAGAAGCATTCCAATGTCTTAACAAGGCATTAAGCATAGATCCTAGAAACGTAGAAGGACTTGTTGCAAGAGGAGCTCTTTATGCAAACAGTGGAACATTTAAGAAAGCCATAGAAGACTTTGAAACATCTCTTAAGCTTAATCCTAACCATGCAAATGCACGTAAATATTTGGGAGAGACCCTCGTTGCTTTGGGTCGAAGCTATGAAGATGAGAATAAAATAGCAGAAGCACAGAAGGCTTATGAAGATTGTCTTGCAATAATACCATTCCATGAAGAAGCTCAGAATTCATTAGATTTTCTCAAGAGTAAGACATCTACAACAAAGCCATTGATTGAGCCAGCTGAATTACTGTTGCCAGGATTGACAGGAGCAAAATCATTTGAAATGAAAGAAACACTGAAACAGCTGTTAAATTTAACTGAGAAGAAAGAAAAGAAAAAGAAGAAGAAACGTGGCAAAGGTAAAAAGAAAAGATCAAGCAGCTCTTCGTCATCATCAAGTGATTCATCTAGTTCCAGTTCTTCTTCTGAGTCTTCATCATCATCATCGGATTCAAGTGGTGAGAGTAGTTTTGTTTATTTGTTTTTCACAATTTATTAGTTAGAATGCAATTTTATGGGTTACCCAATAGTAAATACACTTTGGTTAATGCTATTACTATCCTTGGCATTACTTTTATTATTTATATTGAATAGTTATACAATTTAAAGGTTATTTACAAATATAAGTTATTAATAATTACATTATCTGCTTAATCTAATTGTTGGTGTTTTACAAATTTAAGAAGACTGGCCACAGGCTTTTGTTAACGAAACTTATGTACTACTCTCGCCCATTACAATTATTAGCGTCACGTTTCATCCATCACTTTGTAACAATAATATATATACATATGACTAATCCTTTACTCAATTACTAAAAACTACCAAATATTTTTTGCAACTAAAAACAAAATTTTTCTTATATTTAATTCGAAAGATCATGGACTCGTGACCCATAATATCATAGATACAGAAGTGCATGTTTTCAGAATCAGAAGGGCCAAATCGCAAGAAAAAGCGTCGATCGCAGTCAAATAACAAGAGACAGCGATCACTGTCGCCGCTCAGCAAACGCATGGCGATGCTCGGTGACTCTGATTCTGCGTCGCGCACACACAACTCGCAGTTCAACCATCCCTACGGGTACCAGCCGCCCCCGCCGCCCATTGATGAGCCCAGCAGTGTAACCGTGAGATCGCAGGCCGATATTGATTATGAATTAAAGGTGATCTCACATTTTTGTATTTTTTTTTTATATGGTTTGATAGTCGGACAGGCAAATGAGCCACCGCTAATGAAAGTGGTTATCACCGCCTATAGATGTACATCGCTATGTAAGAAATATTAACCATTCTTTACATCGCCAATGTGCCACCAACCTTGGTAACTAAGTTCTTATGTCCATTGTGCATGTAGTTACACTGGCTCACTCACCCTTCCAACCGAAACAGCAACATATTGCTATTTAGCGGTACTATATCTGATGACTGGATGATACCTAGCCAGATGGGCTTACACAATGTCCTACCACCGAGTAAAAACACATACTTAAAATAAATTGCAACAAAGAATAAATAATATGAAAAAAAAAACATAATACTTGTCATAGCTAATAGTCAAAATATATATTATAAAAGTTTTATTTTAAATAGTATGATATTCCAAGTTTAAATGATAATATGTTGATATAGCGATTACTTACTTTATTTGGAATTTTGTATAATTATAATCAGGTACGAAAGTTCCTTGAAATGACCAAGGAAGATTCTGACTACGAAGAAAAAGTTCGCAACTTTTTAGAAGAAACAGCTCAGTATAAACGCAATCGTAAGATGCAGGAATTAGGTCAGCAGACACAGCCAGGAGCTGCCGATCATGACAAGAAGAAGAAGAAAAAGAAAGACAAGTAAGTGATGCAAATGGAATATATATGATATATAAATACTTTAACTAACTTTCAAGCTATTTAAAATTTCAGATTTCAAAGTGTTTGGATTGTATTGTCTCAATTATTTTGCATTTGATGAAACCTGTACATCATAAAAATTATTCATGTACTGACCTACAAGTAATCAGAAAAATCTGGTATCTGTAATTTTGTTAAAATAAAACCACAAAAATAAACTCATTAAATATTTAAAACTTTTTTTTTAACTTAACATAAATATTTTTTAATGCTTTAAATTTTATTAGAAAAAAGAAGAAAGAGTCGAAGCGGAAACGTAAGGAGCAGGAAAGAGAAGAAAAGAGAAAAGCGAAGTTGGCGCGAATGTCCAACAACTCTGAGTATAGTCTTCGTGATTTAGAAAATATTGGTGACAAAAAACTAAGAGATGCTATAAGGTATACGAATAATAAAAATAATTTACGCTTTTTTTTTATAAATTGCGCGGTAAAAAATATTAATACCATTATTATGTGCAAATTACAGGAAAGAATTAAAAGGAAAATCGAAGAGAGACCTAAGTTCAGAAGGAGAATATGAGCGAAAACACACCGAAAAAAGGTAAATAAATATCTCAGATATTATTTTAAATTACTTAAGGAATATATAATTATAATGATAGTCACAAGTAACTACCATTCAATATTGCCTGTTCACACTGTCCTCAGTAATTATTATTCAATTTTTGTAATCAATAGTTATTCTTATACAATCTTAATATATAGATACATAATTTTATTTGTTATATAGCCGGATATTAGACGACATGGAAGGCTTGAAAGAGCTGGAATCAAAACTCAGCGCATACCACGTAATGGTGGAAAAGGAAGTTCTGGGAAAACGAGATGGGCGCAGTTCGGCTAGTCCCATCGATCAAGCACCGCCGCCGCCGCTCGATAAACCTAAATGGAAGATGTCTATGAATGCAGTTAAGGAACCGTGAGTAATAAGATTTCATTTGAATATGAAAGCTAAAAATAATATGTGTGTAATAAAGTCCTTATCATCAGTCAGTTATATTTTATATAGTATCGAAAATACTTCTATTTATCTCTTGTTATGTAAATTATAGGGGTGTAAAGAAAAAAGACACGCCGGTACAAAAGGGTTATAAAGAGCGCTACGCATTCGAAGATAGTTCCGATGATTCACAAGAAGTGCGATCTAAGGTTAGTTGAATTATTAAAAGCAACCATGTAATACTTGCATTGTAAATTTTGTTTGCAACTATTATTTTAATACTTTGAACTCCATTCATGGACATCCATTAATTTCATTGGATGTTAGCTATTTCCACAACAATAGCTTTATTACCTAATGACACCTGATATGTCTTCAGATGTAGTAACGATTATTCTTTGCAAAAATATTGAAGGTATACCACATGTTTACTGGCAGTCAGTTTTAGTATAAGTTACAAAAAATTTATCAAATTGCATGTTATTGTTTTAGCAATCTCCTTCGAGTGGCGATAAGAACGTGTCGGTGAGACGTGCAATGGCCATGAAAGAGCCCCCGCCGCTGCCCTCCGCACCGCCGCCCAAGCCCGGTCGCGAACCCGACCCGCCCGGCACCGAGCCCTCGCACGGACACCAGCACTCGCACCAGCAGCACCAGTCGCACACCTCGCACGCGCCGGTAACTAATGAATTATATGCTGGGTCCAGTTACAGTAATAATATCTTATGCATACAAGTATAATTTGCGCTTATTGGACATTATACCAACAACAAAAGACACAATTTATTTTTTTCAGCCTGTCCGCAAAGGAAATATTGTTCTGGACAAATTCGGTTCATTCCGACTCGCGCAAGAGGGCGAGACACCAGTATCAGTGGGTGACGGTCGACCTGAACAGTTTGTAACACGAATCAAGCCACCCACACCGTCTGGGCGCAGACCGAGATCGCCACCCTCGCCGCGGAGACATTCTTCTAACTCATCGGATGAAGATCGCCGTTCGCCAAAACGATCTAGGAGCAGGTTTGTCAAGACATTTTATATTTCTTTAAAAATAAGTATTAAGCTAGCAAGGTTGTTAATTTTTGATCATTAAAATATTTAATGAATAACTCGTTGATACAGTGGCTAGCTTATACAGCTGCAAGTCCCGAGATCTGATCCTCGTTCAAACCAATAATTATATTACTTTTTCTGTAAAAAAACTACCAGTAGCAACCCAGTTTTAGAGAGAGCTGTGATACATCCGTGCATCGGAAAATATGCACTTTCACAGGAGCAAGAGATTAAGCATGAGAATAAAAAGCGCACTTTTGTTTTTGCGCACTATGACAACTCCTGTTGTTGTCTCAAGTAATTGACGTCTTTAATATTAGCCACTGTAGAGGATGGCAAAAATTCTGTTAAAATTTGAGTTTTTTCATTTCGTAGATCCCGTCCACGCAAGTACCGCTCTCGCTCTGGATCCCGTTCGCGCTCAGGCTCTAGCGCCAGCGGGTCCGTGGCATCGCGCAGACGCCGCTCCGCTTCGCCGCGCTCGCGATCGCGCTCGGACGCGAGGAGTTCGTACTACTCGCGAAGCAGATCCCGCTCTCGCTCTGGCTCTAGAGACAGGTGAGTTTTGCTACATACAATTGAGCTGATAGTTTTGATATTTTATTTGTATAGTTCTTAATAACTATGCAGAATTTTAAGAAAAACTGCGTGCACTAACTTTATATTTCTGTTTTTTATTGGACAGCATAAAAATAGAAATTAAATTAAACTTAAAAATGTTTTTAGCTTTTGACAAAGATTTTAGCGCTGATTTATTTTTAGGCACCATTTTTAGTTAATATATATATTTATTTAGGTTCCGTCGCTTTGGTCGCCGAGGAGGTAACTGGCGTGGTCGCGGTGGTTTTGAACGTGGTACCTACTATCGTCCCCGTTTCCACACGTACAACGGAGGCGGCAACCGTGGAAGAGGTAGAGGCGGCGGTGATTTTCGCAGAGACGACGGGCGTCGATTCCAACCAGAATGGAGAGACAATCGCTCAAGAGGTGGTAGGCCTTTCCGCCCGAGGAGGGGTGGCGGAGGACGTGGTAGACCATTTAGGTATACAGATTTTCACCATATTTATCTTTTTTAAAATAAATTATAAATATATTTGAAATTTAAGTTTTTTTAAGAGATATCAATTTACAAATATATAATTTAAACAAGAACCAGCTTCGTAACAAATGCTTATATTAAATCGCAGGGGTGGCGGTTTTCGTGACTTCCGTGATAGACGCGGGGGAAGATATTCCCGTTCTCGAAGCCCTGATAGGACTCGTAGATCCAGATCCTACAGTCCCGAAAGACGTGAAAAGGAAAGAGACAGGTTGGTTAAGCTTAAGACATGACAAATATAAATATATTTTACTTGTAAAACACTAATATTTAAAATAATAATTTAAACCTTTGTGTATTGTTTATAATATATTTACTTACATTTTATTAACTTTGAACCCGACAGTCACCGTAGCGAAGGTGAATACGAAGAAGAGAGATACGTAGACAGAAAGGAGTATGACGGTAAATGGGCCGACGGAAATGAACCCGAGCGGAATCACGTCGAGGAAAAACAAGAGGAACAACCGCCCAAGGAGTAAACTGCATCGTAAAATATGCAACCACGCACCACCGCCACCTTTCTTAGTTTAAGACGAACATATAGTCCCTTCAATTTGATTTTAAGGGTGCTTCTAATATTACTTGTACCCTACTAGCTGTAAATATAGATACGAAAGGTCGTTAACATATGTTGATTTATGATTTCAATTGATACAATAATTGCCTATATTTACTTTAAAATATGTATGCTTGTCAAAGTAGTCCTAGTAAGAATTTAGTTTAATATAATCAGCTGATGAATCACTTATATAAGAACCATTCCACATTTAGGATTTAACCGTTTTGGGTTTTGAGTATTGGACACCGATTTTGTGTGAAAGTGCAAATTAAATAAATGTTTTCAGTGAATAATTGTTTTTCATTTAACAAAGTATTTTAAACTTCTGACCTTTATAATGTCTTAAGGATAACTATTATCTACGAGCGATAAGATGATAACAATTATAGATTTCTTAATTAATAACAAGTCGTTTTAACCTGATCATTTTATGATATTTGTCTAGAGTTCCTTAAAATAATCAAATTCCCAGTGTTACAAAATTATCCTTTCACTTTCGATAACACTCAAACAATGTTTGTATTGGGTGGTGTTTATTTCTGCGTAGGAAAAATCCTTGGTAGTGGTAGAATTTAAATAATATATAAAGGTAAATTTAAATAGATTTGAAAATTTATCATCGAGTATATACATATTGAAATTAAACCCATTCGCATTTACAATCCTGAGTAATATATTTAGAAAATGGGATTTGTTGCTTGCAGTGGCGTAGCTAGGTGGACAAGGGCCCCGGTATATGATGAAACGGAAGGTGAGCCAGGATAGCGAAAGAAGTGTTGAGTTGTTATAAACAATATTCATTAAAGAGGCAGAGTAACCACCCTGTTCAAGTTCAACAATAATTATGATCGTTCATTGTAAATACATCGCTTTTTATACAAAAGTTAAATCATTATAATGTTGGTAGTTGTAAAAATCATATCACGAAGTTAAATAACATTAAAACAAAATTTATAATCAAATTAACTTCAATAAATATTAGGTTATTCTAAATTATATACGCGTTGGTCGCAGCGTTGAGTTTAACAATAAGGAAAGAATTGGGCCCTCATCCCCTCTTTCCGTGTAGCTTGAACTTATATTGGCCTTCAAAATTATAGATAGGAACAAGAATAGGAAACAGTGAGTTCAACTAATCCATACGTCGCCTCTGAGAGGTAGAATCTCTATGTGTTTAATTAAAGAAAATGGGAATTAAACAACAATATGCACATGACAATATAAAATATTTATTATACAGAATTCCCCCGTCCACACAATTTTATTTTTCTTTTATGCTCGTCTCTTTTCAAAGCTCAGGTTAGAGGGCCTCCTGAGCTCCGGGGCCCTGGTGCACTGGATCACCTGGCCCTACGATAGTTACGCCACTGGTTGCTTGTGTATATATAGCTGGATGTGTTGATGGGAAAGCGTCGAATACCTAGTTGCATATGAGCAGCTAAGACCTACCCTTGTTTAAAAAAACTAGCACAAAAAGTTTAAAACAAAATACATGTTAAAAAATACAATATAAATAACATTAACATAAAATGGGAGATCATTTGTGTATAGGTATCTAAAATGAAAAAGGCCCCAAATTTATTTTTGTAGATCACCCATGTTTACCACAGATCTCGCTGTCTATCTGATTCTGTTTACAGTACAAAAGCTTTCCCTTGTAACACTATAATATTTAGCGAGCTTTAAATTTTAAGTGTTAGTCAAAGGGGATGATTATTTTGATAATAGCTCAACCATTAGTGGAAAAAGTCGAGATGGCCTAGTGGTTAGAAAAAATTCGAGATGGCCTAGTGGTTAGAACGCGTGAATCTTAACCGTGGTTATCGTGGGTTCAAACCCGGGCAAGTACCACTGAATTTTCATGTGCTTAATTTGTGTTTATAATTCATCTCGTGCTTGACGGTGAAGGAAAACATCGTGAGGAAACCTGCATGTGTCTAATTTCATGGAAATTCTGTCACATGTGTTATTCTACCAACCCGCATTGCAGCAGCGTGGTAGAATAAGCTCCAAACCTTCTCCTCAAAAGGGAGAGGAGGCCTTAGCCCAGCAGTGGGACAGTAACAGGCTGTTACTGTTACTGTAGTGGAAAAGGAAGAACAATTGTTTGTCACTCCCATTATTACCCGTAAGAAATGGGTGGTGCACGGACTTAATGAATTTGAAATAAGATGTACCCTGTACATGTAGCGTGTACCAGGGACTCGAGTGTGCCAGTAGTCATATGTACATTTAGTTTATTGACAAATAGTTGCAGAAAAATATCGCCGTACCCTCAATCATAATAATTATTGTATCAGTAAAAGGCACTTCATATTCACATATACTTACACTTCATAATTAGTGCAATCTTCACGTTTTCAAATTTTTACTCACGTCAGTGTTTTTTTAGGCCAAAGCAAAAATGTTTCAATCCAATGTAAAATTTGCAAAAAGCATACTGAAAAGTTTGTTTTTCTAAATTATAGTTCACCAATAAAACTTTGTTTATTTTACACTTAGTAGTTTTTTTGTGTTGTTATAATTACAACAATTTAAAAAAATTGACATGTTTTTGATTTTCTTATTTATTAGAATCTTAGACACTAGTCGGCTAAAATTACATCTTTTATACTAAAAACTACTGTAACATAGCATAATACTTTAGGTTTAAAATTTTAATATATAAGGTTTTTATTTTAAAAAATAATATTGAGACTATGTTTAAAAGGTAAGAAATTAATTCAAAATAAAAATCCCCAAGTAGTAATAAGATTATATTTAGTCAATTACATATGTAAAAAATGATTTAAATAACTCCTTAACTATATTAATTGACTATGTGCGCTTCTTCTTATTTTTGTTCTTGGCAGTCTTATTAACAACATTCCAATACCAAAACAGTTGCAAGACCAAGGCCCCGTTTGCAATCGTTGATACACAATAAGTGAGAATAATAATGAAATCTCCAGTTTCCTGTATAGAAGTGAATATTCTTGCTATACTGCCTCCAAACAGCAATAAACAAGTAACAGCAGACAGTTGACCAGTACTTCCATTCTTGTAATTTGTGATAATTTGAATAGACTAAAAATAAAATAAAAAATACTTATACATTAAACTGAGTTTATATCTTTTTTTTTTCAAATATTACAAGTTTAACACTTTTCTGTCAATGCTTTATATACATGTAAAACATTTAAAATGTTGCTGTGAAATTTATGCATTTTATACAACAAATTAGCCTATCTTAAGTGAGTGAAGTTTACTGGACTCCTATGTTTTATATAAATGTATAATCAAATATTGTTTTCATTGCATATACTTTTTATATATTGACGAGTAACTCTATTAAAATAAACTGAAACAATTAAAGTTAAATGCTACATAAAAGGTTTTCAGTAATTTTTGCTTCATTGGTTTTTGTTTAAACTTTTACCAACATCATTTATTAAGCTAGCAATGCAGTTTCACTACGACTTTGACATGACAAAATCAACTAAAAAAAAAAATGAATGCAACACTCAGAAAGGACCAGCCAAAAATTTAAATATCAGAGAGGATAGATGGAAAATATCTTTTTTAGAAATCAGATTTAAATAATTCAAGTAAATGCAAGAAAGAAAATAAACCTTTAAAATTACCTTTGCTATAACAATAATAGGAACATTAATAGCTTGCATCATCCATAATATATCCTTTGGTGTATACCCACTGATTAGTGTAGATACTAGACCTACATAAGTAGTTATAAATATTGTAGCCTTGCCCGGTGCTCCTCCATAATGTAGCACCAGTGAACCTATAGCAGCTGTTTGAATAGCAAGGAATGTTCCTTCACCCCAAGCACTACAACAACATTTATATATTAATTAATCGCACTGAATATAAATCACAAAAAAAGCATTCAGTACTTTCTGTGCTAGATATTTAAGAAAAATTATTACTTACCTAAAAGGAAAATTCATAACATAACTATATGCAAAATTTGCTGTAATAGCAAATAACTCCAAGGAGACTCCATAAATGTTAATACCCTCAGCACTTTTGCTACCGAGAATCTTCAAAATTTGTGGTACTTTCACCAAAATTGAACCAGCAATTATACCGATACCGAGCCCTTTACTTAGTGTTGCTTTGAAACATGGTTCTAAAATAAAAATTTCATCATATTATATGTAATCTTAAAATTATATATTTACAGAATTTATAACATACGGAAAAACTTACCGTCTAAGAAATTGTACTTGACGAAATATTCACTATAGCACTTTTCCGATAAAATCGATAATATTAATCCCTTTAAGAATTCTGCCATTTTTACAATATAAATGTTAGTGACATTTATTTAGAATCATCAGAATTTAATATAAAAGTATATAAATTTACTAAGCAATTGATAAAATATTTTGAACTTTGATAAGCCAAATCGGCAGGCACTCTGGCATATAGTGAAGTCAGCTAAAAGTCACTAAAGGTGACGACGAGAAAAGAGTTGACACTGACATTAATACAGTGCTGCCATAGCAGTGCCAGCTTAATTTTTTTTGTATATTTTAGGGGTTGAGCAGAAATGTATTAAATTAAAACCAAAGCTCTTTTTATAAATGTATATTTTATAAAAAGAGCTTTATTTATTGTATTAGTTTTTAACCGTCTGATGTTTGCTATTTGTATTAACTCTTAAATATAAAATATACTGTCCATATTAATGATATTATACATATAAAAATAAGTATTTTATATTTTTTAAGAACATTGGTCCAAAGGGTTGAAAAAGAAAATCAACAAATGCCATGTACAGAATAATAGGCTAGTTTAATTAGATAAAGAAAAAAATCTTACAAAAGTATTTTTACATTATTACATATAATTATTAAAAACTAATGTTAGCAGACGGCTTTGCCCACGTGTTAGGGGGGAGGAATTGGTGTGACCATTTGGGGTTCAAGCTTGTTTAATATTGAATTTTATCAAAATCGCTTCATTGGCTTAACCGTGAAACGTATAAGACAGTTACTTTCGCATTTGTATTAATTATTTGTAAAGATGAAAAGCGTTATCGTCTTTTGATATTTATTATAACATTTGCTGATAATGTAGGATGTACAGTAATATTTTTGTACACATTAAGGCGATGAAGCGTGATAGTGCTCTATTATCGGTATAAAATATAAATAGCTATTTACTCGTTTTTTTTTTCCGTGAACTGCAATAGGGATATCACTTGGTGGGAAGGCTTTGTCCAAGATTGTCTAGGTAGTGTTGCGTTCTGGTTTAAAGGACGAATAAGCCCATATAACTATCGATACAAGAGACGTCACATCTTAGTTCCCATAAAATCTTATTTCCAACAGCGCCAATGTAAATGGGTGGTGGTAACTACCACCAAATATATACCCCAATTGCTACTTTGTTTATCTACTAATATAAAAAGGAAGGTTACTTATTCAAGGAATTAAACATCCTACAAAACTTTTTTTGATGCTTTTAATCTTCAACAGTTAAATGACATTGTGCTTGTGTTAAGATATAAATAATGAATGAAGGTATATTAAAGATTGCATGGATTTACTAATTTTTAATGCCTAAAATCAGATTTAAATCCATAAGCAATATTTATTTTAATATTCACTAAATTAAAGGTTTAAGAAATAATATTCGTATGCGTTGAACTAAAACACAAACATTTAGAAATTCAAATTAAATACAAGTGGTGAAGCAATACATATTATATTCAACAGTGTACTTTATTAAATAATACTCTAATGATGAGGAATATATAAAATCTAATTTAATTTAAAACTATGATTATGGATATTTTTATACAAAAATTTTATTTTAGACAATTTTGACAAGATCAGTGGAAGTATGTCACTGATTTGTAACAACGCTTAGAAGATACTTTAGTTTATAATTTAATTTAGTGGTATATATTTGCATTTTAACAAATATCTATATCTACATAACAATTTTCACAATATCTAAAACGTTTGGATTCGTAAATGAGTTGTTATATGACGTTATTTGAAAGGTTCTGTCTCGACTATTTGTTGTATCGATATTTACTGACTATGTTATTTATTTAAAAAAAAACGCAACTAACATTGTTCTGAATCTGACATTCCGCAACTCTAAACACAACATTTTATATGCATGTAATTTTTGTATGATTAAATTGTTATCTGAAACTGTAGTGTAATATAATAAAGAATGTAGAATATATTTATTATACATCTACAAAATTTTTTAAACAACAGCTCTCATAATATACATAAGTTATATATATTATATAAGTTGACCTGTGAAGCTGCTGGTACTGTAAACTATATTATATTTTGTATAGTAAAATTTTTATGCAATTAATGTAGTGTAGTTTTATTATATGCGATCTAGTGCGGCGTGCGTTTTCTATCCTGTCTTATTGACCGAAGTAGCTCTTTATATACATTTTCTACAACCTACATTCTAATTTTGAAGCGAATTATATTCAATACTCAAAATTCTAACTGATATTTATAAGATTATTATGCAACGACGCACGCGCATCTAGATTTACAAACAGAAATGTGTAAGCCTCTTTCTGTTATTTCAATATTATTCTGTTGATTAAGATTTGTTGCTAATTACATAATCAAATAGATATTGTCAGTCGAAATTGACCATAAAATAGTAATTAAAAAGAAACATCAATAATATTAGACTTGAGCTTTATCACTCATTTTTGTTCATTTCAATCATAAGTATTTATTATAACAAAAAATTTTTTTTTCTCAAATTTTCTTACGCAACTATATTTTTTATAAGAAACGGTTTATTCCTTTATTTTTTCTCAAGTATAATAAAAATGAAGTAAATAAAACAAAAGCTATGGGTAAGCTATGTAAAACTTTTTTGTGTGGACGGATTTCAATGGATTTTTATTTTTACTGAAAATTTACTATTAATGCAGTAATTTTATAGTGAAAAGGAAATATTTAATATGAATCAAACCATATACAAATTAAAGGGAGATTGTTTTCTGTTATATAATATATTTTTGTAAAAAAATGTATGATACTATAAATATGATTATTTACTACTTAACATTATCTTGTATTAAAGAATGCTTTTGAAACTATTTACTCTTATATATTACTGACATTTTATAAAGTGTGTGTGTGTGTACAAATTGATAAATATCTAGTAAAATTTTTAATAAAGTATGAATGTATGTTTTCAAGGGTTCAGTCCCTAAAACTCAGGTTTTATTTCGAATTTTTGTAAGCAAATTCTATAATTGAGTATGGAGCCAAATCTATATACAATCTAACTAATTTGACAGGTCTAAAATATCAGTATCTCTTTCTCGTGTATAAGGTTGAAAGGGACAACAAACATTTGGCAAATATGTTAAAAGATTCCATACAACAAAACTGCCAACATTATATGTATAATATGTAAATTGACAACATAATAAGTTAAGCCATACCATCAGTTAACTAGTTTTTACTTTGTTTATAAATCAAATGAAATAATACGTTTTAATGTATCTGTTATCATATCACTATTATTTTGCAAATTTTTAAAATCAAACCTTAATTATGACACTTGGAAAATTTTGTTTGTAACACAAGATACATAGAACTTCAACTTCGCAAAAGTTTATTATATATTGACAATACCCATCAGAGAGGCTTCAGTGAAAATGATAGTTTGGGTCTTGAATTATTTTTGCCTAAAATTTTCTTTTGTTCCTCTTTAATTCTCTTTTCCTGTTCTTTTTTAAGTTTTTGTCTTTCTTCATCCATTTTTCTTTGTTCTTCTATCATCGCTAGTCTTTCTTCAGCCTAAAAACGAAAAATATGCATTTGTTTAAATTGATACAATTTTCTATTATGATCAAGCTATTTAAACAATGGAAAATAAAGAATGATTACGAATTTTTTGTGGCTTCACTATACAAAGAAGTAATTCAACTTACCAGCTTGCGTTGGGCTTCCTCTATCTTTCTGTTATTTTCTGCCATGATTTCCTCCAATTCTTTCCTTTTACGAGCTTCTTCCTCCTGTATGATAAAAACATCATGTTAATAAATTTTTTAAAACCAATTTAGTTGCAACAAATATTAAATAAATATTCAAGAATATTCAATAGTTAGTAATAGTTTTCAAAACAATAATGAACATGGAATTTCAAATACTGATGATAGACAAATCATTTTATTTTGTGTTATTTTAATGTCCTAAGTGTGTCGTATCGTCCCTACAAAATTTACAAGTATGCACAATATGTATGTATGCACTGTACAGCAGTTTAAATATATTATTTTTTACATACCTATACAATGTTCACTGATATTGTGTCCTACAAATCCTACAACATCATTACTTATGTATGATGTTATCATGTAATATGCCCGAGTATAACATAAACGGTATTTGTTTACAAAAAATAGTTTCAAAAAATACCTTCAGCTGTCAGGCCTGGATCCTCAAGCAGCATCTCCTTAAAATTCTTAGGTCTTCTGGCTCTTGATCAGTCTTCCGACCTGACTTATAGACTACGTGACTGCCAAGGACAGTCAAGTGAACAATTTTAAAATGCTAGCCGGTCACCTTTATGGCATTTACGGTTCAACAGTTCATACAAAAAGAATCTGTCTCGGAGGTGCAAATGACATGCATGTTGTTATTGAATGCAAAAATTGTAAAATATTAAGTCTTTCTTAATGAGTGAACAATTAAGAATTCAAGAAAAAATTCTTGTAAGCACTCGAACTACACCTGACTGGACCTTTAACAGATATGATCGAAAGAATACTTTTATTAGTTTCTTTTGTACATAGTTGGTATAATAAACATTCAACATTATTTGTAGCATGTGTAAGCTGCGAGAACAAATCACATTGTTCCCTCAGTTCTTGTGTCACATGTAAGAGCAATATTGCATTGCTTTTACAGATGACTGAAGTGTAAAAAACATAGTTACCTGTCGAGCCATTTCCTCCTGACGTTGCTGTTCTCTTTGCCTTTCTAGTTCCTCCATCATTTCTTTTTCCATCTTCTTCTTTGCCTCTTCAACTCTTTTCGCAACTTCTTGCTCTATTTCATCCTTACGCTTCTCTAGTTCTTCTTCAACCCTCTTCTTTACAAGTAGTTCGATTCTTTTTGCAGCTTCTTCTTCAACTACCTAAAAAATATTAGTCTCTTTATTAATTTCGACATTTATTTATTTATTTGGACCTTATTTTTCTATTTCATTCATAAGTTACTCTTGTCCAAAACAAACATTCACAAAACCTAATAATTCATAATTTTTAAATTGAAACTGGCGACCCAAAAACTTTTAATCATTGAATATATTAAGCTTTTTTAACCTTCTAAGCAATTTATAATGAAATGGATTCACTACAAATCATTAAAACAAATAAAAAGCATGTAACATATTGATTCAACACTTGCCATCTTTATTCGTACATTAAGGATAATATGCTAAAAACAGCATTTTGATTACAAGGTTTTAAATTAAAATATATATATATATATATATATTCATGGAAATATACATTTGAGTAGACAAATGTTTACATTAATATAATAACATTATTGATTATAAAATATAGGTATATTCATATATTACAATGATAATTATATTAGATGGGTTGCGTTACTGATTTTTTTAATTTATTGAAGTTCTAACCATTATCACATGACGTTTTGCAAATGCATATTTAATTTTTTTGGTTACATTTCAATGTAGCATAATTACCTTTTGTTCTGCTTCTCTAATACGTCTTTGTCTTTCCATTTCTGCAAGCCGATCCACTTCGTCCATCTTACTGCGTCCTTTGGATTTCTTTCTACTAGTTCTATTTGCATCATAAGAGCCGCCACTACTAGATGTCGACGACGCTGAATGCGATCTTTTTCTGAAAATTTATGTGCGAATGTTATTCAAAAATATTTTATTAAATTGGAAGTAATCAAATTGTCTCAGCATACCTTGACTTGGAACTCCGTTCTCTAGTTTTCTCAGCGTGTTTAGAACTCCTACTTCGCGATGAAGAGCGATCTTTTGAACGACTCTTCTTTCTTGAATGTTTGCTGCTTTTATGATGTCTTCGTGGTGTTTTACTTCGGGATCTTGATCGACCCATTTTAGAAACTATGAATTGTTGTAAACTTTAATTAATTTTCAATTAGTTGTAAATTTTCATAACACGATTGTTGAAACTCCGATGAACGCATTCCATTTTTTTCTTATAAGCATTAAGCAGTAAGCACAAACTTAACTTCAGATAGTTGCACTAGCATATAACATTCATTAGCAGTAAACTCTTAATCTATTTTAAGCATTTTTTCATTTTATAAAATTTACCTATAATTCAAATGATTTATTAAAATTATTGAAATAGATAATTTGTTGAAATATTTTATAGAATTGTTTGATTTCTATAAAGCTGCGTCTACACTTGCTACTTTATTAGTTGGGGATTTTTACTTGCATCACTCATACTTAATACAAAGAAATTTACAACTACGATTTTATGCAATTGCGTATGGGTGGGCAATAATGATATTATACATGTAAAAAGAACCAGATAATTATGTCTCGAGCGCGCGTAAACCGATGTCTCCGAAACCTCCCGATTGGGACATTTTGCTATAAGCCACTCATCGCCGTTACCGGTTACGTGTGTTATAAGGCAACGTTAAAGTATCACTGGTGACAGTCAAAATCGAAAATTTACAATTAATGCATCATACATAAATAATATTTAGCGCAAAAAATAAAGTTATTTTAGATTATCTTCCCTTAACAATAAACAATAACGTACTTAACAGATCACATACAGAAAAATACCTAGGCTTACTTTTAGATGAGAAACTTAGTTGGAAACCTCATGTAGAGAATATTAAAAATAAATTAATTTCATTGGCTGGTATTACGTAGAATGGCTCATTGTATCCCACATAAGATACGACTAATTATATACAACACATTAGTGAAATCTAAACTAGATTATATAAATGAAATTTGGGGCTGTGCCCTAAAAGCTAACCTTAAAGTTTTACAGATCGCCCAAAACAAATTAATTAAAGTATTATTCAACTATGAAAAACGACACACACTCCCTTATTATACCAATAAACTAAACTTTTTTAACCTGAAACAAACATACACACATAGCATATGCGTCTTAATTTAAAAAAAATGTCCGGGGACATTCATATCAAAATATCGTTTACACAAAGAATGTACACGCATAGCTTAAGGAACACAAACAAAATCAGACAGCCTAGACCCCGTACAAAATTTGGCAAAAGAAACATTCTTTTCGACGGAGTAACTTTATTCAATAATTTGCCTCCTGATATAAAAATTATTCGAGCATTTCAATCGCCTGCCTTTAAATCAAAGTTAAAAAGTTTTAATTCTAAAAAAAAACACATTTAAAAAAACACACACACACACACGCATCTACACGTACACATATAAAACACGTACAAACACACATACAACACCAAAAACATTATTAAGGAATAGGAAAAAAAATCTATTATTATTATTATTTTATTATTATTATTTTTTATTATTTTTGTTGAAATGTTGCCGTATGATAAAGAATTATGATGCTTAAATAAATTAAACACAAGGCATTTTATACCACTTGTAAATACTGAAAAATAGTATATATTACATTTTTTTTCTCTAGCGTCATATCCAATAAAAGAATAAAAATATATATAATAATATATACTTATTGTTAATGTAGGTTATATTTATGTTAATTAAAAAACAAACCAAGTCATTTAATTTATTCATATTTAACAATAAGTATATTCTTTTTCTTTGTCATTAATAAAAGATAAAATTTTTGTAGTGGCATTTAACACATCTTTGGAAAAGTTTGAAATGTTATAGTTTTCGTGTTGATATATTTCTCCAAATTTAGTAGCATAGGAGTAATTAAGTAAGTTTTCAATTTTACCTAGTTCTACAATACTCCCCTTTCCTGCTGGTCCATCATCTAGTCTACTAAAATTGAAATTATTGTTAATACCATGATTCGATCCCAAAGGACTAATTGATTTTCTCAATGAAGATTTAATGTTTGTTACGCTAGAAACAAGCTGAATTTTATTTGAATACTGTTTTGAAGGTTGAGTTAATTTCATTTTTACAAGACATTTGGAGTTAGAACTGTTTTCTGATGTAATTCTATCACTTAATTCTTCGAGTTGTCCGTTTATAATGTCTGTTACATCTGTTTTCTTTTCGAGTTCAGATATAGATTTATAAGTTTTTTCTTCTATTTTATTTAATAAAACATCATCTTCTTGTGGTTGTTTCATTATCTCGTCTTCATCATAAAATTGCTTTATCCTTTTTAACACCTTTTTAATGTCATTTTCTTTTGTAATATTTGGACAGTCGTATGATTTTTGAATTTCTATTTTTCCTCTGTAAAAATAGTCTAGTGGAAGAGAATAACCACGCGCTACCAATTCTGCTGCACTTCTGTACCGTGGTAATGATATAGGTTGTCGATAAATGCATTCGAATTTTCCAGTTGAAGCTTTTGGGTTTTTTGCATAGTCAATTACAACTACAAAGAAGAATCGTTTATTATGAGGCTAAAGTTAATAGAATATCATATATAATGTATAACCTACTACTTCAAAAAAGGAAAGGAATGATCGTATCAAATATCAATTAAAAACGAATCTCAAAACTATTGATATACCGGAATGCTATTGCTTATCTTTGATCAATATATTCACCTTTTATTATATCTGATACTACTGCAGGACAGATTTTAGCTGTAACTTGAGTAGTATTACGTAAATCAGGACAAGAATTGATTTCTATTAGCCAAGGGTTGTATTCTTTATCTAAAATAAAGTCACAGCCGTATAGTTCAAAACGGTTTTTGCTCACTGATAATGAATCTTGACAGCTTAACATTATGCCTATAATCGACTTCTTCATTCCTGGATAAATAACATTTTGCCAAACATCATCTTTGCCGATTTTGGCCAAGTAGCATTTATATTTGTCCAAGTCCCACATATTATTTGTAGGTAATTCTTTATTACGTTGTTTGCAATTTGTGTAATTTCTTTGGACAGCATTGTTAGTCAGATGGATAGATTCATGGTAGTTTCTCAAGCTATATTTTTGAGAGCTAAACTTCAAATAACATTCGGTGTACATCCAAATAATTAAAGGATATGTGCTCGTTACAAGATAGTATTGTCTAATGTCGAATTTTGTTTCGTGTATGAGTAACGGTTCTTCTGGAATATAAAGTGTGCTTATAAAAATGATTATAATATAAAAAAAAAAGCTGTGACAAAAGTTGTTTAGTTTAGTTAAAAAGTGTATCTAATATTTACCAATATATTTTTGGATTACGTATTTTGCGTTCGCTTTATTCAACAAGTTCATAATTACTCCTAATTTTGAGGCCATTCGTATACCTCTGCCTCTTGAACAATAGGCTGGTTTTATTATCCAAATATTGTGACAACCTTCGCAGGTCAATTGTGGACGGTACCTATATATTTCTTTGAGCAAAAACTTAGCATAGCTTAAATATAAGGACAACTTATTTTCTTTGTCCATTTGAAAAACTTCTTCTTTTGCTATAATGCTGTAGTATTTTTTTAAGAAAGAATGCCACTGCCCAGCACTTACAGATGCTATAGATTGATCAATATCTTTGTTCTGTTTACGAAAAATATACTCTTTACATCGATTTAAAGCAAAAACAATTACGTTCATAGAAATTTTACCAGAAGCAACAAAAACAGGTCGTTCATTAGCAGCCATAGATAATATCCATTTTAACAAGCTCGTACAAGTCGTAATTTTATAATCTTTAACAAAACCTTCTATTTCACCACTGTCACAAGTATTATAAGTACGTGGACCGATAACCTCTGCCACGTCTTCAATATGAAACCAATAATTTCTCTTCAATGAGGAGCACAATCCTTGTTTCGATGTCCATATGGCATCTATTTCCAATTTGTTAATCATTGTATTACAGTCTTTCATAATAATAGAGGAAGAACAACGTCGTTCATCTCTTGTGCGCCAAATAAAATTTGGATTATGTTTTTCTACTAAATTGGACAAAAGTAATCTCTCAAGCTCGCTCTGTATTTTAGTTTTACTTGAAAAACTTCCATTTCGTATTTTAGATAAATTCATTCGATTAGATGGAATTTTTTCCACCCAACTTCTAGCCAATAAGGCTTCTCGCACAGCGTTGCAATTCCCGTATATAGAAAATATTTTCTTTTGTTTTATAGCCTCCGCTGCTTTGTTTTTTAGTTTTCTGTATCTGGTGGATTTGCTTTGACAACTACATATTATGTAACTCTTTTCTTTAGAAGACAATCCTTTGGGTAAATTAATATTTCGGTCCGCCATTAAATTTAACTTTTTTCTTTCGCGTACTGATTTATACATAAATTTGCCAAATGGTGATAAGAGTCTTTCAACTCCTGCTTTATCATAATTTTGTTTCTGCAAGAAAATGAATTCTTGGGATGAAATATAAACTTTAAGTCATGTTATTAGAAATGAATGTATGCACAAATATTAATAGGCTTGTTGCCTTACCAGATCAAGTATGTTACTAGCAAAATACTTGTTCTGATTAAGGTAACCACGTTTACACTGAGACGATGAAATAGTAGTAGAGTAACCATAAAATTTCTTCCTCCTTCTTAAAGTCCATGTACTCACTTTTTTCCTATGGAATACTTTCTTCTTTCTCATTGGCATGGTTATAAGCTATCGGTTTTAATTTCGAACTCGGATGCATCATCAAAAAACTAAAATGTTATAAACAGTCACGAAAAAATAAAATATAGCGACAAGTATCTTCAAAATGTTTGTTGATAAGGTTTTTTAAGAAATGTGGTAATCGAAATCTTCAAATATTTTATGTCCAATTGGTGTAATGTAAAATGAGTATATTAATTTCAGCGTCGCATTAGGCGTATTATCTTGTCTGCTTGGTACCTGCTTAAATGCTTATCTAAATTAGTAAATGAAATAATTATTATATTTATTTATATAGCTACCTTTTTATGAAATGAAACACGTTACTTTTATTTATGGACTCATTATTATTTTTTTGTATTAATTTCTTGAATGAAATATTTACATTTTTATTAAAAATTTGAAAGATGTCAATTGATTAAAAAAATTTTAAAATAAAAAGGTCAATTGACAGTAATTCGTGTCTTGTAAACGTCGGAAGTCGGGAAAAAATTCAAAGGACGGGGTGCATCTGAAATTAAGAAAATAATTTCACTCAATTTTAAAAACTATAATTTAATTTTTGACATAAAATTTGTAAACTTAAACAAGAAACGGATAATCAACAGCTTATAATTTTAATTTAATCTTATATAATGTAAACAATGATTTTGTTAACAGGCACAACTATGTTGCAGTTTTACTTTTTAAATATATGGACACTTTGAGGATCGTCATTAAGCGGTGTAACAGTTACCCGATAGGGTGTATAAATTGAAGTACAACTTTTAGAAAACGATATGGATTTCTTAACTCTACTTTCATCGCGTAGTTTACAAATACTTCTACCGATAGCGCTCAACTTTTTAATAGTATTTGTTTTATCAACATAACTACGAGAGCTTAACGGTTCCAATAGAGGCTTATAATTTGAATTAACGTTTCCAGATTTAGTTTTTCGTATGATTGGGACTACGGTTTCAGTTCGTGATGATATTTTATTTTGAACGGATATTGTGGATCTGAGAATACTAGCCGTCTCCCTTTCCCATTCGACTGGGTCTATGTAACATCGCTTATTACCAACCGACCTGTCAATTTTAGGTTTGTCAGCTTTGCTTGCCGATTCTGTCCGATATTTACCGTTGTGGTTATTAGAAAGGTTATCTTCTGGACGGCAACAGGAATGAGGTACAACTCGACGCTTAGATTCTGCGTTTTTTTCGCGTCTTCCTCGATGTGTCCTAAAAGAGAGCGCGGATGTTTTACGCCTTTTATTACAGTTTTTTAGGGTTTGACTCGATTTAACGACAGTTACAGCTTGGCGTACCGTAAGTGAATCCTTGGGGCCCAGTAATAGACCATCTCTGTTCATAGGTAAAGCGTCATATGGGTTTAACCACGTTAGAAAGTCTGTTATTATAGGGCCACTATATTCTGATGGAATCGGTTGATCGGCATCAACAATTATATCACCGGAGGGTATGCGGGGTGCTATAGGAGTGATGCTTCTATGTTCGTGCTTCCGTTCTTTTGGCTTTTTAATAATTCGCTTTCCGTTTATACATAATGATAAGCCGAGATAAGCCGGCGCCTTTGGAATAACTTGCTTGTAAGCTAACTCAAAGGTTCCCGTATCAGCCTCTGGATTAGAACGTTTGTCTAGTACGACTGTAAATAAAACAAAAAAATATATATTGAATATAACACAAGGTAATTATTTTGCCAATAAATAGTCATATACTTTAAATTGTTCAACATATATTACATATGTTATACCTTTTATTACATCTTCAAGGCACTGGGGACATAATCTTGCAGTAACAGATGTAGTCGGCGCCAAATCAGGACTGGAATTAATCTCAATAAGCCAAGGAGTGAAATCTTCCGTCAACATGAAGTCGGCTCCATATAATTCGAAACTATTCTGTCTTTTGTCCATCGTCTCTTGGCTCGCTAACATAGCCCCAATGAGACACTGCTTCATTCCTGGATATATTTTTGAATCCCACATTTCGTATTTTCCTATCTGTCTTCAAAATGTTCATACATTATTAGTTTTACTTTATAATCCTTTTTAAATCCATAAATATTACACTTCATATTTACCTAAGATAAGCTTTGAAAGTGTGGCAATCCCACATATTTTCGTCGGGCAGTGCTTTGTCACGATCGCCATTATTCTTGTACTTAGTTTGAACAGCGTTATTCGTAAGATGTACAGACTCGTGATAGTTTGACAAACTGAATATTTGGGAACTAAACCGCAAGTAACTGTCTCTATAAAAATATTATTAACATTAAAATGTCTTATCGACAATCCATATTGATAAATAGATTAGTTGCTTACTTGTATAACCAGATCGTTAGTGGTTGACAATTAGTGATAAGGAACCATTGTCGAATATCAAATTTAGTGTCGTAAATGATTAATGGATTTTCTGAAAAAAAAAATTTAAATGAATATTCGTTACCTTTTAATTAATAATTGATTTATGAATAATGGTGTCGTTAAATTTTATTTTGTTGATGATTATTACAAAATCTACCGATGTATTTTTGCACGACGTATCTCGTCTTCTGAGCAGGAATATTGATAAGGCCTATAATGTCTTTGATATTATTCATAAGTTGGATGCCTTTACCGCGGCACTTGTTACCGGGCTTTACGATCCAAATATTGAAAACCCCGTCAATATCTATCTGAGGCCAAAATTTTGTCATTGTAGTTAAGACCTTACTCGCCTTTCGTTCTAATTGACTGAAAAATAAATACTTTCATGCGATTACGAAAATCCACTCACCGAATTCTTAATCAAATGTAATAAATAACACACTAATCATATTATCCCATCGATCACCTGTAGTAAAAATAATGCAAACCAATGCTAAATAAGCTATAGTAAATAAGTACGAATATAGTAATTTAATTTCGTATTTTTCATTTAATTTTTAGCTTTTAAATAACTTAAGTGATAAGCGTGACGTTAATTTTATTTGTGTATTAAGATAGATGATGACAGACATCAAGCCTCACCCAATACTTGTATTTTTGTCTTCTAAAAATTTGGCATTTTCATGTACCAAGAGATAATGATGCGTAAGAAATTGATCCCATTCATGTTCCCATATGTGTTGTGTTTGATCGTCTGTGTCGTCAATATCTTTATGAGTATAGAATGAAATATGTTCATTCAATCGGGAAATTGCAAATTCAATAGAAGTAAATGGAACTTTTCCGTTGTTTTTCACTAGATCTTGTTCCTTATGTACTTGCAGCGTATTGGATAGCCATTTTAAAATGCTTATACAAGCTGTTATTCTAAAGTCATCAATGAATTCTTCTAGACTATCTGAATTATGAATATTATAACATCGTGGAAACTTAGTTTGTGCTACTCCAGGTTCAGTGTACCAATGCATTTGAGTTAATGAAGTGGTTAAACCTTCTTTAGTAGTAAAAACAGATCTGCAAAATCTGATAAACGAAGACAAAACAAGTTTATTAATAAGTTGATCTTTTCGTGTGGAAAAAATTAATTTAATATTAATATAGGTACCTGCTTATTACAACCTCTTTATTGCTTAGTAGCCAATCATATTTATCTCTTTTAGATGTCCAAAGAAAATCAACGGAATGATGCTCCATAAATTTGTAAAGAATCATTCTCTCTACCTTAGACAGTTCTTTTCCAGACACTTTCTTCGGATCTACGGTTGGAGGTGGATGACGTACCTTGAATGTATTAAATTTTTAAAAGGACGTCAATAAATATAGAGATGTCTTTTTGTACTGTGCCTGATTTAAGTATCTTTCAATGTACTTATAACATTGAGTGTACTTTGTATTTATTGAAATTTGATCTACGTTCTTGCTTGAAAATTGCTTCATTTAATAGCGTCAAGAAATTTTATCTACGCAATTTTTTTAAATTGTGCAAATAACGTATGCTTTATTAGCTTATTCTAAGGAGTAACATATAGGTAATTATACCTTATGTGATTCGTATTTTTCGATCCAGCCTCTTTCGATGAGCGCTCGACGCACCGCAGGAAATCCACCGCCTTTTATCATAAACACTTTTCGTTCCCTCATCGCCGTATCCGCAATCTTTTTGAGTTCATTCCATCTTTCATTGCTTACCCAACTCTTGTATTGTTTCAGTTGGTCAATTGAAGATGAAGTTTCTAATGGTAAAAGCAAAAAAATATTCAATATATTTATAAAATAATATTCATTTCTTATTTTTTATGAATTCAAGCAAATGCACTAATGTATTCAACATTGCTAAGCAAAAATTTTAAAGCTGTTAAAGCTGGACAACGAAATTAAATTAAATTTATTTTTTAACTATATTTGACTGATTGAATTTATGGAAAAATAAAAATATATACACTTTTTATATTCTTTTACATTACAAATGTTTAGACAACTTTGTTAGACACACCTGGTCCATGTTCAGATTTGGAGAAGGAGACTGCACTAGATGGCCGTAATTCTTTTTTCGCTAAGCTTTCTTTATGGAGCTTAGAGTCTGAAGCAGTCTCTTCCAAATCCATAGTTATAGCCATGAGAAATGCTTACAGTATACTAATATCCTGTAAATAAAAACGCTAGATACTACCACCATTTTTTTAATTTATTTCATTGAAGCGTGCAATCCATTCACGGGTCTGTGATAAACTGGTAACTACAACAGATTACACCAGCAGGTAGTGCAATAACCTAGTTTAATTTAACCTACTTTGAGAATCCCTCGATATCATCAAGGTATCAACGGCGCTCATCCGCGCCTGGCACAGTATCATTGACGTCATAAGCACAATCCGTCCTTCATAAAGCCTATAGAATGAATACGGAAATCAAGAACTCAAATTATCCTTACCCGTCGTAATAATAAAGGTATTTCAGAATTATGTCAAGCTAACATTTACAATGATTTTGAATAATATACGATTTTCATGTAATTTTGTAACTATAAATTTTTTCTCATGTTACAAGCCGTTACGTTATAATGGCTTTGTCATTTTGTCATCTAATGTTATTAAATACGTCACTGGATATTTTTTGGCAGTTTATGAATATTTTCATTTAAAAACACAATGTTATTGTCAAATTGTATATAGCACATAGTATATAATTCGATAATGCGTTTTTTATTTGCTTTTTTTTTCATAGTGGTTACTTAATAAAGAAGTCAAGTTAACTTCGATATATTTTAAAATTGAGTTCGTAAAAGTTTTTTTTTTATAGAATAGGACGGCGGATGAGTATATGGGCCACCTGATGGTAAGTGGTCACCAACGCCCTTAGACATTGACATTGTAAGAAATATCAACCATCGCTAACATAGCCAATGCGCCACCAACCTTGGGACCTAAGATTTTATGCCCCTTGTGCTTGTAATTACCCTTCAAACCGAAACACAACAAAACCAAGTACTGCTGTTTTGCGGTAGAATATCTGATGAGTGAGTGGTACCTACCCAGATGAGTTTGCACAAAGCCTTACCACCAGCTTAAAATGAATAAGTTCATTCAATAGGTATTATATATTATAGAATAGCTATATATTATATATAATAGTGTATATATACAAATTAGTTTTAAATAACTCCATTAAAAACTTTATTTCAGTTTTAAGAGATAGATACTATTATACTATGTACCGCCTCTCTAAAGTTTCAATTACATCAGTATTTGTACAAACCTATTTACAATCATTTACATTTAACGTCACAAACATAAAATTGGCATATACTTTGTAGGTATTAAAAGTAATTGATTGAACCATCATTGTCTAAAATATTACTATTTGATAAAATTTAGAATATTTATAGATTAGGTTGCTGACGCGTGAAAGCTTACCGCATAGTACCCACCGCCAACGATTAATAGGAGACGTGCGTATTGTTAAATTAAAGAGACATCAATTGCATACATTAAACCTCATAAAATATAGTCCATTCTCATGGAGCTGTAAAAAGTAAATGTTATAAGTTTAAGTTGCATTAAAGTATTAGGAGCGCGGAGCGTTTGCAAATATGGTAGATACCTACACACCCTGAGAAGACACGAAAATGACAAACATAAAAATCCATTATAATTAGATCGATAGAAATTAGAAAGAGTGCTTAATTTGCTTCATTTAATGACTGTTTGCAACCTGTAAAAAATATAAATCTGCTTATATTATTTTATTACTTATATTAAATAAAACTTAATTACTTCCATTCTTCTTTGATTAATAATGATAATGATTGTATATTCTTTTTACTTTTTATACAACATAATTTGACGATATTTTCATTAAAACATTTAATATATTTGAATAAGTGTACATATTTTTTTTTAAAACATAATTCGGTTATAATAAATTAATTTCGATTTTGATAAAATACAAACAAGATTTTTCAATAATAGTGAACAGCTTGCTTTAATACATTAGTAACTTCACAGTTAGTTTGTTAAGTTGCCGAACGTGTACGTTTTTGACAGCGAGTTAAGTTTTAAGGATTGCCTGTACTGTCTATGACATGAAAGCAAGATGGCGAGTTCATCTCCGGTTGATTGTTCGTTCCGTGTTACTTCAACACACATTTGATGACATTTTTTATTCGTTTTCTATTTCGTAATGGGCTGGTATTCTTGATATTAACAAAAATAACAGTAGTGTTATAGTGAAATTAACATTAAAATTTTGTAAATATTTTATAATTGAATGTGCATCTATCCCACCTGAGGAATGTTGGTTTTTTTTCAGTGATTTGTGATTCGGTCAGGTGTTTTCATTTTAGATATAAAATTTTGTTCTTGCGCAGTGAGTGAAGTTACCGAGTTCAGATGTATTTGTGTCGTGGGGATGTTAGATGTCGGGACTGTCTTCAATGTTGGGAAACAAAAGCTTGAACTATTTGTTTTGATAGACCGTGATAAAGTTAATTAAGAAGGTCGGACGAAGATATAGCCCCGGCCAAAGTGATGGCCTTCAGTGAGGTGAGTGTCACTTAATATACTTTTAAAATAGAAAATACATATTATAATTTTAATAACAACATCTGAAAAGTAATATGCAAACAAAGTAAAGAAAAATATTTTCAAGTTAGAATTATATTGTTAAGAGATAGTGTCATTCAAGTCACTGAGCAAGATATTCAGTGAAGTGTAGCTGTATAATATCAGTTTTTATATCTATATTCAGGTATGTGTATTTATTTAAGTTATTATCTACATAAATCCTCTTAAGAATGTGTCACACAAACTGATTATTTTCTATAAATGTTATATCAATATCAGACAAAATGATAAATTTATTACTACTTTATGAAGTACTTACAACTCTTAGCATATTTTTAATAATAAATATTTTACTTTTTTTAAATATAATAATCTTCACACATTTTTATTATAATTTTTTAATATGACTAAGCTATTAAAATTGTGTTAAAAAACAATTACACATATTTTGCATTACAGTTTTACTAAATTAATATAAGAATATATTCATAATTTATATTTTGTGTCATACTCTATAACTGATTACAAAAAATACAAATATTTATATTTAAAAAAGAAAATTTTGATTTACTCAACTACCATGACTTCTATAAATATTTTATAAATGAACTATAAAAGTCAAATCAAGTATATTATAATTTAATTAGTATTGCATGAGAAGATTTTGGTATACTAATAGGTATTCTATGAGGAATATGAAGATATTATATTATGCAATATTTTTTCTATAATTATCCTAATGTTAATTAATGTTTTAATGAATAACTTAAAATACTAATAATATATATTGCTTTAATATTATTTCAATATATTTTTATATATATAACTTTTTACCTATATTCATGTTGTTGATTAACTTTTATCTTACCACACCAGGAAATTATTTATACTTAAAAATCTGTTATTAAAATTATTTCCTACTTATGTACTTATTTTATACGTTTTTATATTTACAAACATGTACTACATGATTTAAATCACTTGTTAAAGATTTTGTTTTAAAATTATTTAAATTTATAATAAAATTATTGAATAACAAAGTCTTAGATTAAAATTTTATTTATTTCGAAGTTATATTGCTTTGTAAAATTATACTTATCATTGATTCTAATATACACTTCCTGCTTTTAAATAAGTAAATAAATGTTTTAAATATTGAAATTTTAAATGATATCCTTTTTTAGACATGTGCTCCTAAATATTTTTACAAGAACTAAATTTTATAACATAATCAAGCTGCACTAAAATAAATTTCTGGTTAAGTCAAAATAGTCTTTATTTCTTTCATTTATCAGCATTTTTTTATATTGGCAACATTTTTTATATCTCATACAAACTAGTTATAAATTATTTATATAACAATGTAATGTATAACTAGTGTAATATTGTAACTTTAAATCAGCTACGTAATTTCAAAATGTGGTGTTTGATGTATTCCCACGGCTCGATTGTTATTCCGCAGCAGAAGAGAGCGTGCGTGCGTGGCCAGCGAGGTGCCCGATATCGCTCGTGAGACCACGCTGTTACGTTTTCGGAGGTCAAACTGTACCGTAACGAGTTTATTAAATGCATAGTAGTTGACCATGTTTGTAGCTTTCAATGTTACAATGCTGAATTCTGATTCAAGCTGCCTGAGATCGTGGCGCATACGATAGCCTCTGGTTTATCAGTTTTATTCTATTTTTATGTAGCGAACATCGTTTGCTTAACTGCTGCTGTACTGCTAGGTTCCCGCCTAGCAGTACGAAAGTCGCAAATTCGATGCAGATCTTGGACTATCGTAGTATTCTCTCTCCTAATACAAGTTTAATGTAAGCTACATTGATGGTATAATAAAATTTTATGTTACATCTTCAAAAGCAAGTTAATAAGGCTGTATGATAAAAAAACGACACAGAAATAAAAAAATGAATAGTTCGAATATGAATACTGACTAGAGTTTCATCTATTTGGCTCATAGTTTCCATGTTGACCCCCCGATCGCACTCATATGACAACAAACGTAGCTATGGTGTCGTAACAAGTCTCATGTGGTCTTTTTTAAACAATGATACTATGTAGATTGTTGCGATAAATGCTTCCTCGCTTAAAAACAGTACATTTTAATGCAATTCTGAGTATTAAAATTAAGTTCTTATAAAATATAACGGTACTAATTGTTGTTCAAATTATTGATTTTTGTCTAATTTTAGAAGTGCAAAAAAATAAGCCTCATACATCACATGCATGTTTTCGTTTAATATTTATATTAAGTTATAAGATCTTATTACGTCAATTATGTTATATAAATTTAGTGGTAAGAAGTAACGTCGATATTATTATTATTATAAATAATAATAATAATTTATTTTATCAAACGTTTCTACAGATAATATTATAATCAACGGTTAAAGGCTTACCGTGAAATTAATTGTGAAAAAGCCTAATAGAATCGAACACTCCCGTCAGTCATCGTGTCGATTTGAGTAAATCGCAGTTGGCAGTCGTGCGCGCAGGGTCGTTGACCCGGAATTATCAACAATCAAACTACAGCCCTCCAATTTTATGGAAAAACTGCTGCATTATAACTGGCTTACGTTTTTTGTTATATTATATTTTGTAGAAATTCAATACGGCACTTTAAAACAAGTACATTTTTTTATTTTCATGTTTTTTCTAGTTAATTTTCAATGTAAAGCTAATTTCAAATGTTGGATTATTTCCAAAGCAACGTTAGTAGTTTAGTTACATTGTAGTGTTTGTCGTATATAGTAAACACCTGCCCGAGCCAGACATACTTTTGTTTGACTTTTCTGGACCGAAATTCCGAGCTTATTTGATTCTCGTTTATGTTTATACAAGACAATACAAAACGGAAATTAAAAACGAATACTTTGAAATATATTCGTAATAAAAATGTTTCAGTTGTATACTTGCACCTAAATACTAAAATTTCATCATAAATTAGCTTATTGATTTCCAAATATGATTATCGCACCCATGTTCTTATTTAATTTATGTGATCATTAAGTAGAATTAAAAAAAAAAAAAAAAACTATTATTTTATATTAATGTTTTGCGCATTGCATTTTTATAAAATATATTATATTATACAGCATACTAATATAGTTTCTAGTAATACTGTTTTCAAATCTCAATATTATTAATTTCAATTATATATATTAGAATTTTCATATCCCTAGTCATTATAAGTAAATGCGAAAGGGTAATCGAATAATTATGATGAGCTATATAATGTCACTATTTATGGCAGTCGACCACAATAAAATCAAGATTTGACCTCGCTGTTCCATGATTCATATGAACTATTGGGCCCGTGGGTGAAAGGTGGAGTACAGTACTGTTTGTTCGCTCGCGTGATCTCGGTAACTATATACTACGGCTATAAAAAAAATTTAGCTGTTATTTTAAGAAATATGTATTGTACGAATACAATGGTTTTACAATTATATACTTTTTCGGCTGACGAAGAGTAGACCTTTGCCTACGGACTGTAATTTTGAGTGATATTAATTATGCTTTCCATTGTCAATGTTCCGCTAATCGTGAGACCTATTTTTTCTCTTGTTTCTTTAATAAATACTACTGTAACAAGCTTTTTAACCCGTAACAATTCAATAGAAAGATCTACACCATCTTGAGTTTGAATGGTTTCCATTCAGACAAGTCACTTCATCAGAATGTATGTAAAATATAACAATCTTTGACTAATGCTTCTATTGAACAATAGATATAAATATCAACGTATTATATTTTAATGGAAGATATTATACATAAATGCATATGTATTTGCACATATATTTGTGCTTATATCTGTTCCCATAGGTAGTTTGACAATCGAGAGTGTGTACTGCCAACTTCTAACTATAAACTCCGGGGTGCTACTAAGAATTTGATTACAGAAAATCCAATAAATAACATTAGCCGGGATTTGATAGGTGTCTGCGATATCAGGCATATTATGAAAACAATAATAAATAATGTCCTCCAGACCGATTTCGGCCACGGCGGCCAATCTCAAGAGAGATTAGCCAACTACGCAGGAGATATTATTGTGCACAAGTGTGTGCGCAAACACAGGTGCACTCTCTATTCCTTAACTCTCATAATCCGATGGGACGGCAATCCGATACAACCGGAAAGAGTTCAGGCGCAGGAGCAACGGCTTTACGTGCTTTCCGAGGCACGGGAGTGTTCACACTTCCAACTTCCAGACTCCGGGTTGCTTCTGAGAATTTTTCTGACAGAAAAACCCAATAACTTTTTAATGGCCCGACCTGGGAATTGAACCCCGGGTCTGCGGCCTTATATCAAGCCACTAGTCCAACGAGCCAGTCAAACAATATAGCGACAATGACGTTAAAATGTGTGCTCGTTATATTTTGAATGAATTATGATTGCTTAGTAGGGTGTCACATAATATTTTGTAGTACGTGATTAACTTTATTCTTAATATGTATGTGTAACATAAAAAATCGAAATGCTTGAAAATTTTTTCAAGTATTCATATTTTTATAATTGAAACACTTGTACATATTAGACCAAACAGAGCGGAACATTCGTTTTATTCGTTTTTTTTTATCGCAGACCGAAAAGGCAAATGTGAGGACATGAAATAAAAGGAAATTAATGAAATAAAAATAAGTACAAAAATATCAACTCGTACAGAAAAAACAATATGAATTGTAAGTTACTCTGACACTCAACATAAATATTCCGCACACAGAACTATCTGCTGCGCAATAAAAACTTAAATTAAAAAATTCTCTTTTCCAATTTCTCAATGCAATTTTTTTTTTTTGTTTAAATTAACTTTATTTGCAAATAGTTTGTTACTATATTTGAAAAGGTCAATAACATTGTTATTCTGAAAAAAAAAGTGTTGTCATGAAAAACAAAAAAGGCAATTTACGATGAAACACGGTTGCATAATAACGTTTATTACCCTGACGTCCCCACCGGTCGCCCTACTTACCGATCATTTAACAAGTCACCACTTTATTATGAAGTATTGCTGGATAAAATATACGGTAGCATTAAAATACTTTAAGCTTGCGAGTACAGTTTTAATAAAAACAATATGTTATATAAATATTTGCAATATTCTTGCTTACTTCCAACTTATGTATGATCCAACATATGTTCGAAATTCGAATTCAGAAATAAAGTAGAATGAGTTATTCATAAGGCACATACGATATAACTGAACTACTCAATAGCAACTGTTTTGAGATCTTAAATATATTTTTTTAATTTTGAAAGGGTTTTTACACAGCTTACGATATTTTAAAATATGTAAAAAAAACGATATCATGATATCAACAAACCGCGGGTTGTGTCAATAATATTATTCTTAACAATGTTTTTTTAAAAAATAAATAAATAGAATCTACGTACAATAACATATAACAGTTTTGTTATTCATAAGTTAAATGGTCGTGTCACATACGTATATGTGTTATTTTTAAGTCGGGGGGTCACTCATCAATATTCACGATTGATAGAAGGCCCTTATTAACTCTATCACATTAATTAACAATATAGCTTTTAGAGGCGGTTAATTATTTGCTATATATACATATTTTAATAAATCCTCTATAATTTTAATAAGTTATAAATAATGTTAAATATTTCATATTTTTATCGTAAGTATGCTGATGTATTCCTTATTGATTTTTATTTTTAACGGAGATTAGCCAACTGTGCTGGAGATAAATTGAATCGTAGACGTGTGTGCTCAACACAAACGAACCCCTTTTCCTCTTAGTCCCGTGGGGCAGTAATCCGACGCGATCGCAGAGTTCTAGCACAGAACTATCTGCTTTACTTGCTTGTCGAATTACAAACAAACATCTATAGTAATATTATAAAATTGTCTGTCTGTAAGGTTTTCAAAGGTAATAAACCATTGAACCATTGATTTTGGTAAAATTCGTATAAAGCAAGCTTGAATCCCAAGGAAGGATAGGTCAGGAGCCCAGGACTTGAGCTTATATGTGAACCAATAAAAATACACGAAGAAGAGATCATTTTCTTGTATTGTAGATTATTAGTTTCTGGTGTCACGTTGAGTAAAAATATATATTCGTTTCATTAATTAAAGCTACGAATAGAAACGAGTTTATACTTTTTTATTTAAATTAAAGTTTTATAATTTAAATTGTTCATATATATGTTACATATCATTTCCGCATCACTACAAATGTAGTACACTAATAGTAGGAAATTAATTCCATATTGTTGTGCTTAATAAAATATGTCAAAATAAGACAGTAGATAAATATGATCAGCAATAGAATTAAACAATGATTATTATTGGTACGCAAAGTACAACTGAGTTAAGAACAATGCTTATTTTAATTTAACAAACATAAGATAATCAGCATTCGAGATTGTATAACGTTCTGACGTCATATGCAGAACAATAAGAAATTGCGGCGGCCAAGTTGAAAAAGTTGCAAGTGATTGGCCAAGAGACAATAACAATTCCGCAATGTAAGTGCGATAGAGGTTATTAGTTGAAAGTCCGAATGGTACAAGCAATAAACGTAAACGAATGTTACCGTTGCTTTAATCTCAATAATAAAGCGAAACCTAATTGATTCAATTGATATAATTGTACATGTTCGATGTTAATTTCTTCTAGGTCTGCGATTGGTTTCAAAAAATAACGGTTCAATTTATAAACTAATTGTTTAAATTATATGTATATATATTATAGGCATTAGAGCTCCGGGCGTGAACATTCTTTAGTAAATAAGTTTAATATTTCTGCTAGATCGTTCTAGGTACTATATGGCAATAAATATTCACGAAGTAACCAGCTAACTAGTTCCTAATGATAAGAAGCCGCATCACATCTCATCTATCATGTTGTGATTACGTTTTTTTATATCAGTTTCTGTTTTTCAATCACGCGCAGAACAAGTTCTAATAAATATGGTTTGTGGAGTTTTTACTCATAGTCGTTTTGTTCGACTACATTTACTATTATTTAGAAAATTATAACGGCATGTACAAATGATTGTAATTTTAAACACGAATTACATAGCGCAGTAGTTCAAATTGTATCGATTTAACTTTAGCTGTACTTGCATATAATTAAAGTCGATCAATTCATTGAATTAATTGAATTTACTTGTACTGCCCTTGGTCTTAGTTCTCATTGCTCACCTCTAACGTAGCACTGCGATGATATATAATTCTTTGTTTTAATACGAATTATAAACAATTTATTTACTATTACAATAATTAAATATAAAAAAAAAACACATAAAACCTTCGTAATTATTTTAAATAAGAATTTTACTAATCAAAATGTTCGTAGTGTACTATAGCTTTCTGAATCTCGTTCGCCTTGCAAGTAGGTTACTAGGGTCAAAAGTTGAAGACGATGCAATGTATTTCGTCACGATCGTGGGTATGTGTTACCTTTACTTATTTATACATCAAACGACTGTAATTCATGCTAATTGAGTGTGTCGCAATGACCTTGGTTTCTTGTGCATGTTGCATAGCGTGTCTTCTCGACATTGCATTGGTTATGTAAAATGCAGTTCATTAGTATTGCAGCTACTTACTGTACATAATTACGAGTCAAACTAAGATAACTGCTACCTGCTTATCGCAAAGTTTAATAGTCATGGTCTGCGTTCCCAAGCTACGTAACGTCATAAGTAAATCGAGATTTCTCCTGAATTATGATTTTTTCCATAGTTTATAATGATACGTAAGTCGTTTCTTGTAATTGTATTATAAGTGCACTCGTCACAAAAGTATAAATGAAGAATTTTTTAATCATTATTATCATTACTATGAATCTACCATCGCCTGGCTATTTCTATCCAATATCGAATATTGTAAACATTTTTAAATGTTTGATAAGGAAACAGCTGAGTTCTTTTGCCGGTTCTTATTAAGACTGTGTAATTCCTTTTCCGAACCTTTGGTAGTTCTATTGCTTCGACAAGCAATAAGAAATTGCAAAATCTTGTATTTTAATTTGATGTTGTGAGACAGACGTCAAAAAGGTAATTAACGTCATAAATAGATAACATTTACATTAAGAAATCGTTGGTTCGAAACGTCGTAAAGGTTAAATTTACTGCTAAACGAACATATCTGAAAAGTTGATTATAAATAAGAGACTAAAAACTAAATAACATAGACTTAAATTATTATTGCCGCTTAACCTAACCGCATTAACACCGCTGTATCATTAATTCAGATTGCGTTCCTAATATCGTGTGTCCGATGTTGCGTGACCGTTCGAGTTAGCGACCACTTTCCAAAATTACGCTCATTCTACTGCCGCTGTTCACGTTTAGCTGTCGTACGTCTTTTTTATCATAAGCTACAATTGTTTGGATACCATATAAAATCTATGATATTGAGAGATAATCGTTTTTATACTGCAGTTCATGCTCACCCTAAACATGCATTGTCACTGGATGTGAACCAACATGTAAAATATAAGTCCGTTAGATAAGGGGAAGTGGTTCCAACTCTGCTTGCAATATTTGACCTGAACAAACTAACGAAAATTGCGAGATAAATAAAAGTATATAATAAGCAACCAACCCGCATTGGAGCAGCATGGTGGAATAAGCTCCAAACCTTCTCCTCAAAAGGGAGAGGAGGCCTTCGCCCAGCAGTGGGACATTAACAGGCTGTTACTATATATATTACTATATAATAAGATCAAGATTTGTTTTTTTTTTAAATTCATTAAACGCTATTTTGTTAAAGCATTTTAAGTCTCACCTCTCGACCTAGTATCCTAAAATCAAAGATATAAATAGCGACTATAATTATAGAGGCAATTTTCTCAAACGTGTTCTAATGTTCTTGTCCTCGCTTATTACTTATGGAGATGTCATGTCTGCATGTTAACTGCTGTATATCATGTAATTTGCATTTCTGATAGTGTTGTCATACATAGCTTGACGCGGTAGTCGCCTTATAAACTTTTAAGACTCGTATCGTCTTTTAGATTACAAGGTAAATAAAGTAAAAAAATGTCGTGTTTATCATTTGTCTTATCTATATATAAAAGTAAAGAAAAAACTGTTCAGTAACTTTTTGTATAATTCAAAATTTCAGTGTCTCATACTTGAATCTTTAGAAAAATATGTATATTTATAGACTTATTATAATTACAAGTTTTATTCTACGATCAACGAAATAAAAACATTTTAAATAATCTAGAAGTTTTAAGAGTGAGACAAAACGTTATATTAATGTACATGCTATATGGATATACACCGCGAGGATTGACACAGTTTCGTGTAAGTTAAATTCCTATAATGCATTAAGCCAACTTGGATAAAGTAGTCGCGACGACACGGCGGAGAAGGAAATGCTGTCTATTTCATTGGAATGTTACACAGAAATAAAAATATGCATTCAGGTCGCGTTCTTGTTTATTTTTGAACGGACATCTACGTGGTTTACTTTTTTAAAACATCTTATGTAACAAACTTTAAATAATAAAAGAAGGATATAACTATCAATTGAATTTTCATTTTCGTGGGTTCGTGTGTTCGTTCAATTCGTGTGTTTTTTTTTTTGTTATTAAATTATGTGAAAAGTTCTTCGTAGATACATTCTCAGTTGCATAATTTGTTTGATTAACACCAAGAACATGGTAACGACAACTATTTTCTAACACCTTCGTAATTAGATACGGTGTGAATGTTATTTCCGGGTAAGCCTCATGAACTCTCATATTCTGAAGTGGCTGGCACTTATGGAACAATGTCTGCTACTATATTGTTTATATTTATTGACAATTTATGTAGATCGATAAATATTAATAAATAGGACATTTATTTTTTATTATTATTAAAATTTATTATTATTAAAAAGCCGAGATGGCCTAGTGGTAAGAACGCGTGAATGTTAACCGATGATCGTGGGTTCAAACCTGGGCAAGCACCACTGAATTTTCATGTGCTTAATTTGTGTTTATAATTCATCTCGTGCTTTAACGGTGAAGGAAAACATCGTGAGGAAACCTGCATGTGTCTAATTTCATTGAAATTCTGCCACATGTGTATTCTACCAACCCGCATTGGAGCAGCGTGGTGGAATAAGCTCCAAACCTTCTCCTCAAAAAGGGAGAGGAGGCCTTAGCCCAGCAGTGGGACATTAAGAGGCTGTTACTGTACTGTATTATATGTCTGTGATTGTATACACTGTGTCTGTGTCATCGTTTAATTAATAAATAGTTATGTTTATGTGATACAAGCAGCTTCGAATATTTATACAGTTTATTTTATCTACCGAGCTGTCAGTAAACAGACGTTACTGAATGATGTTGTAAATGTTAGTAAAAAGTTATCGATAGTCAAACATGTCAATGTAACAAAATAGACAGCTCGACATTTTCTCATGACTTCCAAGTTTTTTTTTATGTTATAGGTGTTGTTATAGGTTGGACGAGCAAATAGCCCACCTGATGTTAAGTGATCACCATTGCTCATAGACATTAGCGATGTAGGAAATATTAACTATTCTTTACATCGCTAATGCACCACCAACCTTGGGAACGAAGATAATATGTCCCTTGTGCCTTTAGTTACACTGGCTCACTTAACCTTCAAACCGGATTGCAACAATAGTATTGCTGCTTAGCGGTAAAATAACTAATGAGTGGGTGGTACCTACCCCGACGGGCTTGCACAAAGCCCCATCACCAAGTATTGTGTATTATGTAATAAAATGCCTCGAAAATGGTTGTCGTTTTTAAAATAGAAATCATAATTTATATTCATATGCATAGATATCATTAAAATAAATTCTAATTTAATTCGTATGAGATACATTAATCTCAACTATTTGCATACCAGACAGATTTGTTACGCGAAGTGCGCGAGAATTTTATGTTATGCTTCAATGAATACTTTGCACTAGCACACTCGGCGTGTTGTAAAGCGCTTTTATTTTGATATAGCTTTGCAAATCAAATCACGGAATGAAGAGAAGTTTTTTACTTTATATTCAAATGAACCAAATTTAATCTGACGATGCATTTTTTTAAATACGAATAAATACAAAATATACACAGACCTTATAACACGACAAAGTTTTTAGATATATTATTTTTTGTGACGTAAGAAAATAAATCAATGCAACTTTCAACGGATGAGATATGATGGTTATTTAATATAAGTTCGTATCGTTTCATAAAATATCTTTCACGCGATTCTAAAGTATGTACTTCAGTTGCATAAGTCATAATTTTTTCAGAGACCGTTAAAATAGCGTTCCCGTATGTGCTGTCTGTCGCAACTGTTCGTTTAAAAGTATTCAGAATTGTATTTCCACGTTAAACGTCGTTTTATATAATACAATAATGTAAGCGATTGCTGAATATATTCAAAAATTTAAGATAATAATTGTGAAAAAAATTTAAGATAGTAATTGTATAATTAGGTACCTACCTAAGTGGAAAACTTTTCTCGGTTGACCAAATTTTCAAACGAATTTTCTTTACTTTGAGTTCAATTTTAAAATACATCAACATCGAATAGTGTTGGCCCATCGATTTTCTCATTCTAGTTTCAGGTGGAAATAGCTCTTTTCGGACCATTGCATCGGCGCTCGCTGCACAAGTCTGTTTAGATCAAATAAATCGAGTGCTTTTAAATAAGATGCCGCTAGACTGTAAACATTTTATTGGATTTCTTCTCGCCTTTGGTGGAATTGCGTTTGTGTCTTTTAACGATAATCGGATTTATAGTTATTTTGTTTTCTTATTTTCGTTTAATCAATTTTTTACTCTTAAGTTTTCAGTAATTTTTTTCAGACTTCACGATTAGTTTTCTATTATTTCTCGTATATAATCTTATTCTTATTTATTATTATATCATAAATATTATTGAGACGTTAATTCATTTACGAATGAGTAGCCAATTCTAAAACTAATATCGTGTATTTGCAACATTCACGAGCTAGGTTTTGTTTTCACGTTAAAACCTGTGTAGTACGTTGTCGGTCGGATATTGCGCTCTTATAGCATCGTCGCGTTCGCTTAATGCGTTTCCGATGTGACGCAAATGGTATGTTTTGTATATCTACAACTACAGTAGTAAAAAGTACCAGGTGCCAATAGTGGTCCAACTAACCAATTACATGTATTCTCGTTTATATTCACTTGACTCGTTTAGGTCATATCCTAAATATGGCTTATGAAACACAATAGAACTAAAATAAGAATTTAGGTATTTTTTAATAGTTCTTATTTCAATGTTCTTAGTTTCATTTAATATAGTTGAAATTGAATCCAATTGTTTTCTTTTAAAAAACTTTTTTTAGAATGCAATTTCTTTGTTGTCCCAATAGACTAGTTGTGTAGTGAACAGGGAAACCTCAACCACATCGATAAATTTTGGGTCCACTGCGATGAGAGGATTTATGTTACCACCAACGATGAGGTTAAGTGCTATAGCGTCAACTGAATTGTGTCTACCTTGAAATATTATAGCACAATATAAACTAAATTGCTTATTCATTTAACACTTAGAATCAGATATCGACTAGATTGATATAATTTCTTTTTAACATCAAGCCAGCACTAACTTCTTTAATTATAATCTAATTGAATTACGAACCCAGATGACACAGAGATTGGAACACGTATATCTTAACCGACGATTGCGGATTCAAACTTGGAATTCATTCCTCAAAATTTTCATTTTTTGCTTATAATTCATCTTGTGAAAGTGGTGGTGAAAGAAAATATCATTAGGAAACCAGCATGTATCGGATGAAAATCTGCCACATATGTTTTCACCAACCCGCGTTGGAGCAGTCTAGTGGAATATGTCCTAAAGTTTCCTTTTAAAAGGAGAAGAGGCCTTAGCCCAGCATTGGCACATTTACTTTTTTGTTTATACTATTTTTATCTTTTTTTTCTCAGAGGTCGATTACTATGATTAAACTTTTTATCTTTTCTTACTTACGTCTTGCACACCTGTTGTTTACATTTAAATGCACAATCGTTGCCTATTCAAGATCCGCTTGATTCAGTTTTCAATGATGTCATTTTTCCTACTGCACTTTTTTGTAGTAATGTCTAAAAATGACAGAAAGTAACGGTCGTAAATGATAATGTATGTAAGTCACGTCATCCAATGTCAAACTGTTATAACAATGTGTGCCATCACCGAAGAAGAATAGGCTACACAGTCCAGAACAGTTTGCATTCAGATCACGGCTTAGAGGACGGTGACTCCTCAAGACAGTTCACCCGGCTGCCATGGCCGTCGCGGATTGCACGTAGAATACAAATGTCAGATATTGTACGTCTTAACTAAGTCGTTCACCGTCGCGGGCCAGCGAAAATGTTGTAATGCTTTTATCTTGACTTTCGCGTTCACTTACTGGAACGCTTTTTTAGCTAAATGTATATGCAAGTTAAAATATTTATGAATGAAGAATGTTTGGTTATGTTAAAAGCATATTAAAATATTTTAATCAGTGAGATGTTGCTTTAGGTCTTCTCTCTCTACAACTTAATCGTTGGCTCTAACTAATTATATTACAATTGCAGTTGGCATTCTGCGCGTGGTCAATAAAATCAGATTCACTTAGGAGAAAGATTGAATTGATGTTGAGTAAGTACCGACGCTGCTGCGTTGTAGCAAAGCAGCTGGTGCTGCACGGTTCGCTGGCGCCGTTCGCCGCCCGTTGCCCGCGCGCTTGCCTCTCCCCCGCTCTCCCTTGCGAAAAATCATAATGCAATTGCCAGGACGGCCGATGTGGAACGCTTAACGAGCACTGGCATCACGCAACCAGTCTACACTCAAATGCGTTGTAACACACACGCCATCCATCACGATGGATTAGTTGTTGTCGGGACAGATTTCTCCTGAGGTGCTCGGTGAAGTGGAAACTAGTGACCGTATAAGTTACCATTGGATTCTGACATTCAGTGATGTGAACTTTTTACTAGTTCTAAATAGTCTAATAGTTTTGGTATTTTGATCTTGTGGACACATTTTGTGGTTCTATCGTCCATCTTTGACATCTGACTTAAAACTGAGTACAATTTAAAATGTAATTTGCATAGCCCTTCATAATGGATCGAATTCATTAGTGACCTTTTTCGTCGAAACAATTGTCCATCAAACAAGAATTAATTCTTTACACGTCTTACTGACGTCCGGTGGTTCATGCTTTCCAAGTGCTCATGTCGAACAGTCTTTGCTTTGCGAACCGTCGGCTGGAATGCCTGCCTGTAGCAAATTTATCAAATTATTGAAATTATAAACTTTGGTAATCGGTTAATTATCAGTATTAGGATGATAAGGCTATTAAAAATTGTAGAATGCCTTGTCAGTGTGCGATCATCGTTAGTGTTATAAGGTGATATGTATTATTTAAAGTGTGTACAAGTGATTAGTGCTTAGTTTTAAAATGTGGGGTGCAGCTGTGTCAAACCCGCCGCATTATCATTATATACAAGGCTCAAACGGCCCTGTTCCTCAGCGAGGCCCTTCTGGACCGATATTATCCGGCCCTAATAATAGGCATCTAAGGCCTCAATCGTCCTATTCACTGCCACACGGAAGTAACGGTCCGGGCCGGTGGGGCTGGTCTGGTAGTAATGCATCATCGTTTGACCGAAGGCAGATGAAAGTGCCACCACAACCAGCGAGACCAGCACCAGTTCGACCGGCGCATAATAAAAATACAGCGAATTATGTAAGTCTTAAAATTTAAGAATATTGTATTCTTTAAAAATTTGATCGTCTGAAATTGCACAACATTTTGTTTCACATGGGTATGAAATAAAATGTTTGAAATGTTTAAAGATAGTTTAGTATACTATGTCTTGAATATAAAGATAATTTAAATATATTCAAATTATATTTAACGCTATTACATTGTAGTTCATATAACAGTTTTATTTCCTTGTCTCTTGCAATGCGTGTCG
Organism: Nymphalis io; assembly: GCF_905147045.1. Lineage (NCBI taxonomy): Eukaryota > Metazoa > Arthropoda > Insecta > Lepidoptera > Nymphalidae > Nymphalis > Nymphalis io. Next base: position 4,170,187 of record NC_065890.1, on the reverse strand, counting down.
GATGTCGACTACGCACGCGTCACCCGACACGAACGAGTTTCTAATATTCGTCCATGGTATGCGGCTTCTGTCACAATTATATACAATGTTGTAAATTTTATGAATATAACGACAATATCCGCGAATTGCAAATCGATTAGCAAATCACAAACTTGCATGACTCAAACAGTGGAAACAGTACAACTACGTCACTTTCATTGAAAACCGGTTTAGTCCGTGCATCGGTTTGGAGATTGTGCGGACAGCGACAATTAAGCACTTTAACTAGCAAGTAACTTACGATTTCATCTTAGATAATTCATTAAATCCTGGCTAATCCAGTTTACAGCGCTAGGCTTTCATGGCTGTATTTGATAGATAAATTATTTTGATTATAGACGTAAATAGACTCACTATTAAAGTTTATTATAGTCTACAAGTAACGTTTGCTAGAAAGCCATTTTGATTTATCGATTATGTGTTTGTTTTGTTTAAAGCTAATACATTAAATTTTCTTTTTTACTATTATACTCCTGTTTGTACTGGTTGTAAGTTTACAATTACATAAGTCGACATAGGTAGGAACACAATACATAACGACACAAGAACTAATTGAAACCTACTAAATACAAACAGCAAAAATAATATAATAAATATATATGTATGTATAATATATTATTACATAAATAAATTGTAAAAACTTTATTCACCTGTATTTAAGTAATTTATACGACTAGACTGGAAAAAAATATTCACATTCCATGGGGCCGTTTATCGAACTGTTTGCTATATAGGGTAGAATCTAATGAATGGCAAATGTAGGCGTGAGGACAAGCGCAGTTTCGTAGCCAATAGGGATTTATACCTTTATATGGAACTTTTGAATATATATTATTTATACATATTTAAAAATTAAATGAAATAATTTTCGCAATGTTGAAATATTAAAAGATGTTTAAGAGCATAATATTCATAGTAAAATACGAATACATATGTGACTTCCACACCGTCATTTCACTAAAGTTTATGATGGGTTTAAGTAGGATATAGGTTATTTAATTATGTAATAAAATACAAATTTGGCTATGTCAAAATTGTCAGAATAAACTTTAGCTAAACAAATTTTGTATATGGCATATAAACTTGATCTTCGACGCAACAGATACCAAACACAGGTTTCATCAAATGCGGACGAAATCGCACGTTAACCTATTATTATTATATAAATGTGTTACGAACATAATGTCAGCTCGCTCTAGTAGCTAATCAAGATCAGCTCTATTTATATAAACATCAAAGCAACTTTGAAACCGCATTTAATTTTATCGAGAGTTTGAACTTTAACAAAGTGTACATAATCGTTGAGTTCGATACTTCGGTACCGGCTGACGTTCCGTGTTAATCACAATACTCCATTGTCTTAAACTAATCGTTAAATATTATTATTTGGAGGAAAACAGTTAGAATGTTAATATGTGTCTTCGTTGTATACCTTAAAAACTGTTTCGAATAATGTTCTCTTCGCTTTTTACGATGATACTACCGTAACCGTAACCGTAACAGCCTGTGAATGTCCCACTGCTGGGCTAAAGGCCTCCTCTCCTCTTTTTGAGGAGAAGGTTTGGAGCTTATTCCACCACGCTGCTCCAATGCGGGTTGGTAGAATTCACATGTGGCAGAACTTCAGTGAAATTAGACACATGCAGGTTTCCTCACGATGTTTTCCTTCACCGTAAAGCACGAGATGAATTATAATCACAAATTAAGCAAATGAAAATTCAGTGGTGCTTGCCCGGGTTTGAACCCACGATCATCGGTTAAGATTCACGCGTTCTTACCACTGGGCCATCTCGGCTTTTTTGATGACACTAGTTTTACTTTAAAGGTAAATAGCGTAGGCTTTCTTTTCACAGTGCGCGTACTTCGATGAGTAATAGACAATCGCGTCTATAAACGTATATGTATATTTATAACTGTAGTGTTTAATTTTGACACGCAAAATTGTGTTATTATATAGTTAAAAGAGTAAATTAATAAAGTAAATTAGTCAATTAAGAGGTACTTCAAAAAGGACGTTTTGTTTTATCATTGACGTCTTTCGTTCGGAAAGATAAGATTATGTACAAGAATACGTACTGTAATGATCAACAAGCAAATAATCAATAAAATAAATTTTAATTAGTGTGATTACAAGACGAAAAATCTTCGACTTTGAAAGTTGTTCTTTACATGTAAAAAAAACGTTGTTTCTTTTCGTCTCGATCTCTGAAATAACTTAACAGTACTGATATATGGCTATCTCGTTCTCTCGTGCAATAAAAAAAAAGGATAGCTAATCTTTTTTAAAATTCATTGTAACTATAAAGGCTTAAATTAATTTGGATTTAGTTTTAAAATTTGTGAGAATGAAATAAATATTAAAAAAAATGACATACTGAAGCCCGAGGGGAAGTAACTCATTCTATTCCTGCATTTTGTTTAATCTGTAACACACTCACATCATGTAAAGTGACAGCTTTGCAGAAACTTACCTTAAAACGGCAACTCAAAAGTTTTTCTAATAGTTACTTCGAAATAAGTTTAATACAATTTAAAGGTTTTTTTTCCAATTATCAAGAGATTTTGATTAACATTTCTGTTTGGTTACAAAAAGGTTAAACAATATCTACTACTGCGGTAACAAAATAAAACAACTGACATTATTGTTATGAAAAATCAATCTGATCCGTTCCGATGTTTATGTTTTTTGTTGACCTGTAGTAACTACAAGTAGTTTATTTATAAAGTCACAGCGTAAAGTGTAATGTGTATATTTAATTAGAATATTTTTACAAAATAATTATATATTGTGTATAAAATATAACGATTGAATTATTGTTTAAGTTTTACTTGTGGTCAGAAAGCATATTAGAAGCATTTTTTTTATATTATATATAAGCGATATTTAATGCGATAATTATTATATAATATGAATTAATTAATATTTTATATATTGCATTTATTAATTATGCTTTTAATTTGTTGCGTAAAGTTATCTACTTAAAAGGTTTGCCTTTATTTGAGAAATAGTAATGATGGAAGAATCTCACGTGATTTGCAATTTAATTTAAAAAGTTATTATGACAATTGAATATACTGTTTAATCTTTACTGCTAATATATTTATATAATTAATCTTCATTTTCTGAATCGCTGATTAATGTCTGATTAACTAATTTAACTTTCATCTGAATGGTCATAGCAGCCGTTGACGCAATATGCGACCAATGGCGTTCAATATTTAGGCAAATTAGCTAACCTGAGTTTATTCAACATGTCAGTAGAACTATATATATTTTTTATATGTATTTTTATAAAAATACGGTTTGATTTGATCTCTATATTATATTTACAAATTATAAATACTGCTATAATCATTATCTTATATATATAATAATAAACAATTATTTCTCTTAGCATTCTAGTCGTTAAAAAAAATCTTATATAAATTGCAGTTGTAAATCTATAATCTCGAATCATTAATTTTCTTCTTAAAACAACTGACGCTAATTTACGGAGTGACAACAGGTCACAATCAAAGTTCTAATTATATAAGAGAATAAAAACTTTCTTTGTGTATGTGTGTGGTTAAAAAAATTCGTTAACGTTTACAAAGGAAGCTTTAATATCGCTCGCCGTTATCCGATTCCGCTGTTCCCAGCTACGATTTTTTAATTAAAATCGAAACAGCGTCTCAACAAAGATGGGATAGAATCCGCTTCTATTAACTTTTTTGAGGCCTGTAAAATACTCTGCTTTATTTTTTAAAACCAAACTCAATAAACGTTTTTGTTCCGAGATGAGTTTCATTTTAGCACCCCTTAGGGCCTTTTACGGGTCGAATTTAAAGAGGAAATTATGACATTACGTGTCCCAGCTTATTATGCGTTGAGTGAATCAGAACATTCTATATGTAGTAATAAATGGCGAGATAAAATATTTTAAATATTAGGTCCTTACATATGAAATTGGCGTTTTGTACGGGAGGAATATAAAGTCAATTTTTATTTTGTAAAATATACTTAATTAATCAAAGTATGCACCGTTGTTATCTATGCACTTTTGCCATCTCATAGGTAGTTCATTGATCCCTTTACTAAAAAAACTATGGGCGTGATAATCAATAAATTCTTTGAAGGCGATTTGGACTGTCGCATCGAAGTTGAATTTTTTACCTTGTAAGAAGTTGTCCCAATTCCGGAAAAATTGGTAATCTATTGGAGCAAAAAAAAAATTGGTAATCTAAGTCGAGATGGCCCAGTGGTAAGAACGTGTGAATCTTAACCGATGAACGTGGGTTCAAACCCGGGCAAGCACCTCTGAATTTTCATGTGCTTAATTTCTGTTTATAATTCATCTCGTGCTTTTCGGTGAAGGAAAACATCGTGAGGAAACCTGCATGTGTCTAATTTCATCGAAATTCTGCCATATGTGTATTCCACCAACCCGCATTGGAGCAGCGTGGTGGAATAAGCTCCAAACCTTCTCCTCAAATAGGGAGAGGAGGCCTTAGCCCAGCAGTGGGACATTTACAGGCTGTTACTTTACTTTTTACTTTATTGGAGCAAGGTCCGGGGAGTACGGTGGATGTCGCAGACATTCCAATTGTAGCTCATCTAACTTAGTGTTTGTTTGTTGTGCAGCGTGTGTTCTTGCGGTGTCGTGAAACAGCAGTGGCCTAGAGCGATTGACCAATCTCGGTTGTTTAGCAGCTAGTTCTTCCTTCATGGTTTAATCCCTTCATTATTGTGCCGGTTGAGCAAAGTAACACAGCAGTCGACGCGTGTTTGCAAGTTCGATTCACTCAATTCATGAGGTACCCATCGTTTAAGTTTTTTTACTTTCCCGATTTGCTTCAAGTGGATTAATACAGTTTTATCACTTACCCCGAAGCCTGCAGCTATCTCTAAAGTGCTTTGTGATGGATCCGCTTCCAAAATAGCCTTTAATTCTTCATTTTCCACTTTGGTCTCCGGCCGTCCACGGGGTTGGTTCTGAAGGTCCAAACTTCTAGGACGAAAACGTTGAAACCAAAAACGTACCGTACTTTTTTTGCGACACCAGCGCCGTACACGTCATTAATCCTTCGAGCTGTTTCTGCAGCACTGGTGCCACGGTAGAACTCGTACTCGTAAATATACCGATATTTCATGTTTTCCATTGTGTGTGTTCCAATAAGCGACGCCAAAGAAAAAAATAATGAGGAAAAAACAAATGAATGACCGTTCTCAAAACTCAAATGTACCAGCTAAATGAATTTATAAATTTGAATTTGGAATTCTTAACCAAAGAGGAGATATTTCAGATCAAAGTGGTCAGTACGACAAAACGCTAATTTCATAAGTAAGGACCAAAATTAATACATTACCTTAATACTTGTAAAATTTAACCTCATGTGATTTATTTTTAAAAACTCGTACGTACTTTATACAATATAATTTATATCTTATACAGCACTTCTCTAAATATATCCGTATGTTATGACGATTATGTTTTTCATAGGTATAAATAATATTTGTTGAGATACTTTTATTTAAACATATTTAAATCATCAAAGCCCTACAACCATACTTGCGTCTATTGCTGTATGTGTATAACACATATTTACATGATTGTGTACTGTCATACGAAAATGAAAAAAATAGACATAACCTGCATTGGAACATGTATATAATATATTATGCCTTTCAAAAAATGTGGAAGATGGAAAATGTCGGGGATTTAGGTCTCAATATGCCGTAAGCCCCGTCCTCATTTAATCTGGTCACGTCTCCTCCAATGTCCCGCGACTAAACCATATAAAATGATCCACGTGCAATAACTATGATTGCCTTTTTATTTTTCCACGTTATTATCATGCTCTAGTTTCAAAATGTAACCGATAAATTCGTTTCGAAATATACATACATAGATCGCCTCTTTCGGTGGTAGATATAATCTGTTCATTAAAAGCGAAATTATGTTTACTTATATCTACTTTTAGAAAATTAATCGCAAGAATATAAAGTGTTTTAGTCTAAACATGATCAGGTAAGTTAGATAAAAAAATAATTGTTTGTAGATTGTACTGTGTCATAAACTTAACGATGTTTCGGCGTAGCAACGTACGGTTTCCTCATTCGAAAGGAATTCAAACAGTGTACCTGTCGCATATATGAATAAGTTCAAAACAATTTAGGACAGAGTGACTTAAAATTTGAATAACAATCGATTTTTCACACCGTGGTCGTATGTTTTGTAAAGGCGTCACGTAGCGGCCGGCTCCGCGAGCCTTGACTCCTCGGCAATGTCAGCCAAATGCCAAGAGGTCTTGACTCGTTTGCTGGCTTCAGCTTAACATCGCAAATGTTGCGGTATTTTGTTTACTGCGCAACCATATGCGTCGTCTGTTCATTTTCTTATAACAATTAAATTCAATTATACTAAAACGTAAGTAAGTATCGAAGTGTAGATTAATCCTAAATAATGCGCAAATAGATTTAATATTATCTTTAAATATATATGTGATAGTTCCAGGTATGTTAATATCATTGGAAGTTTGTATATAATAATATATGATAAATCGATGATAAAATTGCTCTGTTTTTTTAATCTTAATCCGTAATTTATTACATATTAATGACAGGAACTCGGTTCTTTAAATATTTTTGGCCTCGGTTATAACCATATATATCTAAATCTATCTATCTATCTATTGATATATTTTTTTTAATAAAATGTCACTAATCCACCTCTATCGAAATTCCTTCGTTTGAAGAATTTAGTTTCTTGTAATCTCATGTTCAGTGAACATCTTATCATTATAATAGCTGATAAAATATTTGTATTGTGTCACTTCAAAGGAATGAAACACTTTTTTTTAAATCTTTGTTATGAATAGATGATACTAAATAATAAAAATTAATTTATTATGTTTTAAATTGACGCCATTAAACTATTAAAGTTATATATTGTAATTACGCCTTCTGTTGTTACCGACGCTATTTTTATCGCTTACGTACTACTCACTGAAATTATTGAAAACCTTATCGATTCTTTATTGAATAAAATTAAATATTAATTGCATATAAAATAAAAATAAATTGAAATTTTAATATTTGCTCTCAAATATTAAAAATAAGCGTATTGGTAATAAAGTATCTTATATCCCTTAATATTCATTCGGGTTTACAATATATTTCATATTTATATAAAAAATTATTAAGAAAAGATCATTTTAATTTTCGTTATATGACTTTACGTGTGAAAATAAATTGCATTGATATTATTTAGAACTGTCCTTTTCTCTCATTGTTCAAGAGATATCATTGATTGATTATTATTATTAAAACGTTGTTTCTTTGTTTCAGAAGGTCGACCCCGAGCTGATCTTCACGAAACAAGAGAAGATCGGTAAGGGTTCATTCGGTGAGGTCTTTAAAGGTGTCGACAATAGAACGCAACAGGTCGTTGCTATAAAAATAATTGACCTCGAAGAAGCCGAAGATGAAATCGAAGATATACAGCAGGAGATCATGGTGCTGTCACAGTGCGATAGCCCGTACGTCACTAAATATTATGGATCATACTTGAAGGTAAGATTTTTTTAGAAAGTAAATGAATAATTATATCACGGCCGACATACCAAACAAACGTCTTTAATACGACGTATATAATTTTCTCATTATACGTACAAGGCCGTTTATGATTACGTTATAATTTGTGAAATTAAAAAAATGAGGAAACCACGTATGTACGGAGCTGTGGACGTTTCGTAACTTGTATCTATTTATCTATCTTTATTATCAGCATATGATTCTTATATGAAGGTTTAAATCGTCCGTAATTACATAGGATATCCATACTGGTTCGATTTTTAAATTTAATTAATTTATATTACGTAATAACTATATATTAATTGATTTTAATTCGTTTTTAATTGCAATTACTTCTTCAATTGTTATTTTGCACTGACCTAAAATACGCATAGAATTGTGTTATTTGTGTTTTTCTTTCGTGCTCAGGTGTTTATCAGAAATCGTCACCACAATAAAAATTACGAATAGTTATTATATTCAATTTTGCAATATTGAATTTGTATCTTTTGTAATATGATGTACATTAAATATTTAATCAAAATAATATTGTCGGTTATAATCGGGTTCTCTTAAGATTACTGGTTTCTCGCGTCGATTTTGTTATATTTTAAAGTTTTTACAAAATGTACGATTTCAATACGTATGTAATATATATAACAATCTATATTGTCTAGTGTTTTTAAACTTTTGCGATTTCATTCTCATATTCAAATTTGTCACTTAAAGCACTTGTATTATATTAGAGCTTTCAAGAGCAGAGTTTCTAATTTACTTACACAATAACTTTTATATAGTAGTTAATATATATAAATAGACTTTATTATTCAAGTAATTGTAAATATTAATTTAAAAAAAATATCGATGATTTTTTATAATTTTGTCGTAACCTATATTTAAAAATTATAATTTGCTTGATAGATTTAGTCCAGATTTCGTAAATATATAACGGGAGATTGAGATGACACAGGCTATTAATCATCGGCTCATTGCCATTCTTACCTAGCGTACTGAAAGGCGTGATTATATGTGGGCGATTTCGTGAATCGCTTCGAAACAATAGCTGCTTGATTGTTGCGTAAAACGTTTACTCGCGAGAAAGTTGTATTATTTACGTTAACCTTTTGCTCGCTGCTTTGTTCTCATAGTCAAGGATGTTATACCTATCCTATTACGTATCAAACTATCGTTAGGTGTCAAAAATAATTCCGATGCTCTTCCCATGATCTTATCGGAAAACATTGAGAGCAATAAGATTATAAAAGTAATTAAATGAGCAATTATTGTATAAATAATTATTTCGTTTTTCGATAACGGCTCAAATTTTGTATTTTACATAAGGTTTTGTCTTTTAAGTTTGCTCTCTATATAGATTTCTTTCAAAAAAAACGCAATTTTTCACAAACTAATTATTCGAGCCGAGGGAATCTCGGTCGCACAGTTATTAGGTAGTTTTATATGCTAAGTATATGTTTTATTTAAACGTTTTTTTTATACACAAATTTGTATGACTTGTTACGTTTTAGATTAATGTAGGCTTTATATAGTTTTATACATATCTTTACATAGAAATATAAAAATTACGAGCAATTAATTCCCATTCGGAAAATTCCTGCAAGTTATTGTTTTATCAAACTCCTCATATGAATAGCTAGTCATCGTGTTTTGTCGAAAACTGATTATACAAGATGAATGATGTGCAGTCCGGGTGTATATCATGTGATCCCTTTGAAAGCGAATGAGAAGGGTGGCATTTCGCCAGCGCCGACAATAACGTCTGCTCCAGGATGAATTTTATGATCGATATTTGCATTTTTATTACCGACTCAGTTACCGTCCGGTTCTATTTAATTTATCCTTTGTTTACTTTCAAAGTCAAAAGTCAAAGTCAAAAATCTTTATTCAATATACAAAGCGTTACACTTACTTATTGATTGTCATAGATCTAAAACCCGTGGTTCATTTTTTTATCTTAATTTATTACTTATAATACAATCTGTAAAGTCAAACAGATGACGGAATCAGTTTTTATTTTGGAATATACAATTGTTATAAGGTAAAACGTCGATTTTCGCATCTGATCTCATTGGGATCGCAAAATTTGGAAGTGGAAGTGCAGTGGAAATATTCAATTACTTATGAGGAAGATCTCAGGCATTACGATATAATACTTTCGATACGTTGCATTTCTCGCTTTGAATAGCTTTGGAATACATGTTTCTATTGCAATCTTGACACACTTTCGAATGCCGTTATTATGCGTGCCTTGCAAAATACGATGCAATATAAACGACTTCGTAGTCAAAATTGCGATACGTGTGTCTTTATGCAAATTTAGTAGTGTTACTCAGGTTAAAATATAAAATGGAGGATAAATTAAATTAAAAAATATATGACCATGATATTTCATATTGTTATTGAAATTGCATTATTATGTATAAACGAACGAAAAATTTGAATGCTGAATAATAAAACGTATTTAATTTAAAATGATAATTTCTGCAATAAAATAAAATTTATATATATTTAAAAAAATATTTATAGCAACATTTGATGCAACTATGATACGTTAGACGTCGAGTTAAACAAACATCCGAACACCTCCAACCTCGAACGTTGTTATTACTAGTTCGGGATGTAAGAGGGAAGTTCTCTCTCAATTAATGAATAGACTTGACGTCCAATGTCGCTCTCCGTGTGCCATTCAGTTTGTACGATTTACAAAACTTAAATTAAAATCCATAGTTTTAATTATTAATTTTGACAGTTGACTATTCTTAACACGATTTTAGAATTTCGAATGTAAATTAATCGAAAATTATGTTGAAAATAATTAATATTCATGTTATTTTCTACTTTTGGAGTTGGAATTTAAGTAGATAGGCTGTTTCCCAAAATTTTGAAAAATTGTTTTTTTACATAATATGGTACGTGAAGGTGTCAACAAACATACACCAACAAACATTCTATTCAACGAATCTGTCATATACAATAAGATAGAAAACAATGATTTCAATGAAATCCTTCAAAACATAAATGTCATTATAAATAAATAATAATTATAAGTAAATAAATAGTAAGTATATAGAAGTTAAGCATAACTTACATAAAAGCATATATTACTTAGTTAATGATGTTTGACACGCTATAAATGGCGACATTCAAACACGGTGACCATGACAATGTATTTGTAGCGTGAAATTGTTCCGACTCGTCCTTGAAACATTTTCGTCATGCCAAAGTAAAATTTGTCAGATATTTGTTTAATACTCAAGGTTCAAATCCCAGCCTAGAGCAGCCATATCACTCTTTAATTATAAAAAAAAAACGAGTCCGTAAATTTACCACCGCTAGATAACAACTTCCCCTTATCTTCTAGGTGTGGAGTTTGTCCAATTACGCTGTTGTAATGCATTATTTTTGATACAAATGCATATCGATAGCATATTTTACTATTATATATTTTAACATCTTTTCCCAGATGAGAATAGCAGTCTTCAGATAATATTTAATAACGCTCTTGAGCGATATTACTTGTGAATCTTAGAGTTTCTAGAGAAAGTAAATAACGTAATTTACGAATTACATCGTTGTTACGGTTATGTTATTCGATTGATGTAAGTTGTGGCGTCAAATATTGGAGCAAACATTTGTTCAATGTTTCAAACGGTATCTATTTGAATGCTAAATATTCAGGTGTTAAAACATTAATTACGCTACGTTTAATGTCTTGCTAATCGTTATTTGTTGTTGGTGAAAGTGCACTAATGTTGCTTTCGTGCCGTTTGAATGCTCCGTGTATTGTTGACGCTTGATGAGTTTCTACTGTCTAAAAAAACTAAAATATTTCTTCAATAAATATATGTCGGTAAAAAAATTCTGTATTCAATGTTGTAATAATTTATATTATAACGAGATTTACTGCATCTTTGAAATTTAATTATAAATTAGTAGTTTTCTTGAGCTTAAAAGAATAGAATGAAATATGTTACTTGGAAAATTAATTGACTTTTTAGACTAATTTTAATAATTATTATAGTCAACATAAGATTTAACGTTACGATAAATATACATCAATAGTGTATGCAAATGATTCAAAATTATTCAATAAACACGCTCAGACTTGCTTAGACATTGTATTATGTTAATGAGTCTACTTCAACTATATACGAAATAGTCTTATTTATTATATGCTACGTGATATACAGAATATTTTTCGTATTGACGTCATCGCACTGAATGAATTCGAATGTCGTAGTGCGTTACTGGGAGAGGCTTTTACGTTAACACTACGCTAATGGTATGGTCAGATAGCGGGCGGGACGGACTGCAAAGGGGCGGGACGGGACGGGACGGCGACGGGGCGTGAGCAGTTGTGCAAGTTCATATAAAATACATTTGTGTGACGACGATTGTGTTCTATGAGCATTCAGATTAGTATCCGTATGCCGTCACGCCAGCGTCTCGTCGCCGTCCCGCCCCGTCCGCTGTCTGACCAAGGCTTAATTAAGGCTAACAGGCCTATAATATTTTTTTAATGATAGGGATTCACTTACGTAAGCCTCGAGCATTGTTTTCTATTTACGTCATCGCGTTAAATTAATTTAAATGATGAGTTTATTAGATTAACGAAAGTGATTTAGTGAGATTAGAAATTAAAAGATAAAACAAATTCTCATTATTGTTTTAAATTTTAATCTTAATTGTGACTTGCTGAAAAAACTTTCTGCTTGTAGAGTATATGAACTCCACTTCAGATATCTTTTATATCAATAATGAAGAGGTTACGTGTCTGTTCCTAATTCATCATTATGTTTTATAACAATGTGTTTATACATATATATTATAAATACGGATTCCAAATAATATTTTTATGTGATTAAATATGTTCTTTATTCGTAAAGATAAAATTAAATCGTCATTGAATAAATGTTATTATATAACTGTTGATAGTTTTGTGAATTCATCCAATTCATAGGAATAATTCCTAGTATTTAATACAAAATAGCAAAGAGCCTATTTGTTTTTAAAGTTTCAACTATTATAACGTTTACATTAGAAGCTGCTGAACTCAAAAAAAACTATTTTTGAACTTATAGACGTCTCTACATATTTAAAAAAATGTCATGTTCAGTTACTTATACTTATTGTTAAATTACTTTAATGCAAAATTTTAAACAATGTTATTGTAGTTGGACTGGCGTTTTCTCTTATAATTGGTATTACATATTTCGTTTAATAGAATGTAAAGCATGTGTATGTACAAGTGTTGGAGACCCAAATAAATAAGTCCTTGCGATAGCTGTGGTTGAGATTGAATATATTATATACTCGTTTCATATTGAAATTTCGCTTAACCTGAACCAAATCCGATCCGGTGCAATATTCACAATAGATATTTCAACGCATGCGTAATATATAAAAACATATAAACATGTAAGATGTGGATGCGGATATAGAAACGTCCGAGGTGAAGGTCTTCGCTGATTCATCGGGTTTTTAGCCTCTTTAAGGAAAGACTCGAGGTATGTGGGTAGGCGAATGAGGTAAATGAAATTATAGTTATGAATGAAATTTCTAACAATGTGAATACGCTATAATACCATTTTACATATTTATCATTGAATTTAAATGCTTTTATTATATACAAATTATTTAATAATTATAACTTGGTATCACATAAATTTTCACTATTTTTTATTGACATCTCAAATTATTATTATATATATAATTAAGCTGTCCGTTCCAACTTATAACGGGAAAAAAAACATACAAAGTTACATTAATGTTGAAATTTGTAAAAATTCTTTCATACCGAATGCTTACAGTCAGGACAAACGACTTTACTAGTATAGATTCGAAAGATGAAACTTACATATACGGTCTCAGAAAAATGTATTTTGTTACATATATTGTAGTTAATTTTCGACTAAACGCGTAAACGGGTGTACGGGTTCACATACGAACTTTTTATGTAAACAAACGTATTCATTATACGGTTCATTTCCGAAAATTGCTAGCGAATTTATTTCTCCATTCCGCTCATAAATATTCTTCCATGGAACTTCAAAGGAAATTACGTCATGTGAAATAAGAGGTATTTTTCTTTACAAATGATACATATTGAGCAGATTTATACTGGTGGTAGGGCTTTGTGCAAGCTCGTCTGGGTAGGTACCACCCACTCATCAGATATTCTACCGCAAAACAGCAATACTTGATATTGTTGTGTTCCGGTTTGAAGGGTGAGTGAGCCAGTGTAATTACAGGCACAAGGGACATAAAATCTTAGTTCCCAAGGTTGGTGGCGCATTGGATATGTAAGCGATGGTTGACATTTCTTACAATGCCAATGTCTAAGAGCGTTGGTGACCACTTACCATCAGGTGGCCCATATGCTCGTCCGCCTTCCTATTCTATAAAAAAATAAAAAAAAAAGATATTTTGCTAGCAAATACATGTATTTTCTGTAAACAAAGAATTTTGAAAAGCACCTAATAACTTAAGTAATGTTCAAAATGTAACGTTACATAAAGGCCTTTGTATATGATATTACTTTAACGAACGTATTATTTTAACGAAGGAACGATATAAATGGTTTCAGTCGTATAAAAACAATAAAGTTCACGAGATTGTAGGCCGTAAACGTTACATATCCAACCTTGAACCGCCCTTTATACCATCTAGTGTCAAGGTCCCTCTAAACTTGTGAAAAGACTTCTGAACAATGGTAGCTCCACGGCCAAAGCCCTGGCACAAAATAACCAATTGTCTCCAATGAACGTTTTGTAGGGATAGCGTACATAAATTACTTTTCGCTGTTACGCCGATATTACTAATAAAGGCCGTCCGTTTAAACGGAGGTCATCGACACAACAAAGAAAGACACATGAATGTTAAATCTATGAGTAATATTATCAAAGGGTTTTCAACGGCACTCAGATGACGGATCTCGTAGTTCGGTTCTTATTTGAAACGTCCTTTAGTTTGCCTGCAATGCGGACCCGCGGGGTTGAATGGTGGGAGGGGGGTACCCTGGCTGGCTAACTTGGAAGGTCAAGAAAGTTCGCAATTTGCTTTATTGGCAGCATTGAACGCGACGACCCGAACACGATTATGAGAAAGTTTTAATTTCAACACAATCCTCGTAATTGTTTCTTAACTGTTATTAAAGGGATTGGCTCGGACTTTTGAAAGTTTATCTTTAAATTGTTTATAAACTGTTGGGACTAGATATCTTAAGTCTAATTAAGTGGTACGGTTTGATTTTCATTTGCCCTTTTCTCTCGTTTGCCTTTTAAGACACGAAATATTTCGATATTTTATTAATTTAATTATTTTCATATATTTAATTATTAAGAGAGTTCTTTTATGTAATTTATCAATAGTTAAGTAAGAATAGTTTGTAGTAGATTTTCGTAAAGGCGTTTTTCAGACACAAATATTAACAAATTCGTTTATTTCTTTTTATTATTTTTAAATATAAGCACTCTTTTTTATCTTGCACTAAGAATCGAGGTCATAGAATTGTATTTGTTTTATATGTGCGTTCACATTCTCGATAATATCGAGATAGAGTAAAAACTGAATATAAAAATATGATATAAAAAGATTCTATACACGAATAATCTTCGAATGTAAATAAGTGCAATATGTGTATGTAAATGGTAATAACTAAAACGATTGATAGGGTAAATTAGAGGGGAAATTTAATTTAAATTATAACAAAATTAGGTGCTTAGATGGTTGATTTAACATAAATATATTAAAATCTTCTTCTTATTATTATAAGAACTGAGCGAATCTCGGTCGCGCAGATACTGCTTAAATTGTATGTTGTTTATTATAAAATTTAATTAATATATGTTTTAGCGTTTATGTGTATAATTATTAGGTGTTAATGTTTGTATTCAAAAAAGCCGAAATGGCCCAGTGGTTCGAACGCGTGAATCTTACCGATGATCGTGGGTTCAAACCCGGGCAAGCACCACTGAATTTTCATGTGCTTAATTTGTGTTTATAATTCATCTCGTGCTTGACGGTGAAGGAAAACATCGTGAGGAAACCTGCATGTGTCTAATTTCATTGAAATCCTGCCACATGTGTATTCTACCAACCCGCATTGGAGCAGTGTGGTGGAATAAGCTAGAGACCTTCTCCTCAAAAGGGAGAGGAGGCCTTAGCCCAGCAGTGGGACATTAACAGGCTGTTACTGTTTGTATTCATTTTCCTTAATAATAAGTTTATAATTTCCGTTTACTGTTATATTGGTATATTACTATATTGGTTTGAAGATCTACAGCTATAAATACATTTGTTAGAAGCGTCAACCAATATATTTGATAGCGTTCTGAATGGTGTTGGCCTGGTAGAGGTTAGCTGTAAAAAATAAAGTCGCCTTTGCATGGTTTACTTTTAATATGATTTTTACAAGCTTTTATGTATCTCCACCTGTTATGAATGGATGTTTGTTGACAAGTCGTTTTTGTTCATATATTAAATAAAACCTTGTTATTAAAATGTTTTTTTTTTTTATTATTAATATTATGGATTATTTTATCATATGCACAGTACACATTATTTTCTTCATAAAGGAATAAAAAACGTAATCAATCAATTTTATCGTGTCTATGTGTACATGTATATAAAGTCAAATAATACTCAGTTAATTGAAATTGTCGAGAGTCGTAACTTAAATGGTTTTCCGTATTTCAATAATTCTAATTTACTTTAGGAATGATTATGACATCGCGTTCCATTGAACTGGAATCGATTTGTAGGTTAAACAAATCATAGCGGCGACGATTTCGTTGCTTGACGGTGAACGTTATTTAGACAAGGCCCTAATGTTGGCTAATATACGGTCTTATTTAAAGAGTGGTCCGTAATGCGATATTCCCATTAATATAATTCATTCGCCAATATTATAGATTATACGCTTTCAGCGCAATTTAAGAGAATGCTGTTATTATATATATATAAGTTGTATAAAACGTATCAGTGTCTATATATTTAAGAAAAGAATTTTAAAATTCTAAATTTACGAATTGTTTTGTTATTATAACAGAAAAGATTAATGTATTCACGAATATTAAATTTTACTTAGAAAAAGAGACGACTTATTGTAAAAATTCAAAATACTTTCATAATGGAAATGAATATGTTCTGTTAAAGCTGAAGGTGGTCTGGTTCCTTTATGTTCGTCAAGGCTTATTATAACTTCGCGTTCTTCACTTAATAAAATATGTTGCCAAGGATTTCGTTGATAGGCAAATCAGTATTGTGTAAAATTATTGTATGAAGCACTTGTAAATTTTACTGAGCCTCGGTAATGAGGCATGGGTATGAAAGGAAAATTTTTTGAAAGGAATATTAAATATTATTATTATTTTGTAAAAACATGTATCGGGGCTGTATTGGCTTATTATGAAGCTACAGATCTTGAGGTCTTGAACTTAAATTCTCGGATGGTATAATAAGAAATTCTCAGTAGCACTACTACTACGGTATTAACCAGGAGTTATTTAGTCGGCCATGTTACAATCCCGTGCCTTGGAAAGCACGTAAAGCTTTTGATTGTGCCCCTGATCGTTTTTCGGTTGTGTCAGATTTCCTATCAATCGAGCTATGTGCATGAGGGAATAGAGAGTGCATCTGTGATTGCCCTCACTTGTGCACTAATATATATCTATTTAACCATTTTTGTATTGTAATGAAATGGCAAACCTAAAATAAATAGTGGGATATTATTATATAATCGAATAACTTGCCCAAGAATGGATGTATTGTCTTGGTTACAGAAAGTTGGTGTCACAAGTTTATATTTACGTCTCGTGTTTATAAAAAGTTTGTTACTGTGTCTATTAAAAAAAAAACAATATTATTGTTTATACACAAAATATTGTTGTCTATATTATGATACCATTTTCAATATTACAACTTTGGTAACTACATCCCTTAGAAAGTAACTCTTTTTTGAAAAACAAATACAGTTTCTATGACTGTGTCTTACCCCAAACTTTTATAAAATTATAACAAAAGACTTGTTACAATGAAAATATCTTATAGTTAATGTATAAATATAAACACATCAGTACGTCTACGTAAACAGTTTTCACTACACTAAAACGATAATTATTTTATAATGAAGCTCCGCGGAATGTTATTACATGAAAACCATCAGTCACTCTTTGAAAATTAAGTCGATATTTCATCATAAAGGTGATTTTCCATGTAATTAACGTTAATTGATTTGTCATTCTAATTTTAAATCATTTAGTGAATACCGATTATATCGTCTAATCAACATTTCTGAGTTTTAATTTCATAATATGTATATACTGAATATATTGGATTGGTTAACACATGTTAACAATAATTAAACTTTCTAATATTATATAGTAATGTAAACTCATTTGTACATATTATATTCTGATGTTTCCCGTTACACAAAGGATGTTAAGAAATTCAAACATGGTATTCTTAATACCGTATTTACAAAGTCATCTCACGGAATTGAATCATGCATTCTTAATAAAGACATAAGCCTTTAGTCGTAGTTAGACTAAAAGCCTTTAGGATGCTGCGTAATCCTAGCATTGCTCTGTGATGATCTTACTAACGATACGAAATTCTACCTCGCTTATAATATATTCACTAAAATATGCGTAGGATCGTGTTAAATAATGTATATAGTTTTCTGTTTTAGTGGTCTTTTCCTTATCTCTTGTAATACCTACTATTCATTAATGATTCATCGTTCAGGACTTTTATTATGAAAGTTTTATTTGGCTTTATACAAAGAACAATTTCACGGTAAAACTTTGGTATTTGTTAAAGAAATATTGAAGCTGAATTCATATTGAAGAATTCCGAACATACGTCCCAAAACTTTCTCTTTTGTCCGGAGAACCATGAAAGAATTTAATTTTAAAATACGGTTGAAAGAAAGTAAAACTTTCGTGTAAATTGTGTTTGAGTATTCTCGATGTAGGAGGGCTGGTGAGGACCTCCGGGGCGTTTTGCACTGAACGAGTACCTACGCTGTTAAAGGTCGTGGCCCTAAAATTGAGCACTCGTGCAGTGTTGTCAAGAGCTCGTCGAGGACTCTTACAAGTTAAATAAATAACCCTGCCTATACACATATGAACTTAATTGAATTTTTGAAATGATTTCGAAACTTAATACCACAAAAATAATATTTATGAACGGCCACACTCAACGAACGGCCTTACTAGGAAAACCAGAGTCGGTTCAATATCGTTATCTTCCTCGTCAGTCGTTCGTCAGCATTAAATATTATATGTTTGCTCTTATTGATATGTAATTCATTGTTAAGCGTTACATATTGAAGATACTGTTGGAAGGAAATAATGGCCATTGCTGTTTAGTAGGCGACGTAAATGTATAACGACATCGGAGCAGATAAACAAGATTACAATTACTTAGCTATGGTGTGTATATATACATACATACATATGTACACGTATGTGATGTGGACAGCTTGCATTGCAACGATACAACCTTTGATGCGACCCGACTCGACGCCAATAAATGATCACGGTACAGTGGCAAGAATAAACGAGACGAGAAATTGCTTGAGAGATCACATGTGGCAAATTTATTGTCTATGGATTCTCGAACAAAGACAATGAAATGTGGATGTGGAACATATAAAATAAACCAAAATAATCCAGGAACGATTTAAATGTTTATATATTTTACTAGCGGACAGCTAGTAGTCTCAACTTCGTACGGGTAAAATTCTCACAAAGTTAGACCTCCCATTTGATTCCCCTTACAGTTGAAATTTCCTTCCTTAGCGGATGCTTACGTTATAAAAATAAACCTATGTTCCAAATTTCATCTTTCTAAACTCAGTAGTAAAGTAATCGTTTTGGCTTTGCGTTGATTAATCAGTACTCAAGACAAAAAATATTATAAGTATAAATGTTATTGCTCTGTGGAAATGAATCAATGCTCAAAAACATTATGAATTATGACAGGACAATTTAATATATACATATATCTAAGTAGTGTTTAGATCTAGTGATATTAGGATCTTTATTTTACACCTCGCTGTGTAATATTTTAGTTTATTGCTGTTTAGCAAGATACGTCAGTGCAATGAGATGCTATCAAGAGTTTAGGAACGGTCATTTGCCTGCCATCGGATCGCACGAGTTGATACACGCGTTTCGCTTGTCATACCTCAGGGCATATTTAAACGATGATTGTTCTCGAGAACACGAGGAACATGTTATCGTGAAAAATATCATAGATAGTACGGTTACGATCCGACAATAAAGGGGATCGGATTTTTTTTAAAATAAATTTCGCTCCATCTCAACGTCACAAAATGAGAAATCAATATGTGGAAAATTTAATAGTAACAAAGACATTTTGGGGATATTTATAGTTTGTGTGGAATCCTTTTAAGTGCTTTTAGCTTTTTAATTAGGTTATTACCAAATGGATGCGCTTAAAGTATCAAGCAACTTCGAGAATGTTTTTCATGTAACTAAAAATCATATTCAAAAACTATAAAGGAAAAATTCTCATAGTCATCAAATCGATGTCCAGTTTTTAGTGTACTCAGAAATATTGTATTTATTTGCATTTCATGCTTTTTGCTCTATATAATAAGGATGAAGATAAGCTGCTCAGAGTGGAACAGTGTAAAAGACGGTGCCAGTCCAAAGTTGGTTTAACTTGGGTCACGTGGGTCGTGCGGTGCTTAATCTCATTAAGGGCGTAGCGAGGTTTCCTTAATAACTTAAACGTTGTGGTCTTTGATTGTGGAATTTGACGAGCTTGTAAATCTACAGAATGTAATATATATATAATGTAATTATATCAGATTAATTCCTTATTCAACTTGTCCGTATCATACATACCTTTTCTATTAACGACTTTGTTTTCACATTAGTTGAACCTAAAGTAGGTAAAAACAACCGTCTTAGAAAACGCTATTATAATATAACAATATGCAATTAATCTAACGACATAAAATATTTGTAACTTTGTTTTAACCAGAACAATTTAACTTGGTGGTAAAGTTTTGTGTAAGCCCGTTTGGGTAACCTGCCTGTGGTGTGCCCAAACGGGCACATATCACATATTCACCCCCAATCAGCTATACCTTAGTATTGTTGTGTTCTGGTATGAAGGGTGAGTGAGCCAGTGTTACTACAGGCACCAGGGACATAACATCTTAGTTTCCAAGGTTGGTGGCGCATTATCGTTGTAAGTATTACTTTATATTTATAAGAGTGGCAATGTCTATGGGCGATGTTGACCACTTGAAAGTCCACATACAGTATTTATAAAAAATCACACACAATCACGACAACTTTAATCCTTCTTGGGTACTCGACTTTGGGAAAAAAAAAATTGTAAGTATTGGGATGAAGTGCTTACAAAACGATTTATAGAATTTTATAAAAAGTAAATTATGTATTTATAAAAAAATAATAATAAAGCCTCTTTTCAATAACTAGAATATTCATCAATAACGACAGCATTCGATTATGAATTCTATTGACTTTCCATCGAATTGAATTACTCGATGGAGCTGCATACTAAATTGGAAGTAATGCTATAAGCGAAAATTAACGTTAACTCGATAACGACGAGCCTTCGACCGGTCGGGCTTAACCTGTAAATAGAGGTTATGTGCCGGCGAAACTGGACCCCGATGATTGGATTATTGCAAAGCTTCAAACACGTATGCAACAAAAACACAATCGCATAGACTTTTTCGATACCACATCTATTGTTTTCGAAAATTTTTGTGCGATCACTTTTATCATTTCGTTTGTTTTTGCAAATTATGAATGCGTCATTGTCGATAATAAACTATTTCAAATCTTATAAACGATAATCGCTAACATTTTTTATCATTTAAGTAATACCATACCAAATTTTCTAATCAGTACCCCACTTTGTTTTTTTTTTCTTGTTTTCGATTAAACCTATTAACGGATTATCTTACAAAATTGTATATGTAGTAGAATATATTACTTTTCGTTTAAAACAATTTATTTTCAAGTATCAGTGAGGTCTTATTACAAAAGTTTCTTTACTTCTATTTTGTTCAGTTGCTCATGGAATGTTTTTCTTTTAAATTTATTATTAATACATTCAATTCAAACATTTAAATCACATTCTGACTCATAGTTACTGCAATGGCTATAGATAATTAACGTATAAAAGAAAATAACTTTTTTACAAACCAATAAACTTAGATATTATCATTTATACAGTATTGGTAGTTTGATTCGTATGATTTATGCGATTGTTTACACGGTCTTGATTGCTTTTGTAATATAACGGATCGTTTTTCGTAAGCGACCTTGCAGCTGCTATAAATTCAGTGAATTAGTTGTTGAGCAGGAGGAGCGCATGCGTCACTCAAGCTGTGAGGCCGATGATCTCGTTGGTGGTATACTCAAATTAGTATATAGTTTTACATGTATTAGTTCGCTGTATTGACGACGTTCTTAGTATTGAAAAGTATAATTTCGGAATACGAATTTTTGTTTGGGTATTTTATAATATTCTTATGAGCAATGTGATCTTCTTCTCATTGTCACACGAAATGTATTTCATGATGAAATACATACACAAATATTAATAGATCTTGATACGAGCAAATTTTTATTCTTTTAGCAGTATGTTCACAATAAATTAAAATTAAAGAATTCCTTTTTGATGTGTGCAGGCTCTGTCCAATATATTCTAGAGGCTTTCCAATGGGTTCAAGATGAACAAACTTAAGATTTACATATTCAATGCGTTTTGCCAAATCTAACTATCACGTAGTTATTTTATCATGTGAAACGTTAAATTCAAACACTCGTCTCAGTAATCAATTGCAATCATAATCGAGTATGAATGTTCGTCTCTGCCAATCTTCTTGATCAATGCGGGAGAACCGGATTGGCTTGAGTGTAGAGTAACTCGATGTAATCTCACCTGTGCTGATACTAGTTTTTACAGCTACAACTGTAACTCCTATACATACACATTACCTCACGACCGTCGCAACCGGTCTCAAGGTAGGTCTATTATTTATAGCTTTTAATTCACTTAATAAAATTTCAAACATCTGAGATCGAAGATTTTAACTGATAAACCATGATCAATGTAAAACAAATAACAAACAACAGAATATAAAATACGTGATAGCTGCTTTTCATTATTATGTTTAGCACTTTAACAAAATTCTATTACAATTATGTTCCCTCTTAAATGTCGGGGCAGCTGATTGAATTGAAAGGAACGTTTCGAAATTGAAATAAACTCCGCGTACAGCTGAGCGTGCTCCTGTGAATATCGGTATTGTTCCTTAAATATTCGAGATACATCCATTAAGTTTAATGACTTTGCAATCCTGCTGGTCGGTGCAGTTATAAGAAATAAAGACCTTACTTATAAATGTTTCAACTGAAAGTATATGTATGTGGAAATATATTTTAATAAAATTTAGTTCGAAAATCAGTCACAGTACACAATTTATCTAGGTCAGCACGAAAACGTCATTAATACGGGACGGAAGGCAATTAGGCCAGGCCAATAAAACATCGCTATTAACGAACACAGGTCGTTTCTCTGCGCTTCATGCACATACTGCCGCCGTATCGCACTTTACGATTACGGCATCACTTTTACATTTTTTTTAAGATTAAGAGATATGTCATTAAAGAAGTTATAGGTTTTGAAACCAGGTTTAGACAGAATTTAATATAATAATAATATTTTTTATTGCTTTCATACACGTGAGATAAACAATTCATCATTGTTATACGTAGACGATTATGTTGTAGGGCGCTGCTTGTTAAATTGAAGTTGGCCTGTTTAGAGTGGCCCGGTGGACGGAGACGCTGTCGCCATCGCCGATGTCAGAGTTAAGTGTTCGTGCTCGTAGTATCTACACAAAAGCCGCTCTCACCGCTTTGTTCCGCATCTTTGTTTGACTCGAGGAAGCTACTGTAAAAAACACGTCCAACGCCTTTCCTCCACCTTGAGAATAAATCTCAGGATCTTTTTAAGTTTCAATTATAACTGCAGCATTAACTAGAACAAGATAATTATCTTAAAGTTTTTTTTTCTTTACTCAAACGAGTACCTATCTAGTCGACTACTAGTCGAGATCGAGCTTGCATGTTTGCCTAGTGTCAAATTAGACTAAAAGGCCCTTCCTTATTGACGTTTATGAGACGTCAAGCTGCGGAAATAATCCATTGTCGTCTACCCTTGTCTCCGTCATATGGGATCTGCGGCTATTTGCGACGATGTGTGGATCAAGTGTCTCTTTATAACATAGGTACAATGATTAATTAAACTGGACTCGATATGTTGGCACCCAAATAAAAAAGTTAGCATGTTCTGTTAATGCATTTATAAGTCATAACCGTTGAATTGACTAAGGTCTAGACATCCTTATTAATTAGTTAAATGGCTTGTATATAGTACGTACAGTGCAGATGTATCTTAATTAGTGAAATTTTATATAATTTAATAATATCTAATGTTTCATACAATATACGCTGTTTTTACGTTTACGGTACCTAATAGTACGTTACGTAGTTAATGAATGGTTCAACTGTTTGAATATACAAATACATAGGTACTAAGTTTTAGTTTTAAAGTAAATATTAAATACAAAAAAATATTAAGTTATTTAATGAATAGTCCATTAACACATAATTGTTTTCAATTTTTTTTTATGTATTCGTTGTCAGCAGTGTATTCTGGCCATGTCAACAGAGTCAACGACCGATCGGCCGCACGGCTGACCGGAGTCGCGATCTGATTGTTGCGCCTATAAGCAATTTGCATGCGTTGGCGCTTGCCATTTGTTTGCCAGAGCTTTGTTCCTTCGATCAATACGGTCATTTTCTATCTAATTACTATTTAATAACGAGCCAGCGTTACATCAATTTCAATTATTAAAAGAAAATGAGAACATACTTCATTAATTAGTGATTAATGTTTGCGGTATGTCTTTATCTCTATGTTATCTGTATTATTATATTGAGCGTTAATTACTGAATACATTACACAGTATTGCGTTTATAATAATATTTTTTTCACACTATATCTACACGTTAAATTATATTTATCTATGTATTGAAATAGTTAGGTGTGTTATATTTTGAATTCCGTTCGTTAAGTATAAGAGAAACCCTTTCAGAAAGACTTAATTAAGCAGCTTGTAGAAGATGTTTGCATTCATCTAGGACGAAAAGTATTTGAATTAGGTATTCTTTGATAAAACCCGATAGGGATAATATTTAAGAAACAATTAGAAATACCGATTGTTTATTTTTTGATAGACATTGGGTAAGTGTAAATTTTAATACATTGAAGAAGATTTTGTAGATGGCATTAAAATATTATTTGGCTACATTGAAATTGTGCCTATTGTTACGTAATCTCTTAATATTTTACGGATTCTTTGACGTGAGTCCGACTCCCACTTGACTGGTTTTTATGTCATATGATTGCACAATTAACTCGGCATATAAAGTTCAGTATTACGTCGTGCGTAATATATAAAACCAGTCTTATGTGACATACTAGACAAACGCAATCTCAACATGTGAACACCGTCGAAAGGTTTGTCCTACAAATTCATTTGCGGTTTCGTTCAATAGCAAAGGTAAACCGAATAGATTGAACGGCCGATGGAATTCTCTCTCCCTATCGCTATCCTTCACCGGGATTCACTAAAGAAGGTTTATTTGCTTTCGTTTTTTAAATTTTAGGATAGATGCAAAAGTTTAATTACCAGTCTACTATGTTACTACTGGCAGACGATAAAAATGTAATTATTAGATAAAAGAATTTAAATAAAGAAGCTTGTCAAAGGATTAATTATTAAATATCGAATATAATTTATAAAATAATATAATATGTCAAAACGTATTTCCACTGTCTTTATTAAAAAGTAATTTATTCTGAAGTCTATGCTAAAATTGCGTCTGGTATATTACTAATACGAATTAAGCGTGTGTAGTTTTTTGACGGTTTACAAAAGATAAGTAGTCCGTGGTTTCTAATTGATAGTATAGCCTCTTTGAAGTTCATTATTAAAAAAATAGAAATGACCTAACCCGTTTAATATATCTAATCAATACGATAAATTATTATACTTAGTAGATATAAAACGCGTATTAGAAAGTGCACCGCTGCTTGTATTGGTTTGATTACAATAAGGCACGGATGAGCCGAGATGGCCCAGTGGTAAGAACGCGTGAATCTTAACCGATGATCGTGGGTTCAAACCCGGGCAAGCACCACTGAATTTTCATGTGCTTAATTTGTGATTATAATTCATCTCGTGCTATACGGTGAAGGAAAACATCGCGAGGAAACCTGCACGTGTCTAATTTCACTGAAATTCTGCCACATGTGTATTCCACCAACCCGCATTGGAGCAGCGTGGTGGAATAAGCTCCAAACCTTCTCCTCAAAAAGAGGAGAGGAGTCCTTTAGCCCAGCAGTGGGACATTCACAGGCTGTTACGGTAAGGCACGGATAGACTTGTTACAGAATCGTTACTAAAAATAACGTAATGGGAATAGTATTTCGAGATGCTTGCATATAATGCTCATGAATCTACGTGATTTATACACCACTTAGCTGTAGAGATATCTGAGTATTCTCAAATTACGTCTATTTCGATAATAAAACGTACGATTAGAAACGTATTTACACGCCTGTTGCTACAGTAATGTTTTAGATTACATTTTAGTCGTAATAAATGTGAAAAAATATATATCATATAAGTACATGTCGGTGGGTAATGGCAATCATTCATCATATTCGATTTCAGGCACCGTCATATGACACTGGGACATTTACATATCTAACGACATATTGTCATCGAAAACGTTCAATGTATTAAGGTTATATATGTAATAAATCGAATGTTTACATAAATATAAAATGAGTACATATATAAACCTAAATCGCAAACAATAGTTTCTTATAATACAAAATTAAAACAGTATATTTTCTACTGCTATTAATATTATATATATATATATATATATATATATATATATATATATATATATATATATATATATATTTAACAAAGGTTAAGAGGCCGATTTTAATTAAAACATGAATATTATTTTACCTTGAACTTTTTGTGAAGTAATGTTTAGTTCTCTACTTTTATTTTGTTCGGTTCATTCTTGATTTATAAATACATGTTGAGGGAAATGAATTAAAATAAGATAGATTAATAAAATAAGAATAAAAAAGAAAGATACACCAAAGGCACGGACAACAGAATTGCGGATTTGTTACTTGAAAGAAGGAAAAACTTCCGGTACATTTCCATTACCGACATGAAACGAATAGTTTTATATAAAACCCATACGAATACAACAATTTCATTATAAATAAACAGTTCAATAAAGAAAATATTACGTCATTTTTGTGTTTACTGTTACAACATAGCTTTCGCGTGCCCAATACATGTTTATTTAAGATCAAAATAGATGTGATTCAAAGATGTAATCAATGCCATGTTATACTCATTTAAATTATACATATTCATTAAATTAGCTTTTTTTATTAATGTTTTTAATATTATAATTAAGTTATATTATAGAATTGTTTTTTTTTTTTGTGCGCAAATATAAACAACTTCACTTTACGAAAGTATGTTTTTTTTTGTTATACAAAGGCTATTCGTAAAAACCTAGTAAATATGAACGTCATCAGAAGCTCATTAGGCAAATGCGCTTTAAATTAAATTTATCAGGATTCGATATTATTTGTCCTCCGGGTTATATGAGACGAAAGAACGATCACTACATACACAACACAAAGGCATACTTACATACAAATACACAAAGCACGCAAGAACATTTTATAAATACGTATAATCGAACTCTGAAAAATATTAAAACATGCAGATTTTATACAAACTTTGATTTAAAAAAAAAAACCTTATGACTTGAACTTAAAATAAAAATTTGAGTGAATCTTACAAGAATAAAACAAAAGCATTTGAAATATTAAAAATATTTTATTTTTTGCATTAAGCTTAAAGGCCTATGTTTAATTAACAATTTAGCATTGAGCAAAAACTTGGGACAGAAACAATTACTTCCAATTCGACCGTTATCGGACTTCTCATTAGTCGTGCAAAGGCTGTATTTAATCGAATCTGTGCCATGTTCCACTTGGGAACCCTTTTTTTTCTCTAACCTACTTTTTCCTTCAACATAACCACGAAATCAATGTTAGTAACAAGGTATACGTTCAACGTTGGGATTGTTTATTCTTTATATTAATTCAACAAGGAAGTTTATTGTATCAACATTGATTGTGCGGGTTAGATAAATATGTGATATTTGTGTTCTATTTGTCCGTATATCTTAATATCGAACTAATTTTTGAACCGTAATTTACACGTGTTATATTATATGTATATTATACAACGAGGTTTTATTGTAACTGTGTAATAATTTTGGTTATACTTAATGGTATTAATGGTTAGAACATGTAATTTTTTAGCCAAGATTGCGGATTTTGTAATATGTCTTTGTAATCCATCTCGTGTTCGGCGGTGAAGAAAAACATCGTGAGGAAATCTCCACGTGACAGATGAAAATCTGTTAAGTTTGCATGAATGGAATGGAATAAGCTCTAAACCTTAAAATGAGAGTAAGCTTGAGATCAGCTGCAAGTTGACTTACAGGATGTTATGTTTTATTACTCATTGTAACTAAATAAGATACTATATGGATATATAAGTGTGACGGGCGGTCTATATATATTAATCTAAGGTACTACCCACTCAACTATAAATTTATCGCTTATACTATACTACTTATACTATATATTATATATATCAATCAATCAATCAATCAACAGCCAATCGTTGTCCACTGCTGAACATAGGCCTCTCCCAAGGTGCGCCAAAGCTCCCTGTCCTCCGCCTTCCGCATCCAGTTGGTGCCCACCACCTTCTTAAAGTCGTCGGTCCACCTGGCTGGAGGGCGCCCTACGCTGCGCTTGCCGATTCGCGGTCTCCACTCTAGGACTCGTCTGCTCCAACGGCCATCGGTCCTACGACATACGTATATATATATTTTGTTTTTCGAATAAGGTTTTTCGAAAGTTATATCCAAAAACAACATTAATATTTTATAATAAATTTAATATTTACATTGATAATTCCAATGTAACAGAAAGTTACAAGATACGATAATGTAATAACCCAGCCCATGCTCTCGACTATGAATATTTAATTATACTCGTTGAAGTGAAATTTCTCATTATCTGTCGTCGGATACATCGTGAATTCACGGTGTTATTGTTTACGAAGCAGTTTAATTACCTACGCTATGAGTCACAGTGCATTGTTTGCCGTCGACCCGTCCCTATGACATATTTGGAAATGCATATGACTAGACTAAATGTGAAAATCAATTAGTAATGTGTCATCACAAATGATGGATTATCGTTTTGTTTGTGGGATGAATGCCAAGCTTCGACTCACAAATATTTTAATTGAAACAGATATTTACAAATCTGCTTTGTATATGAACTACATAATAATTTGATTGTGTGTAATTAATAAACCTACGTAATTACATGCTGAAAATGTGTATATACTGAGATACTTATACTTATATATACTTGTCGGTTCTTCTTGGTGGAATTTATATTCCGAATTTTCAATATAATTCCATAATATGATAATTGAAAAGGTATTATAAAAGCTTCAACATATATGACTAGATATCTTGTATGTGTTGTTAAGGAAATAAATATTTCGTCGTAGCAAATAAGCTATTATTGTGTGTCACTAAACGAAAATCGGTAAAAAGGCAAATAAATATTGACATTTAAGTAATTTCGTATTAAATCAGTTTAAACTAATTTAAAGATAGATGACTCAACAAATAAATTTTTGGTTATTTGTTTTATATTTACGCGAAGTTCATGTAATAAAAATATGTGCCTTATGTCGTTTTCTGTATTTTGACAACGTGTTTGCAAAATTTCATGATGATCGTTTGACTAGTTAAGACGTGAAAGCGTTTGTTTGTATTTGTTAGGATTGAGACAAAAACGTTGGCTATATTTTTTTGTTTAAGTTTGAAAGAAATCTGTGCAGCAGTTTCTCATGATCTCGACATTCGACAGCTTATCCCTGCTGTTTCCCGCGTCGATTGAGATGGAGTGCTGTAGTGCAACACAATACTATTTAACCCAAATACGACGCGGGCGGCCCCGTTCAATGACTCACCGATAAGGGGTTGTCCCGTATTGCCGAGTAGGGCCGATTAGAATGGTCCCACACGGTACATATTCTAAGCGTTTTTAGGGTTAGATACTTGATATTAAATTTTGCAACTTGTTTAAATATAGAACATGTCTTATTATAAGGTCGTTAATTCTGTCTCATATTTTTTTAAATATATATATCATATTATATTTTTACGTTAGAAATACTAGTTACAATTACTTTTTGTTTATTTGAAACGTGATCATATCAGAATGTTGTCTCGTTTAATTAAATCTTGAAACAAAACAAGTTTATTCTCGCTGTACTGTTTAGAACGGTCAGACCGGTTAAATAACTGGAAGTAATTATCAGCGTCCAAAATACATACGAAATGTTCGAACATTAAAAGACCTTTACTTAGTTGATTCAATAAGGGAGGCGTTGTTTGACGAGAGTTAGCTAATTTGCAAACATCGAAAACGATTGCCTCTAAAATTACTAAATTACCTTTTACTGAACAAAATTTGTCTTTTGCGTATATTCAACGAAACTATTTGTACATGTCGTATTGAATTTCGTATAGTACTAAGTCAAGAATTCAAGAATATTCTTAATATTTAGTATTTATATAGAGTATTTTTCTTCTTCATACATAAATGTTTTGTAATATTTGCTAACTTAGCTATAAAAAGCTTTAGATATTAAAAATCTTAATGTATAAGCTTAAGGCACAAAGGAATAAAAATATTTCTTTCGATTGAACATTTCTTTTTTGTAGTCTTAGGTACTCCCAGCTTATAAAAATACTTGACATAACACGAACAGCGTAAAATATTGGTTTATACAGTTGCATTTTATATGCTTTTAGGATTTGATAGACGAATAAAATGATCTTTGATAGACATTTACTGGATAAATATTATTATGAGGAAAGATTTGTTTGTTTGTAAACGATAATCTCTGAAACTACTGTAATTATTTAAATAATTATTCCACCATTAGAAAGCTACATTATCCAGAAGTAACATTTTTTATATTTTATTTCAATAATGAGACTTCCACGTGGGCGAAGCAGTGAGCATTGCTAGTACACAATTTAATTTATGCCCCCATATTTATTCTGAATCTTATCAACATATCGATGGAGATGACGCATAAGCGCCCGCATACTAATACTATCGACATATCAGAACCTCGGACAATTACATTGGCCTTATCAATATCACTCGACTCTGATATCGAAAGAGTATTCTATTGATTTAATGCTTTCAACCTGAATAAAAGCCTAATACAGGATAAACGGCGCAATCTCTGATCGAATAGCCGAATTTTCGTACAAACTAATCGGCTTTATTAGTGAATTTGTCCAGTCGCGGTGTTCGAAATTCTGTTATGTGATTGGTTCACTCTCATTACAAAACCACATAATTAGTTTTTGTTTAATCACGCCACGGTTTCCTGGTTTGTAGTAACGAAAATAAATAATTCTTATATGTTACCTTAATATAATTTTAAATTATTCAGTATAAATTGCTTATAATAGTTATTATCCACCATTAGTACAGTATTAAACACTACAGCTTAAAAAAAGAGTAATTACTGAGTTTCATAAGTAAAGTAAAAGTCTATTCGAGTAATCTAACGAATACAAAAAAAGACTGAATAGCAGCAACTCCAGTAAATACACAAGATGTTATTATCGACGGTCGATTAAATGGTTAATGGGCCTTGCTATATTTGTCTTATAACCTTTTCCGCAAATCCTCAGTGCTTGCTACTATAATTAGAGACGCGTGCGGATGAATTTATTTACGAAGGGATGCGATGTCGGCTCCTGGCACGGCCTCACGACCTACATTATTTATATGCATCGGTTGAGTAAAGTAAAATACCCTCTATGTGAATACTTCTAAACACACACGCTGAATTTACTTGGGCAGTTCGAATTCTTTAACTTTACTATTATTGTAAATGTGATAGTTTTGATGTTTGGTAAAGGATGGAAAATTTTTGCTTGAAAAAAGACTAAAGGGTAGTGTTTTTAAAAATTTATTTTATCCTAGCGGACAGGTTATTTATTGGTATATTATAAATTTTAAATACTTTAAAAAACACATTTCATTCTGTTTCAACTGCGGGATCTCTCATTCTGACAAACTCATTTTTTAATACAATGTTGATTTCATATTATCGTTTTATTTAAAAACCAAACTATAAAGTCCGATACAGAAACCACAATGAGGTTATCATTTATAATTTACAAAGTATAATATTTAGCATAATGTTTGTATATTTAATTTAAAAAAATTTACGAATATCATAAAATTAATAAATTTCTATTTATTGACTCAATAAATAGTTATTTTTTTTAATATAAATATTTTTAAATTGTACACAGGTGCTCACATATATCATTAGTCATATTTATAGATGCGATCAATATTTGTCGACAAATTTATTTGAGATCGCATGATGCTGCCAACATAATATTACCATATGTAATTAATCACATCTCAAGAAACATGTTTAAACGGATCGATCAGAGCTTATCTACATTATTACGCTTGTGTTCATTACCAATCCGAACCACCACCCTCGTACTTAATTGAATGACATACGTTGACAAATCAATTGAAAGCAAAGCTTATATATTATTGGGTCAAATATTGGTCCAAACATGAATACACGTTAAAGGTGTATATTTTACAATTTATTTATTTTTTTAAGTCCAAGTAATTTTCCGCTTTAGTTGTTGCGTTTTTGTCGCTAGCGCGTGCCTCGGCTGCAATGCAGGCGAGTCCTATCCATTGTGCTTCGATGACAATAGTTCCGGTGATAATTCAAGGACAGTCTACTATTGTCCAGCGCCGATTCGAACCACTCCCGTATTACGCCATCCGCAAATACGAAAGTATGTTATTTATATAAGTAAAATCTTTGGCTCTTATCTGTCACATTACCAAGTTTTCTTGGCATTTTCGTAACAAAATAACGTGCTGACACGAAATTATGTCATGCAATAGTGCAATTTGCGCTAACTATGTAAAGAAGCAGTGATTTATGACTATGATAATAATTTTCGTGTTGAGGTAGGAGTCGTAACGACCCGGCAATATGATAGTGGCATTTGCCTCTGCACCATTAGCGGGTCAGCGTTTTTTTAGTAATAAAAAACGATTTAAAGTTCAACCTCAATGGTAATAGTTCTTAAGTCTATTTAATAATAAGATATAAAATTGCTTGGAGTTGACGACATTTTACCAACATGACGGCATCCAACTTTTCGATATCTAAATAATCTTATGATGAAAATATATTAGATAAGAAAATGATAATTTTCAAATCAAAATATTCCCCATATTTGGTCGACTAAAAGACATTAATTACGACTCGCAGTCAGCGGAAATTTGAACAACATTTTATCTGCAGACGACAATAACTTCACCCCAAGTTTTGTAATGACAAAAGTTGTAGCTGTGTTTTCGCATTACGAGTCTCGGAAAAATTTAATCATTTTAGGTATGTCTAAGATAAATGATTTTATCTTATCGTACGTAAACAGGTGTGCAGTTTATCAAGATATTTCGTTGTTAACTATTAATATTAATATTGGATATCAAACCAAATATTCTGAATATACTAACTTTATATGAAAATACAAAAAACTCAAATCATAATAAAATTGTAAGATGTTCCCATTTCCAACTTCCGATGCGTGTGAAGGAACTCGGAGTTGTAGGAAATATTCATAAACTTTAAGAAATTGACATATGTCTGAGGAAGATCCTTAACATGAAATGCTATAGGAAGAAATTTTGTACATTTTTCACTTGAGTTGATTACCAGTAGAACAGATTATCGTGTTCTACGAATGCCTACTTCAGGCTTTTAGACCACCATCTGAGAGGATACGTAATTCTAAACAATACGTTTGCATATTTGTCATACATGTATTGATAACATTATTTTTATATATAGTTTGTTTTAATTAATTTCATTTTGCTGAACGCATACTAAACCTGCTTTACTTATACCTGGTAGGTTATAAGTAAAGCTGGTTATATGTAGTTAAAATAGGGATATTAGTTATAACTTGCTATTATTTTATAAAAAATATTTTATACTATTAAGACTATTTAGTACTATAATTACTTTGATTAATTACAGAAACTCACTGACCGGTTCAGCATTAGTTTAGTGTAATTGAAATTTCTTTGTCACTTAACTATTTACAGGCAAAAGTTGATGCTCTCCATTTCAGCTGTTCGCAAACCTCTCCTAATGGGAAAAGTTTTATGTTCTCTAAAAGTTCTTGCGATGAAACCTAACCGCCATGATAAAATTAGATTTACGATAACACACACACACACACACACACACACATATATATATATATATATATATATATATATATATATATATATATAATACAAGAAAGACATATATTTACATAAAAGTAGCGCTGCTCTGTTTCTTTTAAATTATCAAATTAAATACTCTTATGGAGCTCAACTTATTACAGTTTCTTATTAAGACTGATTGCTCGAATTTTAAGTAATTTAGGGCTGTAATTAAATTTAAAACGTTTGTTATGTTTCTTAACCTTTCTGATATAAAATACCTTCATCATTTGTTTAATTATATTATCTACATGCAGATGTTTGAATTTTAATAAATTATTTTAATTTTTATTTTATGTGTTAACCGACATATGTTCTAATAAACAAACTATCTTGTTCCAGGTAACTAAAGCAATCTCTTTTTTATACAAGAGCTTTTTCATTTCAAGGTTTGTTTCACTTCACGTCTATCTCGCTATCATTTGTGACTTCAATTAATGGTTTATATACATATTTTTGATATTATTCTTTGTTATCGTTAATTTACTTTTTAACATTTCAAAACATAGAAAGATTTATATATCAATATTTAAACATTTTTCACGTTAATTAATTCAACGAGCGCACAGTTAATGGGCGAGTTCGTTCGGTCCGATGCTTCGATTGGAGTGCAGCGGCTCAAATTGTTTACGTCTCCTTGCCCAGCGTCTCTCAGGAGAGCTCGTTCGAAAGTGTCTGTAGCAATTGGGATAATTACCAAGGTTTTTTTGTTTAGACAATGTTTTTTATATTTAATTTTTTATATTAATCGTGAACGTTTAATTGTTAGCTTGTTACAATATTGTCTAAGAAAAGAGTTGATCTTGAAATTATAAACAGATAATACATGTCCAGTTTAGAAATTAGTAAGCAAATTTTAAACAAAGAGAATAAAAAAATAACGCACGGAAAAACTCAAAGAGCATTTGTTAAATTCAACAATTTTAAAACTCTTATATTCTTTTAAGCGAGACTCTCAGTCGCCTTCGGGCCATTTTACTCCATTTCGCAGATCACGATGCGACTGTAGTGGCCATAGAGCTTGTTTGTGCAAGACTAACGTTGAAAAATTGAAATATAATGGCTTGTAAACCAGGGTTCAGTTTAATGTACCAATCTGTATCCCCGCAGTCGACTCCGCTTTTGTAGATGTCGATTCAATCTCACGGTCGTGACTTCTAACCGAACTAAAATGCGCGCCGTCGATTCCTTTCCAAACGAGAATCCTAATAGATTCAGTCAAATTGTATATCGTACAAGGTCATTCGTGTGTTCAATTTAAAGTTAATCAGTGATCTAGGAAAACAAAGTGAATTCGGAAAATATCGTTATGAACCCCGCATGTGTCAGAAGCAATTCTACCATATGTGTTTCCACCAACCTTTCTCCTCGGTAGGCTTTTGCCCAGCAATGAAACATTAACTTGTTATTTACATATCTTAAAGCTTAAGAGACTGAATATTTAAAGCAAAAATAAAATTCGAATTTTGAATTTACATTTCAGAGCAAGATACTCGTAGCTTCACAGAGAACATTAAAATATTTCATTCGTAAATATAAGGAAGAAACGTCCTTTCCGACTGATTGCAACCCAATTTTATATTTCTCGTGGAATTTTCAACCCTCCATACTTTTCGTTTTAAAATAATGGGTGACAATCTTTAAGCTTTTCCAGTCTCGGACGTCGTTCGTTTATTTGACTTGTGCTCTAAATGTTGACTTTACATTATGTTTCCCAGCCTTTGGCGATTCGTTCACGTGTTGGCGTCGACTTGTGAAAACCTACAAGCTGCCGCTCGTATTTCTTTAGTATTTCATTTAACGTGGGACGTAATATGAAACATTTGTTATTATAAATTACTTTATCGTATATCATTCGATGTATTTATTTAATGTAGCCTTGTAAATTTACGTGGTTGAGTTCATCACATTTCTTTTAGGGACATAAAATAATTTTTACATTGAATAAAATAATAGAATGCTAAAATTTTTCCTTAATATTGGTATTTTGTTTAGCGACTTGTTTGCAATTCACAGATATTTTTTGTAACAAATTTAAAATGGGCTTAATTGAAATTAGATTTAATGTTCTTTCATTAAATAATGATAGGTATAAATGATACATTTTTAAAATAAAATAAAACCATTACTTAATGACATTAATTAATAATATTTTTTTAAAAATATTATTTAAAAATCGAATCATTTTCAAATTCAAGCATTGATTATTTTTATATAATGCTTTTCCTTACTCCGTGTTCGTTTTTAGAAGTACTAAATGCACCGAGCGATACCGAGCCCGTTATGTTGCGGT
The DNA here is from genome assembly GCF_905147045.1 of Nymphalis io. Classification (NCBI taxonomy): domain Eukaryota; kingdom Metazoa; phylum Arthropoda; class Insecta; order Lepidoptera; family Nymphalidae; genus Nymphalis; species Nymphalis io. The sequence goes on along the minus strand of NC_065890.1, from coordinate 4,133,642 downwards.
CACACGCGATACTCGCGCGAACAAGGAAACATTACACTATTGCTGTTAGATTTTCTTTCAAGCTATTTCCCTTGTGGGGCTCGGGATGGAGCCATTAGGTAACACAAAGAGGTTAAGATCAGTTCACAAGTTCCATATTGTAGTAATAGGATGACATTTGTTGGTTTCTTTTGAGTTCAAACTTTTACATTAAAGTTGTGAATACAGTATGAAATATATATTTTCGTAACGCCGTTTTATGAATATTCTGTCGTTAACTGTATATTATGTAATACACTGGGTATGTGTATTCACACTAGCTGTTAACAGCTAGCTGCGAGTGGTGTTAATTCAATTTTACAATACTAGTAAGTAGTAAGATTTATATTTAAAGTAATTATCTATAAGAAATTAACAATGTTTTCTACACAGAAACGTACACGCACGTACACGTGGCGTATTTCGGTTATATAGTTATTTTTTCATGATTATACATATTCTGGTGTTATAATTATTTTTACATTAAGTATATTATTTTATTAGGTAAATAAATAAAATAATAATAATAAAATAATGAAATTGATTCTTAATTTAATAGAAGCTCGATGATGTGAAAAAACGGGAGCTATAATAAATGTTTTTTTTTTTTTTGTATTAAAGAATTTCGCCTATAAATAATAACCGCGATGTTTTTACAAAGTAACAGCCTGTCCCACTGGGCTGGGCTGGCTGGGCTAAGGCCTCCTCTCCTTTTTGAGGAGAAGGTTTGGAGCTTATTCCACCACGCTGCTCCAATGCGGGTTGGTAGAATACACATGTGGCAGAATTTCAATTAAATTAGACACATGCAGGTTTCCTCACGATGTTTTCCTTCACCGTTAAGCACGAGATGAATTACAAACACAAATTAAGCGCTTGAAAATTCAGTGGTGCTTGCCCGGGTTTGAACCCACGATCATCGGTTAAGATTCATGCGTTCTTACCACTAGGCCATCTCGGCTTCAAATGATGTTTTAACAAAGAAATGCATTTTTTCTTAACTTTTAAATATGATTGTATTCCAGATTGAATTCAATACTTGCTTACTTATTATTATTATTACAAAAATATATGTAGATATACTATCTAAAGGAAACAACGTACAAAAACTATTTATTCCTGGTATAGATGACATGATAATATGACACATCTGAAGCTTAGTAGCTAACTATAACGTATAATAAATATTTTAATAATTCAATTACATATATCTGTTCCAAAGTAATGTATGATACTCGCGACTCACAACATAACTTTGTCGTTGATAAAATATTCACTATCTTATTCCATCGAGTTGCTACCATCAATCCATGCTTCCCTAGTACCCGACTTTATAGCGATCCTGGAAGATTCCTGATTTGTAGGTAAAGGTTTTCATATATTATGTAGAAAGGTTTGTAATAAACCTTACCGACTAAATAAAAAGAAAATCGTTACTTAAGATGTAATTTTATGTTATATATTTTTTTTAAATATACCCTCTAAATAATATATAAATTATACTTTACTCAAGTAGATCTTATGAACACTTTTCAATTATTTCAGCCATTTTGCATGATCAAATGAAATATATAGCTTACCAAGGGCATTTAGTATTACATTTCAATATAGTTTTCTTATATACATATTTGTATATACATATATCGAATATTTTATGTTAATATTAATAAATATGCTATATATTATTTCGGATAAATGATTGTTTGAAAATTATATAATGATATTTTACATTATATATAATATAAGCAAGCTGGTGCTGCTAGAGTTATTCAATAAGTGCCTATAGATAATGGCATGAATCGAGAGTCGTAAGTAATAATGCATTGTATTAACATTAGAAAGTACAGTTTCGGCACGAGTGTCTATTCACTGGAATAATGGGCAGTAAAACGACATCACAACTACTTACGAGGCAATAACAAGCGGGTGGAGCCACGCATAATGCGTCTCTCGTGTGCGTGGGAGTCGTCCCGTTTTTCTGACTGGTACTCTCTTTGCTTGCCTTACACGTAACCGAGTGATTGTGTGTCATAAGCTCGGATTATGTCATATGAAAATAACGTTCTTTAAATTAAACATTCAGATGATTTTGATTGATTTATTCTAAGTTAATTTATAATATCATTTTTGCCTGTGTCAACGGTATGATACGATTATGCCTTTTCTGTGTCACGCTAACTTTAAAATTAACGGTCTTGTGATACGAAAATGAAAAATAATACGAAAGTATTTAATTTTAATGTTAGTAAGAGCTATGCGCTATCGCTTTGCACGCAATAATTGATTGTTTAAAAAAAATATTGTTAACGGGTGAAAATTTAGTCAGTCATATCAATTAATTCTAGTAACAGCTTGTAAATGTCCCACTGCTGGGCTGAGCTCTCCTTTCCGTTTGAGAAGGTTTGGAGCTTATTTATCACGCCGCTGCTCCTACGTGGATCAGTGGATCCATACGTGGTGTGACATAATCTACTTTTATACCCAACTAGCAGCACACGGCAGATTTGCTCCTCCGTGTGTATATTTATATGTATACAATGTGTAATAGCGATCGGTTGAACGGTATATAAGTAGACATGATGCAGCGTCATCTCGTGATCGGTCAAACGGTGTCGGATTATATTAATCTCATATTGATATAACATTAAATATATATAAGATTTATTTTCAGCCGTTTTCACGTTGTATTCTGATAAATATACAACTATTTCTTACGTCTTTATAATATTCGATAACTTCAATTTATGATAACCCAACCCGGACGTTATTCAAATATCGAAAACCGTAAAAGATTTGCTTCCGAAGAGGTATATAACCTTATAAAATCGTGAGTATCTGTTTGTAATAAAATGTACGTTACGGTACGCTTTAATGCTTCATTACAATTATTATATTAAGTTAAGTTTGTCGCTTCATTTTATGTAGGCGTACTTACCATTAGTACTTGTGGGAACAATACAGCAATGACAATAGGGATATTGCTTAATATTTTTTTTGAATTAATTAAAAGTATTCCAGGTTGTGGGACTTAGTTCAAGTCTCGTTACAAATTCTACTGCCAACATCAACACGTAGTATTATTGTGTTCTGGTTTGGTGAATGAGCCAGTGTAACTACAGGCACAAGAGACATAACATCTCAGTTCCCAAGGTTGGTGGCGCATTGTCGATGTAAGGAATGGTTATTATTTCTTACATCGCCAGTGTCTATGGGCGGTGATAACCGCTTACCACCAGGTGTCCCATTTGTTCATCCGCCTACCTATAACATAAAACAATGTCTGTGGGTGTTGGTGACCAATTCCCATCTGGTGGTCTAAGAGCCCGTCCGCCTACCTATTTATTAGTAAAGAAGGTAAAATTTTAACATATCACTTTTCGAGATTTGTAGATTTCAATTGTGTGTTTTTAGAATCAAAGTAAAAAACAATCACAAACACATGTTTGTCATTGTTTTATTTACAAAGCGAAATTATCGTCGTCGTGTTATCGCATAATGTAGAAATTTAAATTCAGCGGAAATAATCTTCTAAACTATTCATATTCAGTTTTAACTACATTTTGTTTGTAAACATAAAACATTGTATCTTATTATAATTCTGTAACTGTATGCGATGTGATGACGACGAATTATGGCCACTTGTGCGACTTTACATTGTATTCAAAATGCTCAGTAGGTACACAGGATTATTCATGATCTGACTGTGCAATGTTTTGAATAGTAAAAGTGCACGGACTGGCTGTGATGGGTCAAGGACTAATCTCATTGTATACGAACGACATGATCTTAATTTATATCGACAACAGTTTGCCGCCGAGCTAATGGCACGAAGCAGATTAATAGCGTGACTTACTGACTGTGTTAGAAGTATTATTATTATTATTTAAATAATAATTTCATTTATTTAATAAACGGAATTAGATCTGTGATTCAATAATAAAAATAATAAATATAATTTACTGCATACACAATAAAGTCCTTTCAATTAATGTCCTTCTTTTCTTGGTATGCGTGTGGCTTAGTTTAAAGTTTTGTTTTTCAATACGAGATGAAAACATAAATTAAGCAGAACATAATAAAATCTAACGATCATTAAAAATAAATGGTGCTTGCTTAGATTTAAACCTGCAATTTCAGTTAAAATCCACATACTGGACCATCTCGGCGCATACACACACACAAGTCAAAACTACATACTAAGAATACAAAGAGTGGTTTTGTCACTATTACGTGATCCCTTCCAAGCAACCCCATATAAAGTGAACTTTATTTTAATGAATTTACGTAAATCTCTTAATTGAATGTGTTTATTGATAAAATTTTATTGTTTTTGCTAACATAAATAGTACAGAAGATGTTATAAGAATTCAATGACTAACTGATCCTGAATTCCCATTATCGGTCAAAGAAGAGGGATTGACGATATCTATTTATCTTAGAATTTATTCAGATATACAAATCTTTCTTACGAGTTTCAAAAATAAATTTAGTACTTTAGAACTTAAGAGGCTTAAACGGTTCATTTTATAATCAGTGCCTTTTAGTTGAGCCGATTTTAGTGGGATATTCCGCAAAACAAAAAACTAAAGTCACGTAATTATAAATTCGACCTTTATGCTGCATAAGTCAACTCTACTGGTCCCACTTACCTACTCTTATCTCGGGGTCAGGAAATGCAAGCAAAACAAAAAAAAACTACAGACACTTGTATAGTTTATATAAATATTCGTCACGAACGGGTGCTATTTGTTTAATTGGCGATCATAGATATAAATAATCGCAGAAGTCATTTGGAGTGGTTATTATCAAATCTACTTAATGATAATTTTAAAACCGGCAGACTGACATACTACGCAGCTTAAATCAATGTGTCAAGAAGCAAAAAAAAAATGAACAGGGATTCTTCGTAACGTACGTGAGCACTAAGAAAGAGCTTTTTAAAATTTATCCCGCGAGTGGGTTAAATAGGAAATAAATATTTAATGGAAGTTCGTTATTTTTTAAGTTAGATATATGGCACCAATCATGATAATTGGTATTTACGCTTCTTTTATAAATTCATTTCTTAAATAAACGTTTTATTTATGTGAAAAGTTAATCGTAATGTTATTTTCCGCCCTGCGAAAGATTTATCTACCCCTTAAAGTGTCGCAAAATAAAAGAATAGCAATAAAATCAGAATATTCATTGCTTTGTACGATTCAAGTTGTGATTAATGATACCAGCATCACTTAATGTTGCGTGATAAACGACGATACTTAAATAAGAAAAGAAGTGGTCCAGTGTTTAAAGTCGGTATTGGCTTATTGTTACTAAATAAATAGCTTGCAATTAATACTTTTATATAAAAAAAAACTTAAATTGGTTGTTTTAAGTATTCTTGATGTGTGTTTGCTTAGGAACTATTTTTATATAACAAAACATAAAACGACAAATATATAAACAATAGATCTAATACATTTTACTTGTACTTATTTGGGATATTTAAAATATGTAATTAATTCGTCGTCAATGTGTGGATTTATTTATTTTGTTATGTATAAAAAAATGTGTTGTATCATATTTTAAAGCTACAATATAATTAGATATAGATAAAAGTTTAATTCAAAGTTGTCAAAAATGTTTTTATTATTACGTAGTTATTATAATAATACATAGTTCGACAAACAAAAATTAAATTCCAACATCGTATTCGAAGGTTAAACTTTTCATTTAAACATACGTACATATATCCTAAAGTACTTGATTTCGTGACTCTGATAAATACTAACAAATGCGAGTCAGCGGTATCCTTTCTAAACGAGCTTACGTCTATGGTTTCGTTTCTCTCGATAAACTCAATTCGATTTGAATACTTTAAGAAAACTTCCTAAACCGATAGGATGTGATTAGAATTATTACATATCCATACGACAAAATTTATCTTCAAATAAAATTGGACCGTAAACCGTACGTACGTCTCAGATTGCTTTTATACGATGCAAAAATAGATCTAAGATTTCTTTGAACTATTTTCTCCTTTTTTATTTATATAATTATAATTGTAATGTAATATGATCCTATTACTTTTCTTTTGTTTTAATTATGAATATAATTCATAAAAAAAAAACAATTAATCATGTTTTACTTACGCCCTGCAAAGCGTATAGCGCCTAATAATAATAATATGTTCATACTAATATACCCGTCGCTTTCATACATCAAAATATTCATTATGGTATATTTTACGATGGAGCTTTATAGGCGATATCATAATAAACCATATCCATCATGACTGTACTCTCATAAACAGGTATCTGGGTTATCTCTACAAAATTGCCGTGTTTAAATTCTCAAGGTTCCTATACATCGCTACTTCGTAAAATATATTTTTTATCTTAACGATATTTCGATAGATCTATGTACGACACATTACAAATGTAACCGTTTATGTTAGTTCACCTGGAAAACATGTAATTTCCGTATTTTTTATTTACTGCTAAAACTAAAGTCGCTTTCAGGGATTATAGAACGCCTATAAAATATCCATTACCGTCATTGTCCGTTTTGCGAGTAAATGGCTCGTTGTGCGTGACATCCACGTTTAGTATTTAAACAATTAATAGCCCGTGCACCCTTTGATGTCTATCTTTTTTGACTTGAGAGACAATATTTCATTTTCCAATATTTTTGTGGAGTTTTTTTGTTTCATATCCAGGGGCCCCGCGTGCGAATAATAAGTCTGGTCAATAGGGGGGGCTATTGTTTTTTTATATCAGGAAATTGTCATTAGCATAGTGGAGCTACAAAATTGGTAGTGATTACACTCTAACGTCGAGGAAATATCTTCGGTCTTGCGTCTAATCTCCTACGATATAATCGTTGAATTAGCTATCGACTCGACGAGGACATGATAGGAACCCATTGTGCATTATGTAATTACGCGTCGGATGTTATAAGCTTGCAATGTAATCATTTCTAATTATTAAATGCGACACAGCAATAAGTACGCACACACATGTACATTCAAAACGAACTCTTTGTATCAATCATACGTAGGGATGTGTCAATGTTATAATATACTAGTAAAAATCGAGTATGTTTCAATAACAAACCGTGAATACCGGCTATTTAAAGTTGATTAAATAAAACTAGTAAAATTTTTATTGCATCATGAACCCTCGAGTTGGTGTTATATTTTATTCTTGCGTATCGCCTAGATCACTGAAATAGAATAGGTTTTAACCGAAGATCATTTAAATCTTAGAAAACTTTATGGGTTTTTCCGAGCTGTTTTTCTGTGTGTTTTTCTTTGTGGTATAATGTATCTCGCATTCTGTGGTACAGAAAAAAACCGTAAGGAAATTTACATGTTTCGGATGATATCTGACCAATTCACAGTGACGTAGCGTGGTGGAAAAAACTACCAGCGTTCTCCTTAACAGCTGAGGAGACTTTTGCTCAGCTGTACAGGTACATTTACAGGCTGTTTTTGTTACTGTCGAGCATATAACATATAAATGATATCTTTTTTCTTTGTTAAGTAAGTTTTACAAGTCATACAGAGATTGTAGTAGTAGAGTTTGTATGAAAGAAAGTCTTCAGACAATAAACTGGATGACAATCAAAAGACGGTTTAAATTTATATCTTGATATTTTATTTGAAAATTGCCAATACATCTTGAATGCTTTATTGTGATTCAAGTCCCATAACGAATGCTCGAGAATTCCATCTTATACAAAGTGAGTATGCACCACTGTTAAAGATTTATTTTTCACAAAGTAATGCAACCAAAGCGTCTATTCAAGTTGCGGGTAATGTAGCAAATAACATTGTTGACCGTTTTATCTTGGATTTAAATTTTTTGCTTAAATTTAATTCAGACGGCTTTTTATTATCAAATAAAAAGTGCACCAAAGAGTGAATCACGAAACAGTTCGTCATGAAACCACTTTATCGTAAATATGGTTTGCTTTATTTTTACGTAGCGTAGAAGTAGCCAGACACATTAATTTTGTTTAACAATAGAGTCGCGACGCTCTCAACTCTATCTAACCTATTATAGAAAAATAAATGACGTCTGACTCGACTTCTGAGCTATTCTTTACTTTATCGAGTCGTATAAAAACATTAATTAAACATATACATCGAGATGCTAATTATCACAATGTTACTAGAGAATGAATAGATATTTACACTATATACATTCGTTTGTAAAATCCAACTTATGGTGAAAAGGCTTTAAGGACACTCACAGGGATTTTATGGGATGATGGCACCGACGGTTTTACGGCGGCAAGCGAGAGCTATACTCGAAATGTTCGAACGAAATCCGTAACCGACAAAGTCGTAGACGTGCATAGTCAATTTTATAGAAGCAATAAAATACTTTATGAACCGAATTCATCTGTTCGTTTTGTTGTAAAATTTTAGTATACTTCATTAGCAGCAAACCATTTAAGTTTATACTTTACTCGTTGCCATATTAATATATACTGTAAGTTTGCGTGTAACACGGATACCGACTTTTTATACTTTTACATTTTAACTCGACTTTTGCTTAAATTTGATTGTTTAATTGGTATAATAAACTAACGTTATTTAAATTTCCAGCTAACATTTAAACTAAAACAAATTAAGCCTATTACTGTATAAATAATGACGCTGCGTCCAAAGTTTGGGATTACATATATACTTTGTCTGACATAAAATTAATGAAAAACTTCTTAATACTATCCCTGAAGAGTAAGTTTTTGAGTGTGTTTCCGCGTCCATATAAATTTACTCCGAAACACTCGACTCTGAGGGATAATTTCGCTGTCAAGATTAGTGCGGGCTGTCAGTCCCATGAACTCCCTGATGACAAATGAGGAGAAGTCGACACTAAGTTATGTCTTAAGGCGAACAAACTCGATGGACACGTCACGGAAAATTATTCTTTATCGCTAAGATAAATGGAACGTAACTTTATTGGTATTCCGTTGTATTATTATTAAAAAAAAATTGTTGCTGTTTTCTAAATGTTCGAGTTTGTTTTTATTTTAAATAATCATAGTAATATTGTGAGCACATTTTAATTTATGTATTTATTTGTTTTGCTAAAGTACTGTGTTTGTTTTGTAAAGTGAATAAAACAAAAACATCGTTCAAAGCTATAGAGACTGTGAGTCCCTTGCGTTTTCTCCTATCACTTTAAGGATAAGCAGTCCGGGTTCTTAAGCACGGCTAATTCTATCCTTATGTGGTTTGAGCCATCCCTAAAGATTTATCCAAAGCTCCTCTGTAAAAACAAATTCATAGATAAGTCCGGAGTAAGGGACGGAAAGATACGTTACAAGAGTTTTATCATCGCACTTACTCTGATCCTTCTTTATTTTTCTCTTTGAATAATATTGATTTCCGTACACGACTGAGCTGAATTAATTTGGTCCCTGATTGAAAAGTTAGAGTGTCGGAGGTTCAACGAATATTGGAATTATAGAGGAAGATTCACCCCAAACCAATATGGTTTTATATGTTATTTGCTTAAACATTTATTTTGATTGTAACTCTTTTAAGTAATAACTTTTTTTTAAAGTCATTTTTATAATATATGAAAATTAAAATGAAAAAAAAAAACAAAATACGCATTACAAATTTATAGATAAAACACACCTAAAAGATTGTCCTGTGGCATTGTACCCAAGTAATAACTGTTTATATTGAATAATGTTTTTAGTCATATTTTGTTTGCAATGAAAACATTGTCACGGTTACATGTATTAAGCTAATGTAGATTATTATCAAATGGCAATGATAACTACAGAAGGTTAGGGAAAATAAGCAGCGACTCCGTTTTCGCGAATAATCAAATTAGATATATTCACCATATGTAATGATTTAATAGGAATGGAGTAGAATGAACCCCAATAATTTAAAATTGACAGATTCTATTAATACTAGCCATAATAATAATATAATAATACAACCTTTCTGCACAAGATTTTTAATTTAATTATTCATTGATAATCTAACAATAAAAAACTAAAAATACATTTGGAATTTGCTTAGATTAATTTACGCTTTTAATACAAAGGAACTTTAAAAATTTCGAACCAATAGCCCGGAAGATTATTTAGGTAGGATAAAAGGTAGGGCGTTCGCCCTCCATGCGTTGCCATGGGAACCTTAGACTTGAATTAGTTAAACCAATGAACCTACCCCATATTACCGTTTACCAATATAAAGCCTTTTGTTCGCTTTAAATCACTTCTTTTTCTGGTGGCTATTAACAAACGTCATTGAAAATCGATTATAGAGAAGTAATAATACGAATCTTCTATACTATGTTGCATGAGTATTTTAATAGTCGTCATTGTAAAATGTTGAAACTAATAAGTGTTGAAAGTTGTAATTGGTCTATGACAGGTTAGGCGAACTCGTAATTTAAGTGTGAACACGTTGACCAAATTTTGTATAATAGAATGCGCTTAATGAATCAACTTATAATTAATATAACTTTGAGGTGCCGTTTTCAGTCTGTCTTGTTGACTGTCTGAGACTTTCAGCAAGTCTTGAATATTATACCCTTATTTTAAGTTCTCTTAGATTAATAGTTCAACATTCTTGTTTTACTTGGGATGTCGCGACGGGGAGGTCTTTGACCTGACGCCTTGCGTCGTCATGGCAACGAGCATACCTACGTGATGCATCTAATAAACTGAGAAAAGGAAATAATTCATCTTTCAATAAATTGTACTTCTTTATTCTTGGGTTTAAAGTTTTACGCGCATTTCTACTGGCTGGTTTTGTTTTGATATATAAAAAAATGAAAAACAAAAGTTGACAAGAAAAAACATATATGTTTAGGTATAGTAAGTTTGTTTAATCAAACGATGTTCATGTTATTAACATTCGATGCTTTGTGTTGATAAAATGATAATATAATGCAAAATATTTTAAATCTTTATTATGTTATCGCCTTATCAACGAATAAAAATACATGGGTGGGTACTTTGTAATTACTAATCCATTGCCGTGATCATATCGTGTACTTATAAATTAACTAAACAACTAAAGTGAAAATAAAACATCGATCTAGACTAAATTCTTATTATTATTTATACCTGTGGTAAACTACGGAACAGAGTTATCGAGGACGAAAAACATTGCTTATCTTTAACATTCCACAATTGTGGTGACCAAGTGTGTTTAAATGGAATAAGCGAGCTGTTTTGATATGATCGGTTTATTTACATAATATTTATACGCATTACATTGATTCCTCTTGCGGCATTAACGATACGAAATAGTATTATTACTATAATTTTCCACTCCCTCGTAACCGGTACTCATCGTATATAATAATGGCGGTGCTCCGTACTTCATGTGGCCACAGCTTCCGATGAGGTGAATTTCGTTAGGGCTGTCCAAAGAGAGTTTTTAAGCAATTGCTATAATGTCCTTTTTTAAATATAATGTTCGATTCTAATACGGATTTCGGATCTTTGGATTTATTATATGCAAACCGTGTTGCCATGATAAATTTTATATGATTTATTTTCTACATATGTAACACAGTATTTTAGAAACAATAAATGACGTACAGATGTTATTATTTTTATTGTAAATTTATTAAGCATTATGTAGTTTACCTGGAATTTTATAGGGGAAACCTATTATGTTCATTCTTTTGAAATTATTATGAAATATAAAAGACACGGGGGACACCATTATATTATAATTATATTGTATGTAATTAGAATGTTTGTATAAAGAACATTTGTATAAAATTCCATTCTCCAATGATACACTTGTTTGTTGACATGTAGCCGACGTCAACGTGCCTCACGAATCTTACACGAGTGTTATCTATTATTATCATTAAGCAAGCGAACGACAAATTAACACGTTATCTCGCGTTTGTCTTTGAATTTTTATCGTAATGTTCGTTATCTAGTATAAATTTTTTAAACTTCCTATTGTAAGTGTTGTTAATGCTATGATTTATTTCTAGAATGCTCTTCGATTCAAATAATCACGTGTTTTTCTCTATTCTGATGTCGATAGTTTTATAGATAGTGTCCTTGTATTATTTAGAAGAATGTATTGTGTGTCTGTATAAATATATGTATGTATATGTGAAATTTTCGATCATCTAACGTATTTAAATCTAAAAATTATTTTGAACCGATTTTGATTATATTAACTCATAATTTATTCCGACGCGGTAATGTATAGCTAAATAGGTACTCGATTATATATTAATAAATTTCAATTAAGCATTTTTAAATATGATAAAAATACTGCAGAAGGTTAATGTCTATTAATGCGTCAAATTGAACGTTATTTGCGTTTTGTTATGTAAATTTTATCGGTAACCTGTAAACAATATTTAACCAATAATTTTAAATAATTTATAACCCTATAACAAATCAGCTGATGGAGCGTGAACGAGACGTGCCGGATCCTCGCGCCGTTGCTTCCATTGTCGTCTTCCGCGTTACATTAAACTACGTGGATACGCGCATCAGTCACTAGACACACGTGATCATATTCATAACTTAAAACCAGCCCACGCCCCGTGGCGCTCCCTATTCTTTTATTGTCTCCCGTGGCTTTTGGCTCCGTTCCGGAAAGATTTACGACCTATATCCAGAAGGAACTGCAACCGATATCGTAAATAACTACTCCAAAAAAGAAGGTTTTAACATGTGTACTCAGGTTTCTTCCTCTAATAAATGTTTGAAATGTTTAAACATTCGTCGTATCGCTTGTTATATACTTGTAACTATGCAAAATGGATGTCTTCTGCTACCGGCCTGCTTTTCTACGCGTTAATTATATAAACTATCTATAAATTAATGATTTTTTTCCAAAAAACATAAGATTTAATTTTTTTTTAATTAATAATTTGTCGGAATAAAATGTACGCATAAAATTAAATTTGAACGATGATACCATACCAATGGCATTGACATAGGACCAACTCAAAGTTGTACTGTACTCAACGCAAAGAGAATTATTAAAATCAAATTCATAAACAAAGAAGTAATACCTGATATATAAAAAATGTATACAAGAGAACAACTTTATTTTTCGATGTTGCTTAAAAATAAAGAAAAAATAGTCCTTCGTTTTATTATACGGCATCAATCGGAGGCTTCTTGCTATGGGAGTCTTACGAGTATTTATGATATCAAATTTGAAAAACAGATTAAATGACAAACCTCCATAGTAATCTGGTATCACGGCAATTGCTTCGAAGTAAATAGGCGTTGAAATATATATAAAAATATAATATAAAATATTTGTTTGATTCGTAGCTACGTATATGTATGTATGTATCATATATAGTACATAAAAATGATGTTGGTATATTTTGTTCATAGTAATAGATTTCGAAAAGTCGCTTTTCTATGCTATGTAACAGTAAATCGCTATTAGATGACATTGCGGTAAATAAACTGCTTTATAGTTCAACCGATCGCCATTAAAATTATTATATATATACACGGATGGAATTTGCTTGTATAATACAAATTGATTTTCGTAAATTAGTCGGTAATCAACTATAATAACCGATTATATGATATTCTCGCCAATAAGGGCGTCGGTGGCATTCACGCAATAAGCTTGCGAAAATATCAAGGTTAATGCGTACTACGGACGATAATTCGATGAATGTTTGCATTGTAACATAATAAAGATTACATTATAACTAGCAGAGGGTTATCAATAATTAATATGTATATTTAATTAAGAACATACGATGGAAATAGTACAATCAAAATATATTCTAAACTAAAATGATTAAGTATTGTCACGGCGAGGTAAATATATTCTGAATTTTGATGTTTTTAAACGTTGACGAGCGTCCAGAGTGGTCGAGACCACTGAAAACTTGTTTGTCTTAAACAGCTACGATTAACATATCTTTCTTTATTTATTAATTTTTGGTTTTTATTTTATGTAATTATTTTTTCCAGGGAACAAAATTATGGATTATAATGGAATACCTCGGCGGGGGGTCCGCGTTGGACCTCATGAAAGCGGGGAGCTTCGAGGAGATGCACATAGCAGTAATCCTTCGTGAGGTACTTCGTGGTCTCGACTACCTGCACTCGGAGAGGAAGTTACACAGAGATATAAAAGCAGCAAACGTACTACTCAGTGAAATGGGTGACGTCAAGCTAGCTGATTTCGGTAAGTAATAAAAAATGCCTTTTAATAATAATATAGTATGTATAAGTAGGCGGATGAGCATATGGGCCACCTGATGGTAAGTAGTCACCAATGCCCATAGACGTTGGCATTGTGAGATCGTCAATGCGCCACCGACCTTGGGAACTAAGATGTTATGTCCCTTGTGCCTGTAATTACATTGGCTCACTCACCCTTCAAACCGGAACACAACATTACCAAGCATTACTGTCTTGCGGTAGAATATCTGATGTGTGGGTGGTACCTACCCAGACGAGTTGGCACAAAGCCCTACCACAAGTAAAATTTAAATAGTTGCCTTTAAATAATCCATGGTTGGGCAAAAGTCGAAAATAAAGTTAAGGAGAATGTATGAAGCCACCACTCCCACGGATTAAAGATCTGCATTTTCGCGTTCATAGATTCAGTTTAGTAGAGTTTAATCCGACACATGAAGGTTACCTAACGAGATTCAGAGTTGTTTTCTGCAACGCTAAGCACGAGATGAATAATAAACACAAAATGTTATCTCTAAGGCTTATATTGTATACAAATACAATATAATTTATGCAAATCAAACACATTATTATAATTTATATGTATATACAACGATATAGAAAGTACCTATAATAAACCAACACATAGATTATTAAAATTATTTTCAATCTCTGGGTTTGATTGTTAAAAGTTTAATATATGTACTGCCCAAATTGAAAGGTTTTTGATTACATCTAAATAACAACTATTTTTTTTAAATACATATTAAATTTAAAATATAGACAACCGTAAATAATTTTTGCCGAAACTGTTTATATTTCTTACATTGCCAATGTTCAGTGATACTATCAGGTAGGTAGCCCATTTGCCCGTCCCTTTGTAATAATTTAAAAAATAAATAGAGAATGCATCCATTTCGAAACAAAAAGCTATACAATTCGAACTCAATGCCGGTTTTATTGTAACATGCAATGTCAATATAAATATGTATAAGTTTCTCTTTAATGCATAGTTAGAATCAACACCGTAAATTGGATGAAACCAGTTAACGAACAACACTGCACTTTCTCCCGTTTCATGTATAACTGTAACGGGAATGTAGATAATGTGACCGAACCGCGACAAACGTTGGTTTTGCGTACATGTATGTATTTACAACCGGTGGAAATTGAAACCGCAACCCATAGACTAGATTATACTCGTTGATATGTAGAGCATGTTTTCGTCACAGATAAAAAAGTATTGCAATTGTTTTTTTTTCTTTGTGTTGTATCCGCGGAAAATAAATGCTGCGGTTTTTATTCTAGTTCAATGTGTAGTATTAAAATAACCAATATGTCTGAGAGTAGACTAGACTAAGTACGCCACTCAGCTCGATCTTTGGCTCTTGGTTTCCAGACATTTTGCGTTTAGACTAACATAAAATAATTCAACGTTTGTGTAAAACATAACATAAAATCCACGCTTTTTATCATTAATATGATGTTGTGAAGAGTAATGAGCCGTATGTATATATCAATGTTATTTTTACATCGAGCGTTATCGGTCCTTGTTCGTTCACTGCTGCAACATGGGCCTCCGAGGCCGATCTTCGGCTTTTATTTCCCAACCACTACCAGTAAATTTTTGTGCCGTCACTCCACTTGATTTTAGGACCTCTCTCATATTTGCCAAGAAGCGGTTTCCTCTCAAGAACTCGTCCAGTCAATCGCTCATCGCTTATAAACAAACTTAAATACTTCTTTTAAACAAACAAACCTCCAAGGTGACAAAGTTAATATCGGATTATGTAATCGAATAAACTCGTTAATATCCTACAGATTATGTTACATCATCTATCGTTTTAAATCAATTATTTTTTATTTTATATTTACCTAGAATTCTTACTCGTACAAATTGTACTCACTAGTAAAACCGATATACAATGAATAGAATTAATAATCATGAGAAATACAAATGAGGATTGAATGAATATAATATTCATATATGATAACATGAATGATGTTTTATACCTACTATGCATAATAAAAATGTGTTATTAAGAACAGTGGATTCTAATAAACGTGAATTTTCATATTCGTATTATAATTTATACTTATATATGAATTTATTTTACAGTATAGAGTAATTTATTTTGTATTATATAATAAAAGATAAAAAATATATTACGTTTCGTTGTATCGGTTCTTGCGGTTTTTCGATAAATCATATGCGAACGGCTGCGCTATTTATAAGAAAATAAAGGTTTTATCGTTTTATTCGTTGTTGCTGTATACAGTATGTATTTATATCATATACTTATAATTTTGTATGTACTGATAATATAATTTATTTATTGTTATATGTATAGTATGTGTATTTTATATTTACATTTAATAATTGGTTTTGTTTTAATTAAATATTAATATTATTTTATTCATACCAACACCTACCCCATATCCTATCTGTAATTACTTACACTCGGTTACCTGGAAGAGATCGCTGTGTAGCGATAAGGTCGCCATAATTGTACATTTATTTAGGCAATATACATGTTTTGTATTTTTCTCTTTGTGGTGTGATGTACAATAAAGTATTAAAGTTTTGCTTAATAGAAAATATTAACACTTCTCAAGCAATTGATTTTACTAATGTCTCGAGGCTTATTAGCATTATGTTAGCTAGGAATGATATATTGTACAGTTTTCAAGTAATTTATAATAAGAATAAAATATTAGCACTAATTAAAAAAGTCATTAACTCTTTGAAATTATTAAATAAAAATAAAAACACTTGTAATTCATGACATAATTTGAGAGAGCTAAAATCATTTTGCATTAGAATCGTTGCATGAAAATAATCTTGTAATTTTATTCGAATCGCGATAAATAAGGCTTACTTCGAATATAACAATTTCGTCATATTACTTACCGCTCCTTTAAAAGTTCTCATACGGTAGCAATATCGTTATTGTACTGGGATTCGATATCGGACGTGATCGGTTTTATTATATTATTGCGTAAACTCGAAGCGGCACGCTTGAACAACTATTTGAGAAAGATTTCATACGCAGCGACTACGTGTAGGCTTACGTATGAGTGTTTGTTGTATTAAATATTGTAATAAATTAATCAACTTTTAGCGTTTACTTATGGGAACGTGTAATAATTATAAATATTTTTCACAAACTTCAAATGTTATTTATTATAATAGCTAATATAATTATTATTATAATAATACTATTGTAATCTGATAATTGATTTCAAACGTACGTAACCGTTCGTTGAAGTATCACGCGTATCAAGTATTATATCTTGTCGACGATGGGAGCTGAAGATAAAACAATATCCGGAAAGTACCTAAACGATACGAAATAAGGACTGAGAATGATTTACTTGGTGGTAGGTATTTTTGCAAGCCCTCCAATGAGTAGGTTCACCACCCATTCATTAGATATTCTACCGCCACGCGGAAATACTTAGTATTATTGCGTTCCGGTTTCGAGGTTGAGTGAGCCAGTGTTATTACTGGCATAATCATCTTCGTTCACAAAAGTACATATATAACATAAAATATACAATTTGAAAGGACTTGAGAGTATTTCTCTTTTTATCCTACTTCAAATGAGGAGATACTCATTTTGATTTAAATATATTTTTTTGTGTTGAAATTTTTTGTTTATAAATCGATTTAGATTATATAGACAGATATGATTCTGATTATCTCCAAGGTGGTCCCATCTCAATTTTAAACTTTATTGATATTAGACATTGTTGTTTTATATTTGAAGCGTTCGTTCAGGAAAATATTTATAGCTGTTTTTTTTTGGTAAAAGTATTTTACATTATATCAAAATTATATCAATAAATAAAAAAAAACTGTTATTGAAATAAACTTATTTCTTATTCTATTTGAATATTCTAGTAATTTAATATTTTATTTTAGACTTACAAATTCATTACTTAATATGAAATTAGAGGTTTGTCGTACTGACAACTTTGATCTGAAATCTCTTTGGTTAAGAATTCCAATTTAAAATTTATAAATTCATTTAGCTGGTACATTTGAATTTTGAAAACAGTCATTCATTTGTTTTTCCTCATTATTTTTTTCTTTGGTGTCGCTTATAACCGCACAATGGAAAACATGAAATACGGTATATTACGAGTACGAGTTCTACCGTGGCACCAGTGCTGCAGAAACAGCTCAAAGGATTTATGATGTGTACTGCGCTGGTATCGCAAAAGAAAGCACGGTACGTTTTTGGTTTCAACGTTTTCGTTTTGAAAATTTCGAACTTCAGAACCAACCCCGTGGACGGCCATAGACCAAAGTGGAAAATGAAGAATTAAAGGCTATTTTGGAAGCGGATCCATCACAAAACACTTTACGGTAAGTGATAAAACTGAATTAATCCACTTGAAGCAAATCGGGAAAGTAAAAAAACTTAAACGATGGGTACCTCATGAATTGAGTGAATCGAACTTGCAAACACGCGTCGACTGCTGTGTTACTTTGCTCAACCGACACAATAATAAAGGGATTTTAAATCGAATCATTGCTTGAGATGAAAAGTGGATACTGTACGATAATTGGAAGCGCTCGTCGCAATGGCTGAACCCTGGAGACCCAGCCAAATCCTGCCCTAAACGAAAATTGACTCAGAAAAAGTTACTTGTGAGTATTTGGTGGACTAGCGCCGGTATCGTTCACTACAGCTTTCTAAAATCTGGCCAACCAATTACGGCAGATATCTATTGTTAGCAACTGCAAACCATGAAGGAAGAACTAGCTGCTAAACAACCGAGATTGGTCAATCGCTCTAGGCCACTGCTGCTTCACGACAACTTCACAGCAAACAACCACCAAGTTAGATGAGCTACAATTGGAATGTCTGCGACATCCACCGTACTCCCCGGACCTTGCTCCAACAGATTACCATTTCTTTCGGAATTTGGACAACTTCTTACAGGAAAAAAAAATCAACTCCGATGCGGCAGTCCAAATCGCCTTCAAAGAGTTTATTGATTCTCGTACCCATGGTTTTTTTAGTAAGGGGATCAATGAACTACCTATGAAATGGCAAAAGTGCATAGATAACAACGGCGTGTACTTTGATTAATTAAATATATTTTACAAAAAAAAAAATTGACTATATTCCTCCCGTACAAAACGCCAATTTCAGACCTAATATAAGAATGTTAGTTGTTTAATTATCATTTTTAACACGTAATGTTGTTAATTTAAATTTTATTATTCATAATAATAGATGTTATTCAGTTATACTTGTATAATATTGATGCTGTGGTTTCCTATAATTGAGAGAGCACAAACTATATAACTAGTTTAATTGTAATTAATTAATTTATTTTAATCATTCCAACAAAAATATTAACATTTATTTTTATTCTGTACACCCATAAACCTTGTCGGCTTTTTTGGGTACTATAATGTAGTTGTCGTATTTATATAAGTAGGTTTCGTACATAATAAAAATAGCCGAGATAGTAAATTGATAGTACATGGGCTCACTTTTCACTTGGTTATTTTGTACATGTTATATTTATAATTCATTTTATATTCGATGGTGAATTAAATCATCACGAGGACAAACTAAAGTTTGATAAAATTCTGCGATATGTTTATTCACCAACCAGCCATAGCCATAGAGTAGCGTGGTGGAGTAGTAACGTTATCGAATTTGCAGTTTAGTTTGAAAACGACTATTTAAATTTCTTTTTTTATTTTTATCAGTTTATTTCAAACAAGCTCCCCGGAGAGTGACGTCGCGTGACACGACAACGTTAATAGTTTTCATAGATCGTAATTGTTTTAGAGTACAATCACTTTATTTTATGTATATTTAATATCACTGTGTCCTATAAACAGTCCTATAAACACATTTGTAGTCGTATCGTAAATAACTATATTGTTACATTATATTGCGCATATGTTAGTTGCGAGTGTCATTTTATTTAAATTTTTTAGTCGATTAACGAAGTAACTATTTTAATGTAAGACTGTAGATGAATTATTTTATACTTTCAAATGTACATATATAAGCGCGATATGATCTATGTTGCATTTCGAACGGATTAAAACAAATTCTCAGTCTCCATCGATCATCGATATAAGGACGGTTATAAGAGAATGTTTTATCATGAATTATGTTTTTTAAAAACACACATACATACATTTCTATGTCGTTTATAACAAATTTTTCGTTTAGTCATGGCGCAACTACGTCACTAAGTCACACACACGCGCAAATAATTGAACTTGACGAGAACGTTACGTAAAAAAAACTATATAATTGTATAAGTTATTTACAAACTTATGATATACAGTAACAGCCTGTTAATGTCCCACTGCGGGGCTAAGGCCTCCTCTCCATTTTGAGGGGAAGGTTTGGAGCTTATTCCACCACGCTGCTCCAATGCGGGTACCGACCCGCAGAATACACATGTGGCAGAATTTCAATGAAATTAGATACATGCAACCTGCATGTGTCTAATTTCATTGTTCTCACGATGTTTTCCTTCACTGTCAAGCACGAGATGAATTATAAACACAAATTAAGCACATGAATATTCAGTGGTGCTTGCCCAGGTTCGAACCAACGATCATCGGTTAAGATTCAAGCGTTCTTACCACTAGGCCATCTCGGCTTATGATATACGAATACTATATATAAGAGATAAACCCAATTAGGTCTCGTACCCATCAGCCCGTCGTTAACTTGAGCCTTGAACATGAATGTGTCAATATTTGTTTCTATATTAATTTCAGTGACATAGCTTGATGGACGGGCGCACCTCTACACTATTAAATTGTTTCATCATTATCGTTAGCTCGTCAGATTTATCATACTTTTGATGGATTTTTAGATAAACCTTATCAAAATTGTCTATAGATATTAAGAGTGGTATAGTAGCGAAAAAACTTTTAAATGTATTCATTCCAACTAAGATCACCTCAACGTTAATGTAAGAGATCCTTGTATAAGATAACTTTGATATATTTGTACGATATCGTGGAATCTTTGCTCGTTCTTTTCTAAGCCAACGAATTTTATAAGAACTAACGAACGAATTCCATAACTGCTTATATAAGCTAAGAGAGGTTTAGTACTTAATCTATTATTAAAAATAAATAGTGGATTTATGTGTAACTTTTGAATTTTATTTTATTATCTATCGTTTAATGTTATCATCATTCTGTCTTGGAAGCATTCTGTTGTTCTATAGCAAATGATCGGTTGTTATCGCTTTCTATAAAATGCTTACATAGAGTGACTCTTTAGATTTTTCAATTGACATTTTGAGAAGACGCGAGCAATTGTTATAAAGCTACCTGATACTAAATGGTCTGTCTTCTTACACCGTGAATGCGCCTCCAATAAGGGTTATTGTTTTTTTTTTGTTTG
The DNA here is from genome assembly GCF_905147045.1 of Nymphalis io. Lineage (NCBI taxonomy): Eukaryota > Metazoa > Arthropoda > Insecta > Lepidoptera > Nymphalidae > Nymphalis > Nymphalis io. Next base: position 4,112,061 of record NC_065890.1, on the reverse strand, counting down.
GTTGTAGAATAAATTGAGTGTGGGTGGTTCAGACGGGCCTGTCTGACGGTCAAAACCCGGCCACCGGTATATAATATACGTCTAATATGTCCCTATTTCATGTATACAATATTTCCTGATGATCTGTTCAGTTAGTAGCTAAGACGTGGAAGCCTAGCAAACAAACAAACTCATTTCTAATTTTTAATATTAGTAAGGTTAACTTATCTGAATTAATGGACTGTAATGAAAAAAGATTTTTTAATTTGAACTTATAGATCTCGAGTATATCGCAGTCTTACGTTATATATTCTATATTCAATAGTAAGAATTTCGGTCACTTCACGGTTACACTGCAAAAAAAGAAACTGCGTCTTGACATCTCGCGAAACTAGTTACCATTTTATTTATATAGAAATATTTCATTTCGCATTTACAAGCTACGTATTGTTTAATATCAAATTATTTGTCCGTATATGTATAAATCAGCTTAAACCAGAGACGACTAGCTAAGTAAACCATATCTATACAGGCTGGCTTAAAGCCAACATTCAATATTTGAACCGTTTGCTTACTGTATGTGCATCGGAGTCAACGCTAAATCTACTCAAGTTCTCGCTGGTGACGTAAAATGTTATGTATATTTCCACGGAGCTTATTATGTTATGTCGAGAGGAGGATGAGACATTTAGAGTGCCGTCGTCTGTATACGAGTGCCAAAGTGGTCTTGTACCTTTAGGAATATCTCAAACAGTAACCTCTTAGGTGTATTTTTACGCCATTTTGTTGTTGTCTGACTCCGAAAACATTTTAAACGAAATTCTAAATGTTTCGGTTATTTTATTGTATGGTCGATTTTTAATTTAACAAACCAATATATTGGTTTCTTCTTTATCGATATTATAACGTTCTAAAGATTTTTTTAATAACATTATATGGGGTACTTCATACTCGATGAATTCAATTTTCAAATTTTCTCTTCAACGCCCATTTTTTGATTAAGTATAGAGTGAGTAACTTTGACAGATAATACATAACATGAAATAATGAGATTTTTAATCATACCAAGAAACCTCATTTACTGATAACTTCGGTATCCTGAAAAAACTTAATTGGTATCATTGTTATATATTTCGTTACGGCTGCATTTAAAGAGCAATCAATAAAAATATACTCCATTATTTGTATCCAATAATACACTTTTAATTTTCAGGTGTCGCGGGCCAACTAACGAATACTACGAGCAAGCGGAACACGTTCGTCGGGACACCCTTCTGGATGGCGCCTGAAGTGATCAAACAGTCTTGTTACGACAGCAAAGCCGACATTTGGTCGTTGGGCATCACAGCCATAGAACTAGCGAAAGGCGAACCGCCCAACTCCGAACTTCATCCCATGAGAGTGCTGTTCCTCATACCAAAAAATAACCCTCCCCAGCTGACCGGCAGTTATTCGAAGCCATTCAAAGAGTTCGTCGAAGCGTGCCTGAACAAAGATCCCGAAAATGTAAGCGCCTCCGTTATCTGTCATCGATAAGTGATTGATCGTAGCTTTGAATGACAATGTAATTCTAGGGCATTTGCCCTCTTCAACGAGATATTTCTTACACACGAAACGAAGTATATAATGTATATTTAACACTGATGTGAGCAAAAAAATTATATTCCTATTTTTTCCTTATCACATATAAATCTTTAAAAGTTTTCGATTCGATAATGAATTTTATTTTATTTTTTTATTTCAGAGGCCGACAGCAAAAGAGTTGTTAAAATTTCAATTCATCAGAAAGGCTAAAAAGAATTCGTATTTAATGGATCTTATAGATAGGTATAAGAAGTGGAAGGCGCAGAGGAGCGAGGAGAGCGAAACCGAGTCGGAGAATTCGGATTCGTAAGTACATTTGCAAACATCTAACCGTCTTGTTTGCCATTATCAAACCTACATCGAATGTTAACTCATTTTCAAACATATTTTATTCATTTATTCAGTCGAATGACGTGAAACAACTTTATATACGTATATACTGCAGAGTGTCAGCTTGAAAAAGTCTAATAACAAAAGCATATTCATGATAAGTAAAGATAAACATAAAACTACTAGTTAACTATTAAATGAAATAAATATTTATCCTTCTATGTGCAATCGATGTAGTGCAATGTACTGTTACTAATTACGTAAAGTTAAAATGTTTTCCAAGGCTTATCCTTAGGATATAAAAAAAAACTTGGATATTTTTATCAGTTATGGACTATTCGAAACTAGGCTATTGGTTTTAAAAATAAATAGATGATAAAATTTCGTTTTTTGCAGTTTTATATAATTGATTTGTAAATAATAAATATATGTACTAAAATTAGTGTGAAACGGTAAAAATTTAATTCGTGTTGTTCTCTTTGGGAAAAATTGTCATGCCGGACGTGTCAACGTAGCACGTTTAATTGACATTTGCAGTATGAGAAAGTACTTGTAAAATTTAAAGTACTTTTAGGGGTGGACAACATGCTGCTAGAGAATTATGCAAATCCGAGCGAGCCCGTGCCCATGTTATCGAGACAACGGGCTCGTATTCTCTAGAAAACGCGAGAATGCACTACTATGCGCATTATTTTTAAGACGGGCGTGGTTGGTAGATCCTTGCCTTTCACGCCGAAGGTTGTGGGTTCGATTCCTACCCAGGACAGACATTTGTGTGCATGAATATGTAAAGGATATTGTAAAGGACATTATTTCGACAGCGATATTAATTTATCAGTGATTGCATTAAATGTTACGCTTATGACTCACTTTGTATTTGTATCAAGGATAAATACATTTATTTATTGCTTAAATAGCGCAATCAATTTAACCGTGATCACCGAATCGCGTGTGTTGCTGAATTATAAAAGGATCGAATATGTTCCTTTGTTGAAATCTGGCTTTTTGTGCTGGAATAGGTCATTAGGCGTTGTAATTCCATATGCTAGTTGCTCTTAATCTGTGGTCAATCAATTTTAAAATACGAACAATAAAAAAACGTTTTCAAAATAAAATGTCAAACAAAAATTGTTATTAGCTCACTTTTTAAAACGGAAATGATACAATAATTATATAACTTGTTCTATAAAATTAGCGCTTTAAAATAGAGGATATAGCTGTCCTGTCTTGTCGATATAACATTAATTTGTTTTTATTTTTTATTTTATTTTTTGGAACGAAGTCTTTTATAATTAGACATAATTTTTGCGATTAATTCACTTTATGCCTTTGACGTACTTGTATTCAAAATGTTTCCGTTTTAATACGATATCTGATTCGATGTATGTAATGTATTGTAATTGTTCCGCGCTTGAAAATATCAAAGCTCAGTGTTCCCCGATACCAAATAGATCGAGAACCACTGGATAATCAGTATTAAATGTAGCGTGAGTCATTATTGTGATTACCTTTGTCTTAGTTCATAATAGTGTATTATGTCATCTGGTTTCGTAACTCGTTTGTACATGTCTATTACATATATATTTGTAAATATTATATCGACTTTAGTATGCGTGATTTATTTCTAAAGGAGTTTGTTTGTGTTAATATTGAATCTTACTTCATGTCAAATCGTAATTTGCATAGTGTCGTTAGGTTGAAGAATTATGGGGATAATATGTAAAGTATGTACATTCCAACAGACGTAATTGAGAATGCATATAAAATCAAATATATTGAAATACACAATTTGTTCATATTTATGACTGATTTGTGTACTGTTGTTTAAGTTTAATGCTTTTATCTCGATAGAATATATATTTGGAATCGATAGAAACTTTGATTTCCCACAAAGCCCATTCTTCCACACCTCTCGTTTAATAAATATATATTAAAATAAAAGTGTTAAGGGTAACGATGCTTGAAATAAATAATACTCTGTTCTCGTTGCAGTGAGGAGTGCAGTCGCGGCGACAGCGAGGCGGACGAGCCGTGGATCATGACGGTGCGCGGCGGCGCGGGCGCGCGGGCGGCTCCGCTGGCGCACCACGCGCACCTCCCGCACCACGCACACCACGCGCACCACGCCGACGACAAGCGGCGCACTATGCACGACGATGCCGGTAAACATTATATTCATTAGCGACTCGATCTTGCGATTTCGCTCCCCTGGACTTGGAATATAATTTTACATCATGCTTAGAACTTTTCGATTAAAGAGTAAATGCTTTTAGACTGTCGATGTATAGTTTATATTGAAGGAAGAGATTAAAGTATTGTTAATAAATGCGCTAACATGACACAGGCGAATTGATTATAACGGACACATAATCTTTTTTGTAAAAAACAATCATTGATATACTACATTACAGAAATGTACATCTGCACGCTCACATTGACGGGATACGTAAATCGTTTTAATATATTGATAATGTTGCGTTCCAGTGATACCTTCCCCTACGTCGCCGGTCGCTCCCAAACAGAACGGCTCGTTGGGCGGTCGTGACGACGTGCCGGCGGACAACCACAACAATCACAACAACCACAAGCCGGTGCCGCTCAACAACAACACGCCCGACAAGCAACCCGTCAGTAAACATTCAATTCTGTTCATGTACCAAAAATTTAATACATCAGCTTATGTTTAAAAGTTTTTTAAAAAACTAGCAAAACCCGGCAAACGGTAGATTACCAATTTTCATGGCGATCGAATGCACGTTACTAAAGTTGATGTACTGTAGCGCCATCTAGCGGCAACATTAAAACAAAGTGGATAGTTTAAAAACCTCAATGAGAAAATGCATATGCGTCCATTTTTATATGTCAGTCTATCTCAAACATAAATATATACCAACATTTTTTTTTTAAATAAAACATAAATACTGGTTTTTACCGGTGGTAGGGCTTTGAGCAGACCCGTTTGGGTGAGTACCATCCACTCATCAGATATTCTGCCGCTAAAGAGTAATACTTTGTGTTGTTGCGTTCCGGTTTGAAGGGTGAGTGAGCTAGTGTAGCGCATTGGCGATGTTTGATTCTAATGGTTATTATATCTTACATCGCCAATGTCTATGGGCGGTGGTGTCACTTACCATCAGGTAAGTAGCCCATTTGCTCGTCCTCCTAACATAACATAAAAACATGTTTAATCGTTATTTATCAATATTACAGTCTGTAAATGTCCCACTGCTGGGCTAAGGCACCTTCTCCCTTTTTAAGGAGAAGGTTTGGAGTTTATTCCACCACGCTGCTCCAATGCGGGTTGATGGAATACACATGTGGCAGAATTTCGATAAAATTAGACACGCAAGTTTCCTCACTATTTTTTTTTTCACCGAAAAGCACGAGATGAATTATAACAGAAATTGAGCTCATAAAAATTCAGAGGATAAGATTCATGCGTTCTTACCACTGGGCCATCTCGACTTTTTATTTATTTATCAATATTATAAATTAAAATTCCAGTCGCGGCAGTCCCCGCTCGTGTCGCCCGAGCAGCGCACGAAGGAGCGCGACCGCGCCGAGCGCGCCGAGCGCGACGAGCGCAAGGACAGGGACTCCTCCAATAGAGACAGCGTAGTCTATAATAATAAAGCTGTGAGTAGCGCTCTAATATATATCACCTTTTGAAAATACAAATAGGAACTCCTATAGAAAAATATACAACGTTGTTATCGTATAGTCCGTTCCATACAATGGAAAACAAGACAAGATACTTTGACCTTGAATACCTACCACCTTTACTGGTGGTAGGGCTTTGTGCAAGCTCGTCTGGGTAGATACCGACCACTCATCAGATATTCTACTGCAAAACAGCAATACTTGATAATGTTGTGTTCCGGTTTGAAGGGTGAGTGAGCCAGTGTAATTACTGGCACAAGGGACATAAAATCTTAGTTCCCAAGGTTGGTGGCGCATTGGCTATGTAAGCGATGGTTGACATTTCTTACAATGCCAATGTCTAAGGGCGTTTGGTGACCACTTACCATCAGGTGGCCCATACGCTCGTCCGCCTTCTTATTCTATAAAAAAAAAGAATAGTCATGGCATTGCTTAGTGAACTTTTTGCTCACTAACTAACCTATTCCAATCGATGGAGTAAAGATAAACAAACTTTATTACGTATTTCATGCGATGTAATATATGCTAATAGCTCTGCTTTGTATTATGCACTACAAACAATTTTTAGTAATATGTCTTAATTGAAAGTACAATACTATACCACTTAACTCCATATGTCCACTTTAATTTTACTACCTAAGTTCAGATAGTAAGTTCGAAGAAATTTAAACAATTTTTTCGCGAATCCATAGATTATTACAAGTACACGAACAATTAAATCGCGACAAATCGATATTAAATTTTATTTTTAAATCAGGTTTTAAGTATTCGAATGATATTAAATTCAAAATCACCTTTGTAATAGGCATTAGGAATGCAATAAGAAATATTTTCAGAATATGACCTCTTGAGGTTTGAAATAATAAACTTGTACCAAAACATAACACAATATATTGATGTTTTCTAATGTATTTCAGTCGTCACCGTTGGATCACAGAGGAGCGAACAACGAGGAGAACAAAGTGAGGCGACACGCTTATCTTCAGCAACTTATATATCCGTTATTGAACGAGGTAACCATCGCTGCTTGTTATAAATAACTTTTTTTTAGTAAAGTGTCTATTTATTACACATATTATAATGTATTCAGTGCGATGTTTTTTTAAATTGATTTTAAAATGAATTTCTTTTTAAATATTAAAGTTAAACTTAAAATTAAAATTTATTTCCCTGTATGTTTGTATATACACGATTATGTCAAAAAATATATGACGTTTTTTATAGATACTGAAAATAAACTTTAACTGCCTCTTTGGTCTAGTGGCTAGATGTAAGGCCGCAGATCCGGAGGTCCTGGGTTCAAATCCCAGGTCGGGCCAAAAAGTTATTGAATTTGTCGAAGATTTTCAGTAGCAGCCGAGGGGGTGGAAGTTGGAAATGTGTACACTCCCGTGCCTCGGAAAGCACGTAAAGCGCCTAGTCCTGCGCCCGAACTCTTTCCGATCGGGTTGAATCGTCGGATTATGAGATTTACGAAATAGAGAGTGCATCTATGTCCGCTCACACACTATAATATATCCTACGCAGCTGGGATTGGCCTCCGTAGCCGAAATCGGCCTGGAGGACTATTATTACATAAATTATTAAGAGGAATAATAGGCACTAAGTTTATTTATTGATGATATAATTAGTTAATACGCATTATCCAATTCGCCCTCCGTGTCCGCAGCTGTCCCGCAAGCACGGCGCGGGCAGCGCGGGCGCCGTGGACGAGCTGCGGCGCGCCTTCGACGCGGCCGAGCGCGCCGCGCCGCACCTCACGCGCGCCTTCGTGCAGCAGGTACCGCCCGCCCCATGCATTTTTTGTCTTTTATCATATAACGTGTGATCCTTTTCTGGATACAAAAGGGGCATTTTTTTATAGAATAGGAAGGCGGACGAGCATATGGGCCACCTGATGGTAAGTGGTCACCGACGCCCATAGACATTGGCATTATAAGAAATGTTAACCATCGCTTACATCACCGATGCGCCCCCAACCTTGGGAACTAAGATGTTATGTCCCTTGTGCCTGTAATTACACTGGCTAACTCACCCTTCGAACCGGAACACGACAATACCAAGTACTGCATAAGGTTCAGGGTAAATCGAGAGATAGATTGAAAATTTTAATTATGAAAAATTAATAAATGAAACTTATCCCTTCGAGTTGTATAAGAGCTGTTGTTATTCGTTGATTTTTACACAAGTTTGTATATCTAAATGTAAGCGTATATAGAATTTTATTTAGGATAGAGAGTAGAATTTATTCCGAAGCGTTGATAGTATTATATTCAAATGAATCTTGTAATGTACTAATTCAAAATTGTTTATTTGATTAATTAATTACCCGGAGTTTAGTATTTTTAAATGTATTATCATTTAATCGATTCAAAGTCGCCAATAGTACTATTTTAAGAACTTATTTATGATATTAATTCCCAGGTGGTACAGAGAGTGGCCACGCAGTCGCACCAACCGTCCCCACCCTCACATAACTCGCAACAGTGGATGAGGTAGGTGAGTAAGATCAATCACATTAATTTTTATACATATATCCGCTTAAATGCTCTAACGATGGGACCTTTCTGACGGAAACTCGTAGAAAGTCAATCTACACGTAGGAGTGAAGTAAAGTAGCCTGCGAGTACCGTTAGCAAAGCTATTGAAATTATATGTTTTGCATTATAGTGATTTACACTTCATGATCAAAATAGATTCCAAAAGACGAGATGTGAGAAAATATTTTAAGAAAGCAATTTAAAGGTACCATTTCTAAAAAATTATCTTACTATTATTTTTTTAATTCATTTAATAGATACCATCTAAATGAAATTGCTGTGCTTAATCCCAACAAATATTATAAAAAAACGAATTTCGTGTATCATACATACATTTTGGATGAATTAATAAATGAATATATTAATATTTGATATACTTTTTGAGTGTAAACGAAACATCAAGGTAAGGCATTCTAACTGTTCGCTGTGCTGACCGCCCGTGTGCTTGCAGGGCCCCGTGACGCGGCGAGTGCGGCGCCTCGTGACGTCACTCCCCCGCGGCGCTACATATATTATATTTTGTTACCCTAACATAGTGGCTAATATTGAACTAAATAAGAGAGAACCTAAATTCCTGCGTTATCGCGTTAATATAAATAGATCATTGATGTGGTCGAAGGGCTTACGGATGTCTGAATTTATTAGTGTTTATAGTTTCTTACTCGCTGAGGAGTGGACCACTGGTCGACTGCAATCAGTCGGCGTTCTCATTTACGATAATTTTGTTTGGAGGGGTAAAGGACTAGTGTCTGTATTTATTAACGCTGGCTATATTATGGTGTTGGCGTTGCGAAAAAACTGCACGAAAATAAAAGATCTCTAATGTTTAAATATTAACGTTACACTTGAACCGATTACACGTACTATTGTTTCATAATAACGTCTATTTCCTGTTTTCGAGTATAACTAACGCCATAATTGTTATTCGAAAAGATTGTGAGAACAAATCAGTGATGTGATTTTATTAACATAATACGTTTAAAATGTTTATATTTCAATATGCGTTAGTCACGCGTTTGTTTTAATTTCATAACTTTAACTTTCAACATTTGTTAATTATATATATATTCCTTGACCACAGCGAAATGTAACCGTCGCATATTAATTCTAAAACATATAATAAGATATATATACATATATATATATTGAACGAACAAATTCTATCCACAATCCGTCTTCTAGTGACCTTACTATACCGATCGTTTGCTAAAGTACCACTTATATTTATCGTATCTGTGACACCATGTTGCTATGCCATAGATAAAAAAAAAAAAAAACGCTAAAAGTTACGTCTTCAGATAGAATATTCTTTTTTCATGTAAATATAAATTTCCTCTTACGTGAGTGTAAGATCCTCACATAAATTGTAACAAAAAAAAAAAAAAAGTTTTTTTCTTTTTATAGAATTTAACGAGTCGTTTCTGTTGGAAGTTGATAGAGTGTGTTTTGTATGCGTGTTCGTTTGTTTGTAATTCTTTCACATTTAATTTATTAATTATCGTCGAGGGCTCATTAGCTACACTTGTCCAATATTTTGCCATATATTTTTTTTTTGTTTTTAACAACTTTTTTTTTTATAGCCTGATAACGTTAGGCGTCGAAATTGTAACGTATTTGTACTAAAGATTAAGAAGATGAAGAAAATTTGGTAGTGTTTCTTTAGTGTCATTCCAGACAAAAGACAACATTGTCAGCATTTATAGATATATTATTTTCGATTCGAACGCGATTTCGTTCTTGTTCTAATTGTAATCACCGCGGAGTAGATCATTGTATGCACTGTGGCCGTTGAGGAGCGTTGAAAAATTTATTAGTTTAGTATTGAAGAACTTAGTTTGTAATCTAATTCGGTTACATACCGACTTTGTAATAAATCTGCGACTAATGATACGTCTTAAAACATTAATCTAATATTTGTTACAATATTTTTTTTTTTATCTTAATTTTATTTCGTTTAGATAATACCGTTGGAGGCGATTCGAACTTTGAATTCGATAATCGAATTCCGACGCCGCTGACCACACGGTGTCGTCACGTGCTTGATATGCGACAATATTTAGCAATCGGAACTATATAGAGTATTTTATAATGAAGACTACAAAACAATTATTATTGCTGTGTAAAAATGTAAACCTATTATAAATGTGTAAATTGTGTAGTATAATATAAAGAAAACAGTTTATGAAGTGTTCTTATAAGCGTATGGAGGATAGCTGTGTTCACGCCTCGGGAGCCGAGCCCGCCAGTTCGTAAATAGTTAAACCCTTCCCATTCTTATGCTAAGTTAGGAAGCACTAAATATATTGCCTCTAAAACGTAGTCGGTAAGTCGGCGGGCTCCGCTCCCGGGTCGCATCGTGTTCTGCCTTTTATATTTTGTTTTGCCATGCGATAAGTGCATGGGAGATGTTAAGTTGATTTCGTGAAGAAACAAAAATTATTTTTCCACTCGATGGTATTATATTGTAATGCGTGTAGTGTTAGAGTCGAGCGAAAATTGTTGATTATTGATTAAAATTAGGTGTTTGTGGCATTGGATCGTAGTTGAGGCGCGTCGGCCGGCGGTAGAGGTTGTAGTTGTTACCTACGGGGATTTCGCAGATTGTTCACGATCGCGTCGTTTGGTTCATGGGTTATGTGATCATAATTGCATAGTTAATATAATATATACAATAATTATAATAATAAACCGATCGTAGTACTGCGTAGAACGTTGCGAGTCGGTCCGTCGCCTGCGCGAGCGAATAGCATGTCGGTTATGAAACAACGCTTTACTGAGTAACTGTGATATAAATATACGGTGAATCGTCCTGGATGTTAGCGGATAAGGCATGCGGTCGCATATGTCGCGGTGCGCACATGCGCACGGGCGACGTGCAGTCGCCGCACATGTCGCACATGTGCGCACACGTGCGGCCGCGGACGGGCCGGCGCGCTGTGTGCGCGTAACGAGATGTAATCCACTCATGCACCAGTCGAAGTAACAGCTCACGACGCGTACCATTAGTGCAATGGTCAATTAATGTTACGGCGTCATTCTAACACGTTTATGTAGGAAACAAATTTGACTCTGGAATAAAAGAAGTTATTTAATTTTGGATGTATTGGTTTTATTTATTTCTATGTCCTTTAGTATTAGTTAGAACCGCTTAACATTCATTTATAAATAGTATAATAATCTTTATTAAAACTTAAGATATTTAAAAAAACAAACTGTATAAAAGACAAAGTGAGTGATATAACAGTTATATTAATGTTTAATAAATCCTCTTCCCTCTCGGACCGCTTACTGAGTGCATGTGTTTATAGCTTGTTTGTGATTAAAATTGTTTGTTAAAGTTACAATTAAAAACTATAAATCCGTGCTATAAAATAGGAGTGCATAACCAATAAGAAGGTATACGTTCATCGCGGCGCCTGGTACTTTGCGCCTAGTACAATCCGCTTCGTGGCTACGATTTATAAGGCCCCGCCTACCTCTTGCGAAATCCTGCTGCCCTGGTACTTTAAATACGATCACTTAATTATTTATTAAAAATAAAGTTGAGGTGACACTTTGTCAAGGGCATATAAAGAAAACACCTACTCCTATGTTACAGCATTCTCAATCATCTCCGGATATAACCGGAGATTCCAATGTAACCATGAGGTCACAGAGACTAAAGCGTAAACAGGGAGATGACTTGGAATATTTTCTGAGTAAATTTGAAAATTTTTTTTTTTTTTTATAGAATAGGAAGGCGGACGAGCATATGGGCCACCTGATGGTAAGTGGTCACCAACGCTCTTAGACATTGGCATTGTAAGAAATGTCAACCATCACTTACATATCCAATGCGCCACCAACCTTGGGAACTAAGATTTTATGTCCCTTGTGCCTGTAATTACACTGGCTCACTCACCCTTCAAACCGGAACACAACAATATCAAGTATTGCTGTTTTGCGGTAGAATATCTGATGAGTGGGTGGTACCTACCCAGACGAGCTTGCACAAAGCCCTACCACCAGTATATATGTTCACTACATGGACAGCCGCACAGGACGCGAAGTATAAATCACTACTAAGTACCGTCAACACAATCAGAGATCAGAACTCACAAATTTCATCGTCAATTGAGTTTATGAGTAACAAATACGAAGAGCTGAAAATTAAATACGACACACTTATGCAAGAAAATCTAGAAGACAAAGCACAAATTAGAAATTTGGTGGATAAAAGAGAAAAACTAGAAAGAAGAAGTCGTGGTACTTGTATAGAAATTAGAAATATTCCGAGTGTGAAAACCGAAAAAACGCAGGAATTACAAGATATTGTTAAATCACTTGGTGATGTGCTCAAAGTCGAGATTGACCCTTATGAAATACGAAACATCCACAGGGGATTTTCAAAAAATGAGAAATCTAAACCATTAATTGTGGAATTTTCGTCGGTAATCATTAAGGACAAAATATTGAGCTCGGCAAAACGTTTCACTAAGGACAATAATGGCGACAGACTGAACACCAAGCACCTGAGCCTCGATGGACCTCAAAAAACAGTTTATGTATCGGACTTCCTTACACCAAGCATGAAAAGACTCTATTTCCTTGCAAGAGATTATGCTGCGAAAAACAAGTACAAGTACTGCTGGGCTACTCCAGGTAATATATTGTTACGTAAGAAAGAAAATGAGCCCTCAATTCGGTTAAAAAACGAACAAGACCTCAAGCGCTTGGAAACTACATAAGCGACTCGGGCTTATTATTACTGTATTCTTTTCTCTTAGTTATTAATCTATTGTTTGTATACACATTGCACACTCACACATATACATCACAAACACAGTACTCATTTTTCTTTTTTAACTCAATTATAAGAAGCACTCAATCAATTATAAAACTTCATAGTATAATAAATGTTTATATAGCGAATTTACTAATGCTCATACCCACCTCACTTAATCTTATGCAACGAAAGCAAGAAAAGTATGAGACTAATTTAACATTTTTCATAAGTCCTCCATACTGCATTTCTAATATTCGATTTTAATATAATGGCAGAATTAAATAATATAAATAACATTGATAACTTTGAATTAACAGACTTAAAATGTTGTGATCCGGAATATTGTAATACCATAATTTTGAGAGCCTGTTAATGTCCCACTGCTGGGCTAAGGCCTCCTCTCCCTTTTGAGGAGAAGGTTTGGAGCTTATTCCACCACGCTGCTCCAATGCGGGTTGGTAGAATACACATGTGGCAGAATTTCAATGAAATTAGACACATGCAGGTTTCCTCACGATGTTTTCCTTCACCGTTAAGCACGAGATGAATTATAAACACAAATTAAGCACATGAAAATTCAGTGGTGCTTGCCCGGGTTTGAACCCACGATCATCGGTTAAGATTCACGCGTTCTTACCACTAGGCCATCTCGGCTAATTTTGAACCCTAATGCTTATCTTAAAATATTGCAACAGAACATCAGAAGCGTAAATAAAAACTTTGACAGCTTAAATGTCCTACTATCGAGATTCAATTTCAACATTGACATAATTATTTTATCTGAATGCTGGCTTTCTAACGTCATTAATCTCCCCAACGTTCCGGGATACACGTGTTTTAGCACTTCAGTAAACTACAATCAAAACGATGGGGTCATTGTTATTTTTAATAATAATATAGATTTTAAAGTAGAAGAACCTAACATGCAGGAGGCTAATTGCCTCACAATAAAAAAAAAAATAAAGACACGGTGATAATTGCCATATACAGACCTCCTAGTTTCCGCCTCTTAAATAATTTCATTGAATCTCTCCACAACTTGCTCGCGCAGCTCTCATCATACAAAAACATAATATTAATGGGAGACATCAATATTAATATTGCTGACTTAAATCAGGATACTTCGAATTATCTTGAAGTCTTGTCATTTTTTGGTTTAATCCCGGCATATTACACACCTACTAGAGCCAATAGTTGCTTAGACCATATAATCTTTAAAACAAAACTATCATCTTTTACGTTCATCTTAAAAACAGCAATAACAGATCACGAACCAATTCTTTTATGTATGAATAAAAATACCAATAGTATGTATAAAAAATTAAAATAGTCATATAAATTAAATTTTCACAAATTAAAAGATGATTGTAAAATTTTAGATTTTTGTGAGATATATAATATAAATAACAATCCAGATCAGTGCATGAACATATTTATTAACCTTATACAAAACATTATTTTGAAAAACACAATTACCAATAGACTTCCTCGAAGTAAAATAATTAAAAAACTCTGTATCACCATAGGTTTGCTGAAATGCATAAGAACTAGGGATAGAATGCACTACAAATTAAAGAAAGAGGTAAATAATGAGACTCTAAGAATTACATACAAACGTTACAGGAATTTTTGTAATCAAATTTTAAAAAAATGTAAGAGGGACTACGAAAGAAATGAAATTAAAGCCGCTGGAAATAATAACAAAAAAATATGGAACGTAATAAAAAATATTAATAACATAAATAAAACTACAAACCAACCTTTTGAACTCCTTAATATAAATAAAACACCCCTGGAATCAGTAAACTCAGTAAACAAATACTTTGCAAGCATAGGTGCTGATCTGGCCTCAAAAATAACCTCAAACCTACCAACCACCTTCACTAATACCTTTAGAACATCTATACAAAACTCATTCGTTCTCTTAAGCTCTACAAAAGATGAAATATGTAGACTTATAATCGACCTAAAATCAAACTGTAGTCCTGGCTGGGATGGCATAACGTCCAAGGTACTCAAGTGTCTAATTGAATTTATTGTGACTCCGCTCACCTACATTTTTAATAGATGTTTATCCGAAGGTATATTTCCTGTTTCTCTCAAGAAATCCATAGTTATACCCATCTTTAAAGCCGGAGACAGAAACCTTGTATCAAATTACCGTCCAATCTCGATATTACCATCCCTCTCGAAAATACTTGAAAAAATTATAAATAATAGACTTGTTAAATATTTGGAAGATAAAAATTTAATCGCAGATACACAATATGGCTTTAGGAAAGGAAAATCAACCTCGGATGCAGTTCATTCTCTTGCGGATTTCATAGTAGACAAATTAGACAATTAAGAAAAATGCCTAACTATTTTTATTGATCTTCAAAAGGCATTCGATACAGTCTCTTTGAATAAAATGATCGAGAAGCTAGACAGTTTAAGCATTAGAGATAGACAACTACAACTTTTACAAAATTATCTGCTAGGTCACTCCCAGCAGGTTAAAATAGGTGACGTTATCAGCAATGAGAGATTTGTCACTTATGGAATTCCGCAGGGTAGCATTTTAGGCCCAACTCTATTTCTTTGCTATATAAATGAACTTTGTAACCTAAAGCTAAGAAAGTGTAAAATATATCATATGCAGATGATACCACACTTACATTTCACGGTAAAACATGGAATGAAGTATTTGAATTTGCACAAGAAGGTTTTAATACAGTTAATCACTGGATGTCTTATAATACCCTCACTCTGAATCCAAGTAAAACTCAATACATAGTTTTTTCAATACGCAACACACCTAATAATACAATATCACATCAATTAGTAGCTCATTCGTGTAATCTAGCAGATCATACCAAACGTACCTGTCCCATTATTAATAAAATAGATCAAACTAAATACTTAGGTATAACAATTGATAAAAATCTTAATTTTAAAGGGCATCTAAAACAATTGAGTCAAAAACTCAGAAAACTTACATATGTTTTCAAAAATATGAGACATATCGCTGACTGGACCCTCATCAGGACTGTTTATATATCATTATGTCAATCTTTAATAGCATACTGTATAACTGTATGGGATGGTTCTAACAAAACGCACATAATTGAAGTTGAAAGAGCTCAAAGAATGATACTTAAAGTAGCTCTCTCTAAGCCACGCATATTTCCTACTGTAGACCTATATAGGAAAGCAAATGTTCTAGCAGTCAGAAAACTTTACATTGTGAACATCATTTTAAAAAAACACTCCAGGATTAAGGCTCACTTATTGATATAGCTGACTCTAGAAGATCTTATGAAGTATGTAAATCTGTAATGGTCAAAAAAACATTCTTTGCCCAAAAATTCTTTGATTTTAAAGTAGCCAGGCTTTACAATAAATTAAATAAATTACTCTCTTTTTTAAATTTACTAAAATTCGCATGTAAGAGGAAATTAACTGACTGGCTTTTAAAACTGGACTATGAAGAGACAGAAAAATTATTAATTTAATACATTAATAATAAATAAGCAATTGTAGTAAAAAAAATAATCTACACACCATATATACACATACATACAACACATAGGCACAAACACACACACACACACACACACACACACACACACACACACACCCATACACATGCACATGCACTCACACGCACATATTCACAAGCATACATTATCTTTTTATTTCTATTAGCATAAATATAACTTATTACTAGATAATATATTGTAAAAGCTTTAGTGTTTTTCCTGTTTTCTATAAAAATAAACAAATAAATAGTTCCATACTCAAGAGGGGGAGCCAGGAGACCCTTAGCACAGGGCAACCTAGTTTGGGCTCCTGTATCCCACATATAACTGTATTTATATATTATAAACAAAGAAAATGTAAACATTATTGTCTGTGGGAGAGAATAAAAAAAAAATATCTTTATGTGTCAACTTTCTGAAACTATACGTTTGAAAGTTTCGTGTCACAGGGATAAAAATACTTAAAATCTCTTCTTCAGTTGTCTATTAACGAAGTACTATAAAATAAAACAAGTTGTTGCGGTTATATGACGTTTTTTATTGACTAGGTTACATTCGTACGTTTCATACACCAAAGGTTCATAAGATTACAAGTGGTATAAAATTAAAAATGTTATGTACGAATATAATACATTACTATATATTTTTTGTTTTTGGCACAAGTACATACTACTTTTATTTATTACTTACGGCCTTATAGACGTTGCTTAGTGGTTGTTGAACTCAGTTTTCTCTCTCTATTTAACTTTTCATCTGATAAACAACGTTAATGAGGCCGTTGGTAAATATTTTCTCTAAAATAGAACTTTAGATAGAAAGTGTATAAGCTTGATACGTTAACAGTACCCATACAAGTATTCCGAAACACGCTATTTGTCCATGTGTGAATATATTTTTTGTCTTTTATTTGATGTCCACTTATCGACTGATCCATAAAAATAACAAAAAACAGGTCGTTGACCCCGGATATACCAGTGTACACAAGGCGGTACACGGATTTATGAATTAAAATTACCGTGTACCCTTAGCGTGTACCATGGACTCATGAGTGTGCTAGTAGTCGTATGTACGTTTAGTTTATTGGCAGATAGTGGCAGAAAAATATCGCCCTACCCTCAATCATAATAATTATTGTATCAATAAAAGGCACCACTATATTTAGTGACAATCTTCACGTTTACTTTTTACTCACGTCAGTGTCTTTTTCTTTTTGGATATTTGTAAAGTATTTGTATATTTAGAAGTCGGGTCAGAGATTGAGGAATCTGTAAAAAGTATTGTTAGAGAAGTTCAGCGTAGAAGTGTTCCAGGTCAGACTTCCAGGCCTAGAGCACCAGATAGTCTCATTCATAACCTTGTACCGATCAAGTGAAATGAGCTCTTTTAGCACGGCAAGAACATTGCAATCACATGCAGATATATCAAGATCATTAAGATTAGCAGGACCATCAACAAGATTACTAGACTGCCTTTTTCAAGTTCAAGTACGTCTCTGAGAAACGTACATTGTTTGGAGTCTTTGAGCACGAAAGGTTTTTATCCCATCCGAAGACGATGCGTGGGACGCTACTAAAACCTGAAAATGATGAAGGCCGACTTGCTGCATACGCACAGGCTAAAACCAAAAAGGTTTCAACGCAATGTAAAATTTGCAAAAAACATACTGTATCACTTGTTTTCCTAAAGTTACAATTTACCAATAAAACTTTGTTTACATACTTTGTATTCATACTAAGTAGTTTTATTTAGTGTTGTTATAGCAAAAGTTAAAAAAAACTTACATGTTTTTGACTTTTTCTATTTATTAGATCCTTGGCCAACTTGGACAAGTCCACGAAAAACTTTTGACAAGTCCGTGGTCCGAGGGACCGTAGAGTAACACAGGGCTCGTGCGCTTCATAGGGTACACGAAATCGGCGGAACCGCAGCCCGTGTACCGCTTACGGTGCACCGGACTGTTAACGTGTTAATGAAATAGAAAATAAATTATATCTTTAATATAATTAAAAGGCGAGTTTAATGAAATATTATATTAATACTTAGTTAAATTCTAGAAATCCTAGAATGTCTAGTCAGGAATAATGACATACTCATCTTATAAGTACCTAATTAAATAAGTCAGCCGCTAGCAAAACTAGTATATATAATTAATAGTATTCTAATGATTTTGAACAATATTCATAAGTGGTCCATTCTATGATTGACGTCCTTCGAATATACTGAGATATTGTACCAAAATGTAAAAAATATTGATTTCAAAGTTATCAACACATACAAGCATTTCATCGCTTTGTATTAATAATTTGTAATATAAATTAGTATAAATAATAAAAATATTATGTAACCCACTAGAAACACTAATATTTTAATATGAAAAAAAAATTACTAGATAGAAAGTGTGCTGTTTCAGGACATTTTAAAGGTTTATTGGTTTTGTTACCCCGTAAAAAACGGTTTTTATCGATATCCTAGCAGAAAACGAAACGATACATTTCTGGCGGCTGCAACTGTAATTTGCCGATGATTGACTTAAAAAGGGAGTGAACCTTCTGACCTATCACGTGAATCGTACACGTACAGATTCACGTGCCTGTAGTGTAGGCTATATATGTATACAAAGCAGCCGAGACGTTCGTGTATCTTTTACAAAGATATAGATTTCCCAACTGAGTTGTCAAATTGCTGTGACAGAATGTTGTGTGTGTGTGAATGTTAACCATAAAATCATCATTGATGAACTGTATCAAAAAACTGTAGAAGTCCTTCAGTCAGCTGCGATACAGAGTCATGAGCTTGGAGCAATCGGGAGAGGTAAGTATGTGGTGGGTTGGAATCAAATCAAATCAAATCTGCTCACAGAGAGGCCTGTGAGAAATATATTTTGTGGAGAGCAAGCGGTATGCCTGAGTTTGGCGATATCTATGATGACATGAAAGAAAGTAAAAAGGTCTTTCAAAATAAATTAAAGTTCTATCAAAATAACAAATTAAAAATTAGTTTGGAGCTCATAGCAGAACATCATAAAAAGAGAAATTCGTGCCGAGACGTTCGTGTATCTTTTACAAAGAAGAAGTAAATATAACTTCAGACCAATATAAAAAAGCGTTCAAGTTATTTTTTACTCAAAATGCTTAAGACAGTAAACGGTTGAATATTATATTAATATTTTATTATTAAGTTAGTTATATTAAAGTCTAGCAACGTGTAAAAATATATAAGTACATATAATGAAGGAGGTGATACCTTTGTTTTTTTTTTATATATATATTCAAAAAGATACAATCCCCTCGTTTTATAATATTCAATATAATGTATAATAAAATACAGACTAAAAATCATTGATTATATTGATGTTGAATGAATGAAAAATTAAAGTACAATCGTTTTTGAAAATTTATTATCTGTTTATTTTTATATAATACTTTCCGGGTACAAAACGTAAATATTTTTTTTATATTCAACATTATCATTAAGAATATTGGTTTCTACAGAAATCTTTTTATTTTTCCTAAAATAGTATTGACATAATAAATGGTATTGTATGTGGGTTATATAAGTTAGTACAAAATAAAGTACAAAGATTAATATATTTTCATAAATTAAATATCAAACGTAATTTTTTCAATTCCAAACATGATCGATCGAAGTTAGTCATTTTAGGCACAAACCTAAGTATAACAAAACTATAAATATTTACTAAATTAAGTATACAGAATTGGGTTATTGATATATTTACAAATAACATTATCAAGTACAACGCAGTCGTATCCTACTTTATACAAACACTTACAGAGCTTATTTCTTACTGTAATCATAAGATATCTAATTACATTTTAGAATTTAGTCTGTCATAATTAAGCTTATCTATATTTGTTGCTGGCAATTATACTTTATGAAAATTGTAATAATATGCAAACCTATATTGAAACTAAAAGTAAATCATGAATTATTTATTGTTCTTACATTTTTACTCTTTTTAATCATTATCATATTATATTTATATGGAATGACAAAACAGAATGTGTTTTTATATTATCTTAAAATTAAATTAGCATAATCATAGACTCGACGTTTTTATTAATTTTAAATTTAAAAACATTCGTCATATTTTACATATCCTTTATAGGAACTTTAAAAAGGCGATAAAATTAACATTCGTAAAAAAATAAAACCAATCTAAAGACCAATCATATTTCACGAATAATAATCGACTTATAGGATGTAATTGTCACATAGATTTTTTTAAATTAAATTTTTATACCGAAAAGATATTTGAAATGCATTAAAAATAATTTTTAACTCTACGTTTAACCTATAGGTCGATTAAAATCATTAAATAATGCGTTGTCGGGTTTTTATCGAATTCATAAAACACAAGATGATATGAATTTTCGTTTAGAAATTGTGTGATTATAAACGAGTTGTTTGAATGTGTCAGAGTTCGAACAAAACCCGTTAGTCAACTCGACGCAGTTCCGTTGGAGCAGAGATTCTACCCACGAGATGTGTATCACACCCACAGGCATTACGTGTAAAAATCAGTACAATATCCTACTTTCCTTGTACTTTCACTTCAGAAGTAAGATCTATATTGGTTGTTTTTTTATTTAATAGACTAAATATTTTTTTACAAAATGTATGATAATGTAACGGTAATGAATATTACTATTAAATAATACAACACACAGTATCAGTTCTATATTTATCGACTCTGCAATAAATTTTACTATTTTTATATTTCAAATGGAATTTAATGAGATCATTTTAAATTGTCAAAAGTATTTTCCATGCCATGTTCTAGTTGATGCAAAGTTAAAGAAATAACGGATAAATTGAAGTCATTTGTAAATGTCTCTACACTTCCAGAAGTCGATGAATAATTTAGGCCCTACTTATCTACAAAAGCTATTTATATGTTTCTTTTTCCACGGCAGGTGTGAAAAGTTAAGGTCACACTCCTTATTCTGCCGTGCGTCAACCATGAGATTACTAATCAAAACATACGATAGCGTGTGAGTCATCAAAACTTATAACACTTATTACTTAATCATCTTAAATATCACAGAGGCATTACATAAAACGCACTATTACTATAAAGATATACATAGTTACAGATTGCGACGCTGACACCGGACGAATCCAATTTCTTCATCATACCGTGTTGATCACAGGCAGTGTTGGAATGGGTAGCGAAACGGGACATCGGGGCCGATTTGTGTCCCCTTCGTCCCATTGACCCCATGGTCTCAAGGTTCACGATGATTCAGGTAACACCTATGGGGAAAAAACATGAAAGTCAAATGCGTACCATAGTGAGTCATGTAGGATTTTTGTGACGCAGAATGTGAGTCAGTCTTATTAGCGGTCACAACCCGAATACCGATTGACGACTTCTGTTTGCTTGATGATATTATATATAAAACTTAATGAACGACAAAGATAAAATCATTACTGCGTGTTGGGAATTTACTATATTATAATTTATAGGAAAACGTCACATTTTATTTCTTTATACATTATTTGAGGACGGTTAACTTTCGTTTATATGGGTAACATTGAATGTACGGGACATTGGACAAGAAGTGTTTAAGGAGCTAAATTAGTAGTAATTGAATCAATAACGGAAGTTGCAATTTTATAGTTGCTGATTACGTAACGTCTAAGAACGTGGATTTTATGTTCTCTGACCGTGAATTCATTCATGTAAGCATTGGTTATCTACATAGATGTTTTTAACGAATCGATAGAAGATATCCTGGATCAACATATAGATGTTGATCCAGGATATCTTCTATCAATGCGGGTTTTATGAACTTGCATCAGATTAAGGAGTTAATTCGTTTTCAAACTATCATTTATTTGATCATAATTTAAAGATCAGCTCACAACAGAGAAGCAAAAAAGTAAAAAATATGTTTATGGCTCGCAACGCTCCCAGACAGATTGGTAAGAGAACAGGTAAACGGTTGGCGTTTACATATATTAAAATATAACAAAAAACTAATTCCAAATAATTATGTACAAGCAATTAAAATAGCCGAAATGGCCCAATGGTAAGAACGCTTGAATTTTAACCGATGATCGTGGGTTCAAACCCGGGCAGTCACCACTGAATTTTCATGTGCTTAATTTGTGATTTATAATTCATCTCGTGCTCTACGGTAAAGAAAAACAACAGTGGAAACCTGCATGTGTCTAATTTATCTGAAATTCTGCCACATGTGTATTCCACCAACTCGCATTGGAACAGCGTGGTGAAATAAGCTCCAGACCTTCTTCTCAAAAAGGGAGAGCAGGCCTTAGCCCAGCAGGCTAAATTCACAGGCTGTTACGAATACGAATTACGACGAATTAAAACTTGATACTATCAGTTTTTTTCTGTTAAAATGTAAACTTACAAACACGACTCGATTCTTTATTATTATATAATCAATATACAGACAAGTCAATTGGTTGACGTCATATAAATATCATCTGTTCAAATTAATTTCAGATTCGTTGTCATGTTATATAAAAATTATCCGCTACTATAAAAAAAGTAATAAAGTTTGAAGTTCAATGAAATAAAACAACGTCCTTTTATGCAGCGCGAGGCTGTTCGTTATCAGCGCTTCGAACGTACCGTGACCGTATCATATCTTCAATTATTATTTATTATGAGTGGTGTCATTCATACCTTTAAAGGAAAGACATAGAGTAACTACATAATAACTATGCTGAATTACGACCAACAATGTTACTTAGGTGTAATAAAAACCAGTATTGATAGACAAATTGATAATTCTGTCATCCTTCAATATTTTCTTCGGATGAGAACATTTGTGCCTGGCTACAAACATGTCCTTTATGAGACGATATACCAAGCGGAGTCTTGACCTTTTATCGCGGTTCGTATCGACGCTCCTGCACGCATAAATGACCCACGTTCATTCCAATCTAGGGTTGTAATGTGATATATTTTATTAATGCATGCAGCTCGTGTATTGGATGAAATTTTGGTATGTATATTGTATAACCCGCAGTGGGGCACGTGATGGATTCAGCTCCAAGCCCCATGTCCATTACGGGATGTCATAGTTAATATGTGATTTTATTATGACTAGAATTGCGCGTGTGTGGTAGTTGGCATTTTGTTTTAAGTGATATAAATGTAATTTCAATAATTTTAAAATACAAAATTCGCTGAATACGAAAGTAATCGTATTAATATATATTTTATTAGTGTTTGCCCACTGGTCGATATTTGTTTATAAACATTATTGGAAGTTGGAGGACAACAATATATGAATTTGAATGTTTTGAATATTTGTTTTTTATATTATTTTCAATATTTGATTTATATTGAAAACACTCACATCAATAGCTACCTTAGAAAAAAAAATTCATTGACAACCAACCAGAGGAGACAAAGTTACTGAACTGTTTTGTATTTGCCAGTTGTATATAGAGTTGACAATCATATATTCATTTATTTGCTCATATAATATCGTAGCTGCTTTGTTTCTTTGAAATGCATATTAGATAAAGAAAAAAAGTAAATTTATTAGATATTATTAGTACGTGTTTTCTCGTTTTTGTCAATCGGTCGCGTTCAAGTGAAATTACTTGTTATTTAGTTAGTCGTTTCAATAAATTGCTTTAGTTATACTTGAATAAATATATTGACTGATGACTCAAGTCGGTTGATCAAATATGTAAATGTTTGTGTCTGTAGTCCGTGCGTTTAAATCGAGCGTTATCTTCGCCTGCTTGAATCGCATTAGAATATCGACCTTGTTCAAATTATTATTAAGAATATTTTCTTGTTATTATTAATTTTAAAGCTATCTCCGTGTCCACACGTCGTTGTTTGTTAATTACGTGTCAGCATGACTCTTTGATCGATTTTTAATATACACGTCTGACTTATTCTGCATGTAATAAAAAATATTGGATCGTATAACTTGATGCCTGTAATAAGATTATTTATTATTTACATGCCACATTTTAACCACTGGTGAAACTTAACTATGCCTAATTTTCGTTTATTATTTATGTCGTGCTCGGTGGTGATGGAAGATATCTCGAGGAAAGCATGTGTCAGATGAAAATCTGCCAAATGTGTAGCCACCAACCCGTAATAAATAAGTCGGAATAAGCTCCAAATCTCCTCCTCAAATCGAGAGGAAGTTCTGCAGGGGGACATTCACAGACCTTTCTTTTACTGTTGTTTATATAAGCATGATGTTATAAGTTCAAAAACTTATATATTCAGATAAATACGAATGTAATTGTAAGATACCGGTAGGTCCTCCTACACACTATCTAACGGGAAGCAGTTACCACATAGCACTGATATAGTTCACTTTCCAAACGATTATGTAAGGAATGCTTTACGATTTAAGCGTTCAATTAATTTATGATATTACCAGCGACGTCGAACGTTTATATTAGACAAACATATAAAAATATATTGTTTTTTTGGGCCAAAACATTCTCGGGAATACGCATAGCAACTCACCATTGTATAGTCACAGACGATAAGTGATTTAGAAAGGCATAGAAGACAAACATACATTTTTATTTAATACATATATATATTTTCGTATCTGTGCTTTTTATTTATTTATTTGTAATTGTATAAATATATAAATATATTTAAATGATTACAGCGAATTAAGAATAAATAAAAGATAAAATTTGACAAGTAATTAATTAAAGAAGTATTTGTGGTATGTTTTTTTTATCTTTAAACAAATTAAGTTCATTTTCATTAAGATAAAGTTTTAATATAATATATATAATTTATAAAAGTTAGCTTCCTTTAACAATTCATTGAATCTGAATATTTTTACTGGAATTTTATTTACGTATCATCATTCCCCTTCTATTATTTTAATATTCTTGTTAATTGTTTGTCGTACTCGATTTCCAAGAAATATCATCCAATTTGGATTTTCATACTAATAACGAGGAGATTGAGTATAATAAAGTACTTTTAGAAGCGATGATGCATTGCGGTGACATATTTTCTATACACTTCACACTAATTAACTCCCTCCCATATTATAAATTACCTAAAAACTTTTATTTGGCATATTTAAAAAAAACATTAAAAATTAAACTACATCAGAATAAACGTTATAAGGTGTAAAAACATTAATCATATTTGAAGACTGGTAATACTATATTGCATATCCTTGAATAAATAAAACATTCAAAGTTATTATTAAAATTAAGATTTATTGGTAATTTTGCGGTAAAACATATAACAAAGTTTATTAAAGTTATTAATAACTTTAAATAACTAAAGAGCATTTCTTTGTACATGTTTATTTAATTACCGTTATTGTTCATATTTTCGAAACGGTCAAGTACCGGTAAAAACGGACTAAGAATAAATTGAATTTGTTTTTGAGATTATCGCAGTAAGAGATGGCGACGATGAGTATCATCTTGTTTATATGCTATATGTATAATGGCTGTCAAGTGTCAATGTAACAAGCGAGACAAGGGGACTGATATAACAGAGTTCAACAAAGGTCGCCCGAACTGGCCTTCCTTTCTTAATCTAAAATCTATCGGTCAGAGGATATTACTAATTAAGCAAATATAATAACAAATTAATTAGGACAATCAACGTCAGATGACGCAAATGCAATTACAATATTAGAGCGATTAGGAATTATATTGACAATTTAAAGATGCTATATATAGACTATTAAACGGTTTCTTATAAGTTATGTTGTTATTTTCATAATCGCTTTTCCAATTTAAAAGTCATATACATAAAACGAGGCGAAGATTGCTGTTTTAAGTCCCAAAAAGCACCGGTGAATTTTCATGTGTTCAATTTGTGTTTATAGTTCTTCTGCCACACGTTGATGAAATAAAACATCATGAGGAACCTACATGTAAAAAACTGCTACATGTTATAATAAGGTTTTAAGTTAGAAATGAGCGCAGTCAGAAATGGGCTACTTTCGGCTGAAGACATTGTCACTGGAATTAATATAAATTATAGAATTCCGCCGGGGAATATACCACCCTCTAATCACTTATTCTACCGCTTAAAAGAAATACTAAATATTGTCATGTTTCGCGGTGGTACACGTTGGTGGCGCATTGGCGATGTAAGCAATGGTTAATGTATCTTACAGCGTCAGTGTCTATGGGCGGTTGTGACTTACCAAGTGGCTTAGGTAGACCTATTAATAAAAATAAATGTCTCTCTGTGCATACAAGATTTTATTTTTTGTGAACAACCCAGAAGCTTATCATTTCTAGTTATTGTTTTAACCACAAACTTCAAACATACGAGTTATTTGCACCAATAGGAAATAGGTTGTGGTTGCTGTATCTTGGGCAGTGACATCACCCTGTGGTTGTTATTATACGCATTCCGATTGCAATTATAAGAAATGTTGACAATATCTTTTTGAGCCAATTACATATTATTACTTATATTTTGATTGATACTTCTTTGGGAGCGATGATACTAACATTTCAACATTTTCAAGAATTTAATTGCAACATTATTATATGTTCTGGTAAAACGTTTTTGACGCGAAAAGATTTCGCTGCTTTTATTTTCCGTGAGTTGTGAGCGATTTTTTTTTATATAATTAGATGAGAAAATTTTAATTTCTACCTGGTTTGCCTTGTTTTTATTTAATGAATTCTACATACATTTTCCGCATTATATTTATGTATGTGTGTGTTATAGTAATTGTAATAATTATAATTGTTGTACATTATCTCTCCGGGAATTACAAACAAATCGGAAAAAAACCATTCTTCCTTTGTAGGCACCTACTTTAACTAAATATTATAAAAACTAAATATAATAAATACTTAGTTGTACTTTATCTTTATTCATAGATGGATCACGAGAATGTTAAAATATATATTTTTTTTAGGTTTGCGCCGCTATGAGAACTATCGCAGTTTATGGTGGTGGTAGAGCTTTGTGCAAGCTCGTCTGGGTAGGTACCACCCACTCATCAGATATTCTACCGCAAAACAGCAGTACTTGTTATTGTTGTGTTCCGGTTTGAAGGGTGAGTGAGCCAGTGTAATTACAGGCACAAGGGACATAAAATCTTAGTTCCCAAGGTTGGTGGCGCATTGGCTATATAAGCGATGGTTGACATTACTTACAATGCCAATGTCTAAGAGCGTTTGGTGACCACTTACCATCAGGTGGCCCATATGCTCGTCCGCCTTCCTATTCTATAAAAAAAAAAAATTATAATATGTTGTTATGTACTTTCCCAAACTTTTACTTTGTCAAGTGTCGTTTGAATATAGCTTCAGGTTTTTTTTTAAATGAATGTAGAGTCAATTTAAACCTCTTTGTCTCTTTTTTAGTAGTTGGTACTACTAAAAAGGTAGAATTTATATAATTATTGGATACGAAGTACATAATTAAAGCAAAATTGTTTTATGAAATTGTTTGTCTTCACTTTTACTTATTAAATTAATTTAATTTTTCTTATTTATCTCAAAGGTCGTGAGGCCCTTAGGCGACTGCCTGGCTTCGCCATATAGGTAATGAAGGCATTGTCTATAATTATTGATAATCAGCGTAAATCGCGTGACATTCGAATATATGAGAGTATAATTATTAAAAAGCTCCATATAGTTTGTGTCTTTAATTTTGTTATGCCTTTATTAAACTTATAAAATAAATATATTTAAAGCTATTAAAGCTAGTTGGAAATGTGATAAAAGCATATTTACGGAACTTGTTACTCAATTTGTTTAGACTAATTTAAATAATCGCGTAATTTTAATGTTCGCAAATTATACGGTGTGATGATGTTATGTATGCGGTAGTTAATGATGGCAGTTAGAGTGATTTGTTATTCAAGGTTTATCGTACCATGAGGCCGAGCCCGCGACATCGCTTGACTTAGCTTTATATTATATTTTCGATTTTGAACACCATCTGGACATATTTTTGAAGGAAAATGGGCCATCTGATGGTAAATGATCACCACCGCTTATAGATATTGGCGATGTAACAAATAATAACCATTCCTTATATCGTCAATGTGCCACCAACCTACTAAGTATTGCTATTTAGCTGGAGGTAGAATATCTGATGAGTGGGTGGTACCTACCCAGATGGGCTTACACAAAGCCCTACCACGAAGAAAAGATATCATAAATTGCTTCCTTCGCTTATCTAATTAAATTGTATGAAGAGTATTTGGCACCCGTCAGCCACACATCTTTTTTTGACTCAAGTCAACCTAAGGAATGCTTTTATATTGATTCTATTGCATGTCATCATGGTTGAGGCGGTTGTTGCTCGAATAATAAATGCCTCTACCCTTCTTTATCCGCACTACTTATGTTATGTTTGATTGGTCAATATATATGAAACAAAACGTTATAAGTCTAAAGTAAATTGGTTTTTAGGATTTATTCTTGATTATTATTAATTTACCACAAATTCTTAAAATCAATATTTTGTATTCATGTGTTCTAGTTAGAAGCATAAGTCAGGCAGTTTAATTCCAGGCACAAGGGACATACAATCGATCCTACGCCCGGGTTAAGAGTGTAAGCTATGGTGTTTACAGCTTGCAGTGACTATGTGTGAGGTTATGCTCACTGAATATATACCTTAATATAAACATATTAAGTTATATTGATATTTATATTGCTATTCCTTCCTAAATAAATGTTAAATTTTTAATTATGTACAATACTGGCCAGACTGCTTAAATAATAAATCTTCAAGATATTAGGATCATACACAATTAACTGCATAAATTCGTTATATATATGTATGTATATAATACAAGGCACCATTCAGTGTTTAAATAATAGTCATTGTTAGGTTTCAATTTAATATCGTGCACAATAGCAATAGGTATTTTAATACGACCTTGTAATTATTTCAACGATTATAATATTTAAGTCTATTTGCTATTTCTAACTAACCGTTGGATTTTTTATTAATTATAGAACACGCTTAGTATGCCTACTATTGTAATAGTAAATTTGTTTTTGTGACCCTTTTTAATCGCAGTCATTAAGTAAGTAATATTGGTATTCAAAATATTATATTTTCAACGTAAAACTATATCATAATAACTATTTAGATATCAGTAATTCCTTTTACCTCCTTTTACAATTAGGAAAAAAAAGATAATTTATCGATGTATTAATGTATTAATAAAATATATAGATAAGTTTTATTTTTTAATAATTGTAGACGTAATTATAAAGTAAATCTATATTTATTTATAACCTTCGTATTCTTGATTAGGTCCTTTCCCTTTTCAGTCTCTAGGTTTATGTAGAGCGTTTGATTTAAACATAACGGTTTGAAATAGTAATCCGGAAAAATGCCATTATAGTTTTAAGCAATTTTAGCATCATCGTACATGTGGGAGTAAAAATATAAGTGACCTAACCTGACCGCGTTCTTTGACAGATCTATGTATGTATTTAGTGCGCACGCGCTGATGATTGTAACCTTGATATTCAAATATGCCTTTCGCTTGAGGTACAAAACGAATACTTTCACGGTGGTCAATATTTTAGTGACCAATAGTGTGTTTATTTGATTTTGTTGCGTAGATCAAGAGCATCTTTTGCAAGATTGATATTCGAACTTTCTCTTTAAGTGACTTTAGACAAGTACCGTTGTGTAGCAGACTCCTTAATTTGAAACGATTTGTTTATATTAACCTTAAAATTGAAGTGTAGTGAAATCTGATTTACTGGGACATCAAGGAGAAGCAGCGTGGCGGAATCCCAAGGTTGGTGGCGCATTGGCTATGTAAGCGATGGTTGACATTTTTTACAATGCCAATGTCTAAGGGCGTTTGTTGACCACTTACTATCATGTGGCCCATATGCTCG
This sequence comes from Nymphalis io, assembly GCF_905147045.1. Lineage (NCBI taxonomy): Eukaryota > Metazoa > Arthropoda > Insecta > Lepidoptera > Nymphalidae > Nymphalis > Nymphalis io. The sequence goes on along the minus strand of NC_065890.1, from coordinate 4,081,822 downwards.
TCCGCCTACCTATTCTATAAAAAAAAAAATTTTAGCAGCCAGCTAATTTTTAAATAACAGTATATATATATATATATATAAGGCTTATTACAAATTTATTACTTTATAATTATACTACTAGATATTTAGAGCAATGTCGATAGGTTTCCAATAATAAATTTTGTAATTTGAATTTTTACACTCTTAACTAAAGTTATATTTTAGTTTGATATATGTAAGTAATTTGTCTTTTTGTAACACACTAAGAGCATTCGTTAGTTGAGTTAAAGAGCGCTACTGATAAGCTTATAGTAATTCAAATTCACTTTGGTCTTGCCTTGTCAAATAACTGTTGATTTTAGATAGAATAGAAATACATTACAATATCGTCCCACCTTCTAATAAAATCATATTATTAATGTTATAACAATTGATTGTATTGAATAAACGCTTTAAGGAATTTCCTTATCCATATAAAAATTGTATCTGCTATCATAAACAGACTGCTATGTTTGTTGTAATGTATAAAAAACAATTTATTTAGAAATAAAGAACTGTGTTTTGACGACGTATCATATATAAATTGAAACGGTGTTACTTATAAATGTTCATGTGTAAACCGTTTTCTCATTATATATTTTATGCTATAAAGTACATAAAGAAATAATTCATGTTTGAATTGACATAGTTCTTCAAGAAAGAATAACTTTAAAAAGTAACGGCATCCATTTCGTTAAATCTAAAAACAACGCAAACAAAGAACCAAGCGTATGCAAGTATATATGCGGAAATAAAAAAAAGTATAAGTTAATAATCTGCGTTAACCATACGCCAACCGGAAGGCGCCGATGTCTCGACATTTCTGAGGATACACGATCGGTCGAGTAACATACGGATAAATAAAAATATTATACACGTCTCGCATTCTGGCACAATAAACTTGTGAAATATAAGCTTTGTATGAACGTTCTTTAGACCTGATACACTGTCATTGTAAAAGTAAAATAGCTGTTTGTAAATATCCTTATGCTGGTCTAAGACTTAGAGCTTTCTCCACCACGCTTCTATAATGAGAGTTCATGGATACACATGTCACATGCATGTTTTCTCACGATGTTTTCTTACACAGAGCACGGTTGTGCTCTTTGTAATCTTTGGTTAGAATTCATCTTTTCTAACCACTGGGTCATCTCTGCTATTTAAGAATGATTGAATGTAATAGGAATCCATTAGGGCTTATCTGAAGTGGCCTAATGATTTATTAGCGAGATTTATGATCAACGAAATTTGTCATTTCATTTAAAGGAATTTTTTTCTAGACCCTGATTTATATGTTCAGTTTTATATTTTATGGATAGGAATGTACATCTTTATATTGTGACAGTGTTCACGTTGTAATACGCGTAGTAAATCTGTCCATAAATCTTTTTTTATTATAATTCTTATGTGCGCGTGTATGTCACTGATTGTTTGTTGTGAGTTTTGGTCCAACCAAAATATACTGCATGGTGGAATAAGTCCATTGTCCAGTTGACATAAGTAATAATTAGATAAGAATAGATTTAAATCAAAATTCACGCCTAGGTAGATAAGCCATAGATTTTTTTAACACTATATGCGAATTGTACATAACACCTTCATAGTTATAACCAGAATATATATTCTGGTTTTGATCAGAGTGTACGTGTTGCCTTGTAGCTTTAATATTACATATTTTCCTTATTTTTGCTTATATCTGCACGTAATGCGTCAACCAAAATTGACAAAAACAAAACAATTCTTATAGCATCGCAACATTGATCATTACAATATTTTTTTTAGTGTATTTGATATGTAGACGCAATTGGGCCACCTGATGTAAGCTAGTCATCACGCCCATAGGCATGAGCATTTTAAGCAATATCATAACGTTGAGAACTAATATAGTGCAATGTACGTAGGTATGTATCGTTTGTTGATTTTAAATTAAATAAATAAATAAGCTAAGATGTTATCTTTAGCTTTAGCTTTTAGCTTCTGCCAGTAGTAACTGGCTCTCTCACCCATTAAACCATAACACAACAATACTAAGCATTTCTGCTTGGCGGTAGAATATATGATAAGTGGATGTTCCTACCCAGATGATGATGGATTTGCATAAAGCTGTATCACCTAGTGAAAAATATTTTTAATTAGCTACAAAAATATAAGTGTATATTTCAGACAGGGAATAGTGCCCGGGTCTTGGGTGCAGAGCCACAAGGATAATCTTTCGATAAATATGTATAGTTTGTTTGTATTTAATTTTAGTTTATTCTTATGATTTTTTAAATTAATTAGTGTAAAGGACATGTAGTGTAATGGAAATATGTTCTAAATTTAATACTTCAGACATTAAACATATTTATTAGAAATAATTAATTTACTTTTTAATTCGAACCAATAATAATCGAATCGAATATTCATTTTATTATTCAACTTACGACCGAACTTGGAATTTTATTACCTGTGGAAACAGAATGAATGAAATTTATAGGAATAAAAATGACGGTCTTTGAATATAATCAATTGAATGATTATTGAGTGTTGATTTACATTTATGATTTTGTAATGAATATTAAAATAAATAATTAAAGTAACTTAAACAGTGTAAATGTTTTTTTACATCTAACTATGTCCGTAAAAATACGGAAAACAAACTCCTTTGTAAGATACTGTGTTCTCAACAAATCATTTGTGGTTTACTTGAAGCAAATGTGGTGTATTAATATAATTGCGTTAAGCCCTTATCGGTACACACAGTGACGCTATTCCACATTCAGCGATAATTGATTTATAATGCGTAATAAATTACGCTCGTAGCGTATATAGCTTTACTTGGATATATAGGAAACTATAAGATTGACGTTTTTTTTTTGAATTTATTGATTTAAATAACGTGTCGCTGCATTATGCGGTATAGTCTGTACGCGGTATTGGCGATTCTTCATGACAATTATTATTATATGACAAGTTATATATTTGTACAACAGAAATAATATACTGTACAAAACACTGCCTTATTGCTAAAAGCATTCTCGAGATCAACCTTAGGAAGTATGGATAAGATAAAATTAAAATTACGTGATATCATTAAAACACGCTTAAAATAATCGTTGTTAAGTATATTATTAAAGATTATTACACGTCATAGACGACTTTGACGATAAACAAAAGAAATGTATTCCATAGAGTCGATTTTTTCGATCTTTCGATTGATATTAAGTTTTATTTCACTCCTTGTATAATAAATACCAAAAAGTGTTCAATATTTTTCTATTTTTTTTTTTAATTTTAAAAATTTATGTTATCTATATTTTAAATTATTTTTTGAAGTATTAAAATACTATGCTTTAAATAAAGAATCAATATAACCGTTATGTTTTATGATTAAAAAAATAAACACACAATGAACAGTTCCAACATTCATATGATTACTCACAGCGACATTCCAATGATACATCGATATTTTGGTTTTTCCGAAAATAAGATTTATTTAAAACTAATACAATGATTAATTTTGTGTAATAATTAATAACATAAAATTATATAGAAAAATAAAGGTCATTGACGTTGCAACTTGCAGCGTGTGAAAAAAAATCCGACGAGTACCGCAGATGACTGTACTAGATTATCGGTTAAGGATGTATCAAATGTTTACTAACATTTTATGTTCTTGCTAGAAGAAAATACAAAAAAAAAACAATAATTTTAAATTCGGAACGAATATATATACTAGATAGACTTTTTTTTAAATTATAATTCTGTTAATATATTTTATTTTGATGTACTTAGTTCCAGAATATAATTAAAGTAAAAATCAAGCTTTTCTTTAGTTTATTTTCAAACTATATACGTTTGATTGAATTAAATTTTAGAAAATATAGAATAATATTTTTACGACTAATAGTCGTTTCCAGCCCTACGGACTCGCTGCCTGGAGTCACGTAATCCAGTTTGCACGGGCGCAGGCGGTTACGCGCTAACTGCGAATACGTACCGTTCCAAGTTCTCGTATAAATGACCGACATATCGCAAGGCTGTTGACAACTGCAATAGTGATTTGGATCATGTTTATTTTTTATGTTCCATTGACTTCTTATGTTACTCAAGATATCTTGTTGGTTATAGAAATAACTTGAAAATGTATGAAGGTTCTGCTTAAAATATATCGATTTGAATTTAATTGTAAAATCGGAACATGAACCGATGTTTGAGACTACGGTCTGAGAATTATATCGCAATTTTTATTTACTTAAGCACCCTGAATTAGAAAATAATTTTTCAACTAAAAAAAAAAAAAAAAAAACTAGGAAATAAAAGTAAATATAACTAAGAAGACATACAAGTTTGAACGAGCTAATAACTTAATTAGGCCTTTAATCCGGGTCACGGGTGTAGTGACCATTAAGTGCGTAAGTATGCGCCGAGCTTAAAATATCGCGTTACTTTTAAATGTCAAGAAGATAAAACATGAATCGAGTTACTACTCACTTGATAAAATCTTACATTGCTCTTTATCTCTAACTAGCTATCTGGTTCTTACTTTGAATACAACTGAAGATTTATCTCTATTTTATAGTAGTATTGATAGATTCTGTGTGTGATCTTTATATTACGTATATTTAAATACCTTTGATAGAAGACTAGGAGGTATTATTCACGAAATAATCGTAAAAAACAATGTATTTTATATTAATCAAAATAAATTGTTCGTTATTGGAGTCTATATAAATTATTCAATATATACAACTTTAAAGGCTTTAAAGTTGTCTGTAAAAGTATTTATTTGAATTAGAATTAAGAAAAAATGGTGCCAGTGTTCAGGGGCAGGTACTAAAGATAATTGATGTGTAAATAAGAAATTTTACGCTGACGTCACCTGACGTTCGAAATCTTACGCTTACGCATCTGACGCTCGAAATCTCAGTTAGCCTGTCTACCTACCTACCCCTACCGTGTAGTGGCTTGAAATAAGGCCGCAGACCCGGAGGTCCTGGGTTCGATTTCCAGGTCGGGCCAATAAAAAGTTATTGTGTGTATTAACTTGGAAGTGTGTACACTTCCGTGCCTCGGATAGCACGTGAAGCCGTTGGTCTTGCTTCTGAACTCTTTCCGGTCGTGTCGGATTGCCGTCTCATCGGATTATGAGAGTTAGGGAATAGAGAGCGCACCTGTGTTTGCGCACACACTTGTGCACTATAATATCTCCTGCGTAGTTGGCTAATCTCTCTTGAGATTGGCCGCCGTGGCCGAAATCGGTCTGGAGGACATGTCAAATGTTTTTAGACACATAAATTTACAAATATCGAGTAAAATCTAATCGAGTTCATTGATTTTATTAACAAAAAAATTGTTTTATTTAAATAGAAAATAGGTATAGTGTGTTCGTGCAAACATTAAAGTAGCGCTGTAATTTCATCAGTTGATGACGTTAGTCCATCAATCATTATTCAGTACGTGCTTTGTTCAAAACTATATTGAATTCGATATCTTTCTCGTCTATCTTAAATAGGTTTCAAGTAATTTAATATCGTACAATTTTGTTTATGGATTTGAATTACGTTTTGTTACTAGAAGATATGTAAAAAAAAAAGAATCAAAAATGACATAGATATTAAATATGCGTTCAATTATTATAGTTTTCGTTGATTTTTATGCGGATTATACAAAAATAATTTGTAAATAATTAATTAACGTTTAATTCGCATAATAAACTATAGTGATTTTCTGGTTTGTTTTTCTCGGTAATATAATTGTGAATCTGTGACGGTTTTACGTTTCTGATCTTGTATTCGTCATTCAAAAGTGCTTGTAATTATTGTATGAGATTACTCTATTATAGTTTAGGGTATATTATGTTTTTAGTCATATAGCAAGAAGTTTAAGGTGCTATAGGTAACAGCTGTTACTTTTAAAACACAATTTAAAACAACTGCCCGACACATCGATGTTATATTTAGACGTGATTATGTTTAGTGTATTTTATTGAAAACTAATGCCCGATTGTGGGTTACAGGATCATCAAAGATCAATGTTATGTTCTGTTATCAGGTAGATAAGTATTTATAAATAATAATATATAATAAGTAAATTTGAAATTATTTTACTATCAATGTTAAAACATTCCTAATGTTATTTGAATTGTTTTAAGATAAATTAATTAGGCCGTAGCATAAGCCTAATTAGTTACGCCGTTCAAGTGTGGAATATATGGGGAAACCGTATTGTTTTCCTTAAGGCTTTTATTAGTCATCTCATTTGCACGAATACACTAAACACTATCCAAATAAACTTAAAATATAAAGAAAGTGGGATGTTCGAGAGCATGAGATCATTACACTTTACAAAAGGTTTTGATCATGGAATTAACGATTGTTTTATATTAATTCATATTTCTATCTATAATGCTATTCTCACCCGTGAATTATTGACAACCGACTTTTGATGATATACTATTTTGATGCTTGTATTATTTAAATGTTATAATTATTACGGTCAATGTCGCATATCACTTTCTGACATTTCACGACCGTTTTCTGCGATGAGTTTCGAGTTTAACCTTACAGAATAGGAAAGTTTAATATTAAATAAAAGTCCGATAGATTATTTTGTCATCTGATTGTGGAACTTTTATTTATTTTAATCTATAGACTGTGTATTATATAAATTTATCATATGAGTGATTCATTCATATTTTACGTAAAAAACGTGTCATTTTTTTTAACGTATAAGACTAAATAATATAACGATTTTAAAAATAACTAACATCATAACCAATTTGAATATATAGCTTATTCCATTTGAGGGCCCTATAATGTATAAGAAATGTGTTCGTCTCTTAATCGATCTATATTTATATAGTCTTTATATACTGGATAAGTATAATTCTAGTTAATGTTTTTCTCAGTATATTTTCCTTGTCTACAGAACACGAAAAAAAGCGGACACGAGTAGAACAATGCAAAGACAGGATGACATGTTAGAAATTGGTTACGGAAATCTGAGTGTTTTAGCTTCGAAATTACCTGAGCTCTGATAACATATCTGATTACATCTTTATACAATTGTAGTACGGGAAAAAGCGTTTTACTAACCTGATTACCACTTGCCGTACGTAGGGTTCTTAAAGGAGGATGTAGGTGGCTTGTATAGTGGGTTCTCTCCGGTGCAGTCCTCAGCGCCGATGTTCTGGTACATAGGGTCAGCGAGGGGAACGGGTGGGGGACGGTTCTTCCACATCATGTAGCCAACAGTAGCTGCTGCCGCTACCACCAGGGCGATAACTCCGAGGACTATCGGCAGGGTCACTGTGAAATAACCATTCTAGAATGTTTATAACAATAATATAAAGAATTATATTATACTAATAAAAGAAATCTTGAAAGGTTTGCTAGTAAAAGTAGCCATTAAAGGCTGCTTTCTACCTCCTAGATCCCCATCAGGTCATAAGATCAGCTCAAATCATACGGTTTACGTGAAAAAATTCAAAACTACAATATATTTTTTATATGATCACGTGACTGTAAACAATGCGTTATTAATTGCGTTAGCAGTATTCAAACTTAGATCAAAACACAATGCGATAAAAAAAAATAGAACCGTTGTCAAATGTAAACATGAACGTCTAATGTTTACAAAAACAAGTGACACAAACAAACATACATATAAATAATAAATCATGATTTGTGTCGTATGTCTGTTACGATCAACCTTAGAAATTAGAAACTCTAAGTGATATCAATATACCAATACCACACATTTGTATTTTTATTATGTACTCATTTACGACGTTGACGTTACGTGCGGTTACGTGGGGTAAGTGTTAGGTACCATATGTCCATTTCTGTACCCCTGACAACGTGTTTCAAAAATTACATGAAAATCGGTTTAGTAATTAACATGCGACGAAGACACTACAAGAGTTTGCAAAATTTCAGTTCAATTAGTTAATTGTAACTGGTTCATAATTCAGATGCAAGAATTGAACCAAAAACTCATATGGACTCGTAGTCAATAAAAGCTTAAAATAATAGGCTATTTAACAAAGGATTGTCTATAACGCATATGTACGTCACGTTTTAGTCTGTACTGATAATATAAATGCGAAAGTAACTTCTGTCTATCTGTTACCACTGAACCGGTGTAATTCGGTATGAAGTAAGATTGAACCCCGGAAGAACATAGGCTGCATTTTTATAGCCAATATCAGCTCCCTCCCATGAGCCGAGATGGCCCAGTGGTAAGAACGCGTGAATCTTAACCGATGATCGTGGATTCAAACCCGGGCAACCACTGAATTTTCATGTGCTTAATTTGTGATTATAATTCATCTCGTGCTCTATGGTGAATGAAAACATCGAGATGAAACCTGCATGTGTCTAATTTTACTATAATTCTGCCACATGTGTATTCCACCAACCCGCACTGGAGCAGCGTGGTAGAAAAAGCTTCAAACCGTCTCCTCAAAAAAAGGAAGAGGACTTTAGTCCAGCACTGCGACATTCACAGGCTGTTACGGTTACGGTTACCAGCTCCCTCGTAACACTCGGGCGAAGACGCAGGTAAACACTAGTATCATATAAAGCATGACGTATGCTATTTTTACTGTAATCTGTGTTCTATGACATCATCGAGAGAGTGAAAAGGCCCGTTGAATAATGGTTAATTATTTATTTAGGGGCGAGATAAACATTATGATGTAAAACATATGGTGTATTATGAAGTGGAGTGAATTAATGCAACTGTGTAAACTGGACGGTTTCATGTTTTCATATTATAATAACAGTCACTTTTGTGTCATCGTATAAATGCTCTGTATTTTATCATAGTAGCTGTTACGCGCGGTTTTACTCGCGTTTAAACGTTACTGCTTTTATTTTTTGGGTCGTAGCTAGGCGGTATTTAGTCTACTAGCTTCTAACCACGGCTTTGCTGTATGTGAAGGGGGTACCCCATGGCCTTTGTGTATAACAATCTGTATGCAAAATTGACTAGTTGAGTAGTTAAGGCGTTAAAGCGTAACAAACGAACTCACTTTCGCATTTATGATATTAGTGAGGATAACTTTTCTTAATAAATGGACTATGTAATGCAAAAAGATTTTTCGATTTCAACTTATAGATCTTGAGTACTCTATTATAGCGCGGTTTAACAAAGACACACTTCGAGCTATATCATTAAAATGTAACGTAATTATTATTTAAACCATTTCAATAATAATACACGTATTTAATCGATTCTTTTATTTTGTTATATAATGTATGTGACTTTTTAATTTGATCGTGTATTTTTTTATTTCATGAATAAATGTAGATTTATTCAAAGTAAAATGACACCAATTAAGTAGCCAACATTCCGAATGTACGGACCAATGTTGCATATTCTATTTTAGTATAAACTTCCGAGAAGGAACTGAATGCGATACTTATTCGCTCGATACAATTCGACGATTTATTAAAAGGGCAAAATATTTTAAGTGGCAGAATCGAATCGGGTACTGACAGAACTAGTTTTCGTTGTATTTTATAATTTAGAATGTTTAATTTTTTGTTACGTTAAATAATAGTTTAATATAAAAAAAAAATTATTTGCAATATTTTTCTTTTTCAGTTGGGCGACAGATGCATAGTCCTATCTGATTTCGCTTAGTTCGTTCTTATATATTAATTATATTATTGTTTTAAATACAGCAATTTAGCTTCCTATGTTTTATGTTTATGTTTTTTTTATTATAGAGTAGGAAGGCGGACGAGCATATGGGCCACCTGATAGTAAGTGGTCACCAACGCCCTTAGACATTGGCATTGTAAGAAATGTCAACCATCGCTTACATAGCCAATGCGCCACCAACCTTGGAAACTAAGATTGTATGTCTCTTGTGCCTGTAATTTTACTGGATCACGCACCCTTCAAACCGGAAAACAACAATATCAAGTACTGCTGTTTTACGGTAGAATATCTGATGAGTGGGTGGTACCTACCCAGACGAGCTTGCACCAAGCCCTACCACCAGTATGTAAAGAATTTAGATAAATAAATAAAAAAAACATATTTAGGCGGACTGGCAAGTAGATCGCCTGATGGTAAATGGTCATCAATGCCTATGAACATTAGCGTCGTAAAAATATTAATTACTCCTTATATCGTCAATGCGCCACCTACTTTTGGAACTAAGATGTTATGTCCTTTTTGCCTATAGCTACAATAGCTCACATAAACTTCCTTAGGTATTAAGTGGTAGAATATGTGATGAGTGGGTGGTACCTACCCAAACGGGTTCGCACAAAGTATTACTACCAAGTAAACATCATGATGTTCTGACGTCATGTTAACTGTCATACAAATGGTGTAATTCAGAGTAGATAAGAGCCCGTGAAGGAGCTGTTGCGGAAAAAACATGTTTTGCCGTCATAGTATAAGTACGTCAACCGCTATTCGATATTGACATACATACGTAAAACGCAAATCTCAATAACGCTTTATACACACCTCGTTACGTCTTGAAACAGTTATAATGAAAAAAAAATCAGCTTGGAGACATTTTTGCGTTTGTAGTTAAAACAACATTGTTTTATAGCTGTTGGGGACATCCCCAACCCAAATAAACCAGTTTACACTAGCTACGTAAGTAGTGGTAGAAGTCTCATATTGTTTATTATTATAAATGAAGTGAACACTTATTGTTACAAAATACAAAACACAATTAATAAATGACTGTTATAATTATATTAGCTAAGGAAGAAAAATACATAACTGTGGAGGTATGGACATGTTTGTCAATATGCTATTAAAAAGGAAAAGTACTTTCTGGGTAGAGACGAGACCTTAGCTACAATATCAGATTTAGTATCATGAACATAAATGATTTATCGGATAAAAGCGAGGATGGGGATGAATACAAAATGTTTGTGGTTAAAGATTCGAAAGTTTAAAAATTACTGAATAATGTTTTAATTTGAGTCTAATTAATTATAAAAATAAAATATAGTTAAAAAATATTGTTTATTTATTTATCTGTTGACGGTGCACTACTACAAACACAAAAACGTCTCCAATCTGATTTGGCTGTATGACACATGCTATATTCATTAATAAATATTATAATATAACTTTGTATATTTGTGAAACAAGCATTTGTTTCATATTTATTTATAATGTATTTGTTGTAAACTAAATGATGTCTAATATGGTTGAAGTATCCAATGCTACAAAATGTAAGAGACACTTATCTTTGCATGAAAATATGATGATAATTATGAGTCTAAAAGTATTTTAATACTTACAACTGACGGCAGCAGCTCGTCCCTCTTGCGTGGGATCACATGACTTAGTGACCATGAAGAAGGTTTCGTCGTTTCCATCTCTCATCGCCGCGTACTCGTAGTTACACTCGTTAATAGTACCGTTGCATCTGACCCACAGGTGTCTATTGAAGTCATCCTTTTGCGTCATTAACGTCTGATTGTATTTCTGTCTGTACAACGCGAAGTGACACGTGTCACATCGGCCAGGGATTGGACTGAGGAAACAATCGTCACAATCGTTAATCGTCATGCAAATGTCGGCGCAATAGTTATCCTTGTCGAAGTATCGGGAACCCTCTCTGTCGGTGAAACATTCGCACTTGTCGCAAGGCCCGCACACGCCATTCCCCGAACACTCGATCTGTTTGAAAAATACTGATCAATTACACGAGATGCATTATGAACGTTATTATTTTGATCGCGGGTATCGTTTGTGGTATACATGCGAGGAATTCAGTTATAATTATCAGTTCTCGCATTGAGTAGATATATTTGTAAATATTTTAGATAATATCGATCAACAAAACATAACACAGCGTTGTGAACGATTCCTGTACTGAAATTTCACATATAACAATTAGGTACATAATTATCTATAATGATAACATACAAAAGTATATATTTAAAAACATAAAACATTATATATAGCCCTAATGTCTCCATGGGTGAAAGAAGCTGGTCCATATTAGCCAAACGTATCAGAATTGCGATTCAATGGGGAATTGCTTATAGCATTACCATCGTTACCACGAGGTTATGGTTTGTAAGCAATTTATAATTTTAATTTATATATATGTATACCTATTTAAGTTCCCAGTATAGTATAGTAGTTCTTGAGTAGGTACTTAAATATATATTTAAAAATGATCGTATATTCAGTGTAAGTGCAAAATTAAAATCGTAATACTTACGTTATCTCTACTCGAGTCCGTGCAGGGAACATCTCCTCGCTTCACTTCGCAAATTGGTGTTTCACAGAAAGCTCCTTTCCTATAAATTAAGATATCGTTCAACGTATTTTAACATTATTACGTTTCCAAAGAAAACTATCAGGGAAAAGTTTTATTGACTTTAAAATTCTCTTAATCACACTCTTTTAACTTTTTTATTTAGACTAGTTACTTGTTTCATCATAGAGACAGGCACCTAGCCCTTTAGCCAGTTATGGGGGAACAAGTAACTAATTGGATTATACTTCCTGTATACATCTTTTACTGTTTATGTTTATCAAAAAAATAAAATAAAATGTTCAACTGATGGACAAAGGTATGTAGTTCTAGCAGGCTTTTCTACTATCGTACAAAAAATAAAAAATCAATCCATCAATCCAGCTAGGAATCCAGGTGACTATAATATAAGTCCAAAAAATATTATCTAAATCAGTCAAGCCTCTTAGAAGGGGAAAAATTACGATATAACGATAGTAAAGAAACGAACTAATGAAAACTGAGGATTTTTTTACTATATTATAAGTAAACACGTCTTAAATCAACGAAATCGATTAGCACACTTAACTTAATTTATATTCCTCTTACGACTTTTAGTTTATAGAATATTAATGCGTAGATGCGTAAATCTGATAAAATGTTAAGCTAAGAATGCATAAAGTTACTTAAGTATCCACTTCAACTTGTTTGTCTGTCATCGTCCGTTTCATAAGTATTAAGCAAGTTAGATAAGCTTTCAATGTTACTTAGTTATTTCGAACTAAATGTGTCGAAAACGAAATGTTTTATTGATAATTTAAGATGACTTTAATTAATATTTAATGGCTATTAATGGTGATTTTTCTAAAACGGGTTATAAACACTACCTTTTTTAAGTTATTGAGTATTAATTGATAAAATACTGAAATATGTTGTTATAATATTGTTATTATTTTGTTAAGAACACCTACATAAACAAGCGAATATACACAGATAAACACACAAACAGATATTGTGTTCTCTAACCCTTACATTGGAATTTGCGTTTACTTGATGGAATAGTCTTGTGCAAGACCTGGGTATAGTTCTTACAGCGCAAGTGGTGGTGACCATTTATCATCAGGTGGCCAATTTGCTCGCTTAGTTGTTTCAATAAAATCTTGCTTAAATGTTAACGATGCTCATTAATTAAATTTTAAATCGAAAGTTCGTTTAAAATTGAAACTGAAGTAAATAGAAACAAAGTCATAGCTTCGCAAACAAAACTACAGGAAAACATTGTCTTTATTTATCTTTATATTATATTTTAACTATTTATAAAATATTTCAAAATGTGGTATATAATATTCATATCGTTTAAAACAAAAAAAAAACAATTAGAAACAGTAAAGTAATTGTGTCAAGTGTAATGTAAAGCTCAGGACGCCGCCGTCAAGAAAGTAGGGCTCACAAGTCTATAATTAGCTTCGCAGCGACCGACGCCACGCACAGAGATGTTTTTGTTTGGGTGCATTCGTAATTCTGATATATCTAATTGATACTGCAAAAACATTTACGAAGGATATAATTACATGTTTCATTAACCATTGAATCTCCTTGGTTATAAATTATGTAACTTTTTTTCGTAATACATTATCAACACAATACCGATTTACATTTGTAGGCATCGTGCTTTCATTACTTTTATTTCATTGTCTTAGAAAAAAGTCGTCTAAATAACATTGGTGTATTTATAAACGTTCAGAAATGTTTCTAATATAATTTGATCTTATATGGCTATTCGAAATGAGTTAACTCATTCGTTTCTACCTTTTTTAATATGTACCTATATAGCTTAATAGCTCTATAAATTTATTTTATTTAATTACCTTAACATTATTAATCTAAATTGAACCGTAAAAACAAATTCATATCAATACATAGTGCATTAAATGCTTACCATCCTTCATTACAAGTGCAGACTCCACATGATAAACTGCCTCTTCCATTGCATACCGGTGATCTTTCCTCCACTTTAGCACTACATGCGCATGCACAGGGTACATGGAACTTCATCACTGCATCCTCTTTAATACCTTCGACTGACAGCTTGACGTTGAAGTATTCAGTAATGCCACCGTTCGCGGCGCAGAAGTTAGTTTCTGGGTTTGCTTTGACGGTAGTGGTGCAGGTTGAATCGTAGCAACTGGTCGTATTTGAAACTTGGAAGTTTGATGTTTGAGTCGTATTAACGACTATCTCAACCTATGGAATATAATATTTATTTTATATATATATTTATGATATAAATATTAAATTGTTGGTATGTTGGTTTTCTTTGAAAAACTATTATAGCCATAAATAGCCTATTTACTGAAGAAGTTAATATAGATTTATATGATAAATAAATTCATGCTATGAGCCTGTAAAGTATATAATTATGGCAAACTATGAAATAGGTATGATCTAAATTAAACGCGTCTGCGACTGCGGTAATAGCTAGCATATACTATATAGCAAGTGTATTAAGTACCTAATTATCATTTTGAAAACAAACAAAGCTTTGATGGAATGTTTCACGTAATATGTAACATTTCAATTCAATATAGCCTTATTTAAATGATTTGACACACATCCATACCTTCACAACTTCACATTATGTAAAACAGTTAATATATTTATATTATTCAACTGATCGATCGACGTATTTTGCATATTGATATTAAAACGTATCACTTTGTTTAAGATCCTACTTAAATGCGAAACGCGTAAAGGATTGATTTGTTTCAGATTATTACAAAACGATACTATGGAAATGAATCAATAGTTCTATGGAACTAAACAATGAAACAATTGATGTTAATGTAAAAGTTGTTAAATGTTTTAAATAATTTAGTTATCGATTAACATGGAACTATATGCATGTAGCATATAAACTAACGGCCATACATATAGACTAACGGCCTTATTTATAAACGTTGTTAAGCAGGTGATTAATTAAATAATTCCGTGTCTTCTTCTTTCGTATGTCAAATCAATAATGATGGAAGGGGAGAAATCATATTTGATATTTTTGGGCAGTTTTTTTTTAATTGGACTTAGACCTCTACTACACATAATAATATCATTAGTTGAATTTTTCCGACAAAGAATTCTCACTAGTATTACGATTAACAACAACAATTACAATTAACCAGTAATAGAAGGTGCTTGTGTTTTCGCACAAAGTGTGTGCACTAAAATATCGCTATAGGAGATGGCTAGTCTGCGACGATATTGAACATTCAGGCTCACGTTGTTAATTTGGATGCGGTTTATAATTTATATGTAATATAATTTAATTTAATTTATCACGTTATATTTATCACAAATGTAATTATATATAATTTATCACGTACGTGAAATGTTTGAAACTGTTTAATGTTACTTGTTATTATTCATAATCTTTATAATTTCATCTTAATGATGATGAACATCATCAAAACAAAATGCGGAAACCACTGATAATACCTCTCATTTCAAAATAATATGATCCATTTGCGTGTTAAGAGTGGCCCAAATTTTACATGAAATAATGAACTATGCTTATCATTAATCGGACATATGTAAAACGCTGTTGAACAACTATAAATGTATGTAAAGAGAGTGAAATGTGGTTCTCACGGTACAGTAATACAAATCAATGATTGAAAATAATTAGAGTAACAAAAAAAATGTTTGCGAAATTTATTTCACAAAACATATTTTTTATTAAATAAAAATAATTTAGATAAACTTAGAAAAGTTCATTTTAATTATTTTTAAATTTAATGATTTCTGTTCAATGACATCGAATTATGCCAATAATGCACATACTATTTTGCTAATATATGCTAATGTTAAAATCTGAAAGATAAGCAAAATTGTAATAAAGAACAATATTAATAAAATTTAAAAGACTAACGTAACAGTGAATGTGAGACCGAAAGTAACCCAAATACTGTTTCGTAGTTTTTCAGATTACAAAACAACTTTGAAATACTTTTTTACAAGACAATCACTTTTTAAACAATTATTTTTTTGACTCAAATGTCTCTCTATTTAGGGAGTTGGTAGATTCTTAGTTACTATTAAAGAAGAAGGCAGTCAGACTGCCTGTTCTATTAAAGCTTTCTATATTTTAAAACAATAATTTAATTGTATATATACTGTAGTACACGACAGATTAATAACATCATCTATCAATAAATCATTTCATTATGATAGTCTTATCTAGATATTATATTAGAGAAGTGTATTTACTAAGCCTATATACAACATACGATTTTCATGCAAATTTGAAACAAATATAATGTATTATTTCTGTATTTGAAAGTGGTGAAATATAATATGTTTTTACTATATTACCACTAGTTTTCGCCCGCATGTGTGAAAACGAGGGCTAGTGTTAGGTACACTATTTCCTATTCTAGCACTAACAACGTGTATGCAAAATTCCATGATGAGCCATTGAATAGTTAAGACGTGATAGCGTAACGAACAAATAAACAAACTCTCCCATCTTGATATAAGTTAGGATTAAGTATTTTGAATATGTTATGTCAAATACCTTCGGTTCGTTAGACTTGGACGGATAGCTTATGTCAAATCGATCGTCCATTCCAATTGTGAGCGTCCTAACTCGGTATTTCGGTTGGAATGATGTTCCATCCTCATCCACATTAGTTAGGAACGTTAATTTTTCTTGATTTCCTGGACACCAGTTGTCGTAACGCATCACGGTGCAGCGTTTCTCCTGAAATAAAATTCATTGTTAAATATATATAGTAATACAGTTCGCCACGCTGTCAATTCAAAGACGCAATATATTTAAAGTATAACTATGGAAGAATAAGAACAACATTTTATTTGATATAATATATTGAATATTTTTTTCAAGTTAATCTATATAAGGATTATAATTCTATTCAAATTGTCTAATCTGAATTAGTATAAGCTGCTGTTTTGCGTATGCTCATGAAGGTTTCTGGTTTTTGTATGTTTGTTCTTCTGACCGAAGCTTTTGTTATAATGAATATCATAATTATTATAAAAGATTTTGACGTGAATGGAATATATGCAGTGAAAATTTTTCAGTGTATTTTTTTTATTTCAGTGTGTTTGTCGAATATGACGCATTTTATAAGTTTTAACTTCGCTTGTTAGTAGAACTCAAGGTACTTCCATCTAGCGGATTATATCAATTAAAAATAGATTCAATTGTTATTAATTCAATAAAATTTCAATTTGTTGTGGATACATCAATTGTATTAATTTGAATGGTTAATTCAACATAAATATTAAAATATTTAATCAATAGCATAGATTTATATTGTAATTAATCAATTTAAATACATTGTTCCATGTATGTTCTTTTTCAAAACAATTCTCATATTGTTTATATTGTTATCAAGCAATCAGTGCTCGTCCAGGCGTCGTACGGGTGAAAATCATGTAAAGACAGCTCTCCCATATTAAATCTTTAAAGTTAAAATTTCCAAAAATACTATCCTAACGAATGCTTCCATTATAAAATAAATATAGTTCCAAATTTCAGTATTCTAGACCCAGTAATTTTGGCTGACCGTTGAGTCAGTCAGGACAAACTATTTTATAAGTATGAATACATCTAATAACATATAAAGATCGTATTATGTGCATTTATTTAATGACATATAATGATGGTTATATACTTATCCAATTAGCTTCTCTATGATACAAATATGGTAATGTAAGTACTGCATATAAAGTCTTTATAAGGATGAAGTCTGCAATCTAGTTACCTAGAACAACCTTAATTGCTACGTTGCTTTGAAACTAGGATTGATGAAAAACACAGACATATAATCTCGATTTTCTTTTTGCTATAATAATAAATACACTTGTTTATTTTATAAATGTATGTTCGTTTGCTGATATCATAATAATATTAAAAAAAAACTTTACGGAGTAATGAGGAAACATAATTAAAACAATAACTCGTGCTATTTATGTTAGTACATATGATATGTAGTTATGAAAAAAATTCCATTGATTTTAATTATCATAGCGGAATTGTCGTTGGCGCCAAGAAGGAACGTAATTGAATAATACTGGCACCGTGCATACAAAATAGTTGCAGATATTCTCATATTTTATCTATAAGTGGCGTATAGTTAAACTCGGATTGAGCCACGTAGAAGCCTCAGGCGATTCAAGTCTCTAGCGGTCTGGAAAGTCCACTAAGTTTCAAACCGGCGTTTATAAACATACCAACACATTATTTTAATGTGTAACATTATTAGTCATGTAAACTTGTTTGTCCTTTATTTATATGTATATATATAAACATATTGTTCACTAAAGGAAACCCACTTTAAAATTACAACCAGAGAAGTCCCTGACTCCTAAACTAAATATAAACGTGTGTAAGAAAATTCAGGTGGTTGAAAAAAACCCTTTAAGCACCTACTTATATTGGATAAAGTTTCTATAGGAACTTTTTTCAATTCCATTCAATTATTTAAATCTTTGTCAAGAGTTATACTGATATTCAGTTAAATACAACATGAATTAACATAGGTATGTTAATAAATTTTACATTATCGTTTAACAGTAATAAGAATATTATAAACATGTAAACAATTTCTTCTGGAAGCCTAATAATAATGTCGTTGTTATTCGAGGGAAACAAATGATTAAAATTCTATAACGTTCCGCTGAAAGTCAATAAAAATGAAGTTACCCATTATCAAAAGATTTCAATTAAAATCAAAACATACTTCATTACATTAGGCAAGCAAGTAACATATATATGTTAATAAATATTACACTACCCTTTAATAGTAATAAGGATATTCTAAAACATGTAATTAAAAAAAAAACATGTCTTTGTACTACATGCGTGTTTCCGTATATGATACCTAATAACTGTTTGTGGCACAAATGTGTGTTATAGTCAATTGACTTTTAATTTGTATTACTTAAAGTAAAGTTGCATTTAATTTTTTTTTATGTGGAACAGCATATGGGCCACCTGATGGTAAGTGGTCAACAACGTCCATACACATTGGCAATGTAAGAAATTTTAACCATCGTTTATGTTATGTCCCTTGTGCCTGTAATTACACTAGCTCACTCACCCTGCAAATCGGAACACAACAATAGTAAGTACTGCTGTTTTGCGGTAGAATACCTGATGAGTGGGTGGTACCTACCCAGACGAGCTTGCACAAAGCCCTACCAGTGAAATATAGACGTTTAGAATATTAATCTACATATATGATTAAATATTCAACTCTCTATCTTTAAAATCAGTTATCACATCCTTTTTTTTTGTTTCGCTGGAAAACGCGTTTACGCGTTTCCTCCACTTGAAGTGGGGGGTATGTGGGACTCGCCGGCGCCGAGCATGCGCCGGAATACCCACTAAAAAACCAGCGGTACCCACCATGAGGCCCTCTCCTCACGCTTCCTCTCCGCTGCCTCCTTCTGCGACATGACATTTTCGCAGAAGGAGACCGTCTCCAACCAGCACCCCTCGCTACCAAGCATGGCGTTTATTACACTCGCTGATCACATGAGTACCACGTTACTCGCAATATAGAGACATAACGCTCAGTTCAACGCGTGCATATGATTGATTAAACAGAAACACTCAGTAAGAAAGAATTACGACTATTGCGTAAGTTTTCGGTTTCTATGCTCTTGTGTGGATTTACAATTACTGGTACATTGGTAGTGTATAGCTGTCTACTATTTCAGTATAAGTTTGTTAATATCGTGTAGACAACGAAGAGTTTGTTTGTTGCAGCTATTCGACTGTGCAAACACGGACTGCGCAAGTGAGACAGTTGCATATAAGATGATTTTAACGACTTACTTTCAAAACAATTTCCAACAAAGAAAACCTACAAAAGTGCCACAATTTCTTATGGAAATAATATCTTCGAAGAACAACTTCTTCAAGGAAAACAAACAATTACAATTCTATGATGTACCTATGAATATATTCATCATGATATATTTACATAAATGTCTAAGAAATACGATTTTAAACGTATACAAAAAAGAAACAAATTTGTTATTTAAAATGTTATTCATATTAAAGTTTTGTAATAACATAAATAAGCTATTGAGCTTGTTAAAATCGTATGATTTTCATTCAAATCGACAAGACAGATTTCATAACTGCATAGAATTAATTGGAAAGGCAATTTTAACAAACAGAGATGTCTCGAGGCCACATTGTACAAATTTAATAATATTTTGAAACGAATAATCACTTTGTAAATAATAACATAAATACGTGTAAATATAGCTTTATTGTTTAATAACTTTTTTTATAGCTATAAGTAATTGAACATTTCTTAATAAATTCGAGAAATGTTTATAGTGACTGCGAGAAATTGTTGTTACAATATTGAAGCAAATTGAATATTGTACATAAGTTGCAAGAAGAGGTAATGTAGTTGATGGAAGACTTATGTATTAACGAAACAAACTTGAAACGAATTAGTTTAAATAAAATGATAGCCGTTAAAGTAAATACGACTTATGATATATATATATATATATATATATATATATCATAATATCTCTCTCTCTATATATATATAGAGAGAGAGAGATATTATGTGTAACAGAATAGATTAATTGTAATTGAGGTATTAATGGTGCAATATTAAATAAGAAATATTAATGTTAAAAATGTTTGTTACATGTATAAATGTTAAGTGGCAATTCTTAATTTTAATCATGTTTCAAAATCGTTAATAAGAAACAATTTTTAATTAATTCTTCATATTTTTATTTAATGAGGTAAACTTGTATTGCCACTTATATACGAATTGCTAAATACATCACTTTGTATCGTAAGTACGATTTGCTGTTATAAGTAAGCTCGTTTCTATTTATATCATTTCAACTTGAATTATACACGACGCAGAGTACAGACAGCTCTCGATGGATTTATTTTAGAAATACACGCATTTATTTGAGAGGCTTATTTAATTTTTGTTATCTTTGGCTGTATCCTTTGATTCTGTCTACAAAAAAAAAAAATAACAAAAAAAGACCTTTTTGTGACATTTGTTTTTACTATCAATTATCTATTTAATTTTGTTTTTATATTTACGTTTATTATCTATACTTATATCTTAACTGTGAAATTTAGTAGATACCGTCTGTGTATCTGTCTGTCTTTCAGGTCTAAACCATTAAACCGATTTTGGTGAAATTTGAGCAAGCTTGATCCCGAAGAAAGGACATAGACAATTTTTTATAACTGACACTTGCCTCCGTCTCTTACATGCAGTCGAACTAGTTTATTAGAACTTAAAAAAATCAAATAAACCGATTAGAGAAGTATCTGTTTTAATTTCTTTTTCCGTGTCTACAAGCTACAATTTTAGGAATGGATGAATTATTGTGATATGTTAGTGCATGTGCGTATGTGTGTATTATATGTCCGATATACACAGATAAACGGCAAATAAGAAGTAGATGAGAAAGTGCGATAAAACTAATAAAACGTTCCTATTATGAAGCAACAGTTAAAAGGGCAATAAACCCTCGCGGGGTGTGTGGGTTGCTATAATAGCAGAGATGCCGATGATTATTCTCCCTTACGACTTATTCTAATTTTAAGCGCTATTTTAATATATATACGTGATCATTATTTTATAAAAGCATTTTATTTTTTTTTACTTTTGTTTGTTGAAGCAGGACTAAGCATTACGAAGTCATCAAATAATTCATTTGATCTTCCATTTCCATCTTTGTCTTTTAATAATATGTAGCGAATATTATTATGTTTTAATTACGCGAAATATGAAAACGATTAAAAATACAAAAACAACTGTATTTTAATAATATACTTATGCAATTTCGTCGATGGAAACGATTATCTACTGAGTGTCTTCCCGTTTCCTCTTAGCAGAATCTGCAATCTAGACCGGTAGTAGCTTTAAAAAGGCGATTCAAAAGAGGTTTTATACAGTAGCATTCAAGTATGAGTGAAGTATATTTATATTTTATTCCTATTCTAATACAAGATTTCGTTTAACATATATTTTGTATTAATTACTATAAATTTTAAATTGAATAATTCATTTCATAGTAGGAATCCACGTTTACGAATGCGTAGGTTGTTTCTATAAAAGCATTCAACGAAGCCTGCAATCAGAATAAGCTCGCTCTAAAGTGTGGGTGGTAGGTACATTAAACTTAATACTTATGTATAGGGGAGATCATTGCGACACCTACTAGTTAAGTGCGAGTAACCAGTTCCACTCGTAGTATTCATAAAAAAAAGTAAAATAGAACCGGTACGGCGTTGTTATATAGGTTTTTATTCGGTATGTATCGACATTTTTTACTACGATGATTAAAGATTGGTTACTTGATGTTTATATTCGTTTGAGGTTGTTAGTGTCTATGGTGTAGAATAAAATAAAATTATCTTATCTGTTTTTATATCTGCAAATAATTTCTAAAATATTTTAGTATGGAAAAATAATTAACTGCTTAAAAAACAAAACTACAAATTAAATTCGGACCTATAAACAATTTCGTTCCCTATTTTTTAGAAATAAAATATTTGTGACGGTATAAGTTACCTTACACAGGTTACGAATTACAACGTTCAGTAAACATGATTTTTTTCTGACATTAGTTTACTCTCCATTAATTGAAAAAATATATTAAAAATATAATTATTATTAGATTATATATATGTTCTATTCAATTAATAAATTCATACAATTACGATGTTCTTTTAGATATCTACTGCAGTATTACATCTCCTATACGAGACATTGGCTGAATATTTTGCGCTCAACTGTCAAATATACACACCAGTAAAAGAAAAAGAAAACTAACATTAGCAATGCTAGTATAATAAGACAATCGTTTATGGTCTTTGTGTTTCTAGTTTCACGGGTTTACCCTTTATACTCGAACAATGAATATACCTGAGTGGGTAGTACCGCCCATCCTTACCCACAGCCTATGATGTACAGTATATCTTTATACGCATAATTTACGACTTTACGAAGTAAATATCTTAATATCATAAATAATATGACATGAATTATTTTAAGTTTATTGCAAATGTAATGTGGATCGTATGAAGATGCATTATACCAAATGAAACGTTTTATTTATAATAAATTCTCATTGTTCCGCCCACACTAACAATATGAAAGAGTAAATAAAGCCGATTGTAGAGACAATGTTCTGTTTTCATTTTCTTATACGATTCGCGTTTATTGTTTAATAACTGTCACCGACGACGTTGCTTGTATTTAATTATTATATGGTTTAAGCCCACTCTTCTCATCTTGGAGAGAAGGCTTCCAAATTATTCCACCAAATTGCTGAAGTTGGTGGATGTGTATATCGATGGTAGAATTTCATTTTAGAACGTGTGAATCTTAATCAATGATCGCGGATCAACGTTCGACGGTGAAAGAAAACATCGTGAAGAAACTTGAATGCGTTTTATTGCACTGAAATTCTGGTATCCCATTATTTGTATCACCAACCCAAATTGGAGCATCTAGGTGGAATAAGCTTCAAACTTTCTGTTCAAAGGAAGAAGAGGCCTGAGTCTCAATAACGTTTTCAATAAAATTTGTTACTTATTAATGAATTGACTTTTAACTCTTTATAATAAATTAATATACATTTAATTATTCAATTAATTTTAACATTTATAATATATTCTAGCCAGCCAGATTAATTGTTAATATATTATAGTGTTAAATAATTGTTAAAAATATTTACTAAATAATTAAACAGCTGTTACTTTCACGGTATTTACATTTAAACAGGATAAAAAAAGATCTTTTGTTTTCCCGAATAATGACATCACCCGCATCTTATGGACTTCGCGGTAACTCCACACCGTTGACTCAGTAACGTAACAATATTATTAAAATAATACTATATATAATAACTATATCAAATATAGATTATTGTTAAAAGTAAAAAATAAAGTAACAGCCTGGGAATGTCCCACTGTAGGGCTAAGACCTCTTCTCCTTGTTTTTTGAGGAGTAGGTTTGTAGCTTTTAACCACCGTTATCATAAACGGGCTTGCACTAAGCCCTACCACCTAGTATTTGGACTTACGCTGGACATGTAACATGAAATTGATGGTTATTGAAAAATTAAATAATAATATTCATTGACAAAATAAACAAGTTTTTCTTATTATTAAAATAATATATAGCAACGAAGTACAAGCGCCACGCACACACCAGTAAAGAGCGGCGACGGAGAAGGGAAATCACAAAAGATAATTATAGAAAAACAATAAATATATTTTGAATAAAATAAATAAAACCATAGAGGTTCATTAGTGAAATAATAAAGTATATATGAGCGTCAAGTCGGGTCTTCCAACACGTCGCTACTCTCTTTTCACATTACATCGTTAATTTATCGATAAAGTGACATTTATTATAAAATCGTAGCGATAACTGTATAAAAGTATCGCACTGATGTTATAGATACTTTAAAAATATTAATATACATTTCAAGAGGTCATTGTCCCGTGTCTCAAACAACAGACAGTTGAAATGGTCCGTAGAAAAATCTATACGACGACGTTGGCTTTCCTCCAAGCGATTTAAAGTACAGTTAAAAGTTTTATCGTATGGAAGTGAGTGTTCAAACTTTGCCAAAGTTTATTTTGTAATTCAGCACCCGTAACATTATAATTTGTAATG
The DNA here is from genome assembly GCF_905147045.1 of Nymphalis io. Lineage (NCBI taxonomy): Eukaryota > Metazoa > Arthropoda > Insecta > Lepidoptera > Nymphalidae > Nymphalis > Nymphalis io. Next base: position 4,056,883 of record NC_065890.1, on the reverse strand, counting down.
TAAAAATGAAATATTTTCAGTTATCATTACTGAACGTTCGTTTAGAAATGTTTTTATTATGATTAGAACGATTATTTGTTAACGATTTACGGCCTTACTTATAAAAGTTATTTAGCGAGTGATAAGTGAAAAAATGCTGTATCTTCTTATTTCAAATTAATAATAAAAAAAGGGAAGAAATCATTATCTAACAAAACAGCCACTAAGCAATGTTTATAAGTAAGGCGGTAATTGACTAGTGTCGCGGTCGACATTCCCTACTTTTTACACACCTATGGGATAATACTTTTCGTTTACTTCTTCTTTGATAGTAAAAAACAAAAACACATACGATGAATTGAAGATCAATTACGATTATATTCGATGTTCACGTTTTAATATAAAGATTTTAATTATACTATAAAAAAGGCTTTTGGGATTTCCCGCAGCGTTAATTAGAAATACTACTTTAACGATCATACATATCTGTTCGATGTTTTTGAAATGTGCATATCTGTTGTTACTACATATATCAGATATAATTCAACTCATTGTTTTCAATTTACAAATGTTCAATATATGTACTGTAGATGTTTTTCAAATAAATAAATGTCAGACAATTCGATATTATTTTTATTAGATGACCAATAATGTTTGATAGAAAAGAATTTTAAAATCTCTGTGTATAACAATACAATTATACAGCATTATATACATATAATTGAGTAAAAATGAAATTTGAAGATTTTGTTTTTGACAATTTGGCTGATCTCCACATTATTTGAGGAAATGTAAATAGAAACAGGTCAAGAAACTTTAAAAATTTATATTTTTATGAATCATGAATACCTTGAATTTAGTATATCATGCTCTAGTGGTAAAAAAATTAGAGTGAGTCTGTCAGATGAATTTTAAACTATTACGAATAGTTCTTTAGATTTTACTAAAAAAAACGATTGAAAAATGATCTTCTCTCTTCCTGTAGCAGATCATATACCGCCAAAATCAAATGAAACTTTTTATTTTCATTTGGGACTTTATCATTCTTTGTATCCGTAATAAGTTATCTCGTGTTAAAGATTAAGATAGAGTAAGTAGGATCCCCTCCAGGGTACCTCTCTGAAGGTTCCCCTGCGAGAAGAAAAAGGTCAGATTGCATAATATACCTTAAGCGAGCTAATGAAATATTATACCCTTTTTACATATAATTACCAATTTTTAAAGTTCATCTTGCGAAACAGCACTTTATACGTTATTAATATTTTGCAGTGCGGATATGTAGAGCAACGATAATTACGCTAATTTATAGTACAGCCTGACATTTTTTTTTTATCTTTTAAGGTCGACATTGATCTACACATATCTGCAACGGGACCTCGTTTGTCATAAAATATATTTTATTAATATTAACCAATGTGACAATATAACCAATAAAAATCGAAACACATAATTTTTGAACATTTTAAAGACCGTGTGTAAACAATAAAAACTGAATAGAACTGAATTACATGCCATAGTGCTGGACAAGAGTCCACTATTAAGCGAAGGTTGGTTTCAAAAAAAAAAAGGAAAATCAGTTGATCGAGAATTATTAGAATAATAAATAAATGCTTTGTGATTTTCATAATCATTTATTATTTTTATGTAATAACAAGAAAAAAAAAAACAAGACACTTAGGTTCGTAAGTTTTTATAACGTTCTTCAACGCGACTTTAATGAGGTACGATAGTAATTGCGAAATTATTTCAATCTCGACCAACAGTTCAGTGTCGGTCAATGCCGTTTTAAGCATAACCACTTTTTCAAACACGTATAATAAAGCCTCACCAAATCAATAATTTCGTCTTCATTGCGTTTTTTAAATAACATTTCTACTTTTAGTTTTTAAATTGCACATTTTATAGTGTACAAATTAAATTTTCGTATTATTATACAGCTACCTGTTTAGCTCTGTCGTTAATAAATCATTATTTTCTTAAATATATATTAATAATTAATATATATTTAATAAAAACTTGATTTTGATATGATGATAAAAACTTAGGCTACATATTAAAAAACAATCTGATACCACGGTAGCGAGGTGATATTGATAACGTGGCTAATCCTTATCAATTTGTAAGTTTTATCGTTATTTAATGCTAACTTTATAAATGTCCGTAAACACAGGCGTCGATTAAATTTCAAAATGTTTGTAAAAAAGTGCCTTTTAAATTCAATAAAAACAGCTGCATACAACATTCGTGTTCATACTGTATAGAAGCAAAATATATTCCGCTTCCGTGTGCAATAAGGTCAAAATAAAGCGAAAATAATTACATTTATAAACCAAATATATATAAATAAATTATAAAATATATATAAATTATATAATATATGTAAATTTAAATTAAACAACGGGTACAGTACAAATCATAACCACGTGGAATGGTGGCAATAATGCTAGCGCCATCATTGAATCGCAATTCCCATAGGCGGAATAAGGAACCAGCTCTTTTATCACCAGCCTAAGCTATAAAACAGTTTTATTTTTTATTTTAGAAATTTTATAAAACTATTTTGTTATTAATCTAGGTGTCTTATAGGTTATATAATACCTACCTGCCTAATTATTTATTTGTTTAAGAGTCTTAATATTTTTTATATTTATAAATGAAATTTCAAATAGATTTTTATGTAGAGGTATGTCGCAGATTACGTGCTGAGTGAGTTAATGTATTGCTTTTGCCGAGCCGGTTGAATGTCCGGATTTTATTGGCTTCCAGACATACTCAAATCGAAATGCGGATTGTAAATTGGATTAAGTCTACGGATCGACTTAGAACTCTATCTGTGTAAATAATATGCCACGAACAATTTTTTATATTTGTTTTTCTTTTCAACCTCAAAGGAAGTAGACGTTCTACTATTTATAACTACACAATATATTGAATCAAAAAATAAATTGACTATTTGTTCTAACAATAGGTATGCCTAAAATAAAATTTTATTGATTTAATTATTATTACTAAAACATCTAAAATATTTATTTTAGGATGTATAAACTCGGGTCGTTGCTTTTGAGAAATGTTTAATGGTTAATGAAATGGACCAATCATTCCATTAATTAAGATTATATTAGTGAAAGGTTACGACCCTTTATAAATACCAACAAGCTGACACAGCCCTTAAGCAAGTCCAGCCCACACGATCAATCATATAACATGAGCTTTATCATTATCCTCAATTACTACACCCAGATGTATTTGTTTCGAAACATTGAGAAGTTCACGTAAATGTCTTCAATCACAAATTTAAAATGTTGACTCAAAAGTAATTGCATCGGATTCTCGAGTAAATCTGTGTTACTTAAACGATTATACGGTTGATTAATTGTACGGGCGTTGTTGGTTGTGTCTTGTAATTATTGAAGCGAATTTATATTGTCATTATGGGCTGTGGTCAGCGTACGCGCCATTTTTACTAAGGCATCGAGGTTTCCATTCACTTTCCTTATTGCTGAGACATTATTGTCGCAGACTTTTATTTTATAGAATAATAATAATAATATCCTGGGACATTATTCACACACGGCCATCTGATACCAAATTAAGCAGAGCTTGTGCTATGGAAACCAGACAACTGATATACTACATATACTACTATTCTTTTGTAAATACATACTTTTATAGATAATTACACACAGACTCAAGATAAACAGACATGTTCATGCACACAAATGTCTGTCCTGGGTGGGAATCGAACCCACAACCTTCGGCGTGGAAGACAAGTATCTACCAACCACGCCAATCGGCTTGTCTATAATGAAAACGTTTGAGCTCAAAATAAAATTGATTACTAAGATTTGAGTGTTGGTGTGTTTTTTAAAAATATATATATAGCAGAGATGCTATATTTTATTAATGCTAGGAATTTAATTATATTTATTAAAAAGTATTTACATTCATTTCAATATAATTATTAAAAAAAATAACTGTAAAATGTGGTTTGTTTCCTTCTCTAAATTTATCCTATTTCCTTCTCCAGTATATCGTACGTTTTAATTCCCGAATCGTTAAAGCGATGACTTTTCGGTCAAGAGACTCAAGATGCAGTAATTAAGGTTATATATAATACGTTCAACGGTCCTGCGATTACACCGCCTCCTTATAAAAATTATGCAATATTTTATTACCGAAACAGGATTCGATATAGGTCAGCGGGTTATATTTATAATTTCTCGGTAACGGTGTGATTGTACGGATGTTTTGAATCGCACACTTTGCCGCACACGATGCTAACTTATTTACCCGTTAACTGGAATTCTATACATGACGGATTACTTTGTAAATCACGCGCATGTAACTGTTTTGTAAATCAATGCTAATTGTAAACGAAAATGTTTATAATTATCTTGGGAAGTTTGAGAGGCGTGTACATTTCATAACAGACGAACGTTCTAATCCCTGATGATGTTTATTTAATATCAAATAATATATGCCTATTTGTTTTCAGATATTTCGAAATGTTGGAGCTGAATTAAGTATATATTATGCTGTCATACACTTTTACGATAAGATATAATAAAATATAATATGGTTTTATTAAAATAAAGAATGATTAGATTATAAAATTATTTATAATGATATAAATATATGTTTTTGTGTGATATGAAATACTTAATGGATTTTAAAAAAAAACATTACGAGAATAAACGAAATTTATCAATTTAGAAAATATTTAACTTTGTTAGAACGTGTAGTTTTACCTAGTTTCTTGTTTAATGTTATATAAATTTTACAAAACATCCCATTTTGTTGTGCGAAGTTAAACGGTAATGTTTAATAAACATTTGGCACGTGACTTTATATGAAACTAAATGACAAATGAATATTCAAGTCAGATGCGACTTGTTCATACAAATCAATAGTTTATTATTCAGATGTTAAACTAGATAGAGCAACGTGGCGATAATATGCTTAACCATCCAATTATTTTATGCAAATACAATAAACAAACTGGCATAATCGAATGAGAATGGCACAAAGCCAGCAATTTATCCTCTTATGATTCACCGCATCCTTGTCAGGAATGAAATCACATAATTCTTAAAGCTTGACGACATTAAAAAAGGGTGAAATTGCGTTATAGCTGTGAAACTCGGTATTCTTCGTTGGTTGCAAAGAGAAAAATTAAATGAGTTGCTATTTGCGAGTCGTCGCGGGTCAAAGGCCTTCTCCTGAAATAAACGTGATACGTGTGGAGTATTACGATTTTACTTAGATTTTCTAACGAAATAAGCTTCAAAATTAATTATTAGAATGTTATCATGTTTTTCTTGCAATTCTGCGACCGATTTAAGCTGGATATCATGTTTTTTTTTAAAGAATAATTGCAATTACAGTTTTTTAAGGAATTACAAATATTCCTATTTAACCTCCCAATTAAGCGTACAGCTTGTGTTAGGAGTAGGGACGACAATAGCCCAATGGGTAAGGATCGAATCTGCGACTTTTACATCGCTATACGGCCCGTAACCCATTCTGCTATTGACGCTTCGAATATTCGTAGTCGTTTTATATAAGTTTTTAAATTGCTCATAATTTCCCCTTAGCAAAATTATATTCAGTGGATTTGTTTAGCTGCACCGGATATTGGAAATTAGGGGTAGCTCAGGAAATTCGTTTATCGATCCACTCCCCTGTTACCACTTCAGCTGATTGTGTAGAATCATCAATATATTTAATGGTAAAGAAATATAACTTTGCTTATTAACGGTGTTATAAAAAACTCTAAAAAACTTAATTATTGACAATTTGCTATCAGCGTTTCTCTTGACACTGTTCTCTCTGTTCTATAACCCTGACAAATAATGAGCGACATTTCGACATTATTGAGTAATAACATCCTAATTTTACCCAGTTATACGAGTTACGTGAAAATTAGACTCGTAATTAGCGAAGGGCAATTAGCTGGTCAGGTTCATATGTAACCAAACACGGGAAACTGAACGTATTCGTTTAAATAAAAAGAAACCTTATCACCTATATACATAATTTATACACTGGAATAACAATACGGCTTGAGTTGCGGGGTCTTAATGAAAAATGGTTAGAAGAGGGTCAAAAAAAGCAATTCAGTTCAATTATTATCGAAACAATAACCTTTCACAATAGACAATAGTAGAGATGTAATTTTAACCACTCGATACCATGTTTACCTGAAAATAATCGCCAAAATAATCGCAGAACATACAAGATTACAACATCGATATTATGTCATATATTAAAACCAAAAAAAAAAACATGCTTGTCCCGACAATAGTCTAAATTTAAAGCGGGTGAAAAAACAGAGAGGCACAGCTACATACATAATATTGTCAATATAAAAAAAATATATAGAAGCATTGTATTAGCTACTGTCAAATAAAACTTAAAAAGAGCGATATTATAAATCCAAAAGGTTCAAAAAATTTCGTGGTTTTTTTTCATAATTTAGACCTTGAAGTCGAGAGCATAAACCATAAAATTGAACGGTAAGAAATAACTGGAAACACATCCTTCGAAGACTACGAGTGACTCGTATACTTGATAAGTACTTATCATAGGAAATGCATATCAGCACGCCTAATGGAAGTCTATTATTAAAAGTTGACTGTCCAAGGCAGGACATACAACCGTATGAAGACTTCTACATATTATTTCAATGCTATTATTTATTACTTATAATATGTAACAATATAATAAATATCTTGTATGAAAACCTAACAAAAAACTCGCAATAGATCATGGTGGAATAAGCACCAAGCCTTCTCTTCAACATGAAGAGGAGCCTTACCCCAGCAGTGCGATATTTGAAGGCTGTTAATTAATTTTTACAAACTTTTAAGAAAACCTTGGGCAAAGGCTTGCTTGATACTATAAAAGTAAAAGTTCGTCTGGCTTTCACGCTTCAACGCCTGAACTAATCATCGTGAAATTTAGCACACGGATAGTTTGAGTTACGAAGATATTCGCTATATAGTACTACGTTTTCTGTACGTGCGCCCTTTTGTACTTATTTCAAGTATTGCATTAGTTGAAAAGTAAATAAATGTCGATATGGTCATCATACTATGCTCAAGAGTTTGCCTATAAACATACATATATGTTGTAGGTAACGTCATGTCTTGATTAAGGGTTAAGTTGTTAACCCGGTGACCAGGACACGCTGCCAATAAAGTTCATGGCTGTGACAGGATCAAAAATAGATACGCTTTTGTACATCAACCGTTATTGACTAAATTGTTTCCTTCCGTTTGTTGTTCTTGCTTTTTCTTAAATGACGGCACAATTCATTTGTTAAACGTCATGGGTATTTCCGTTATTTATATATTTCTTTGTCACATGTAAAATGGTAATAATTCTCCGAGTAAATATACATACATATTATACGTAAATTTTATCTTCCATTTGTAAATTATTGTAACAGTTACAATTTTCTGAAAGCTAAACGTTGAAAATGCGAATGTTTTGAGACCTCAGAGCTCGTATACGTTTTATCGTTTAAGTCTATATATGTATAATTACCTCGTTGGTGATAAGGCTAGATGATAAGGCTACAGATCCTGAGGTCGTAGGTTCAAATCCTGTGTCTGGCCAGTAAAGATATCGAGTTTTTCTGTTCAGAAACGTTAGGTGTTAGTCCGTTAGAAAGCTGACAGTGTTACAGTGCCGTGTCTCGGACAGCACGTAAAAACCTCGGTCCTGCACCTGATCTCTCTTCAAATTCTGTCACATTATCTCATCGGATTATAAGACTGATATAAGGGGATAACGAGTGCACTTGTCTTTTTGCACAAAGTTGTGAAACTAGTCTCCTTTGATGATTGCCGGCTTGGCTGAAACTGGTTAGAAGTATACAATCATCATATCATTCTAGATGATGATGAGGAATGATAGTATAGTAGCTTTCCTCACGATGTTTTTCTTCACCGTCAAGCACGAGATTAATTATAAACACAAATTAGGTACATGAAAATTCAGTGGTGCTTGCCCAGGTTTGAATCCACGACCATCGGTTAAGATTCACGCGTTCTAACCATTGGGACATCTCGACGATAATAAAGATACATTTATTATTTACATATTATGTCAATAGTCACGTTTTATTTATTTGTTTTGCGTATGATTATAACATTCTTACATTATTCTAATTGGTATTGACAAGGGTACGGTTACCCGAGGTATTAAAAAAGAACGTGACACGGATTGGACACTGACCGAAGAGGTAGGAGAAATGTGAGAAATTTTAATTAGAAAATAAATAAAAACATTGTTTTCACAAAATAAATATATTTTTCTTTTTACACTAGGGTGTAGAGAGCGAGAGAGAGGAGTATCCCGACAAAAGGGAGTGTCATAATGTTTGCTCTCACGCTATGCAAGTCGGGTCTCACCCAAGGCGCGCCAATATGTTTGATGTAAAACATCATAAGAATGATATATAATGGGGAAGTTAAGCAAATTTTTGATTCCTCAGAATTGCTTGAAACTTTGTTATAATTTATAAAAGTCTGTGAGTCTTGCTTCATTATCCTGTTTTTTTTTATTCATTCTGCCAAAAAATTTAAATAATAAATAGTCTGAGTGACTACCTAGTAACCCTGGTAACACGTGCTTAATATATATGCCTGAACACATTATAAAGTTTTCATTGAACTTGAATATTTGATATGTAAATTTGTGTGTAATCAATCAATGTAAAGACGTAATATGGAAGAGAGTGTAGGTATGTTTATTTAGAGGAAAGAACCTCTAGTCTAAATCTAAAGAATATCTATTAAAGATTAACCTATCAATAATTTCGTTTATATAATCGATTTTTATTTATTAAATTTAATAAAACGCAGATAAATAATATTATAGCATTATATATTAAATATCAAAATCATTCCTTGATAGCGTCATTCAGGTTTTTTTATTATATAAATAAGCGACGTTATCTTTGCGCTGAATCGTGCTGCAAAAAATCTATCAATATTCAATATTCCGTAGACGTCAAAAGCTAAATACCTATTAATTTTTTAGCGTTTTATTTCGCTTCCCTTAGTTCGATTTTCAAAATCTTAATCAACCGTTTTATAAAATAATTAGTTGTATGAATCACATTACAATGTTATTTTGTCCTTTAAACAGGAAAGTGTTCATGAATTGGAAGATGACAAAGCATGCTATGCTATTGAATATTTTTATATGTTTCTGCTTATTTTGTTAATGACAATGCATACCTACTTCATTATTTTTTATTACGTGTATAAAAGTAGCCACAATTATATTTTTTATTTTTATATTAATTAAAGTAAAGCATTTTACCTTCATAAAAAAATGTATTCCACCTAAACGAATGAGAACTTTTTAAAAATAACTTAATATTTTTTAAATATATATATATATATATACGTATTATTATATATATATTTGTTTTAATGCCAAATAATAAGTCTCTACATACCTACCCGCTAAGCTTCATATTTTATTTAATTTTAAAATGTATTTAATATTTCTATTCATACCTCATTTGGATCGTTGCACCAGTGTCCCCCACATCGAATGCATTCGTTGCAATTTTTTAAACTATCAAAATCCGAACAATCGCGGTAAACTGCGAAAACTTGCTGGACCAAAAGTAAAACTATCACCGAAAACCTCACTACCGCCATTTTATCAAATAATATTATTTCAATGATAATTTAACTTAAAAAACATTAATATTATATTATGTCACTATCACTATTTATTTTAGTAGCGTCAAATTCGAATGTACAAGAGAACACGTTCGAAATTCAAATTATGGATACGCGCGCACGTCGACACGACCAGGCACAGACTGTATGAACGACCTCTCTCGCTCACTTGATCAGACAATTCACGAGATGAATCATGGCTGTGAGGAAATTCGCGGAAATAGAAGACTTTTTTCCGAGAATTATTTTATTTCATTAAATTATTATTATATTTAAGTTATGTTTTAAACAATTAATAAATTTAAGAAATTTAATTGATTATACTTTTTTCTTGTTATAAAATGCTTCATAATATTCAGTTACATATTATTCTATAAGAATTATAATGAAGTACAGACATAATATATTATCTTTATCTTTTGTGGTTACATTGAATGCTTCATACAAAATTATTGCAATAAGATTTATAAATAACTGGTACAAAATGTTAAACAAAATGTTATTTAATATTATAATAAATAAATAAATAAAAGTAAAACGTAACAGCTTGGACAAAGGCCTCCCCTTTTCTTGAGATGGATTTGAATTTGTTTCACCATAATGCTGGATACGCATATCATGTAGAATTTTGACAAGTGCAGGTTTCCTCAATTAAGCACGTGGTAACTCCATGGTGTTGGCCCGGGACTGAACCTGCATTCATTAGTTAAGATTCACCTGTCTAAACTTCTGGGGCGTTTCGGTTCACAGACAAAAATATACCATAATATTAAGGGAGAGATATAGCTATTGTCTGCGGCAGCGGGGTTAAAGGAAACACCATTTTCGGTCCATTTATTTAATGTTTAGATTATTTAAATATCTTAAAGCGGCTGAGTCTATGTGGATTTTAAATTTAACAAATACTGTATATCTAGTGAAGCTCTTGTTTTAATAACAAACTAACGTCTCTAATCTTTTTTTTTTTTATAGAATAGGAAGGCAGACGAGCCCATATGGGTAAGAAATGTTAACCATCGCTTACATCACCCATGCGCCACCAACCTTGGGAACTAAGATGTGTTGTCCCTTGTGCCTGTAATTACACTGGCTCTTTCACCCTTCAAACCGGAACACAAAAATACCAAGTACTGCTGTTTTGCGGTAGAATATCTGATGAGTGGGTGGTACCTATCCAGACGAGCTTGCACAAAGCTCTACCAATAGTACTTATGACTGTATCTAATAAAGATATAAAAAAAATGTTATTTTAGTATTAGGATAATAAAATATAAATAACCTTAATATGAATTGACGAAACTTATTTTATAATTTTGTCATACTATTTTTTATATAAATACAAAATATACAATAGCGCAATTTAATAGCTTTGTGTCCGTCAGTATGCATTTTGGCCTTTTGACGCTTAGATTACATCAAATATTTAAGAAGTAATAAAAAATTAACATGTTATAAAGCATCAGATTAGTATGGCAATTCGCTTTTTTAATAAATTTAGATATATCTATGCAAATTGTTTGACATCGCAATTTATCCGCCAATTTTGATTAATCATCCAACGATTAAGCTCTGCCAACCAGCGCTGTGATAATTATTTTCGTTTTAATACTTTTTTAAATTCAACCACAAATGGCCATACTTGTAACAAAAAACTTGGTCTTTTCTCTCACTATCTCATGGTCTTTATATAAGAAGCTAACAAAATTGACAATAGAATAATTTAGTAATTTCACCCCCTCGGTGATACGGATAAGGATTTCTACATACTCAGCCAATGAGAGTAAAAAGTATTATAAAATTGATTGCAACGTTAATTCCTATTACCGCAGTTTAATAATAACGCCTGTTACAATATTTTAGCAATTATATTTCGATATGCTAAAGTGCTATTTTTATGTAATTATTATATTATTTTTATAGCTGAATTTGCAATATAGTGGAAATGGCAAATTAAATTCTACCATTTTTATATGACTGACTTTGAAATATATTGTTTATTTACTATTTTATTCCATTCAATAAATACTCTTGAAGTCAGTAATATAAACTTAGCATAATGAACAGATAGACAGTTAAATATTTGTTGCAATAGGAATATTTAAATTAAAATCTTAAAATCAATACAAGTTGAGCTGCAAGCTACTACCGACCGTTTAGTGGAAAATTTTAAAATCTTAAAATTATGACACGATTGATCTCTTTCTAAACGCTGGATTATTGAACTTCGTTACAGCTGACTGGTAAATAGGATTGTCACACGGTGACAGCTGAGCAGCTGCTTCTTGAACGAAACGGTCATATTCCCGTCGATCGCGCTTGTCGGTGAGGTACTTCAAAGCTAATATGGTTGCCAACCCAATGAGAATTAGCAACGCTAGACATGTCCCTCCAATTACTGCGTGCAGGAATAAGAATTTTAATTAAAAAACTTTAATTTCAGACGATTCATGATAAGTTGAACAATTAATTACTATTAATAAAAAAATATCACGATTGTCATATATTTTTAAATAAGCTTTTATTTAACAAGTTTAATGTGTACTTGCAACTTTTTGAATCGGATCAAGGTTAAAATATTTTTATGAATAAAATATTCTTTGTACGCACCATAATATGTCTCGGCGTAATCGAATTCTGATTGAATTTTTAGCTCGAGTTCGTATTTATCTTTGCTATAGCGATATATAAATCTCGTGTAACAGCCGACATCGATACGTAGCTTGGGACATAGGTTCCAATCATTACTGGCATTGTATGCCGTTAGATTTTTTTCAGTACTAATCATAACATTTTCATAGCTCTTGCAAGACGATTCCTTTAAATAGCACAAAGCAAGTGGTTCAAGGTTAAGACATTGACGATCGTGGCAAGATTTTTCGCCACAGGAAATTTTACAATATTTGCTGATTACAGTTCTAGCATCCCAGTCGGCAATGTCCTGACACTGACAGTTGCCACAATCGCATTTTCCATGATTGTTGCATATCTAAAATAAGAAATACATTATTATAAATGTTAATTGTATTTATATAATAGTTTTGTCGTCTTATAATGGTATAAGACGACAAAACTTGCATGTAATGTTGCATTACTTATGTTTTTAATATGTATAATATAACTGTATATATTTTGTAGCATATGTGAATGTATATTTTTGATAACATATATTTGATATAATTAACTAATTACCGCCTTCGCAGATTTCTGTTTTGCCTAAAGGTTGACTGGCAGAGAATGCCTTCAGGCATTAAGTCCGCCTTTTGTTCTAACTGTATATATGATGGTCAATAAAGTTTTAAATAAATAACATAATACAAATGTAAGATACATTGTTTATCCTTTACTAATATTGTAAGTGCAAAAGTGTGATTGTTGGTTTGTTACGCTTTTAGGTTTACGTTTAAATCAATTTAAATAGTAAACATGTAGTTGCTATTTAAATTGATTTTGGCTATTAAACCTAAGTAATTGTATCAAATTTTGCGAAAAACATAAAGTGTATACCGTACCGTACCGTAACAGCCTGTGAATGTCCCACTGCTGGGCTAAAGGCCTCCTCTCCTCTTTTTGAGGAGAAGGTTTGGAGCTTATTCCACCACGCTGCTCCAATGCGGGTTGGTAGAATTCACATGTGGCAGAACTTCAGTGAAATTAGACACATGCAGGTTTCCTCACGATGTTTTCCTTCACCGTAAAGCACGAGATGAATTATAATCACAAATTAAGCACATGAAAATTCAGTGGTGCTTGCCCGGGTTTGAACCCACGATCATCGGTTAAGATTCAGGCGTTCTTACCACAGGGCCATCTCGGCTTTTTTTTTATATAAATTTTGTATAAATAGTACAATTTAATATCATTTATAATATGGATTTTTTTTTTTTTTTTATATTCGCCGGGAGGGCAAATGACTCTACTCCACCTGATGGTAAGTGGTAGTAGAGTCCAAACGCGACGACGGCCAGTACAGACGGGAAAAACGTTCTGTACTAGCCGCCTTCGCCTTGCCGGCCCGCAAGATGCCTCTTCACGCCTCGTTTGAAGGAACCCGGGTTGTAAGAGGAGGGGAACACGTGAGCTGGTAAGGAATTCCATTTTTTGGAAGTGCGACAAAGAAAGGAGTTGCCAAATTTCTTTGTTCGCGATGGAATTGATGTCACAGTTAGGCGGTGACATCGAGAACCAGCTCGCGTGGACTTAAGAAGGAAGGGGGAAGCAGGAATTAGAGAGAATAATTCCTCAGAGCACTCGCCGTGATACAGTCGATAGAAAGCGCTCAGTGCTGCTATCTCACGACGCAATTGTAAAGGTTCAAGGGTGTTTGTGACCTTTACGTCGCCAATAATGCGTACGGCACGTCGCTGCAACCGGTCCAAGGCCTCAAGTAGGTACTTAGCGGAGCCATCCCAAAGGTGCGAGCAATATTCCACGCAAGACCGTACCTATGTTTTGTACAGCAGGCACAGTTGTTGAGGCGTGAAAAAGCGCCGCACCTTGTTCAGAACTCCGAGTTACCGTGAAGCTGTTTTTATAACAGCCTCGATGTAATCCCTTGGACTAAGGTCGCAGCGAACGTCAATCCCCAGCATGGCGATTTTGCTTTGCATCACCAGCGGAGTACCACAGAGGGAGGGAAGAGGGGAAAATGTTGACTTTTTCGCCGTGAGAGCGCATACCTGTGTTTTCTTGGCATTAAACTCAACAAGATTATCAGAGCCCCATTTGGCGATGAGCTCTAACGTCCTATCGAGTTCAATGACAAGATTCTCCCGCCTCTCCTCAGTTTCCGCCCGCCCAGCCACTGCGCGTCCGTGGTATCCACCATGCACTGTACTATCATCTGCATAGCAATGTATGTTCCCAAGGGAGAGCATATCATTGATATGCAAAAGAAAGAGTGTTGGAGATAGCACAGATCCCTGGGGGACCCCAGCATTCACTACATAGAATTGTGAAGCGCAACCATCTACTAAAACACGAAGGCTACGCTTGTGTAGGAAGCTGGCAATCCAGGTGCATAGCTGAGCAGGCAGACCATATGCCGGTAGCTTGGAGAGAAGACTTCTGTGCCAGACCCTGTCGAAAGCCTTGGAGATATCGAGGCTGACAGCCAACGATTCTCCATGCTTGTCGATAGCTTCACCCCAGAGGTGTGTTACGTACGCTAGAAGATCACCTGTGGACCGTTTTGGTCGAAACCCGTACTGACGATCATTAATTAGACAGTGATCTTCTAGGTAATGGATCAGTTGGTTGTTTAAAATCCGTTCCATCACCTTACAAAGTACTGAGGTGATAGCTATTGGCCGATAATTTGCCGGGTCAGACCGATCCCCTTTTTTGGGAACCGCTTGCACATTAGCTCTTCTCCAAGCCTCCGGCACACTTCCCGAAGAGAGAGAAAGTTGGAACAGGCGCGTTAACACAGGAGACAGCTCCGCTGCGCACTTCATCAGCACTATGGCTGGTATTCCATCGGGACCGCTAGCTTTCCGTACATCAAGTGATTGCAGCTCCGCACGCACATCACGTTGCCTGATTTTAATGTCAGGCATCGTATGGCCACATGCAGGTATTGAAGGTGGCAGTGCACTACAATCATCGATGACGGAATTGTCGGCAAAGAGTTTAGCCAGGAGATCAGCTTGCTCTTGCGGACTGTGAGCTAGCGATCCGTCCAGATTTCTGAGCGGTGGCAGCGAAGGTTGGCAGAAATTGTTTTGCACAGACTTGGTCAGACGCCAGAAGCTACGGGAGCCCCTAGGATGCGAAACAAGGTCATGACCAATCTGTACAATGCGCTGTGCATCCGCTCTCGTGTATGCCTTTCTACAGGACTTGGAATTTTTATTATAGTTTGCTTTCAGTGAGTCAATGTTAGATGCCCCGCTAATACAGCCGTTGATCCACTTGCGATATGCCGCCTGCTTAGATGATACAGCATCGGCACATTCACGAGTGAACCAACGGTTACGCGTACTCCTACTGACGAGATCTGAGCTAGGAATGTAGTATTCCATTCCCAGCATGATCTCGCCAGCAACAGCAGCGGCACTAGCTGTCGGGTCATTCCCACTGAAGCAACGTTCCTTCCAAGGGACCGACGCATAGTAATCGCGCATACCGTCCCAATCCGCCGACTTATAGTGCCAAACGCGACGTTTGCATACCGCTAGTGGCGGCAGCTTGGCCTGTGGCACTCTGGTAGAAATAAGGCTGTGATCCGAAGAGCCAAGAGGAGCCTGAACCACAACCTGATATTCCACCGGGTGAGAAGTCAGCAGAAGGTCCAGTAGAGAAGGTGCTTGCCCATCAATGTCTGGGATCCTGGTGGGCTGATCAACCAGTTGGGTCAAGTCATGTGTGAGAGCAAAAGCATGAGCAGTCCTTCCAGCATGGTCAGTTTTGAGGGATTTCAACCAGGATTCGTGGTGAGCATTAAAATCCCCCAAAAACACCAATTCCGCGTTAGGAAATTGCTCTTGCGCAGCATCTGCCACCCGACTAAGATGGTCAAATAATCGGCTTGTCTCCAAGTCACCATTGTGGGATCTGTAGAGGCACACGTAGACTCGGCTCTGACGAACCATGTCCACACGTACCACCAACATGGAGAAGGAGGAGTCCTCCAAGCAGCGCAGTCGGTGACAGCAAACATCCGTCCTGACGAACAAGCATACTCCGGCTTTCGCTTTGAAGGATTCTTCAAGCGTGTAGCCGGGATAATTAAGGTAGCTGGTATCGGCAGGACGGAGTATTTGTGTCTCCGTGAGAAACAACTTTAAATTTACGAACTACGGAAATTTACGACTTATCGGCTTTCATCATTGATCAAAATGTATACAGGAAGTAATTGCAGTGAAATAATATAAATAAAGAGCCTCGTCTATTGGTTACTCTTTGTGCATTTTAATCAAACTTGAGTGTGTTAGATGTAAATCTGTCACATGTTTTTATTTAATTTTTAATATTGTCACATGTGCATCCATTAAACCACTTTGGAGCAGTGTGGTGGAATAAGCTCCCGACCATTTTCTCAAAAGAGCGGAGGGATTAACCCCCAGCATTTGGACCCCTAACACACGCAAGCACCACTGAATTTGCCTATGCTTAATTTGTGTTTATAATTTAACTCCTGCTCGACGGTAAAGGAAAGAAACATGAGGAAACTTCCATATGTCTAATTTCACTGAAATTCTGCCATATCCACAAACCCATATTCTAGCGGCGTGGTGGTAAGCTTCAAACCTTCTGCTCAAAGGGAGAGGAAGCTTCAACCCAGCTGTGACATACACCGGCTGTTAATTACTTTAAAATAATATAAACTAACGTCATTTCCATCCGTACAGTCTGTTGCGTTTGGACAAGCACACACGTCACCCACCCAGCCTGGGCTACATTTGCACACACCACAGTCGCATTTGCCATTGGGGTAAGAACACATAATATCATTAGCGTCTCTCAAACAGCTATCCCGGATGCATTCACAGTATTCACGTTCGTATCTAAAAATTAAATTATATTAAGTATACTTAAGTATGTAAATAGCGTGATAAATTTTTACCGTCGTCTCGGCGGTTCTTCACGCTGATCTTATCCAACTTCATGGACAAGTGTCGCCTGTATGCATAAAAAATGTCTTTAAGTGACTTGGTGGAAGGGCTATGTTCAAGTCCATTGTCGTGGTGTCGAGGTGTGACTCGATTATCACATACGGCTAATACGGCTAAACAGTAATACATAATATTATTTGAAATGCGAGTGAGCCAGTGCAACTATAGGCACAAGGGACAAAACATCTTACGATTAGTTCGTAATATGTACTAAACATTGGCGATGTGCGAATAGCTAATATTTCTTATAACGCCAATGACTATGGGCGGTGGTGATGACTTACCATTAGGTGGCCTATTTGTCGTCAGCCTACCTATTTTATTAATAAAAAAAGTCTCCACAAGTAATCTAAATGAATGTACTTAGTATACTAAATAGAATATAATACACTGGTGGTAGGGCTTTGTGCAAGCTCGTCTGGGTAGGTACCACCCACTCATCAGATATTCTACCGCAAAACAGCAATACTTGATATTGTTGTGTTCCGGTTTGAAGGGTGAGTGAGCCAGTGTAATTACAGGCACAAGGGCCATAAAATCTTAGTTCCCAAGGTTGGTGGCGCATTGGCTATAAGCGATGGTTGACATTTCTTACAATGCCAATGTCTAAGGGCGTTTGGTGACCACTTACCATCAGGTGGCCCATATGCTCGTCCACCTTCCTATTCTGTAAATATATATATATATAGCAATAGTAAAGTAAGTGTCGTAATAATTGTTATCTCGTTACACATACCCGTCTCTACACAAACATTTTCCACGGATACAAGAGCCGTGACCGCTACATATCACCGTATCATCAGGAGCTATACAGGTTGAATTGTCATTCGGATTGCTACACTTTTCACCATATCTGAAAAAACGAATATTTATATTAAACAGTTTATAATGTTACGAAGGTAGATTTTTATGTATAACATAAGAGCAAATCATTCCAAATTTTGGACAGTAACATCAACTGAAAATAATATCAAACTACCAAATTCTAAGCTGATAGAATTACAATACAATTCCGTCTTCATCAAAATAGCTTACCGCTTACATTGTAAATAGTTATATGAGTTTTGTAAATTATATACACATTAAAACTATATCTTTTTAGCTAGAATAACTGAGATGTTTTACAATTAATAGGGCTTGCACTGAGTCCTACCCTGGGCTTGATGAGTCTGTGGAAGCCATTTGGGCCAGCAGCAAAAACAAAGCTTTACTACCAATCAAATGAATTAGTTCGACATTATTACTATTAACAATTTATTTTAAAAATCATTAAGTATCATTAAAAGATCGAAATCTAGAATCAGATGTTTTATATTTCTATTAATAAGATTACCTATCCTGGTAGCATTCACAAATACCACATCGTCGTGTCCCGCCATAATTACAAAGCGATGAATTATGTTTTGTCTCGCAATCGCAAGAGCTCAACATATTAATGTTTATATTCAAATTCTCTTTTATCCCTTCAAACACTACATCTACATTAATATTCTCTTTGTTAAAGTATCGTAAGAGTTTGATGGTGCCGGTAATTTTCTTTTCTTCGTTTCCCATTACTCGACAATTACGATTTCCACTATTTTTGTAGCAATCAGGATTAAATGAAATTTGTAAATCATCACGGTATTCGCTTTTCATGTGCACTTTTAACTTTAAACTGCGCGTCATTTGCTGTAACAAAATTTCATTATTTATATAATATAAAATTTACACATATATAAAAAAGAAATTATTTTGGTATTTGGTTACCTTGTAGATTGATTTTAATATTACAGCCATTTCTCTTCCCTTATAAGTAGTCATTTTAGAACCACTTATTCTTTGACTTAACGATTGATAGATATTTTGTACATCATTTCCGACGGCAAATATTATTGTAATCTCATCTTCAGATGCTAGTTTATTTATAATGCCAATGGAGGGATAGTCCATTTCCAACTCCTTTGTGTATATGCCGTTTACTGTGTAGCATTTACCATCGTAAGGTTGAAAGATACCTGCCCATTTGCCGTCACCTGCTGCATGATAAGACTGATCGGTTAAAACTACTACTATCTTTCTAGATTCGTTTCGCCATCCTATTTCATCTTTACAAACTATGACTTGCGCAAGGGCATCTAGTGTACCTTCTTGTACATCATAGTTTGATCCAAAAGCAGAGTCCTTAACTATATTTTTAAAAACCTCAAAATTTTTAGTCAGTTTTAGCCTATTACGAAATGAGTAAGTCAGTGTACTATTTTTAAATCTGTAAAAAAACACATTATTAGCATACGCATATTGATAGTGTTATAAGGATAAGTGTGGGCTGACAAGCAGGTGGAATTGGCATAGTTACTAGCAAGTGCCAACGCAGGATAGACACTTGTAACATTGACATGTGTTCATTCTGATCTTCAACTCATTCTTACGTCGGATTCCTTCGACGTAAGAATGAGTTTGCTAGCAAAATAACTATTCCTTTTTATTTTTAATACTGTAAAATGTCTACACTATAAATTATCCTGAGCTGAAGATTTATTAATGATCACATTAAGCCTTAATAAATATAAATATATTTACTGTGTATATGGCAGTGCGTTTTTATCCACAAAAGTTCCCATTCCTAAAAGCACATTATTGGTCATATTCTGCATCATACGGTATATATCTTCACTTTTACTGGCAGTTTTGTTCTTAATCTGTTCCATGGACGAAGATCCATCGAAAAGGAAATATAGATCGACAGGATAATTATCGGCTTTTTTAAATGAAAATGAAAAATTAACCGTTTCACCGGGTCTTATATCAATATTAATTTTCTGTGGTTTTATTTGTATAACTTTACCGATTTCAGAATTAAAATCAAGGTTTTCGATTTGAGTTACGTTATGTCGTGGATTTATTATACGATCGGATAGACACCAACTATCCAGATTTTCTTTTCCCGATACGCATCTGTTACTGCCATTGAAATTTTCCTGAAAATACACACATTTACAAATTAATAGCTAAATAAAACCCGTTAATTATATACAAATATTAATTGCAAGTACAGATTAAGTTTTATCAAATTAGTTTGCAATTACACAAACGTGTGTGTAATCGATTATAGGCTTAAAATTATAAGACCTAAAAAAGAATGTTGTACATTTTGCTGTATATTTTTTTGTTGCAATATTTTTATCGATTACAAAATGATTTTAATATATATATATTTGTGATTATATAAGCCAAGTGTCATTTAATTTTGTTTTAAAATCACTAAGGTAAAAACTGCAAGGAAAAACTAAAAATTAACCACTCTTTTCTTTAGCAGCGTGTTTAGAACGGACTAGCCTTATTTTACTTGTTACATGCAAACACAAAAAAAAAAAAGCCGAGATGGCCCTGTGGTAAGAACGCGTGAATCTTAACCGATGATCGTGGGTTCAAACCTGGGCAAGCACCACTGAATTTTCATGTGCTTAATTTGTGATTATAATTCATCTCGTGCTTTACGGTGAAGGAAAACATCGTGAGGAAACCTGCATGTGTCTAATTTCACTGAAGTTCTGCCACATGTGAATTCTACCAACACGCCTTGGAGCAGCGTGGTGGAATAAGCTCCAAACCTTCTCCTCAAAAAGAGGAAAGGAGGCCTTTAGCCCAGCAGTGGGACATTCACAGGCTGTTACGGATGCAAAATAAAACACTTTGACTTTACCTTTAACTAAAATGCTATTAAAATAAATATTGATTTAAAAAATCAGTTAGTCAGTTAGTTTTAGTAAACAGTTAGTTACTTTATATTAATTTAATATTTACTCACCGAAGAACACCATGAACACAGGCTGGCGTCTCTAATACATTCATTGCAAGTTTTATGCTGTTTACACGAATTGAAGGTTAACGCAATAGGAATGAAAAGGATAAAAATTGAATAAGAAAAAATTATCATTATGATCTCTTTATGTTCGGCCGTATCAAAAATGGTTTCAATAATGCTCGATATTGCTTATATTTATTATATTACACGATTTAAAATGGTAAATAAAGGAAAAATGTGCAATTGCGGAGTCGTATTTAAGGGAAGCGGCACTACAACGTTGCCTGGTCATTTTCAAAGTCATTTTCCTTATTAATTATTACTTACGTTCAAATATTTTTAATATTTCTCTTTAAGTTGTTAAGTTTTATACAATTTTTTGCTTTCTGTACTACATATCATGCTATATATGTACAAGAGATGCATATGTTAGGAAAAAGTCACCACATTTGATTTTTGTGCTTTAAGTGCGGTCCCAAAGCGTCATATAATATGTCAGAAAGTTTTATTCGATAGCTTCCTAATTTATTTTTGTCATTCAGTAATCCACGAGAGCTATTTTGAGGACCCGTGATTAATTTTATTATTTGAAGCATTTTTAAATTATATTATTTTATATTTAACAATCTATTAAAGCTTAAAGTTTAAAATAAATTATAAAATGATCTGCCCCTTTATAAGTAGGTGAGGATAATGCTACCAGGAAAATATAAATTTATTTATTCTAATTAGGTTGAATCCGTTTCTTGATAACTGTATAAAACATCAGAACTTATTTTTGTTATTATTATATTTTTAAATGAATAATAATATACCTCTTGATCTTATATTCATTATTTATGTAAAATGACGAACGATATCTTTTTTTGAGAAACGTCGTTTAAACATAGATTACTTTATCTTTTGTATCATAAATATTAATTTAAGCCATTTAACTTTCATATTTCTGTTAAATACTTAATGTCAATTCGAAACTTTACCTATTGTATTATAATTAACTTTTAAAATTAAGATTAACTAATGTATTTGTCGATTTTAATAAAAAATATTGTTCAGGATTACAAAATACGTAATACAAAATCCGACAGAGATAATGGAGTTTAAAATTAATTTTCCGCCATTAGTAATTCGTAGCAACAACCAATTATCAGCTTTAAGCTGGTTTTTCAGTAAGAAATATAATATATACATATCTTACACTTCCAATATATAAAAGAATAACTGACTGACATAGTATATCCCAAACTGCTGGGGCTAGCACCATGGCAAATGGGTTCCTTTTACACAATAGGTAAGCACTAAGAAAGGATTTTTGAAAATTCAACCATCAATTCAAAAAATAGGGGTTTTTGAAGAAAATTGATAGTGAAGCCGCGGTTAAAGCGCTTCTAGTATTATATAAATTACATCCTATAATCAGCATTCATACTTTATGTGATTTAGAAATATCCACACTATCGCTAATAAATATATTATCACAAATAGAAATTGATTCTGATGAGGAACGATCGCTTGAAAGGGGGTTCTACTGATAGCTTAATTTCCCTTAAAATATTGCACGATCGACTGAGAATAAATTTGGTTTGGAATATAACAATACAGATAAAAGGTATGTTAAACAATTATGTTTATTATAAGTATTAACTTAGCGGTATTCATTTGAATCTTTTGATGTTATATATTATTCATATATTACATCCCATAGTGAAAAACCGTCTTTAAATGACACTTCTTACTCCTTATACATCTAAATTAATATATGAATCAGTCATTATTTTACGCCCTACATCGATGACCGATGATAAAAATGAGTTTAAATTATGTATTATTTTTATTATGCATGAAAATATGTATAGTTTTTTGTGAAACAGACTGCAGTGACTTTGAAACATGTGGGTCATGTATTGGATACGCTTTGGATCGCTGTGTTTGGTGCTCTGCTGTAAGGAAATTTAATTTATAATAATTTACTTTAATTATATAATAAATGTTCATTTATTAAATGAAATTTTAAATATTACTATTTAATTCTAAAAAAAATTAGGAAGTACATGAAGGTCCAAGATGCAAGTCGAGAATTAAGGTAACCGAAAGCAAGCTTTGGTGTAACGGTACACCTATATACGATCCAGAAACAGAAAAGATTGTGACAATGGATAAAGATTTTAATGCAGGGGAAAAAGGAGACCCAGTTATTCAATTCAGACCTCAGTCTTTGAATATTAAGGCGAGGCCCGGAATACCCGTGAAAATTGCAATGTCATATAAACCTGCAAAACATTACCCATTAGATGTATATTATTTGATGGACTACTCACATACTATGACAAAACATGCAGAAACACTTAAAAATCAAGGATTCAACATCTACAATGAACTAACTAAGATTACGAATAACGTTCGCTTAGGTGTTGGAAGTTTCGTTGAGAAAAACTCTTTACCATATGTTGAGTAAGTAAATAATAATTCGCTTTTGTTTAGTTTCTGATATTATCTATTAATTACAAATTCTTATTTTTAGTGACTCACAACAAAATTCATATTCGTTTAAAAATCATTTATCTTTGACTGACAATATGAACAAATTCAGAGAAGCTTTAAATGAAAAACTTAATGGTTCTAATTATGATGATCCTGAAGCCAGCTTAGATGGTCTTATGCAAGCAATGGTTTGTAAAAAAGAAGTGGGATGGAGAGATAACGCGCGAAAAATTATTGTATTAAGTACTGATTCAACGTACCATAGTGCGGGCGATGGAAAATTTGTCGGTGCAGCTCGACCACATGACATGAAATGTTATGTAGTTAATAATAAATACCAAATGGAGCTAGAATTAGACTATCCATCTGTCAGTCAAATAAATAAAGTAGCTGCAGAAAATAATATCATGGTTATATTTTCTGCTGATGAACATGTCGAACCACACTACAAAGCCTTGGAGAAAAACGTATTAGGTTCAAAATATGTCCCATTAAAAGCAGATTCAACACTGGCAGATGTTATTAAAACAGAATACCTGGTAAGTAATTCTAACTATGTTTGATTTTTTATTCCAAATTAGACATTCGCCTGAACAATTTATTATCATTTTTAGAGTTTAATTAGAAAAGTTTACCTAAATTATAAGATTCCATCCTTTATGCATTTAACACTTGATCAAGACTGTAGTAAGGACAATGAATGTGAGCTGAAACATAATCAATCTGTTGAATTAA
Organism: Nymphalis io; assembly: GCF_905147045.1. Taxonomy (NCBI): domain Eukaryota; kingdom Metazoa; phylum Arthropoda; class Insecta; order Lepidoptera; family Nymphalidae; genus Nymphalis; species Nymphalis io. Next base: position 4,032,584 of record NC_065890.1, on the reverse strand, counting down.
CGGGTACTTTAACAATAACATCATGTCCACCGAAAAATAATTATAAACACGATGTGGAAATTGGACCACGAATGTTGAATGAAAAATTGAATATACAAGTTGATATATATTGTCAATGTGATTGTGAAGAACCAGGAAGTGGGATAGACAATTCGGATATATGTAATAATGCTGGGACATATCAATGTGGAATTTGCAATTGCGATAGTGACAGGTGATAGGCTTTTTTTATAAATTTATTTAATTATTATTTATATCCTAATTGACAACTAAAATAACTTTTCTTATCTAAATTATTATTACTTCAAAGTGCGATAACCTTTTAATGGATATCCAACTCGCATTTAAATGGTTTTTATATTCGATTTTCAGGTATGGATCTAGTTGTCAATGTAATGGAATTTCAAGTGATACACAGGATGAAGATCGATGTAAAAAGGATAACCAAACCCTTATCTGTAGCGGGCATGGAACTTGCAGGTAACTAAGTGACTTGTAAAAATTGTCTTGTACAATATGAAAATATATTGTATATATTTAAAACTTATTTTAACGATATAGCTGCGGAAAATGCGACCCATGTTCACCAGGTTTCTCGGGTCCATACTGTGAATATGACGATAAAGCATGCCCTAGCCCCGAAGGCTTACTATGTGCTGATCATGGTATATGTAAATATGGACAGTGCCAATGCTCTCCCAATTGGATCGGCGAGGATTGCAGATGTCCTAATAATAATGAAAGCTGCAAAGCACCCTATTCTAAAGAGGTAAGGTACAATAACATTACACTTCAAAATAATTCCGGTAAAACGAGAGCTTTATTTAATGTGTTAAAAAAAACAGTCTATATAAGTCTATAGGAATATTAAATTAAAAATCATTAATTACTTGAACTTATCTTAAAATGTCAAATCCTTGTCATAGTGAAATATACAACGGCACAGATTTAGATTAAAGTCATTTTAATTTCAAAAGTAAAACTAAATTTCTTAGTACCATTAGTGATTAATAGTAAATGTGAAATGATATATCAGGTATGTTCGGGGAATGGTGACTGCTCATGTGGCAAATGTGAATGCAAAGTGTGTTCTGGTCAATTTTGCGATGATTGTGAAGAAGTAGCAATGAAACGTTGCAAGGAATTGGAAGATTTTGCATATTGTAATTTCAACGAAAATAAAAATGTTTGTGATTTGAAATTTAATCAAACAAACACAGAAGTTACTATTGTCAATAAAACAGAAATAAATTCACCAGATTGGTACATGGCTAAGTACTGGTGTAGAAAAATCTTGGAAGATGAACAAATTTTTGTGTTTAAATATTATTATTCAACATCTTCAAACAGCAAGTTACACCTCATTATTCAAAATGAGTTAGAGAAGCCACCAATTGCTAACGTGTGGAGTAAGTACATTAATTCAGATTTTATTTATTTATTAATCCTTTATTGCACACACACTCTTCCAGGCAACCTCTGTAAGAGAAATGTTTGTGTTTTTTAGCCAGGATCACTAATCGGGCATAGTGTGCGAACGACTTATACTTAAAATTTATTAAGCTTAATACAAATATGTAATATACCAACCTACATACATACATATATATATATATATATATATATATATATACATACACTTATACATATATACATACATACATAATTATATAAGAAATAAACAACCATATACATATAATAATACAACATGCTCTAGTTAAATTGATAGATAATAATTATGCAAACGACTTAAAAATATGTACGGCTTCAGCTTGACGAATTTCTCGAGGCAAGGAATTCCATAGTTTGATTAGATTTAGATTAGATTTTACTTATAACAAAAAAAATATAATATGTATATTTATATATACGTATATCAATTATTTTATTTCATTCATTTTCTTAAGCAACTGTAACCGACGCTAAGAAAATCACAATTATTATGTCAACTCTCAAAACTCTCCACTTACCTCTTCTCACCTTACAATATCATCTGTACATTGTAATAATGTTTCTTTCACAGTTGCTGTTGGAAGTGTCATAGGTGCGGTTTTATTGATTGGACTGTTAACTCTAATTGCGTGGAAAGTTCTAGTTGACCTACACGATAAACGGGAATATGATAAATTTGCAAATGAATCTGCCGCTGCAGGATTCGATACATCTATAAATCCTTTATATCAATCACCAGCTACGAACTTCTCAAATCCCGCCTATGACGGCTGATCTTGAAACTTTTAAACAAATATTGTAATAAAATTAATTATTAAAAGACGTTTAATTTTCATTTTTAATTTTTAATCACACAAAATTTAATCAAGACAATATATAAATTATTATAAAACATTTGTAAAAATAAATACAAAAAAACAACACCGACATCGACTTTTACACTGGTTTTAATAATTTCATAATATTATGGAATATTTCATGAAGTGAAATTGTTTTTGGATATTTTATTTGAATTCGTTTTCAAATTGTCGACTATTTTTTGGCGGTCCGTGTATTTTGACGATCGTGCGAACGTTTTAGACGTGTCGGTGTCTCGTCATTATAAAGTTTCTTCTCTCGACGCTGTTCGATATCAAGCTTTGCGAGAACAGCCTAAAGACAAAATTATTTTGTTATGTCAAAAAATTAATTAAATACATAGGTATAGGAGCAAACACAAATTATATATCTAGATTGAATAGATAAGGAACAAGTATTAATCTTACACAGTTAGAATATAATTCTTGCAGCGCTGGTCCTAGGGTCCTTGAGTTGCTTATTACCAGTATTAAATTTCAGGGGGTAGGAATATTCGTCACGGTGGCATGCGCAAGCGATCCCGTGGCGCTCCTCGTTAAGATGGAAAGGGTATCATTGGTTTTTTAGTGGGTATTCCGATGTTCGGGGCGCACTCGGCGCCTTAGGCACCGACGAGGCCCACATACCCTTCCACTGTTCTCATAGGGGAAACGCGTAATGTGTTTTACAAGCGATAAAAAAGGGGGCAGGAATATTTTGAGATCCACAGGGCTGTGCTGCGACTGACTGCAAGACTGCAATGCCCAGACCGCATAACCGCAATTATGAAGGTAATGTTACTTGAACCGAACGGCTACGGGAAGTTGATTCCAGGAATTCCTGGTCATAGCGTTTTTATCATCCTAATCTATTATTTTGATTTAAGAATTATTAGTAAGTTTTAAAATTTATTACATTATAAAAAAATACTAACTCTATGACTCTCGATTTTGCCACGCTTAGGCTTAGTGTATGTTTGTTTGGGCACTAGGTCTCCAGCGGAACGTCTTTCCTCAACATCCATGTTACTGCTTAAGTAATTGCAGTTACAACTGAAATTAAAGTCATTTCTTAAATTTTTATTTAAAGAAATATGAAAATATCTGTTTTCACATCGTTAATCAAATTAAAAAGCAAAGCTATTAAAATTTTAACTTTTTTTGTTTTAAATCTGTATAAGCTGGTCTGTGCTTATTGTGTGTTATACTGTCAAAGGTTAGGTATATTTTGTACAGCCTCAATGCCTATGAGCAGAAATAATCAAGTGTCGTATAGCCTGTGTGTATCTCACTTTTATATTTAACCTCAGGCTACATTATAAACATATTTTAATGACACAAGCATACCACACTCATATCATTACATAGCTAAATTCATTAAATTATATGATTCTTATCTAGATTATAACTTTGAGTTGGAGTACATATATATACGTACACATCCTTCTCGGCTACAGCTGGCATTTTATTTGTTGATCCTGGACTATTATCACGCGATATCTTTGGAGTACCTCTGCAAACCGCCTCTCTTACTTCCTGTAGACGACGCCATTCTTCTGCTACCTTACGATCTAGGTCAGCCACTGTACAATAATGAGTAGTCAGTTACACACTGTAATACCAGTTTTTATTTTTTGGATTAAGCTTTTTTCCTATCAATTATTAATAGTATTTATATTATATTTTATTGTTTTATACCATAGTCAAATACGCAACGCTTCATTTCAGGTTTTTTTAAATGTTTCATATTTACATTGTTATCTATATACTAATATGTAAAAAGAAAACTTTGTAAGCGACATAAACATGTCGCGCACACAGAGGAGTGTGAGGCTTAGCATAGTGAAAGTTTATATGGAAAACCTATTTATATGTAATTTGTCACATTCATTATATTCGATCAAAGCGTCATTTTTCGTATAATTCGATTTTTTTTATATAAATCGAAAATTATAACATAGATTAAAAATTCAAAAGTTTATTTATTGATTAATTCCAAGCTGATGAACAATTAAAAACAATGCATCGTATATTTATATGATATGAAGTTTCATTTTTTTAGCAATAAATGTATGTACGAATTTCAAAAAAAAAGGTCGTATAAAAAAAACTAACTATTTTTCTGCGTTTGCCGGTGTTTATTCATTATTCTTTTCTTGTGAGTTTCTTCCTTATTTAGTCTTGCTTTCCATGTGCGACATACTTTCAAATGCAAAAAAGATAGCTCCTGAGCATCCAACACCTGGAATTAATAAAAGTGTGTTACAAATTGTTAGTAAGAGTGTTATTTGTTTTTAGCTATTTGTTTTAAGAATGCATAATATATAAATATGAAACAGTTATATAATAATTATTAGTATACATAGTAATATGCGAATCAGTTTTATAAGATTGAACAAGCCCGAAGTGCTTTTGTAACTCATATACGAAACGGATATTAATTATAAAGTATACTAATTTTATATTAAGAAACTTGAAAATGTTCTTACTTCAACAGTATCGTTTAATATTTTGTTAGCAATATATTTTAAATACGCTATCTCTGCCATTTTCCGCTGATCAACATCAACTTGTTCGAATATATTACGAATAGTGTCAGAAATATTAATATCAAGTGAGCAAGTACAGGGGCCATGTGATCTCTTTTTTGGTTTCACATTAAAAGCGTCTACGATTGTTTTAGTTAACGTTTTGTTTTCTGTACGAGTTCTGCCTTTTTTCTTTTTCAATTCCGGTGTTAGAATTTTGACTGGAATCTACAATAACAATAAAATTAATATTATTTCTTTTGATAATTAGATACATATTTGCATTTACTAATGAAATACGTTTAAACATTGATCACCTCGTCCAAAGTCATATTATTATTAAGTTTTGATTTTAAGCAACGATTTTCATTCCCAAGTTTTTCTGCTTTACGCATGGCTTCTATACTCATAGATCTGAGGTTTTCTATTTCATTTCCATGTTTATTTAATATTTCATTTACTGCTTCTTCGTGAAGATTTTGAATATTCTCAACTCCTTGATTATGTTCACTTATAATGTGCTTAATGTTATTTTCGTATTGAGTTTTAACAGCATCTAATTTATTTTTGTAATGTTTTTCTAAAACTTTCATCGTGTCAGTAAGTTTCTGTATTTTATTTTGATAATCAACTTCAGCTACATCTAATTTTACTAATATGCCACGATCAGTGACTGCGTTGGTTGTTTTTGAATTCGATTTTGTTGATATGGATTGTTCAGGTGAGGATTTTAATACACTAGATTTTCCAGATTCCGAGAATTCACTTTTATTGCTAAATCTTTTTTCACTGTAACTTTTTCGCAATGGCTTAATATTATCTAAATTTAGATTATTAATAAAATCTATATCATTTTGTACATAGTCCAAAACGTAGTTGAGTCTATAATTACTTCCATTACGCTTTGGTTCATTTGTGTTATTACGTACATCTTTTAAAACCGTAGTATTACCGTTAATACGAGACAAAGTAGGATTTGAATTACTGTTACAAATTGACTTGACAGGTGATTGTGTTTCTCCAATTTGAATCGTTGTAGTATTAACATCATTATATCTATATTGTTTTCTTTTAAAGCTTCTGGTTTGCGTTTTCTGTTTCGAATGCTCATTATTATTCTTAGAAATTATCTTATTATGATCAATAACTTGATCATCGGTTATATTCAAAAGTGTATAATCAATATTAGATTCATTCGTGTTTTTGGAGCTATTATTATTAATTTTAGTATCTGAATGTATTACCCATCTAGAAGAAGCATTAATTGGTCGATTATATGAATCTAAAGACTTTGTATCTGCATCTGATACAGTGGAAGTCGAGAAATCTGTGAATACTGTCGGTAAATTAATTTTAAGTTTCGTTTTAATACTATCATCGTATTTCTTTTCGTCATCTGGATGTTTCTTTGTATCTTTTACGATCTTTTGTCTCCTTTGAAGTAGGTCTTTATTTGTGTGAACAACTGCTCTCTCCACAATCATATTTATCAAATCGTTTTGAGGCCATGGTTTGTTTTCGTTGTTAGCTTGTTCATCAAAAATGCTTTGGCTTTCTTTATAAATTAAAAACATGTCCTTATCTGTTGATGCAGGTGAATCATCAAATGCAATTTTTTCTTTAAAGCTATTATTGCTATCGAAATCATTTTCATATTTTTTGTGTTTTTTATCATTGCTGCACGACTTAAAACTTTCAGTTTGATCCTTACTCATGCAGTTATCATCGTCGCAATTGTTTTCAGTAGTACTGGTTAGCATTTGTGTACTGCAAATGTCGAGAACGCTATCATTATTAACCGATGAGTTTAAATTATTTAATAACTTCCGTTCATTATCATCCAACATTTCATTTTTATGTAGATCAGCTATTGAATACTGCTCTAGTCTACCAAGACTAAGTCTTTTTACTTTATAGTTCATATAGATATATTTTACGCAATCAACAGTGAGCTTTCCGTCTTCCGTTTTAAAAAAATCAGTAAGATTGAAATTTCCTTGTTCCTTATTCAATTTTAATATTTCGGATGCGTTTTCAATAGACGCTGTTAACATATTTAAATTATTTTCATTCGTACATTCTATTAAATTGCTTTGGGTGTCAGTTTGAGAGTAAACATCTTTAGTACTTGAAAGTAGATCTGTCTGAGCTGTAAAATTTTTGGTAGGTTTATTTTTTATTTCTTCAAAATACGTTTGTAGTTCAGCAATTTGCTTATTTTTTTCTTCTATGAAAGATTTTGACTTTTCTATATCATCTAGGTATCTATTTTTGTCTGTAATTTCAGTGTTAAGTTTTTCTTGTAATTCTCCAATTACGTTTAAGGAATTATCGTACTGATCCTGAAGAGATAAATTTTCTTCTTTTAATTTCGTAATATCACATTCATTCAATTGCTTAACTCGATTAAAAATTAACTTTTGATTCATAATTTCTCCTTCTAAATCATTTATAAACTTTTCATAATTTTTTTTTTCACTTTTGAGGTTATCTAAATGTTCTTCGAGTTTTTTTCTTTCCCTATGTATTTCTTCTTTTTCATGAATTATATTTTCTCTTTCTTTTTCTGCAATAATCTTAGCTTCTTTGGCTTTGGATTTAAGTAATTGATAAGAAGCTTGTACATTAGATAAAGTTGTTGTAAATGAACTATTTTTTTCGCTAATATATTTATTCAACCGATTCAACGATACCATTACATCTTTGAGTGTGCTGTTAATCTTAGACAAGTTAGTATCTCCAAGATATCTTAGCTCTAATTCTTTTATTTTGGAAATAATTGCTAGTCTTTCATCCTTTAGGTCTTTCATTTGTATGAGGTACTTATTTTCATCTTCAAATGAGTCCTCCGTTCCTCCAAGTTGAGCCAAATCCATTTTCATGTTATGTGTTGCCTTTGAATCTACATTAAATTATTTGCTAATGTTAATAAATTGTTAAAGTTATTGGCTTAATATATGTAATAAAAACTGAGACCGAGACCAATTTCAACCTATACATTTGTAGAAATATCCCTGGTATTATTTAGTATTTATATTATAAAAAAGCCGAGATGGCCTAGTGGTAAGAACGCGTGAATCTTAACCGATGATCGTGGGTTCAAACCCGGGCAAGCACCACTGAATTTTCATGTGCTTAATTTGTGTTTATAATTCATCTCGTGCTTGACGGTGAAGGAAAACATCGTGAGGAAACCTGCATTTGTCTAATTTCATCGAAATTGTGCCACGTGTGTATTCTACCAACCCGCATTGAAGCAGCGTGGTAGAATAAGCTCCAAACCTTCTCCTCAAAAGGGAGAGGGGGCCTTAGCCCAGCAGTGGGACATTAACAGGCTGTTACTGTATATTATATTAAGATAAGATATATTATGCAACAAGCTGTAGTAAGTACATTTAAAAAAACATATATTATGTAATAAAAACATAAAGCTATTACGGTGGGCCTCTATCGTCTTAAAAGATTGCTCAATTCTTTCGTAGCTAAGCTGTCTTATTTGTTCCCCGGATTCAATTACTTCATTTAGATTGTATTGGAGTTTTCTTATTTCATCTTCTAATTCGTTGATGTGGTTTTCTAAGGTAGATATTTTTTTGTCTTTGCTAATAATCTGTTCTGAAAGATCACTTGTAAGAAACTCCTAAAAATTTCAACGTATTATAAAGTGTTAAGTTCTTTGTAATATAAATAAATAATAAAAGAAATATATTTGTTTTACCGATTCCTCTAATTTATCAAGTAAGTCTGTTATCTTTTTATGGTAAGATATTTTTTCTTCTCGAAGATTATCTATTTCTTTTTTAATATCGTGATAGCAAACATGTAGAGATTCAGATTTCGTGGAATTCTAAAAAAGGAAATTGTATATTAATTAATCATTATTGAGCTGATAATTAACATCACATCAAATATTATTTGTTAACCTCTACACGGACTTGTATCAGTGCCTTTTCTAAGTCTTCGTTATGTATTAATAGATTTTTGCTTTCATTATTTAAACTGTTATTTTCTTGTTGTAATTTATTCAAAACTTCTAGTTGTTTTTCTAAATCTTTTTGCAAGTTTTCTTTCTCTAGTTTTAGTTTTCCGTAAGTTTCAGTCAAGTTGTTAAAATTTCTTTCTAAGTGTGCATAATCATTCGTTAAAGAATTTAATTTTAATTTCATATTTGAACCATTAGCTTTTAAAGAATTTATACTACATGCAGCTTCCTGTTCTTGAATTTCAAAATTTTTAATTTTTTCATTTAAATGTTCATTTTCCTTATTTTTGTTTTCTAAGACGTTGTATAAATCGTTTATTTCGGCAGTTTTATTGTAAAAGTCTTTTTGTAAAATAGTGTTTGTGTCTTTTAATTTTTTGTAATTTTCTTTTAGATTAGAAAAAGATTGTTCTATATTTATTTTGTCCGTTAAATTTAATTGCAAAACTTCATTTTCTTTACTTATACTATTATAAGCATTAAGTGAATCTTCTAACTCTTTTTCTACTTTTGACAATTTATTTTGTAAAAAAATTCTATCGGCTATTAATTTTTGATAAGCCTCGTTTAACTTTATGTACTCTTCTTGAAAACATTCAGATTTATGTAACTGATCTATCAAAGTTTCACTTTCTTTTTTTGTTAGTTGAAAGGCATGAAGTATGTTTTCCAGTTCAAACGTTTTGTTATGTAAGTCGTTTTGTAGCTTTTCTTTTTCATTTAAAAGATGATCGTGGCTTTCTTTTAATTTATTAAATTTTTGTATAAAATCGTCTTGTTTGTGAAGTTCCATTTTCATTTTTTCTGTTTCGTGATTGATTTCTTCAAAGGACCTTTTAAGTTGCATATTTTCATTCTGTAAAATATGTACACTTTCTTGGTTTATTTCACGCAATAATTGAATTTCTTTTAAGAAATATACATTATCACTATCTAAACTTTGATCGATAAACCTTTTTGGACTATTGTTTTTTGTTTGGTATTTCATTTCTACACTTTCATTACTTTCCCCAGTGTTAGTGTTTTCGTAATTTTTGACATTTTGAAGGATTTCTAAACTTTCTTTTTTTGCGGAATGAATCGAGCTTATTGCAATCTTCTTTTCACTTTCGAGTAATGTCACTTTATTTTCGAAATCGTTGTATATACTTTTTACTTGTCTTACGAGATTCTCGTTTTCAACATTTTTACGATCTAGCTCATCAGTTAAAACATTTATTTCTTGTGATTTACTATTTATGATGTAATTTAAATTTTCCACAGTACTATTATTACTATCTTTTAATTCATTTATTTGCATTTGGCATTTCTCTAAATAGTTTCCTAAATATTGATTAGTTTCTTCGTATTTGCCTTAAAAAGGTTAAGATAATATTATTAAGGAATAGTTATATTATGCATAATATGTAAGTAGTCTAAATCCCATAAAAGATATAAACTATGTTTGATATTTTATAACATATAATGAAGTAATATTATAAATGAACAATGTATTACTTTTCCAAGCCTCTATTTCTAGCTTTAACTCATTGATGACTTCAAGTTTTCTTTCAAATTCCTCATGAAAATATTGTTTCTCCTCTTCACTACAACACAAAGCATCCTTTAAGTTTATTATTTGTTCCTTTTGTGATTTTATTTCATCCATTAGTTCCATAGTTTGTGTATCATCTTCATTTTGAAGAATCTAGTAATGCAAAATAAATATCTAAACAAAATGAAAAGTATGAAAACAATAATATTTTTTATCAGTTTCTAACATTGTTGCTATCTCCATTCAATATACTATCGATTTGATTTGTGAGGCTTTTTATTTGTTGTTCCTGGCACATCATTTTACACTCACATTCTTTTAATTTACAAATGAAAACATTTCTTTGCTTTTCATAAGACAAACAGATTTCACTTATTCTATTTTCAAGTCTGATATTTTCATTTCTTAGTTCATCAATGGTGACAGATTTATTTTTGTTGATTTCTTGTTCAGCCTTTAATTGTGTTTCTATATTCGCTGTCTCTTCAGAAAGTACATAGTAATTTTCTTTTAATGCATCGAGATCTTCCGAACGCTTGCGATAAAATTCTCTGTCTTTCCATAATTCATTATATTCCTTTAGTTTATTTTGTAAGCATTCAAACTCATTTTCTAATTCAAAGTATTTTTGACAACGTGAATTAAGGCTATCTCTTTCGTGTTTCAGGTTATCATAACATTGTAATAAGTCATCATAATTCAATTGTAAATTTTTTAAACGTTTAAGGTTTTTTACGTTCAAATTGTCGTCATCAACTACAAAACATTCATCTAATTGATCGTCTTCAATTTTTTGAGATAAGCTTTCCTTGCTAAGTATCTCTTTCATATCTTCATTTTGCATGATGTCAGCAACAAGATGTGCTCTTTTAGTATCTAAACTGGGTATTTTGCTCTCAGCAGACGTTAATGCAAAAGCAGTCTCTACACGTGTTACAATTTCAGCACGATAACATGAGCAATCTTGTTTTACAGAACTTGATTCCTGTGTGCAAGGAGCAATTAAAGCAAGGCTGAATTTCTCTAAAACTTTTATTTTAAAAATAATTTTCCCTTTAACATCTATGCCTCTCGTATCTTTCCCATTAGTCTAAAATATAATAAATATTGTTATTACATGTTATATAGTTATTCACAATAAATAAATCACAATATACTTATATCTCTGTGGTGGTATAATAACTTACCAATAAATCTAAATATTGTTTATATTTTTCATTTTGGCATAACGTTGCGAATATTTTCTCTAGTGCTGTATAAATATGCGCGTAAATGCAATATGGTTCACAAACATCGTTTTCCATAACCTGGGTACACGAGACATTAGACATTGATTTTTTTAGATTACAGATAAAATAATAAAAATAAACTTTTATAATATCTACTAACCAGCATTAAAGCATCGAGGCTTAGTAAGCAACAAACCTCTTCATAAGAGCCCAGCAGTGGGACATAAACAGGCTTTTAATTATAGACAATAATAGTAAATTCTAGTAATTAAAAACTCACCGCAATAGTATTTTGCATTGCATTTAACTTGGCATCTTTGCATATTATAGTTTCTTGTAATTCATCGATTCTTTTATCATGAGCAGCTAATAATATGAAATTGATATTTTTAAAGTTTTGTTAGTGCTAGTTATATATCCTTATGACTTAAACCAAACAAGTTAGTATATAGACACAACAATGAGAATGAGGAGACTGAGAAATTATGTATTATTATTGTTACTATAAGGCAGTCTAATATTGTACGTATTTTTTATAATATATTTAAATGTTGCAGAAGCAGGAGAGACTGTATAATTTGTTCGTCCGACATAGTCAGTGTGTACGTGCGGCACGGTCGAGTGTTTTTAATTCAATGATTTCGAACCCCGCTCCACTGACTCATGTATATGTCACTGTCAAAGTTGCCATTAGTCGTATACGAGTCAAAACTAAGATTATTATATTTAATTACTAGTATTTATTCCCTTACATATAAATACATGATATTTGCATTTACATATCATCTTATAGCGAGATTTTAACCATTGTAACATCAAAATTGTACCTACAACTTTGCAAATAAATAAATTTGAATTTTGAATTTATATGTCTTTAGTCTCGATTTATTCAACTATACATTATTTACATATTATTTGTCTCTAAGTTAACTGACTGTATAATTTGTTCGTCCGACATAGTCGTCTCACGTAGCTTTGCCAATACTCTCATTAAAGATATTGGGGTGAGGTCATAGACAGTTTACTAACTTTTAAAGATTTTATATATTCCAAACAAAATATAATAAAATAAAATATGTGCGTATGAAATAGTTTGCCTTACATGTACTCGCGTCTATTTTATACGTTTCAATTTGATTGCTTTTCGTTTCCATCTTCGGTGTTGATACTTTTCCCATAATCCACTGTAATTATTTAATTTTATTAAATTTTAACGTCACCTTATTTTAAATAAGAGTATTTTAATGAAAAAAAAAAAATAACCTTACCTCATCACCACGTGACTTTCCAGTCTGTAATTAAAATCATTACTATAAATGAGGTATTAATAAAAATTATTTATATTGCTATTAAATGTAGTGTAAATGTTTATCATATTACATTATTCAAGTGTTCCGCTTTCACTTACATTATTTGTCGAGGTACGCTCGATAAGTTTTAGAATATTTACGGTCAGATAAAGAGGACGATGAGCATGATGTCGCCTACTTCCACGTTAATAAGACCAATAAAATTAGCAGTAATAAGAAATCAGAATGTTTAAGCCGAATATTAAATCTATCACGTGGGCTCACGAGAAATTATTTGCCCACCTGTGGAACAATTACAAGCTGTTACACAGAGGCGCCACCAACGGCCTCGCGATCTGGGAGGACCCGCGCCCCGGAGGTTTATCGTTTATCGAATCGATATTATAATACATCACTAAATACATATGTTTTTATTCAGTCTAGGCCTTCTGACCTCGCAAAATGTATCTTGCCCACATAAATTGTAGGTTTTGACTCGCCACCGCTGTTACATACTCACTATTCAATATTCACTAACCTCTCCCGTATATCGACTGGGCTGTAACAAAAAAAAAATTAAAATAGTTTAAACAATATTTATAATAATAAGATATGAAAATGAGTACATACCTCGTCCCCTCTTGATTTTCCAGTCTGAAAAAAAATTGTATTTAGTCATATTCTGTGAACATAAAATTATGATTTTTTATTAAAACATACCTCAAACGCTTCTGAATCGATTCCCTAAAAACAAAAAATATACATATAATACCAGTAATAATATTATCCACAAATGTTATAGTATATTATAATTATTTTGTATTATTTTTTACCTCTGTGAAACCAGAAAGATCCAAGTCAAGCCACTGTAATAATGTGACAAAATGGTTAATAAGAACTAGTATCCAGATCAACTATCAATGGTTCGTACAAAAACAAATATTCTTACCATTTCGTCTAGTTCCTTATTGGCTGCCTTAATAGCTGCATGCTATAAAAATAAAATGTACATTTAAAGCTGACAAAATCTAACGATAAGTGATTTAGTTGTATTTACTTGGTGGTAGGACTTTGTGTCTGTTGGGTACCACCCGCTCATTAGATATTTTACAGCCAAACAGCAATAGTATCGTTGTGTTCCGGTTTGAAGTGTGAGTGAATCAGGAACTACAAGCACAAGAGACCAAACATCTAACTCGGACTCAAACTAAGGTTGGGGGTGCATTGGCGATGTAAGGAATGGTAAATATTTCTTCCAGTACCGATATTTATGGTGGTATTTACGATTAAGTGGCACATTTTTTCGTTCGTCCTACTTATACAAAAAAAAAACGAGATTCATTGATTTGTATGTATATACTTTTTCTTAAGGATAATTTGGATTCGATAGTCTATTTATTGAGTAATGTATATTATAATGCTACTACCCCAAGAAGTCTAACAATCCATAAACTTAAACCAACAAAATAAAATGTATGATAGAAGCATGATATAATCCAAATTTAACATGGTTGAAACCTTCTCAAAAGGGAGAGGAAGCCTTAACCCTGCAGTGGGACATTGACAGGCTGTTACTGTACTCTACTGTTACTGAAACCGTGTATTAAATAAATGATTATATTTCAATATTACAACAACTCTGTATTATATCTTTTCACCTTATAGGTAACTTCACTTTATTTATTCCGGTCGCTTAATATATAATACATACATGGTAATATTCCGATATTACTTACAGCATTAGCTATATCACATTTTTGTTCACACGTTAGATCCAAATCGTCGTAAGCAGCCAACATTTGTTCAAATTCTCCTATTTTTCGTTTCAATCGAGCGATCTCCGCATTCTTGGATGTCATCAAAGTATTGACAATCACGTCGGTCGGTATATATTTGGGTCGATGTGTTTCATTATTCCTTTTTATGATCTCTACTAAATGTTCTGTTTTGTCCGAACAGAAGTGAGACCAAGCTCTCGCGTCCGTGCATGATGAGTAGGCTTTCAGTTTACCCTCATTTCGTGCCGGTAGGTCGAATAGATCATATTCATTGAACACACGCTCCCTTTTCGTTATAAATGACATCGCCGAAAACTTTGGTCACAGTAAGTTAATATTTGTTTAAACATATAGGCGTTTCTAGTTTTTACGTTTTATAATTATCAGTTATCATTTTACGCATAATATCATTATTTTCAAAAATATTTTGCAACCTTATTACGTACGGTAAAATGTAAATAACAAATATATAAAATATTATTAATTGTCATCAGATATCTGGACGGAACGGTGACTTATAATTATAGAATGTCAAATTTGAATTAGTGTACTTTTTTTTGTATGATAATAAAGAGGTTTTAAGATTTCACTCTTGAGGTATTATTTAAATACATACATATATGTGAGTAATGCTGCCGAGGATATTCGTGCAGTTTTGTTAAACCAATCACTACTGACGTATGTCAATTTCGAGAATCAAAATTATAATGTATATTTAAAACGCTTAGTAAATTCAAAATATGTTAACTATTAGGTTTAAGTGAATTTTTGACAATTTTGTTTTGTTCAATGCTTAACCCTAATAGAGTAAAACTGTTAGCTCGTAACGAAGGCAAAATTAAATCTTATGAGTCATGCTTTGACATTAGAGCATGGAGTCATGATACTGACACTCGAGTTAGGTACCTCAGGGATTGGATAAAGTGTGATATGCCGATTTATGTAATTCCTGTTTCCACGGTAACCAGCTCTCTAAGAATGATGACTTGGAGACGGCGCGGAAAAGTATGGGACTGACTTTTCTATTAATTTATTTGCATCATGCTTGTTTTCTACGTTAATTTTGAAAAGGATGTTGCTATATTAACATTAGAAGTATGCAGTTAGTTTTCACTGCAAATTTTTAACAGTCTATTAATATCGTCATTATATAGAGGAACCTGTGGAACCTAGGTCCTTTTATAACAATTTTCACTTTGAATAAAGCCTTTTATTTCACCTCAAAATTAAGACACTTTATAATAATGTTTTCAGGTTACGCCAAAATGTCACCCGGATTGTAAATCTAAAGTAGTTCTTGATAGCATCTGCAACTCTTGTCATGTAATTAAAAACTGTTTTAAAGACGAAGAAAATTTTCAAAAATATTTCGAGGAGGTTAGTAGGTACTTATTGTCAAAGTTTAACTATATATTTTTATTACTATTTTAATAAAAAAATTAACAGGAGGAATTCGAAACTACTCACTGGCCTTGCGAACGATGTTTGGAAGCTCTAAAGAGCATAAAAATGTTTTGGAGGATAATTTTGGAGAGAGTATTTAAAGTAAAGTTTCCTAAAGGCACTGAAAGCGATGGTAGCCAGTATAGCAATAACAGTGTCAAAGATATCGCTAGAATATGGCAACAGGAAGTAGTAGAAGAGGCACTTTTTGTAAAGAGTTTAACGCCTTTCATAAAAGAACAGCTCAGCCTGAATTCTTTGGCACCACCCTCAAAACATATAAGCAATGTAACTTTACAAAGAGCAAACAATATTACTAAAAAGGATGCCTCTACAGACACTAATTTTTCAATATATTGCTGTGATGTCAGTAAACAAAACTCAGCATCATTATGTAAAAAAATAAGCAGGTGTACTTCGTTTAAATTCAAAACTGTTGATGTCGGGTGTGGTACTAATGGCATAAATAAAGAAGAAAACGTATTATATAAATACAATTTAGATTATTTACAACAACAATTTAATCAACAACACGATGAATTGAGACAATTGAAAAGGGAGAATGTCTCATTAAAACTTGAACTGCGTAATATGCGTAATACTGTTGTACCATCATACACACCCGTATTCGTTACTGATAGTAACGCTGTTCTACCAAAGCCTTATGAATGTTATTTCGAAGATATTGACGCTGAACCTGTCAAAGACATTGAATCGGAAATGATTATAACTATGAAAAAATGTAAAAATAAGGTAATCTATGCTTATACTCACATATATGTATATTTCTGTTTTCTTATATTTCGATACTTAGCTAATATGTTGTGTCAAATATCATAATATCAGAATAATATTATAACGTACAAGTGTGTGTGCTAGCACAGATGCACTCTCTATTGATATGGCTCTCTATTATTAGATTTAATAGAGATCAAAAAGGGAATTCAAGCATAAGGGATTACGATTACGATTACCAACATACAATAATGTTTGCCTCATTGAAATGAAGAGATTTTTACATGCCCATACCTTGTAAAGCACGTCCTCCTGGTCCTGCGCCTTAACTCTTTCTGGTCGATTCGGAATTGCCGTCCCAACAGATTATGAGATTGAAAGAACAGTGAGTGCATTTGTGTTTGCGCGCACACTTGTACTCTATAATATGTCCTACGCAGAAGACTAGTCTCCTTTGAGAATGGCCGCCGTGGCTGCAGTCGCTCATGCTCACTTCTGCTAATAAATATTTGGTTTTCTAAAATATCTAACGACTTACGTACTACTTCGTACAGAGGCTTTATCTATATCTATACTTTAATATTAGACAAACGCTTATCAAAAGAATTTTTGTAAATAATCACAATTAAACATTATTTTTTTTAAAGAATTACAGACACGTATCAATGCTGCAAGTACTGCATAAAACAAATACCATAATAACAAAGGATACCTTAATTGATAATCACCTCAAGAAAAATGAGGATCCCATTGAAGTTTTAACAAAAGGTGACGATTTTATTAATATCGCTATACGTCTTTTGTCTTGTTTATTTATCAATTCACTATTCCGATATAGACCTACTCACACGTAGCCTTGTGGTGTAACTGTGTGGTATATAATGACAGCTAATTAAATATATTGAGATGAAACCATAGACAATTTATTACTTTTTGATGATTTGACATATTCCTAACAACGATAAAATAATTTAAATGTCAATACTATATTATTCTCGCTGTATGTCTATTGTCTTTGTTTATTCAATTATACACTATTTACGTGGTAATTTTTATTAAGTTAACTGACATATTATCTCATCGAAGATTCTAGGATGAGACCATAGACAATTTAGTACTTTTTAATTATTTGACATATTCCTAGCAAATACATAATATGTCGTTGAAAACATATTTACTAAGTATGGAAACAATATTTCCTTTATATAAAGTTTATTATTTTCAGTGCACAATACATTTGGTGCTATTGTAAAAAGAGAGCTTAAAATAGCAAATAAAAAGAAATCTAATGGAAAAGATTTTAATATTGATGCTTATCATAGAGTATGTACTAATAACTATGATCCGACTATATCTGAAAGGTCATCACATTCCAATATTTCCGATGCGATTTTCGTAAGTTTTCTATTAGCTATGTTAATATATAAAGTAGATTTGAATATGACGCCTTTTAGTATCATTATACAAGTAGTGTATTTTTTCTTGTCCTTTGAGTCAGTAGTTTCATTGGTTCACTCACCCTCCAAATTAGAACAGAAAAATATTTATTGCTGTATTGCTTCTATTTTAAATAAACAAAAATATATTTTATGTGATTTGAATACAGTTACAATATAAGACATACCAATTAGCAGGTGAAATAAAAAGCTTGTAAATAGAAAAAAAAAACATTTAATTTTATTTTCAGGTATCAACAACAGATGTTTTATGATAAAGAAAACAATGAAAATGGTGTAAATTGATTTGTGCTTGTATGTAATAAACTTAGATATGGTCCTATCGTTTTAATATCATTAGAAGAATATCATGCGAAACGAGACATAATTTTCATCATACGTCTATACAGGAGTTTGTTAGCGTCAATAGCGAATATGAAATCTAAATGGTTGAATTTATTTAGCGGCACTCTGTATTTTCCGACCACCGATTCTATTCCGAGCAGTAATTTATCTATGTCATTCGAGCTCGATAGCCAATCATTATCGCCATAGTGTAAATAAATCGGTGCGGTTATTGCACTTAAATTATACGCCGGTGGAGTAAAAGTGCCATATATTCGTTTATTAGATATCCAACCGTGGTCGAAATTTGTGAACTTCTTCGATTTGTACAGCTGACCGAAATGAATCATTTGTCTCGTTGACGCACCGGCTGGCGTGTGACCTAGGACCACTGGAAGCATTGTCTGAAAAAAAAAAACTTATTATAGATATACAAATTATTTAGAAATATTTGGAGCTAAGTTTAAAAAATTAAAAGATTAGTGATTTGGTTCTTATTAAGTAAAAGTTAAACTTAATGATATTCAATACTATAATGCTATACTGAACTTGCGTTCTGCAAAAAGAATCATTAATTCTTCTCGAGATTAAAACAAACATTCATGCAACATTGTAATTAATGATAATTAGCTCGTCAGCGCGTTTTCTCTCACGTTCACGTTGTTACCCCTTTGGACGTAACGTGATGTCATATTGTCTATAACCTTACTCAATAATTAGGCTGCCCGTCTGGGTAGGTACCACCATCATCATATATTCTGTCGCCGAACAGTAATACTTAGTTTTGTTGTGTTCTGGTTTGTAGGCGGAGTGAGTAAGTGTAACTACAGGTACAAGGCTCATAACATTTTAGTTCCCAAAATTGGTGGTGCATTGGCAATGTAAGGACAAGTTAATATTTCTTACAGCGCTCGTATTTATGGGTGGTAGTGAACAGTACCATTAGGCGACCAAATGCAGGTCTGCCTACCTACGATACAAAAAAAGAGATATTTTGTTTTAAATCGACAGTCAGGGTGTCCATGTTACTAACAAATTGTCACTTTATCGCAGTCAAATCGAAACGTAACCGGTATCCTATTCTATTAATACAATGATCAAGTTGCGATTCGGTCAAAGTTGGATCGAAATAGAATCGAGAAATAGTAACCGTTATACATACCTGCAGTAGTAGATAAACTCGTTCGAACAAATTAACAATTTTTTTCAACTTGATATAATAATATAGGATGAAATGAATAAAATATACCGTATCTAAATAGCTTTTAGTGTATTGCGTTTGAGACAAAAATAAAACTTACAGACACAGTTTTGGTAAATAGCGCATCAGATATTCTACCGCAAAACAGCAATACTTGATATTGTTGTGTTCCGGTTTGAAGGGTGAGTGAGCCAGTGTAATTACAGGCACAAGGAACATAAAATCTTAGTTCCCAAGGTTGGTGGCGCATTGGCTATAAGCGATGGTTGACATTTCTTACAATGCCAATGTCTAAGGGCGTTTGGTGACCACTTACCATCAGGTGGCCCATATGCTCGTCCACCTTCCTATTCTATAAAAAAAAAAAAAAATAGCGTTCGTCACTGATTTAATCCGGAATTTCATTGATGAAAATAGTTTTTATTATTTTGCTGAATTAAGCCGTCAGTTCGCTTAAATAATATGTTCAGTGGCTGTTTGATTAAACACATATTTCGCTCTTTCTGTCATTATTGATTTGATATTCGAAAGAAGAAGACAGCATTGTTTAACTAATCATTCGCTAAGCAAGGTTTATAAGTAAGGTTGTTATAACTTTACCTATAAATGTCGCTTATGGGGTGATTAGTTAAATAATACTGTGTCTTCTTCTTTCGGATGTCAAATCAATAATGACAGAAAGAGCGAAATCTGTTTTTATAAAAGAGGCCGTCACGTTTTTTAATTTTTCATTTAGGACACAAGATGATTAATTTTTATCAAGATTGAAAATTAATGGAAGGTCTCACCTTATTTAGTTGTGCCTCATTATATCCACACAGAAGAAAAAACACGTTGGTACAAAGACTTTGCGTTATAGCTTCTTCGAGGCAAAACCTTTTACCAGCTAATTCATTGATCTTACCGTTCGCTAAAAACTCGTTTTGACCTAATAATTTGAATATTATCTGAAAAATTAACATATTATGTATAAATATTGTTGATGAAACAAATATATAATATATGATATGGACTTACAGATTACATATGTATTTCCAAATTATTTATTTATCGTTGTCTATTGATTGTAACATTGGTATTTGACCTAATAAGTCAAAATTATAGTAAATTCCTAATAGACATTGATTAATAGCTAAGATATAAATGGTACCTATAATTATAATAAATGCCTAAGTAGGCATACTAATTACTATTTGTATTATTTACTGGTGGTAGAGCTTTGTGCAAGCTCGTCTGGGTAGGTACCACTCACTCATCAGATATTCTACCGCAAAAACAGCAGTACTTGGTATTGTTGTGTTTCGATTTGAAGGGTGAGTGAGCCAGTGTAATTACAGGCACAAGGGACATAACATCTTAGTTCCCAAGGTTGGTGGCGCATTGATGGTGTAAGCGATGGTTGACATTTCTTACAATGCTAATGTCTAAGAGCGTTGGTGACCACTTACCATCAGGTGGCCCATATGCTCGTCCGCCTTCCTATTCTATAAAAAAAAAAAAAAAACTGCGCAGAGGGGTGAGACAGGGGGATGTAATATCCCCGAAACTGTTCACCAACGCGTTGGAAGACGTTTTCAAGACGCTGGATTGGACTAGGTATGGAGTCAATGTAAACGGCGAGTACATCTCACACCTTCGATTTGCCGACGATATCGTCATCATAGCAGAGTCGCTGGAACAACTCATCGAAATGCTGCGTAGCCTAGGCGAGTCTTCCCGGTGTGTCGGTCTCGGTATAAGCTTGGACAAGACCAAGGTCATGTTCAATAGGCATGTCGTGCCGGGACCGATATACGTCGAGGGGAAACCTCTCGAAGTTGTTAGTGAATATACCTACCTAGGACAGATAATACAAGTCGGTAGAAACAACTTCGAGAAGGAAGCCGATCGAAGAATTCGCTTGGGATGGACAGCATTTGGCAACCTTCGTCAAGTCCTCAAGTCGTCTATACCGCAATGTTTGAAGACGAAAGTCTTCAACCAATGCGTCTTACCTGCCATGACATACGGTGCCGAAACGTGGACACTAACTGCGGGACTAGTCCACAAATTCAAAGTCGCTCAGCGTGCTATGGAGCGAGCTATGCTCGAAGTATCTTTTAAGGATAAGATCAGAAATGAGATTATCCGGAAAAGAACCGGAGTCACCGACATAGCTTGCAAAATTAGCAGGCTGAAGTGGCAGTGGGCTGGTCACGTATGTCGTAGGACCGATGGCCGTTGGAGCAGACGAGTCCTAGAGTGGAGACCGCGAATCGGCAAGCGCAGAGTAGGGCGCCCTCCAGCCAGGTGGTCCGACGACCTTAAGAAGGTGGCGGGCACCAACTGGATGCGGAAGGCGGAGGACAGGGAGCTTTGGCGCACCTTGGGAGAGGCCTATGTTCAGCAGTGGATAACGATTGGCTGTTGATTGACTATTAAATGAAAGTAAACATTGGCGTCGTAAGAAATTATAACCATTCCATACGCCGCCAATGAGCCACCAACCTTGGAAACTTAGATGTTATTTCTCTCGTGCCTGTAGTTATACTGACTCACCCATCTTTCAAACCAGAACACTTCAAACAGAACATTGATGTTCGGCGATAGAATATGCGATGCGTGGCTGGTACCGATGGGCTTGCACCAAGCAAGCTATTTATTTAAGTAAACTCTAAATGTACATAAAAAGCTATTTAGTAATGGAATCAAAAAATAATATTAACTACGTCTCAGAAACTGATGCAAACTGTTATAAGCTATTTTTAATATAAGGGCCTAGAAAGATCATAATTTTGTATATAATCTGTGTCTTGTCGTTTCGTTTTTCGTAAATTCAAGTAAATAAAAAACATTATATCATAAAAATACCTACTTATATTTTGGTGATTATAATGAATAACTTATATGACTAAAACAGTGGTTAACAAATATGTTGATTTAAGTTTATATATCTTTTGATGGACTAATCCGACTTTGATGTCGTAAAGACTAAACGGTAACTTGGAATACTTCCTATACACTTACTCTATTACAAATGTTGTAATTCTTAGACAT
This sequence comes from Nymphalis io, assembly GCF_905147045.1. Lineage (NCBI taxonomy): Eukaryota > Metazoa > Arthropoda > Insecta > Lepidoptera > Nymphalidae > Nymphalis > Nymphalis io. The sequence goes on along the minus strand of NC_065890.1, from coordinate 4,009,760 downwards.
TTTGAAGATTACCCTGAACAGATAGACGAAAAATAATGGTTGGTCCGGGTCTGGTAAGTTGTAAACTTATTTTGAAATCACAGATAGGCGCTTCAATTTTATTTATTTGTATATTTTAAAGTATGCCCTGATTGCTATAAGTACAACTTAAAATATCCTACTTTCAGTAATATCCACTTGAGATATATGAAATATTACCTGTTCTTATCAATACAGAAGTGTTTATATAATTCTTACTATTATATAATTGAAAGAAAAACAAGATAATAGAACAGTTTATATTTATTTTATGTATACTTATTTCAGAGCAAAATTTTGAAATTAATTTCTGATCATGAAATATTTTTTGTAATGGCAACACATAATTAAAAAAATGTTAACGGATTTGTAGTCGCTCCATTAGTGAGCCTAAACTTTTTAAATAAAGTTGCAACTATGAAATTAATGAATTGATATTCTATTCTAAGCAAATTAAATTGCTTTGAAAATAGAAAACTCTGTCAAAAACTAGCTTTTAAAACGTCATTTATAAGTCTATCGTATCAATAACACTTGAAGCTGGAAGTATATTTAGGGGTTTTTTTATTAATAATGTTACCATTTCTACATTAAATGTAGATACTAGAGATGCCTTTATTAACGTGTTGCTCAGACGATAGCCGTTTACAAAAACAAGTGTAAAAAATACCTACCTAATTAACATCATAATTCCGTTAATTATAAACGATAATTAGTCCTAAGTCCCTTACCTCCAAAGAGTTTGTAAATGGTGCGAGAGCTCTTATTAGAGGACTTCTGATGTTTCCAACAAATGCAACTGGTGCTAATGCTTGCATAGCTTTAATTTTATTGTTATATTCTGGTTTGGTTGAAGTCATCACAAAAAATGCAGTTGTTCCCTGCGAAAATCCAACATACTGAATCTTAGCGACTCCTGTCTCGTTTAACACGTAGTCGATCATAGCTGGTAGATCATAGTAGCCTATTTCGTGCCAGCTGAACTGCCAAAAGGCTGAGGAAGATGGATTAATTGACACGTGCTTCCGTGAGTACGTATTGCCTCTGGCATTTCCCATCCAGACGTCATAACCCGAGTCTGCTAAAATGTAAGCTGAAAACGACAAAATATTTCCCATTTACTGTTTAAATCATTTTTATTTTTAAGTATTATATATATAGAGATATTTTATTATTGTGTAATAGTTTAGCAACAGGTTAATAACTACTTTTATATAAAATTAGTTCTTTATGGCGTTATTACAAAATAAAAATCAGCTTTTTAGCAAAGTATCCACCACATGTAGGTTTCCTCACGATGTTCCTTCACCGTCAGACACGACAAAAAGTATACACAAATTTAGCACATGAAAATTGATCATCAGTCAAGATTCGCACTTTCTAACCACTAGTCCATCTCGGCTCTCATCTACCTAGACTTACCCAGTCCCTTTCCTGGTCCCATCAGTACCCATTCTGCAGATGAGGACAAGAGGCCGTGTTGTAAAAATACAACTGGCCTGTTTTCTTCAGTGCTATTTTGCATCCCAAAAGGTATCCTATGCAATTCCAAAACATATTTGTCTTCCGTGTACGTTCGATGAATTTCGCATGGATAGCCGTACTTTCTTACGAGACTAAACTGAAATATTTTTTAGTTATATATTTTACAATTTAATATATATATATATATTATTGAAATATAAAAATTATATCGAATCTTTTGTATCTTAAGACACGTTAAATACGTTTAAAAATGTCTCACATAAGTAACGACATTTTTCCTTGTATATATTTACTGTGTATTATTTTTAACAAAAATAAAAAATAAAACAAACAAAATCGAATTTCGGCATATTGTTCTACAACTGTTACATACTAAAAAAATGATTGTATGATGAAATCGTAGAAGTATACAAAATATATTATTAATTGATGCCATAGCAATTATCTCAAACCAGTTTGGTAGAGACGCTATATATCGCCACGGTAGCATGCGAAAGCGATCCCGTGGCGCTCCTCGTTAAGACGGAAAGGGTACCGCTGGTTTTTTAGTGGGTATTCCGATGTTCGGGGCGCACTCGGCGCCATAGACACCGGCGAGCCCCACATACCCCCCTACTGTTCCCGTGGGGGAAACGCGTAAGGCGTTTTTCCAGCGTTAAAAAAAGGGACGCTATATATATTTTAAAAGCATAATGTATTCGTTTATTTACTATATCCTGTATATTTTTAGTAATATAGGAAGGTCTTTATTATTTCTGTTAACAAAATCACAATCAACCGTAACTGTTAAACGTTTTCTTATTAATTTTAAATAATAGAGATATTTTTAGTTAACAAATAACGATTTTACGAGATTTAAAAAGCGTAACATACGTACAGTATCCAGCGAAGCGTCTTCATCTACATCATTAAAGTTAATATTGTTAAGAATTTCTTCATCAGCATATACGAAATAAGTTAAATAAATTATTATAAAAATTTTGAACATTGACAAGGTAATCGGCATTGTGTTAGATTATCAAAATGTGCACTTTTGTTACAAGAAACCACACTGAAATAGTAGCTGAATTTGAAGACGGTCTTCATAGGGATTAACTGATAAGGTGGGTAATACTGTAACTATTAAGGTAAATTCGTTTGTTTGTGTAATAGATATACTTAATACTTTACTAATTACGCCTGTTTGTCTTGAACTCTTTTAGGTATATCTTTTTTAATTATCTTTAATAGTTTTTTTTTTATTTATAGCCGGATTCGAAATCGAATTCAAAATATAAACCTTTTTTTTTAATTTTTTTTTTCACGGTCAATAAGTCGCCTATAAGTCTAAGTCGTTATAATCTGTAGTACCAATAATTACACGGGCACCATTCAAACCGGAACGCCTGTTCCTACCTGTAAAATTACAGACCGGTTATTAATGCATTTTATTTTCTACCCATTTGAATTAACATTAAAATGACCTTACTTGTTTATTTATTATATTCTTTTATCACTGGAAAAGGGGTCAAACTCATTAACAATAATTAAATCCACTCCTAACATATAACAATTACGAAATAAGAAGTTTCAAGGTTTACGATTATATGAGATAAAACTAATATCAAGTTGTGTGAAGATTAAGATTTTTTTGTTATTATTAAATATAGTGATCCACATATCAACATAATAATTTGATGTTATAGTTCTCTATTTTGTATAATAATAATTATCGAAATACCAAACAGGTATTATTAACATAATTTTGAGATAGTAAATAGTTATGTCACTACTTTCCATTGGTTTTTTTACAAAATACCAGTTTCGAAAGCATTGCGATATTACAATATTTTATTCGTTTACCCATCGATTTTCGATGCTATACTATGTAGAAATCGTTTAATAGAAAGTAGCTTCGATAATAACATTAAAGAACACATTTTGTGCGTAGGTACGTACTAAGCGCAAGCCCGCTGTAGTCAATGTCTAGCAATTTCTCGGCATACATGTATAGTGCATAGGTAGACATTACTAACGCCATTGTATGTGTGTATAAATAACATGAATATATATAATAATAAAAAATAATTTGTTATTTAACCGCTTTGCTTGGCGAAAATTAAAGTAGAGTAGGTAATTATTGTTGTTACTTGTTATATATATTACCCATAATATAACAAATATGTTCCATTCCACGATATAATCAAATTTTATAATAATTATTAAAAGCCAATAGTTCCATTTTAGCATGATAGCAGCCATTGAATCATACTGTTTCGTATCATCCAAGACGGGATAAAGTAAACAACATCCCATCAAAAACATAAATGTGAAATGAGACCCAAGTTCAATATTATGATATATTCCTTGGTTGTTGACTTCAACGACATAAGAAGTGAAATCATTTCATATACGAATTACATGTATGTCTTAATATATTGCCAATTTGACATGTTTATGTGATATAGTTTTTGAATTATGAGAGGTCAAAAGTGGCTTCAAATGGTTCGTGTAATATTACACACAGTGCTGCTTGCCAGTTCTGTTAGCTTGAACTTGGCTTGACACGCTACCGCGTGTCTAAATTTTGTATTTTCATGATTTATTAAAACTGTCAATGCAATTTTATTTATGTTACAATTTATTACATAAATAAAATCGCAGAGGATATTAGTAACCACTATGTTTTAATAGAACTTAACCTTTTACTTTTCTTTATATAGCATATCAATTTAAAATTTCCGCGTTCCGGCAGATTATACTAAAATGGTAATAACCATTTTAGTATAATCTGTTACAAATAATTGTAATTTATAATATTATATCGTTAAATGTATTTTTTCCAGCAAAACTTTCTTTTTTTACATTTTGAATGTATATTTTGTACATTAATATAAATAAAATATTTTTATTGATTCATACTTTTGTCTTTATTTTATTGCTCTGCCAACACTAAGATTGTTTTCTTTCGCAGTGACCATTCATACATGCATCTTAATTTGTTTGTTTTTACATTATATTTCTTTTGTAAACAATTCTGCTTTATGAAGACGCGAAATGGCAAATCAGGAAATCAGTTTAAAATGGAATGGATATCAGAATAATATATTATCAAATGTTAAGGAGTTATTTAAAGACGAAGGTTTATCTGATGTGACACTAGTATCGGAAGGGCAAAGTTTTAAGGCTCATAAAGTTATCCTTTCTGCGAATAGTTCGGTATTTAGAACAATATTTCAGGTAAGAAGCTACTACATTTATATTAGAAGGTTGACATTTTAAGGCTGTTAAAACTATATGAAACGCCCACATGTTTTTTTCACAGCAAAACCCCCACAAAGATCCAATTATAGTACTTCATGACATCAATACAGATTCTTTACAAACTTTATTGAGATTTATGTACAATGGTGAAGTGAACGTAACAGAGGAATTTTTGCCAATACTATTAAAGACTGCAGAGGCCCTAAGAATATGTGGCTTGTCTACTGGCAATGATGTCGCACGAGATGATGAGGTAAGCTGAGAGCATCTTATATGAAATAGTTATTTATTTTATCAAATAAATTGTTTCAACTAACAAATGATAATTACTTAATGATTATACTTTTAGAAAACAGCGACATCCACACAGGCCTTGTCTAAGAAACGAAAGAAAAGTGAGCAGGATGATACTAATAAGAGCAATAAAAAACCTATCTTGTGTCCTGTAAAACTAGATAATGCTATCACTGTGTCACACTGTGATGTCCCCAAAAACCCTGTAAGTATTTAATTTTATATTGCAATTCATAATCATTTTATTATTTTCTTGTATCATGCATATTAGTAAGTACCAAATACAGTATTTGAATTCATGTTAGTAAGTTGAATAGTATTGTTATTTATATATATTTCTTCATATTACAAATGTGAAATTAGTTCCATCAAATGCTTCATAAAACAAAGAGGATATACAACAAATAATGTAGTAACCATATATATACTATATATACATATATATTTTAAGTGTTGTCCGTCCAACAGCAATGACTGATAAAAAAGGAATGAATGTAACTAAACAGTCATTTTTATAATCACACCTTAATCAATTGGTTCAGATCATAAATAATTATTACATATATAAGTAGTTATAATGATAAATGCATATAATGCAACTGTAACAGTTTCATGTTAAGCGTCTGTTGTTATCTATATTTTTTTCAGAACATTGTGCCCAAAGTAGAGCCAGTAGATTCACCACTAACCGACTATTCAGGGGAAAACACTAATGATACAGACATTGCTGTTCTAGACGATACACTTGAAAAGAAATACTCAGTTAGTCCTGAAAGTGTTTCAAATAAATCTGTATGTAACACAGCTTCTGATCGTTGTGTTAAGAAGTGGATTAATGAAGTCAGTAGTACACAGCCATGCTTAAATATGATAAACGATAAAAATAATATTGAGCCAGACGATGACAAAGAGATAGAGATTGATAAAGAAGTAGAGACAGTTTTACAGAGTGGTACCATTGTAGAATCATTAAGTATAACAACGGAGAATTTGAATTTTGTGTCAAGTGAAGCACAGAGTGTAAAAGGTATTTTAAAATAATTTTCATTTGTCTAATATTTTGATATGGTCTTTGAACACTGCTATTTTTAATGATAAAATAAAATAATAACAATTAATATTTTACTGTTTATATTTTACTTTAAAATGTACTTTTAACAACAGGCCACCATATTATGATTGCAAGAGCTTATTAAGTAAAAATGGATCATTATTGTGTAATATTTGTAATATCTTTGTTGTATGTTTTTATTAAATATTTAGTTTTTTATTTACCTATACAATATATGTAATAAGACTGTACATAAGAAATATCTCTCTTAAAAATATTTGTTATGCAGGACTATTCATGTTTTATTTTCAGACAAAACTAGCACATGCTATGCGAACCCATCGTTCCCCTGTCCATTCTGTCCAAGAGTTTACAACAGCTGGGGCTATAGAAGGAGGCATGTTAAATCTAGACACATGACTAATAGGTGAGATATATTGAATATATGCCAAGAGTTATGTAATTTATGAATTTTCAAAGAACCAGTCTGTTTTGTGAATTTTAAATTCAGATGATTGAAAATTGTTAAGACAGTAGCGTAAATTGCAAACGACATGATGGACTTTTAGAGAAGTTTATCTTTGATTTACTATCCTTCTGTTTCTAATGTTTTTGTTAAAGATTAGATTTTGTTTCATATCATAGATACAAATTATAAAATAACTATTTTTTTGCCTGGCTTGCTTGGTTCGCTTGTCTTCAATTAAACTTTAGTTATAATATATATATATATATCTAGTTATAATATAGTTTAAATACCAAGCATTATAATAACCCATATATCATGATAATCAGTCATGATTGGCTAAGAAATACAAACTGTCAAATTTATTCACATAGTAAGATTACATATTATTTTTCATTATAGATTGTCATGCAAATGGTGCGTCTCAGTACTGCCATCTACCGGAGCGTGGTATTCCCACGCGACCAGAGCTCACGGTGTTCCACATGAGGAGGCAAGAAACTCCCTTGTAGTCATGGTTGAAGCCCATGCAGTACTTACCCTAAATGAACCCAGTGTAGCCCAGTTATTGGGACAAGTTGGTATATCTGATAATAACGGCACCAGTGTCAATGACAAAACTGCCTAGGGTATGTCTTTCTTCCTTATAGTTATTTTTGTATACATTTTAACAAGTAATCTTTCATATATATGACATGACCTCAAGCACTTAGTACTTTGAATAATGAAAAACTATTTTTGAAAAGTGTTGTCTGCAAAATAATCTACTTCTGGTCTTTTTATATCTAATTGAACAAGAATAATAATAATAATGTCCTCCAGACCGATTTCGGCCACGGCGGCCAATCTCAAGAGAGATTAGCCAACTACGCAGGAGATATTATAGTGCACAAGTGTGTGCGCAAACACAGGTGCACTCTCTATTCCCTAACTCTCATAATCCGATGGGACGGCAATCCGACACGGCCGGAAAGAATTCAGGCGCAAGACCAACGGTGTACGTGCTTTCCGAGGCACGGGAGTGTACACAATTCCAACTTCCAGAACAAGAATCATATGATCAAAAGTATTTGATTGCATGACTGATTTCAATGATATATAAACAATTTTTAACAAAGTTAATACTCAATTAGAAAAGAGCGTCAGCAACCAAAAAAGTTGTGTTTGATTTTTTGATATTTTCATTTATTGAATATCATGACTTCCAATGCGATAAGTTTTTAATAAACTCGCACTAGTCTCAGTCATAAAAAATTATAATTTTTTTTTCCAATTCTATATCATTGTGATATTTACAAACAAATCAATCTAATTGTATGAGATCATGCACCGATTACTTCGACTTCTTATCGACTTCGAATAAATGATATTTAAACCATTTATTGGGCCAAATCAGAAAATGAAGCGGTTAGCCAGTAATATAATTAACCAGGGTATTAAATTCTCTCTTATCTGAATTTTATTTTATACACAAAACTGCCAATATTTGAGAGCTTATTTTTAAGTAGTTCTCAATGCAAGCATTTTGAGAAATATTTATCGAGTATATATTTATATTTTATACATATGTATTGAAATATATAAAATAACACATATATATATTTTGAATAGTCTGTAAGGATTTATGATATAATTCAGAAAATCAATTGTCAATAGACAAAGTGAGTTTATCTGGTCTCTAGTATGGTTAAGGTTAGATCTATTGATCTTATAATAAAAAAAAAATCACTAATCTTTTAAACCCATACTTCATTTAAAATCTATGGACTTTTTCACAATTGTGGAATTTATATTTTTATATAAATTTACTACAGCAATCTAGCTTAACTTTTCTGACAAAGCTTTAAGCAAGTCCAAATTAACCTCAACATGTAGTCATTTTAGAATTATATTAAAAGTGATTATATTAATTTTAAATTAAAAATCAGCCAGTGTATATTTTACGTCGATTATAATAATCAAAGCTAAAAAATAATTGGTATTTTTAATATCAATTCATCATTAAGAAGGAATTATAAAGATAATTTTGAACAATAATTACTTCAAATAACTTTATACTTGTAGCAAAACCGGTTTACTTATACAGTAACTAAATACTTAAAAGAAAAGACGTTGCTTTAAAAATAATTATGAATAAGTTAAGACAATGCCTGCGTTGTCACAAGCCATTTAATTTAAACTTATTATAATTTTAGAATTTATATTTTATTAGTATGGTAACACTTTGCCAGTGACGGTAACCAAGTTAATACAATGGTCAGTAACATTTTTTTATAACATTTCATAATAAAAATATATGGTGATAATTATAATTATTTTAGTGTTATTTTGGTATAATTTAGTGATGATGATCTCAACTCAAACAAGTCAAATGCTTAGCAGTTAAGATTCCTAATATTAGATTGTTTAAATAACTACAATAACCATTTAACAACATGAGAGTTATATTAAAAACTTTATTAAATAAGTGAAATCATTTGGCTAGTCCATTGATCCACCTTATAATATTTATTCCTTATTTTTATTTGACTCTTATAAAACCTAAAAGATAATGAAATAAGTATTACTTGATTTCAATAGAGTTAGTAAACAAAGAAATGTCTCTACAACTAACTAAATTCATCAAATATTGTTTTAATATGTAGTAGACTTAACCTAAACGTCAAGTATTTGTCAAATTTTGGCATCCTATTATTGTCATAATGCATTTTCTATGTGGCTCACTTAATTTAATATCTTAATATTAGAATTAAATTTGAGTATAGAATTGCTATAAACCTCTTTTTGGCATTTGTGTTTTATGTAAAAATTCTATCGAGGTTTTTTACATAAAATGTTTGTGAATCAATATCAACTTTTTTCTTTCATGTAAAAATTATAAATTATCTATGACTGAACAAATAGAGAGCTTATGGTAAAAATATACCGTTTCGTGTTTATGAAGATATTTTTATAATGTAATTTTTAATGTTTGTAGAATTAAGTCAATTAAAATTCTTGGCAATAACTATGGAATGTGATTTCTGTGGTGTATAAATACATATAAATATTTCGATTTTAGAGGTATTTTAAAATATGTGTAAGGCCTACTTTGAAAATTTGTATTTTTTAACATTGTGTTAAGTTAGTGTTTAGACAATGAATATTATAGTGACTATTACATATGGTATATAAAGAAAAACCGGCGAGAAGACCCAATTTTTATACTTTTTTTTAATATAAAGCCTTATTCACATTGAACGCATAAAATGCTAGAAATACAAATTAAGGAATAGTATTTCTATGTATAAATTATAAAATAACATTCTTTTAATATTTTAAAATTATGTTTAAAAATGTTTTATTCAAGTCAATATATCCAGAATTTTTTCAAAGTTGTTCTCCTAACTGACTGTCGTCTAGAAATGTTTTCTTTGTCTCTACTGTAAATTAAGATCCATTCATATTCAACAGCCGTGCTTATAAGGTGAATAAGGTTATAATTATTAATAAGGCCTAACATTTTGTTGTAATAAATTTTAATAATGATTAATTGTAATAAGGAATATTCAGTTTTTTAACTAGTTGAATGCAATACAAACGACGAAATCTGCTCATAATATTTTTTATAATCAGAATAGTGAATATAGCCATATAGTTTTTCATAATTCTAATTTTTCCAACATTTTATCTTAATAATTGTAATTTGAATTTGATTTCTATCCAGGCCGCCCTTGTGTCATGTTTCTCTCAGATTCCAATAGGCTTATTTTCTATATCTGAAAAAAAAATTATAATATTTGTGTGATTATATTCTCTCATGTATGTATGTAAGATAGCGCATATTAATAATTTGTGAAATGGTATATTATAAAAATTACTAAAATTTTAAACCTTAAATCTAATATGTTCTATAAAAAATCTTATTATAATTGAACAAAAAATTACCTAATCTTAACTAGTAATGAAAGTAATTTCAAACAGTCTTATGAAAAACATATCAAAGTATTCAAGAAATTTAATTGTGTTGTCTTATTAACATTGAATTATAATATACATATATTGTGTATTCATTTGTCGGGCAATGGGATTTTTATTTTATATCCGAGTACATGAAAATGTAAATTAGATTATTATTGTGCTGATTTTTAAATGTATGACTTTATAAATGTATACATAAGAATGTTTTCATATATTTTTATAGATAAATTATTTGGTTCAGGAAATATTTAATATTTCATTAAGTAACACAGTTTTTTATAACATTTTTATTAAATTTTCCGATACAATTTGGGATGAAATTATAGTAATATTTTTAACACGAGTGATATTTAAATCTCATAATAAACTAGTTTAAATAAGTCATATGTTACGTTATATAATATGTACTTTAGCCATGATTAAGTCAGACAATAGCCGGTTAAGAAGGACCACACGCTTTACTTTATTAATTCAATAATATTATTGATATTATTACGTTTAGATGTTTAAGTAAATAATAAGTTACCAAAGCAATTTTGATTAAGCTATATTATTATATATAAGGAAATTAAAATTTACATATTTTTGTATGATGTGTATGAGAATATAGTGTGACAAAATTATGATACCATAATGACCTGCTTTAAGTTTTGAAAATTCGTATTTAATATATTTAACTCTATTGAGAAAAATATATTTTACTTAAGCATAAGCTTTATGTACTAAACAACAAGTAATACATGGCTTTAATATCAAATTCAAAAATATTAATAGAGTAACGCCATGAAATATGAGGAATGTATGCTTCGAAGGAAAATGAGAATAAATATATTTTTTACAAAACATATTTTGGTTTTGCATTTACAAATCTGCCACAGAACCCTCGACGGTTATTCCCGGTGCTAATTCAATCGTTTCAGTTTCATCTTTGTTGTCGCCGAAACCACGATTTTGTTGAGGTGACTTTTTTTCAAAACCGGTGTCATGAAAATCTTGAGAACTTCTATCAAAGTCGTGCCTCGGTGGCAGTTTATTAGAAGCAATTGAATGAGTAGGTGATAGAGCGCCCGATGATGCCTCATTAGGTGAAATAATATGTTTCCTAGAAACCGGTGCCCCATAAGAAGTGTTAACGTAACGAGAGTTGGGCGAAAATCTAGTTGAGTTATCTTGGGGATCGTCAGGCGTTTCGCCCTGTCTCTTCATGGAGGCTCTATTCTTTGGAGTTTTTTTTAGCATAGCTTGAAAATTAAATGGCGGCTCATCATCATCTTCCTCTCTTGAGTTTCTGGAGGATTTAGCCAGGGCCTGTAGTTCGCTGATTGGGTCTGGCAAATCGCTCTTGTCTACGGTAAAACTGCCTCGTGCATTGCTTGATCTACGACCGGCGCTGTTTTCTAAGATATCCGTATCATCGCCGCCGCTGGACCAAGGTGCGGGTGGGTGGTAAAAGCTTTGGGGGGACTGATTTGGTGGCTTTCTATACATGACGGGTTTGCTAAAACTTTCTTTTCTCGAATATACCTCTGGTTCGTCTGGGGGTAAAGTTGGCACGGGTTGGGATGGGTCTCTGCAGAACGGCACGGTTATGAGCGTTTGAGTGCTCGTTGAAGCTTTGAAAGGTTCCGTTTGTACTGCACTGCAACGACGTTTCAAAGGTTCATCCCATTGTTCGCTGTCAGAATCATATGGACTTGCAAATGTGTCTCTACAATGGAAAACCAATTATAATTTTAGCAAATTAATAAATTTTAAATACATTTATATATACAACTATAAAAACGTTTGCAATTAGATTAAATTTTATAAAAAATCGGGAACGGTGCAGGTCACACATGATTGCTATAATTTATTCAACGTCTTTTTTAGTAAATACTTCAAGTGCCAAAACTGGCCTTGGTTATACTTACGTGCTCTTCATAGAAGGATCGCACATATGTGATGTATCGAAGAATTGGATTTCATCCATTCGGAAGGGAAGTTTCCAGACAGTTGGTGGTCCACAGCCAAGGAAACTTTTTTGCTTAGCATGAGGGTCAACGCGGTCAAGACTTATTGGTGTAATGGTATTGTTAAGTCCTTCAACTATAGCTTGGTTATATATATGTATCTAAAATATAAATAAGTTATACCCTTCACACATACCCTAAGGTAAGGTAAAGTAAATAATTAAGCTTCAAATAAAAAAATGTCCAATAAGACATTATGCGTTTTTGTTAGTATTTTCCAGAGCTATTGATAAACTTATAATAAAAAATATAACCAAATAAACAAGGTTAATTATTGAAACTTTCATATTTAAATTTATACATTGTTTGTTGAAAGAATTTGAGGTACCAAATTTAAAACAAAATCTACTTTGAAAAATATTACTTTGGTTATAATTTGATTGGGTGTTTTTATATTTTACTTTACACACCTGCTGTGAATAATGAACCAAATCCTGATAGCGAAGGGCTCTGTATTGCAAAAGTACTTGGAAAATCGATCGACTCTTCCATTTCATAGCAAACCGTTTTAGGAACGCAGAAGTCTCCTCATCAATTTGATCAGTAGATTTGTTGACAAGAGGATATGCTTTGCGAACTATGTATCCTCTATAAGCTGATGAAGATAATTACGATATTTTAAATATTAATTGGAGAGAAAAACATATTTTACTGATTCATAATTGTAAATTCTAACTCACCTTTTTGAATGAGTAAAGCTGCCTCTTCTTCAGTAACACTAAGGGATTTTTGTTTCTTCAATTCTAGAACTGAGAATAATAGAAGACGTTAGAAATAAGACTTTATTGTTATTATATGTTCGATGAATTTATTACTTACTGTGCAAATTCTTTGATTTATTTTTAACCGCATTCCTTTTTGCTAAGAAAGTTCGCATCATACTCTGAACTTTTACAATTTTCTTTACTTGGATTTCATACAATCTGTACAAATACAACAATATTATATTATGTAACTAATAATAAAGCACAAATAATATTATACTAATGGCCATTATATTTACCTTGATAGAAATTCCTCGTTATAATATTTCAAAAATATCTTCGATTTACCAAGTTCCCAGCCTTCCATTTTCAAACGTATCAATAGCAGCCTACAATTATCTGCTGTTTCATCGACAGTTTCGTCGAAATCAAAAGCTAAGAAACGATATCTGTGAATTTATATTTATTATTTGTAAAGGCTTCATGATAAAATATTTCTGATATCTGAAAATAAGGCTGTGCCATAACTGACCTTCGAATAAATTCTGCAAATGGCACTCTGCAAGGAAATCCACTTTGACGTGCTTTAGCTGTATCCAATACAGCTAAGGCTCTTAATTGTTGCCTTATAAGTTCGGTCTGAAAACCACGAGGGTTATCATTTAAGTCTGTCCTAATACACCTCACGTAATGTGTACCACCGCTACCGGGGCCTGAAGAGAGTTGCTTTAGTAGTTCTAAGCTAGTCGCTCGATATGTGGTAGCCGCTGTTCTCATTCTTCGTATTTGTGAATACTGGCCTTTAGAGACTGTGTTAAACTTCTGTAAATAAATGTTTAAATTGAATTGTTTGTAAATGTATGTAATATTTTATGTAAAAAATAAAATAAATTGATTCGTGATTAATAAAATTTGGTGATTTGCTGATTAAATTAGCCTACAATGATTGTTTGTCATAGATCTGATATGAAGTATTGTTTTTTCTTATGTGAGTTAGAGTATTATAGTCCATGTTAAAGTTTTACTTTTTAACGTAAATATTAGTAAACTTACTCTAGCTTTCAGGTTTTCCATTTCCTTCTCAGACTTTGACCGCCCTGCTGGTGCTGCTGTTGGGCTTTGATTGGATGCTGCGGTAAGATTACCAGATTTGGTTAACTTATTTTTGAATAGCTGTTGCAAAGTCAGATTCGTCGAAGCCCTCATAGTTTCAATCATTTCAGGGGGGAGGAAATCTCTATTTTTATCTGCCATTTCCCTTGCATCGTAATTCACTTTTCCAGCGTAATGTGCTACGCTAAACTCGTGATTTCCTGAGATCTTGACGTACGGGCCCTTACATTTTGATTTAATTGTACCTGAAACAAAATTAAAGTTATAAAATAATTCCAATGTATTGGAACAAATATAATTTAAGGGACGTCGTCCTTACTCATTATAAGTTCATGGCCGTTACTAGCGCGACTTGCTTCGTCTAATATATGGAAAATACCAAGTGGTTTTCCCATTAATTGGTCCACAGAATTTTTATTGTCATAAAATCTTAAGGTTGCAGTTGGTATCTCTTCTTCTGCCGCTTCTTGCATTTCCCAAACAAACATTCTTTGATTGTACAAAAATTGGATTTGCTCATTGGTTGTGTTAACAATTAACTGTTCCAATCGGTTTCTATGATAACACTCGAAACCAAACATATCTATTAAGCTTACAGAAAATTTATCACCGCTGAAACAAAGTATGAATTCAATATTTTTGTAGGTATATCCAAAACTAACAATTGCTCGACTAAATTTACTTACAATACGGATCTCATAAAGGATAGTTTTGCGTTAATTACGTTAATTAACCAATCCACGAGCCTCTTATAAAGTGCGCTTGCTAGAGTATCTCGAGCATCTCTAGCTTCGTCTGTCGCATGTTTCCTTTTAACAGCTGTTCCGTTTTCAATGAGACAATAATTAAGAAGCGCCCAAAGAAACTTAACTTCTTCAAGCGATAATAATTTTGCGACTTTTTTGGCTTCTTCTAGGTTCTCTATTTCAGCTGAGCCATTTCTTCCATCCCTGAATCTCACATTTCCCAAAACAAGTATTGCAGCTAAAACCGTTTCAAGGAATTTAATATCTTCTTCTTCCCAGTCTAATATTTTTAAATTTTCAATAAACTCATTGTAGCACTTAACGTTTTCTCGAGGTGACTCTCGTGCGCCTCTCGAGCCTCTTGTCGACTCGTCTAAAACACGTAGATACCGATGATTTCTATTTCGTTCCAAATAAAATTCCTCTAACCTGTTGTTTGCTTCAAGAGCGTCGTAAAAATAATAAAGAAGATTAAAGTTTGCCTGGTTCCTGCAATAAAAAAATTGTTTATAGCATATTATTAGCTAGATGACTGATCAAAACAAAATTGAATGAATCCTAACTAATATTATATATGCGAAAGTGAATTTGTTTGATTGTTACGCTTTTCCGTTTTAACTAATTAACCGATCACCACGGAATTTTGCATACACTTTGTCAGTGGTACTGAATAGAACATAGGTTATATAACATCTGTGTTTGGCTCACACGTGGGAGGAAATGAGTATATAAATAAAAATAATAATAAATGCATTATATATTACATGTCTGTAGACGATACACGCCACTTTTCGAGCTGATATAACCAAAATATCGCTCCACTTAATTTTCCTGAGGTGCCATAAGTCACTTGAACTTGTAATATTCCACGTGTGGAGTTCGAGTTAATAGGCGTCGCTGAACTTATGCATGCTTGAACAACTTTCGTAGCTTTTTGTATTCTTTCTCCTGTATTATTCTTCATAGCGCCCAAATATGTAAGATGAGAGAGTGCATGCATCATGTAAGTTGATTTGCCTGATTTACTTTCGCCAGAAAATATTATGTACTGGGGTTCGTTATGGTGAGTTGCATCTTGATGTGCACTATCGGCTACAGCAAAAATGTGAGGTTCATTATCAGACCGCGATTTGCATTCATATTTTTTATGATGCTGAAAGAAAATAGTGAAATTATAACTAAATGTCAAATATTCCTATATAATATAACTTATCATGATAATAATGATTGCCTCTTCACTGTAAAGATCTTCATGTGTATTTGGATTAAGTATTAACAGCACATCGCCAATAAATGACATAAACGATCCTTTTTGATATTTTATTTGAAGTTCGCAAATAATGTTATCCTCTGTTAAATGTTCTAGAGCAGCAAGATCTTCGACTTGCATAGTTTCAGGGTCTTTTTTGCCTTCGGTGGTAAGAAGGCCATTTTTAATTATCCTATCGGTTGGTTTATAAGGAGCTTCTTTCTCTACTAAATCCGCTGCAAGCATTTTTATCTCAGTAGATAACTGTGAAAAAAAAGTAATCAATAAGCACCGATAAAATATTTTCCATATACAAAGTATCTTATGTGGCCTTACATGAAAATCATTTTCTGGAACAGTTTGTATAAATGGATGTTCTTCCAATTCGATCATAAAAGGTCGATGTTCGGGATTTTTTTCCAGACATCTGGAATAATTTAAGTACAACATTTAATAATTGTTTGTGACTTTAAATATAATATAAACACGAGTAAAGTTAACCTACTCAGTTATAAAATCGTTAATATCATTAGATGACATTGATGGTTTTGCTACAGATGGTGGAGGATTTCTCACTATTTGAAACAATGCTCTTGTAGGATGCATATTTTCAAACGGAGCTTTGCCATCAACCATTTCGATAGTACTGATTCCTACAGCCCAGACGTCAGCTCTATTGTCGTATCCCTCTTCACCTCCTGTAATCACTTCTGGCGCTAGCCAACTTGGTGACCCGATGCTTGTTCTGGTTTTATCATGAGTTCCATTTAATTTGCATGATAAACCAAAGTCTGCGAGTTTTATTTCACCGTCTTTATTAATTAAAATATTACTACATCGTACATTTCGGTGTATTATTTTATTGTCGTGTAAATAAACGATTGCCTGCAAAAGTTAATATTTTTTATGTTACTCAATAAATATTTATAACGGATGCATATAATATAATATTAGATAACATTTACAAAATGAAAAAAGCGAGACCGGAGTATTGATTGGACCAATCAGGATACTCAACACTTAAAATTGACAATAAATGATAGAACGACCGCCCTTACGAAAGGTTTCTCTGATGAACCGACGATTCTGATGTCAGCGTCAATCAAGTGGTCCACGCCCCTGAGATTCATTGGGAGTTATTTGCATACGTATCGGGACCCAGACCTGTCGCGACTTGTCTGCGCTCTACTGCCTGATATATCATTTGGTTAATGCGTTCGTTACAATCGAGTTCGTTTTAGGGTTGCAAATTTTAAAAGCATTCGTTAGTGATTTGTTTTTAAAATATTTTAATATTGTTTAAATAATAATAGTCCGTTAGAATTAAGAAGTTAAATCATTATTATTGTGTACGAACATTTTAGTGTCTATTATTCAAACTATAATTCATGTATGTTTTTGAGATGGGATGAACATTTATAGTAAAATAACATCTTAATGTTTTATCTCTTTGTCTAAAAATACAACATTAACCGCAACCGTACCTAACAAGAGATACCTTATCGGTAGATTTGCATGGAAAATGTATCCAACAGAAAGGACGCACTGGTATTGTGAACCAAGTGGCTTGCATAAAGATAATATGCATTTAACGGCTTCTAATTTCTTTTGAGCTTAACACATCAATTTGTGTTCTTAACTTAAGGCTTTAAAGTGTAGCGTGTAAGGAATATTATCTATCAACGGAAACGAGAGCAAAGGATCATTGACTACTGCGATTGAGGTCCGTATATCTTGTGTGTGCGAGCATTATTTACGATAATTGAGCGATGCGCCGCGATGGGGGGCCATCATGGTGTTGTCGGACGCGCACCGACGTTCACATCGACAAGTTCGACTGTTCCGTCGCGAATCACATCAAATAAAGCGGCATGCATTTTAAGTAATGGCCCTAGATAGTATTTCAACGTACGTGGACATTCGCCCGGCAATATTTTATTCGCCGTCACGCCACAAGAAGGAATCGCCCGGACACAGATCGGAGAACAATTGAGTTTGCATTCAAAGTAACTACCAATTGATTCAGCCGTTGAAAGTTGGACTGGCAGACCCTTTGTTTTATAAACAGCCATCTTGACTCGAATGTGACGAACGACATGTTTATAGTCAGTCGAATATGGACTTACCTTGATCGTATATTTGAGGATGTAAGCGATGTGCTCCTCGGACATTTTTTTGTCCGCCGCCTTAAGTTTTCTGACAATATCAATAACAGATCCATATTCGCATAACTGGAAAATAGACAATCAGTTGAATGTTTTCGTTTATTCGTCAGTTACACAGAATAATATAAATGTATTATACACTTTCAAGCCCTATTCCATATTTACCTCAACGACAAACCATATTTTCGTAGTATATTCGGAATTATCACAGAACACTCCGTAGAAATCTATGAGATTAGGATGCTTGGTGAAATCTCTCAAGACTTTATATTCATCTTGAATGTGTGGTTCATTATCTTCGCTAATTATTAGTATTTTAACAGCCACAGCTTTGCCCGCCGCTTGATTGTCTTTAGCTTGATGGACTTCGCCAAATACACCGGTACCGATTTTCTTGATAAGAGTATACCGGTCTTGGGGACTTGGAAGAGACGGTATATTAAGACCGTCCTTCATTTTGTTTAGTTGCTCATGTGTTACTGAAACTGGATGAGGTACAAGTACAATCAATTGCAAGGAATTGTTAATAAGATCTATTTTGTATTGAAAACCCGTAGATTTAGTACACATTGCATTTAAAATTTTTCAGAATATTTGAAGATGTTACTCGTTGCATTAAGCAAATTATAAACATTAATAACTCAACACTGTATAAAGTAATAACCGGACGCTGTTTAACCCAACCGACAAAAGTAGCACAAATTATATAGGTATGAAAAAAATCCCAAAAAACTAAAAAGACACAACCAACATTAATGTAAAGAAAAATATTACAATACAGAAAACATTAAAATATTAAATGTTCAACATTAACAATAATAAAAGAAGTAAATTTAAAGAAACGCATTTTAAATTTACTTATTTTACTACTGTTTTATTGTTTATTAAATGAAGTTATTCAATCGAAAAACTACTCGAAGCTTGTTCTGGAAGGTTCCTTGTTGTTAAACTACGTTCGTTTTCACACTTAGGAGAACATTAAATTTATCGAAAATAATGTACTGAATATAAAGGTATTTTAGCAAGTGCTTACCGTGTGTTCTCCAACAAGACACAAGCTGAACTAAATTCTAGGAACCTGAGCTCTACCAAGTGCTGGGGCTTCATGTATTAAATCCTCACTAATCCGCTATAACAGTATTAGACTGCAACTACTTTTTATCGCGACTTTGTATGCCAAATTAAAAATAAATAATATTATACGAGTATAATTTGATTTGTTTATTAAGAAACGTTAGCTTTTAAAAAAAAATAGCGCGGATAATATTTCTTAATAAAAAGATTAATCAAAGAAAGTAATTTTGATACTATTATCCGAATCGACTTCTAAGCCATTCGAGTATTGAATCTGATTGTGTAACAAAGTACACAAACTAATATTTTTTTTTTTTTTGTGTAAAGTCAAGTTAATTGTTGTATAAAACTATAAAATTATTATGTAATTATATAGTTATCTTAAAATTATTATTAGTTTGTGTACTTTGTTACACAATAAGTCTCAATTCTCGAATGGCTGATAGGATTATTTTTAAAAGCATAGAAATAGAAGTCGATTAGTTTGCGAAATAAATTATACTATTTAAATATTCATAAAAAAAACATCTCTTACATTTTGGAGCTGATATGGCGCGGTTAGCATATGTGAATTTTAAATGAGATTAAGGTTTCAAACCCAGAAAAGCACTGGAATTTCATGTGCTTAATTTGTGTTAATAATTCATCTTTAGCTCGGCCGTGAAAGAAAATATCGTGAGTAAACCTGCATGTGTCGAATGGATATCTGCCACATGTTAATCTACTAGCCTGCACTGAAACAGCAGCAGGGAAGAAGAGCAAAGTAATAGAAATTTACAGACTTGTTTACCAATATTATAACCAAAATTTAACTTACACGTAATTTTTCATTTGCAAATAAATCTAGACAAATTATTCGCTATAATTCAGATTTATTATGTGAAAGCTAAATAATAGTCATATAATCAGATTACGGATGTTAATAAACCACTAGTTCCATTTAGTAACATAAAACGATTAGTACTAACATTTATTATTCAGTTTTCCTTTCTATCTCAAAAACGCTGAGAGAAATAATCAAAATGTATATATGAACTAGTGTGTACATTAATAGGCTTTAATTGTATTAAGTCGGATAATCCTTAATCAATAATTTGTATCCAATAATTAAACACTAAATCGCATTCTAGGTATATCAGAAAATACATTACAAAATTCTTTAAATACATTAGATATAATAAATACATATACGTATCATTATTTTGTTTTTATGTCTATTTTTTATAGTATATCTTTGATTAAGAAAGTTAAGTAACAGCGTGTATATGTCCCACCTGTGAGCTAAGAAGTTCTCTCCAGAAGTGAAAGCTCGGAGTTTAGTCCACCTCACTGCTCAGTTGCAGATGGGTTTCCACGATAAAATCACCGCCGAGCTCAAGATAAATTACAAACCTAAATTAAGCACATGAAAATCTAAAAGTATTTGATCGTATTTGAACCCGCAATCTTCTGTTAAGATTCACGTGTTCTAGGCACTCTTGCAATAAATATAAATTAATTAAAAAAAATATGTAAATGAATGTAATAAATATATATTTTTTACGAAGATACCATTCTGTTTTAATAACAATCCTGTTTCCTGTATCTCAAACAATTTCAATCACGCCATTATGTTATTGATACTCAATGTTATTGGCGGCCGATCCTTATTAATCTCGAAAGCGATCCGTCATACGAAAGTATTCCATGAAGCGTATGCAACACTAAGGAGCGGAACAAAACGTTACAGAATACAAAGCAAACAGTTACTTTAATACTTGAGATGTTTTGTGTACCGTAAACCTGTCAATAATGCTACATTTGCAACTTCTCTACAGGCATTGTGTCAAATCTTTCATTTGTCAAATACTTGGTTAATAAGCGAAAATTATTATTTCCTACATTACACACGATCCAAAGATTTAAGTCATACAAGTAGGTATACGATGACAACTGGCAGGCAGTATTTCGTGCCAATGGAGTTTTCGTTGTAGTCTCATCAATAATCCTGTAATTTAGATTACATTGCTGCCTGGACTTAAAAGCATCAAGATAATAAAGATAAATCCAAATAATAGAATAGATCAAACACACGGACAACACCATATCGATTTAATTGAGAAAAGAAAATAATTAAAATTAATCTAAACCTAGAGGCATGATTAAAATTCTACCACTTTTCCGCAGTCAATACCTATTAATTTGTCATTTGTATGTACAGATGTGTTTTGGGCAACTAACAACTACAATTGTTTGCTTTCTAAGAGGGTTTTTTATGACATAAAAAAGTCGACGAACAAAAAAAAGTCTGATACATTTTGCAAAGTATTTGTAATTGAGCTTCAGATTTTCGAGTTTTTGTTGAATATGTCAGTCCTGAAAGTGTCGGAGCAGCACAAAAGCGGCTCTTGATGTTAAAGGGCCAAATTAAATGAAAATAACAGAATAATTGCACCCGCGCCATTGAGACGTCGTTCTGACAAAATACTATGGGTCCAAAATTGATAAAATTCTAAGGGATTTTGACAGCATTCTCTTCGTTAATTGCCCTCAATGTTTAGTAGTGTTTTGAGATTTTGAAGTATCTATTATTTATAGATTGAATTTTGCTTCTACATTATAGTTTCTCGAAGGGTTTCATGAACCTGTCTTCGTGATGTATCGCTAATATTAATTTCCCTTTAGCTGAAATCGCTAAGCTAGCCTATTGTGGTTAGCTGAGTTCTTACAGAATAGCATTGCTTTAATGAGAAAATCCGGTTCACGCTCATTGCGCACCACAATATTTCAATAAATAAAGATATGAATAATTTAATGATTTATTTGAATTCCATAAAATGTTACAATACTGTATTAAATAATAATAAATATTTAAAATAAAATATCACGATATTGGAAATGTTGACAACTGAATAACATGGAATTACATTATTTACAACTTAAGGAATGTCTGTTGGTAATCTTATAATATTTCTGTGTAATTAGTTATGCGTATCGAAAGATAAAAATTTAAAGTTATTACGTATTAAAATTAACTAATATTTACAAAACATTGAATTATAATAAACAATTATTTTAATATTTAATTAATTACAAAGTCATGTTATTATAGTTATGTCTCTAAGTCTCATCTAATACTGATATTTTAACAAATATAACCTGTATTTTTACCTATTACAACCATTTCATTAAATTATACTAAAAATAATTTATTATTAATCGAAAAATAAAAACGTAGAAAGAAAAATCTAAGGATAGTTATAGATAACATAAGACTTTTTTTTAATACTCGATATTACTGAATAGAAACGATCTATCAATATGCATTATATATATCAATATGGTTGTCAATCCTTTCGTCACATACCAGATTTACATCCAGATTACAAAAATGCGCGTATCGATTCTTTAAAGCTAGTAAAGTAATATGAAAAAATATTAGAATATAAAACAACTTTATTTCAAATATCTATTATTTCAAGTTATAGTTTCGAGTTTTTTGTTATGGTATTATTAGTTTTGTTACGAAAATTATACTATGGCAACATTATTAAATATTTAGATAGTTGTTAAAACTTTTTTATTTTATTTTGACATTCGCTATGTGGTTTCTATCATTTTGCATATATTGTGTTGTCAGTAATGAGCGTGTTTATAATTAGATTATGCAATGCCACACATGGTAATTCATTCTAATACGCCATCTCATGTCGCATTCAATACGTAACATGCATGGTTGAGTAACAAACCAGGGGCCGAATTCTACTAAACTATAATAATTACGATACGTTCCCGATTCAATGCCGATCCAACTATTCTATATTTATTCTAATCGGAACCGAATCGATATGATGTTAACATATAACGTCAATGACAGAACCAAACTTAATTGTCAAAGTTTATGCCCATTGTCGATAATTAAATTAAAGAATAAGAAATCGGATAAACGGCAACGACCACGCTTCGATTCGATTGCGATAATTTGATAATTTGTTAGTAGAATGCCCCCAGGTGACTTGCTAACACAACCAGCTGAAAATCATTAAGGATTATGAAAATGTCTAATCTAAATACAAATAGAAAAATCCCACATCATGTCATTATTATAACATTATTACGGAATCATAGATGATTATATATTTATTTATGATCATAATTCATTTATATTGAATTTTAATAAGAAGATCATGATTATTTGATTTTAGAAGCTATTAATTTGAATATAACGATTATTAGTTATTTATTTGCATATGGCAACCCATTTGTCGTCCTGGCACTTCTGACAGTCGACTCTGCAGCACCAGTGGAAGGTGCAGTTGCAAGGTTTGATGCTGGACTTCCTAATGAGTGCGTGCCCTCGCCCGCAGCACAGTAAGTCGCATGAACCAGTCCGGGACGTCCTGCCGATGCGGCATACGCGTCCTGATGTACCAGCGCAGTCCATTTTTGTATCTACTTCGCAAAAACTAGGTGATCTATAGACAAAGACGTATTTTATTATTAAAATGTATCTTTATATGGAAACTTTTCATTTGAATCTTTTTTTTCAAAGTTCGACTTAACTAAACACGTCATAGTATCGTGGAACCATTCTATTTCATTGTCATTTAGTGGTATTCTTAGTAAGCTTTTAAACGAAAACAAATATAAATACTTGTATTTATTTATAAATAATAAAATAAAGCACTATAATTATTATTGCGTAATACGTACTTTTCTAAGAACAGCAAGCTTGTCTTCGGCGCTGGTCTCGCTCGACTTCGCCTTCTACCTCGCGGTCGACCGCGAAGTACTGACGGATCGTTGTTTAACTCTTCTTGGGCCACGATGAGTGCCTATCACATTGCATGAATAAGACTTTGAAGCTGTATACAATATAAAAAAATAAATATTGTGTATACACAATTTCTTATACATTTCGGTCCTTTGAAATCTTCGATGTTTGATTGTAATAAGCCGAGATGGCCCAGTGATAGAACGCGTAAATCTTAACCGATAATCGTGGATTCAAATTCGGGCAAGCGCCAATGAATTTTCATGTGCTTAATTTGTGTTTATAATTCATCTCGTGCTTGACGGGGAAGGAAAACATCGTGAGGAAACGTGCATGTGTCTAATTTCACTGAAATTCTGCCACATGTGTATTCCACCAACCCGCATTGAAGCAGCATGGTGAAAGAAGCTACAAACCTTCTCATCAAAAGGCAGAGGAGTGGAGGCATTAGCCCAACCGTGGGACAATCACAGGCTGTTACTGTATTTTTTTTGCTTAAAGTAAATGGACAACCTGATCGTAAGTGGTCACCACCGCTCTAAGACATTGGCATGTAAAAAATATGTATTAGCTGTCTCACACCCGCTTTAAACCAGCGTGCAATATTACTAAGCATTGCTTTATGCGGGTTGAATATGTGATAAGTAGGTGATTGAAAGGTGAGTGACCCAGTGTAGTTATTAATATTTCCTACATTAGCAATGTTTATATGCAGAGATAAACATTTGTTACCATATATTTGTCAGTCAGCGTTTTTTTTTAAAAATAATATACCTTTCGGTATTGTCGTTTGATACTCGAAGCCACAACCCTGAAGTCTGGTGCGGCCCGCCAGCACGTTCGCAATTGACAGCTCCCGGAAAGACCATGACATTTACAGCGTACCTCCATGTGAGATGCTAATATCTAAAAAAATGTATTTGTAATTACTAGAAATGAAATATTATACTGTTAAACGTTAATACATGCATGCTTCACTGCACATTATATTAAGAATTGTATTATATTATATAATATAAGCGTGCCTTATATTATATATGTATATATTGAATAATTAATAGTAAATTTATCAAACGACAGCTAACGAAAATGATAAATTCGAGTTATCGAGATACGTGATCGCATCTTTGGCACAATTGCATATTAAGCCACCCACCTCTAGTTCATAACATTTACATAATTAAACGCCTCACTGCAATCACTCTGACGTCTTAATTTCGCGATTGCCGCCGGCGAACAATTTCCCAAATTGAGTCGGAGCAAAAATTCAAATAAATCGGTGTGCTGGACCGCCTTTCGATCCTGCAGGCCTTAATAACGTGGTATTAAGAGCGCCCGCGATAGAATTCGCCACCCAAGACGTTTGTAATACGTCGTAATGAAGCCGGAATATTAAAAATGGCCCCGAACCGCTTATTATGTTCTCACCTCGGCGGGCGGTTCGTGAAATACGGCGGGCTAATATGGGCCCCGAAGCGGCCGCGGTCGGCCGGGCCGCGCGCCGCCTCAATAGCTTAATAGTGGCGCTATCTACAACACTTTAGGATCATTTCAAGCGACTATCTAAATTAAATTGAACCTCAAATAAACGGTTGAGAAACCAATACGTTTTTCTTACATAATAAATTGCTTTGGCGACTGTGGGTGGTAGACATACAAACTTAATCGTGTTTTTGGTTTCGGAATTATTTGCCATTCAAAAGTCGAATAACTTATTTAATTTAAAGTATATCATGAAAAAAAACCGATATTTTTTATCAGTATTTAAAGCGTTTTGTTTATGAGTAAGTTTCATCGCTTAAATGCGACTATAAAAATAAAATATTTGTTTACATCTCGTTAATGGATGTATTAACGCATTAACTCGTGTTGCTTTAACGCGGCAGACTAAATATGATGTCATTAAAAACTGGGTGAACACCGCGGTAGCAAAAACTAGACAAATAATGACAGATTGAGGCTAACGTATCATTACGTACAATAGCCCTAATTAAAAAACGTTCACTAGTATGTAATTTTGTGTTATGTGAGTTTATAAATAACAGAATAAAGGTGACTTTGTCTGAAGGTTAGTATTATCATAAATTTATCATTATTTAAATCTTTAAGCGTCTTATAAGACATGTGTGAGGTGCCGTTACTTAAAGTAAGATGTGTTACGCTATTTGGAGCCTATATTTTTTAGATTAATATTAAAAGCTACTACATAAATATTGTTTAATATAGTTGAAAACATTAAGTAACATTTATGAGAATTTTGTAACGATAACTAGAGTGACGTTGTGAATAAACTATCTGGAATTAAAATGATGAATATGGTTTCATATAAAAAATTCGAAGTGTTCGAGTTAATTTGGTGATTAAGAACGTGAAGTGAAGTAAGAGCCTGTTAGTGTACCACTGCTGGGCTACGGCCTTCTTTCCTATTATAGGAAAAGGTTTTGGAGATTATTCCATCACGCTGCTCCAATTCCTGTTACTTTCGACATATGTAGGCTTACTTACGATGTTTTCACTTTTTAAGCATGAGATGAATTATAAACACAAATTAAGCACTTAATGAGTGGTGCTTGCCCGAGCTCGAACAAGCAATCTTCGGTTAAAACAATAAGAAAGAGAACGTAAGTATTATGTACCGTAATAAAACTGCTTTACAAGCACTATAGAAGTGCTCGTGAATCGTGATTAAAAACCGATTGGGATGAAGAAAATGCAATTGGATGAAAAGTATTTCTCGAACAATAAGACTTGGGAGGTTGGTAATATATGTGAATTAATATAAACTGAATTACAACTTTCGAACTATTCTCAATTAAATCGAAGTCAGGCAACGTATAAAATTCTTTTATTTGTAATTGTTTCACTCGATATGAAATACTGACTACAGTTTTTTCGTCTCTATCTTATAGTATTCAAATACAATGAGAAAATTATAACATTAAATATCTATATTGTGTTAAGCTAAAAAATTTGATTATTTTTATTCAATACTTATATACCGGTGGTAGTTTTACGCTTGCGTTGGTGGGTACCATTCAAAAAATAAAGATAGCGACTCCCAAGATTGGAGTCGCATTTACGATGTGAAAACTGGTTTATGTGACAGTGACGGTCTGCGGGCGTAAGTGACCACTTACCATCAAAAAAGCGTCTTAAGACGTCTGACTTTCAAAAAATTACTTGGTAATTTGAATTGTCAACTGTTGCAATAGAAACTGTCACTCTCATATGATATCGAAATTCATAAATTATATTGGATAACCGCGATCATACCATTTTTATAATTTTATTTTATTTTTGATTTATAATTTTATTTTATTTTTGTTTTTCACACGGCCATCTGATCCCAAATTAAGCTTGTACAAAGCTTGTGCTATGGAAAACAGACAACTGATATACTACATATATTACTTTTCTTTTGTAAATACATACTTATATAGATAATTAGACTCCATTCCCAGACTCAGGACAAACAGACATGTTCATGTACATAAATGTCTGTCCTGGGTTGGAATCGAACCAACAACCATCGGCGTGAAAAGCAAGTATCTACCAACCACGCCAACCGGCTCTTCAATTTTGTATGTTATTCCATATTATAATAATTGAAATCAATGTTATATATGTTAACCAATACGTAAATATAGTTCTTCCTGTGTGTTCATGATAAGCTAAGTACTGGTCAGTTTTATCTGAATAACAAAAATAGGAGCTGAATTAAAACTTGCACTCATGTTATCGTTTATTTAAGTGAAGTTGTTCGACGTGAATCAGAGGTTAATCTGTGGGACGATTAGTGAGTGACTAACGCTAATCGGCTTAAGACGGTCGTAGCTATTCCGACGAGAAAATTAGCTATTGGTAAAACCGCACACGATGTGCTCGTGGTTTAGTTAACAAATTATTGTTTTATATCTCAATATTTAATTAACTTGACGTTACTTGAGCTTACACAAATAATTAAGTATTAAAATATTGAATCCGTTTTATATGACAACTAAAATAATTGTTTAACAAAATTCGAAGACAGCATATTAAATATTTTTTGTTAGAAAAAAAAATCAATTTTGGAATTACTTGCAATACTTTATCTAATTTATATAAGTATGTACGCTACTCGCTTTTCTTTAGATGTCAATTAAAAGCTGTTTAGTTAAACCCTGATTTCACTCTTTCTGTCATTATATATTTGACATTCGTAAGAAAAAGACAGCATTATCAATAATTATCCGCTACAACCAACCTTTATAAGTAAGGCCGAATATTTTTTAATAATAATTGAATAATGAAATCTATATCTTATACGATTTATGGCTTACTTCATTAAAATTCTATGATTCTATGATTGGAAACACAGAAGCGATATATGTTTTATCTTTATATAACTTTATATAACTAATATGATATTCTATATTACGTAAAGGTATATATCGCCACGTAAAACCTTTAACACGTAATTGTCACCTATATCGCATTACTGAAGACGTAGAAAATTGTACCGAGGTCGCGTATGCGGGGGACGTTTGGATTGTTCAAATATAGAATATTCATTAATTATTACGTCATATACGTTAAATACCTGTTGAATTAGTATATATGATGATTATTTATATATTTTTTGATTTCACATACATAAAATTAATAATTTGATTAATGATTTTTTTTCTTAAATCAAATTTAAAAAAGTCCTCCCGATCCCATGACTGCCATTAACACAGGCCGCATTTCCACGCTGCACGGCAATGGACAACCTTTGTGCCAAGTAAGAGAGTACGTTAAATTGAAACAATTAGTTTTAGTTTATATTATCAAATGATAACGCAAACATTTCTTATATATTGGTTGTTTCTGGTACGTTCAAACATACAACAAACAGCTATATAAAATGTATACGTAGAAGCGAATGAAAACAATTTACTAGACTAAAGATTAGACTCTAAAGATTTTTCAGTTCACACCAGTCTAGCGATACATGATAGGTACCGAATTATTCTTTGATAATGAATATTTTTATTCAACAGTGGAAGATGAAAGTTAACAAGTAATTTATAAGCGTTGATGTTATTCGCTTTTTCAAAATCTTTGTAAAATCGTCGAGCGGCAAAGTGTTCTACTCCTGTTGAGAACACGAATTTGGATCTGAGTTGTTTGATTAACTATCATACCAATAAAATTTATTAGTAAGTATTATTTTAATTGGTAACGCCTGCAGTTGAAATGGGCTTGGCAAAGAAAAACTACCAGTTACTGTTTGTTTCAGCACATCTCTATGATGGAACCGTAGTCTTCCCAAAACATATCGACCGATCGCATAAATAGTTCTAGAAAAAGCGGAACAGTTTAATATAAAGCGATTTAAATTATCATGTAAGTATATAATAACTTGTCGTATGCTTAATAACTGCATTTTTACAGATGCCAAATAATGATATATTATTTTAATTCTCAACGTAAATTACCGACAATTAAAATGCTTCATCGATAACAGAATAAATTTCAATAAAAAAATTAAAATTAAGAAAGGGAAATCAATATGAGGATCTTCGAAAACTGAACAATACGCAGTCATTGGATCGATTTTTTGTAACATAATTATCACCTCGGCTCTCTAATGTGGTGCCTAATTTCTAGTGTGGGTTGATGCGAGGCCTTTTATAGGCCCGCTGCAGGGAGACAATTTGACCCTGTGACACCGTTACCTTAACAAAATAATAAAATTTATATAACATGTTAAAATTATAAGATAATTTTGTTTTTTTTTTTCGGTTTTACGCAAAAACCACTAATCCGATAGATATGGTACTTTTGTATAATATTTATTTAGTTTATAGTTTCAGGTGATATATAGACTATGTTATAGTATATTAATATGTTGCATATTTCTGAGATATAGCTTAATATACTAAAATATTATTTTTTTTAAATCTCTTTACGCTGCCAAAAAAAAAAAAATAATATATTAAATAGACGAAATCAACTTACAAGTACAGCCGTATGAAAACACTTTTGACCTTATAATCATATGTACATCTAAAAAATATGTGAAAATATGTGAAATGTGTAAAATGAGCGACCCAGCTTCGTACAATAATGACTTTTAAATTATTATTATTTGTGAAAAATTGTATTGTCTTCGGGATAGATACATATATAGATTAATTTAAAAAACAAAAAAACTTATCAAAATACAAAATTTGAGACAAAACCTTAGAGCGGTTTCTGAGATACACGCAATGCTTTTATATATATCCAATAATTGATCATTTAATATTATAAGATATGATAATAATATAACAAAATATATCAAGAATTAAATACACCGTTGAGCGTTACACATTTAACGTTACGCAACAGTGTAAACGCGGCGGACTTTATTTTGACATTAATAAAAATATCATCAGGGGTTATTATAACCGAGCGTGTATAACAGATCTCTGGGATGCTGTTAATTATGTGGCCACAATACGAAATCTAAAATGCCGATGGAACGCTCGAGTGGGGTCGGGGACCACCGGGTAAGTGTATATTGAACCAGTTCCTCTAGTACGATAGATCACGGTTACATTTATTATTACCAGATTACGGTGCAATTAGAGAAGGTATCCAGTGAGATATGTATTTATATTTATTGACTTACTATTTAAAAAGTAGTATAATAGTGATATTTTTTTTTTGTATTGTAGAATTAATTCAGTTTAAAATTTAATGATTATAACACATTGAAAGTCTAATATGGCAAAGTGTTAGAACTAATGTACTTATAAGATTTAAAAAATATATTTAAGCAGTTAATGCAATAAAAAAATGTTATTCGGATTTTGATAATTATGTAAAGATGGCCGTGCGTTTGTCCGTTGATAGTGTAAGTCTTATATTGTGTTTGCTATTTATTTTTGGTATGTGTAATGTGTACCTGTGCATCCCGTATGTACGTAAGGTTGGTTTGAATTATAGCATAATTGTTGCTTTTCAGATTTGGCGCGGCTTTAGGGATATAGTGCAATATTTTGATTTTGATTTATTAAAAAAGCCCAGATGGCCTAGTGATTAGAACGCGTGAATCTTAAGCGATGATCGTGGGTTCAAGCCCGGTCAAGCACCACTGAATTTGTGCTTAATTTGTGATTATAATTCATCTCTTGCTTGACGGTGAAGGAAAAAATTTTGAGGAAACCTGCATGTGTTTAATTTCATTGAAATTATGTCACATGTGTATTCTACCAACCCGCATAAGAGCAGCGTGATGGAATAAGCTTCTCCTCAAAAAGGGAGTGGAGGACTTAGCCCAGCAGTGGGACATTAACAGGCTATTACTGTACTGTATCGTACTGCAATATTTTGTGCAATTTTCACAACGTGTTATCCTAATCTTATGAAGCAATGTAAGAGGATTATGAACACTTAGTTAAAATAATTAATATTATAAAACTATGGACCATAACGTAACAATAACTAAAACTACATTTTAATTTGTAACAATTGGGCAATATAACGTTCTTATTATAAAACGAGCGTTTAAAATATAAATCTTAACCAAAGATAACGTCCAAATATGACCTTTTAAAAATTAACAATATTATATATGCTTATCTGTATTTTAATATCAACAGCTATATATCAATAATAACCCTAGGCAATCGGCAAAACGCATAAAATAGTATAGACCATTAAATATTGTAGAGGCAACATTGTATTCCAATCGCAAGTTTCGACTTTATTTAATAGCGACCACAGAGGGAGACAGTTGGAGTCATAAAACGTCAAAATAATATACGTGTTAATAGTAAAATATGAAATAAACTAATGAAGTAGTTCGGCGTTGTACACTTTTCGTTTTACGTAGCAAATTCAACTAATTTGTTCATTAATGACACATTGTTGTACGTGTATTTTTCTTAGATTTTAGCGCTTATTTAATAATAATTATCATCCATATCTGTTT
The DNA here is from genome assembly GCF_905147045.1 of Nymphalis io. NCBI lineage: Eukaryota > Metazoa > Arthropoda > Insecta > Lepidoptera > Nymphalidae > Nymphalis > Nymphalis io. The sequence continues at coordinate 3,977,488 of NC_065890.1, read as the reverse complement.
AAGATAATACTCGTTAGTTTGTATGTATTTTTTATAAATTAAAAAAGCTACTATATTTCCTAGATACCGGAATCATGCAGCTTTTTATTAAAATTTTTATTGTCACTAAGGATATTTTATATAGTATCAATAATATAAGCATTTTTATTATTGATACTATATAAAAAACGATTTATTAATCGATAAATTTTATTAATATATAATATCAATTTAAAGATGTGTGTAGGTACTCTTGTTAACAGAATAATAATATTAGTAATTACTCTACATATTAACATAAGCATACCATTAAACGTTAATATCTGAATTTTAATTCTTACTTTTGCTTTTAGTCTAAATAAAATAATGTTATGACTATAACAACCAAATAGTTTTCATATTCAAATCAATCTATAATAATGTGTGTAATTACATCGGATTAACAAACAATATTTTACTTTTTATAATATTAGTATGTAGTGCCTATGTCGTGTTTATTAGCTACCGTTTAAAAGGCTGTCATTATTAATTGACAACAATAAATTAGCTAATTTGTTGCCATCGGTGGCCGTTTTGTAAGCAACTTTATGAGTATAATCTAATTAAATACAGGAAATATTTACACGCTTTTAGAACTTGATAACTTTTTGATTTATATATTTCTTGTTAAATATATTTTTTTATCTATTTTACAAGAGGTATGAATCATTTAAAATGTCGTAGAAGTATCGAATAATTTTGTACAGTGTGTTCCAAAAGATTTCGTGTGCCAGTTATTTATAATCATAAAGGTTATCAACTTAAATATAAAATAGGTAGCATAGAAAGAAATTAACAAACTAAATGTGACGGTGATGATGAAAACCTCCTCACAGGTGACTTAAACTTTATTATTTTTAAGTGTACAACGAAGAATATTATTCTACTTGTATATTTTAAATAATGTAATATGGTCAATGATAAACTAGACTGTCTTGCCGACTTCTCATCCAACGCTCGGCAGTCGTTCGTTTTCATAATAAGCAAAGTGGTTTTGCATTGGGTGCCGAATTTTTTTTTAAATGATAATGATATTTTGTTTACGCATTATATGACGAAATACTGTTGTACTTAATAACAATAAAATTACATAGCTATAAATGTTTAGCCGCGTTTAAACTAAGCATCAATATAAATTAAACACCCGACGCCATATAATTAACTTCTATAAACGAATAACAAATAAAACAATTTGTACTAACATTTTTGTTTGTATTATAAAAAACTATCCAACTTAAATTAAATTGAATTAATCGTAAATCCTAATAACTAAGCACGAGACATGGTATGCGGCTTTAACGTCAGATTTTGTTACGGACAGGACATATAATAATACCAAACGTGCCTATCATTCATTAAAAGGAACAATAGCTCTTACGTCATTGACTTTAGGGTGATATTTCTTTTGTTATAAGTGTTTTGAACGCAAGTCGGAGATGGTGATGTCGTGTTTAAGATCCCTATGACATTTTTATTATTAGGCGGAAGGCCTATTAAATAATTCAAAGTAATCCGGTACCGCAGAGCAAGTATTTTGGCTTAGCTGTCGGTCGACGATGATAGTCCGACGGTAGATTTGTAAGCTGACAAATCAATCCCTGACATATTTATGTGACGGCCACACAGTCATAACAGTGGATAGTATTAGTACGGTTGACTCCTTAAATCTTTATTTATTATTGCAAATTTATAGGCACGGAATACTTTCGTTTATTTATAAATAAATAAACAATTATTTTGTATTAATAGTTAATAAGTATATCTTTCTTATAAAGTAATGCTTACTCAAGTAAGGGTAATTGTCTAACTTTATTTTTGTCCTGACGTTCATTTGTGGACTTTGTGAGACTAATAATCTTTCGCTTATATATGTTGTGATATTAAGAGTAAATAAATAAATTGCCCACACTAGATATTTCTTACAGCGTCAATGTTTATAGGCGACGGTGAACAATTCAGACTGCCTATTTGCCAGCCCGTATTACAAATAAAAAAAACTTAAATTGGCTGATATTTTTTCGACACTACATGTGTACACTAAAACCTGTCCTGTGGTTTTCTTCTTATCGGGCAATTGCACGCTCTGTACTTCCTGCACACTATAAGAGTGAACAGGCATCTTCTAGATAAGCTAGCTTCATCTTAGACTGCTGTATGTAAGTTAATCCTGTTTTAATTGAATTATATAAATATTAATCATATGTCTTTGACCTCCTGATCCTGTTTTAATTGAATTATATAAATATGAATCATATGTCTAGAGGACGCAAATAGATGTATTAAAAATATTTCTAGTTGTACTACTAGTTCTAGTCGATTTTATGCAAAGTTCCATATTGTTTTCGCTCTGACCATAATGTGTAGGATTCCGTACAATAGCAACCTTAATAACTTTTCCTACATTAGACCTAGTAATTTCATATAAATTTCCTACATTAGAGACCTAGTAGCTTAAAAGGTTCCAGAACAAAATCTCGCGGGTCAGCCCAATAAAATAAGGCTTATTTTGTCAACGAATTCTCAGTACCTTCGCGAAACCTGACACGTAAACCGTTAGTCCTGCTCCTGACCTGGTCGTGTTGGATTTGCCATAGATTCAGATTACCAGAGTGAAAGATTAGTCCTGAAGTTAGCTACTAACTTAGACTTAGAATACCTAACTTAGACTTAAGGAGTGGCCGCATGACCAAAATCGTTCAGTACGATATCATTCATTACAACAGCTGCATGAAATAAATGTGAGGAACAAACTTGCAGTTGTACAACACAAGATATATTAAAATAAGTATATTCATTTACGTGGTAGAAACCTATATTATATATGGTCCGACCACCATTTGCCTATTTTTTATCGGTAACATACAAGACGTTTTACAATATCTGAGCACGTTTTACACATATGGAATATTTTATTATTGTATCACTTTTAATAATAATTATTTTTATTTTACAAGGTCCAGGCTTTTTTGTCACGTCATACATGAATTTTACATTTGTTGTCCCGCATTATGGTATGCATTCAAAGTAGTTAAATGCATATAATATTGCTTCGTAAATAAACAATTAGCAAAAAACTAAAGCGGCACTTTTCATGATATGTAGTACAACAAGACAGATATATGTACATTTCTTTCAATATTTGTGACCTTAAGGAGCTTTAAAACTATATATTTGTAAGGATCATCATAGAAAATATGGATAATTCACCGACAAAAGGGAGACTTGTATTATATTACCACAGATAATTATGTATTTTTAATTAGACTCCCATAATTTATATTCGAACTAAAAGGGCCGTTGTTCACGGCAAAAAGCTAGTCATGTTACGTGCGTAGCAAGTTTTCTATTTATATTTTACGTTATAACTTTATGCCGATGCATCAACGGACCACCCACAAGGGTCATTACCATACCACGCCCATTTACGGCGCTTCAAATCGAACTAAATATGTATTTTAACTCATTTCATATCCCTAAAGGCTATTCGAAACACCTTACACATACCAAAGTCCCACTTGAAGTAAAAGGTTAATTATCCCAAAAATCACAGATCAAAGTGTATGAATATTAATAGAGGAATTTCTTTAGTACTGCAACATGATAAACTTGTCATATACTTTCAGTGCTAGAAAAAAATTAAAAAAAAAAACTGTACGTTTGTTAAAAAATACTGATGTATATGTATACTATGTCAATTGTACGGACTCGTGATTATTTTACTTTATTTTTGGAATATCAGATTGGAAAATAAATCATTTACGATAATTCAACCATTACTAGACTGGTTAGTTGAAAATGTAGTAAGACTTAGATCTTAATATTTATTGATTTTAAGAAGATTATTATGGATTACTTGGTGGTAGGGCTTTGTGCAAGCTCGTCTGGGTAGGTACCATCCACTCATCGTATATTCTACCGTCAAGCAATACTTAATATTGTTATGTTCCGATTTGAAGGGTGAAGAGCCAGTGCACACAGATGCAGGGGACATAACATCTTACTCTCAAGGTGGTGGAGCATTGGCGATATAAGGAATGTTTAATATTTCTTACAGCGCTAATATCTAAAGACGGTGTTGTTGACCGCCTGATAGGCGGCCCACTTGTCTTTCTGCCTATCTAATACAATGAAACAATCGAAATCAGTGAGGACGACATCATCAACGCTTAGTCTGCTATATATGCAGTTTATATTTAATAATGCGAACCTCGAGGTTCTAGACTTAAATTCCGGGTCAGGTCAATAAGGCACAAGGAACATAACATGTTAGCTCCTAAGGTTGGTTGCGTTTGGATCACCATTTTGTATGGGAAATTTTATTATACGCTATCAAGCTTTTAATATAAATTTCTTGGTTTATCATACTTCTGAATTTTATTAATTTCGTTTAAATATTTATTTTTTTACTGGTGGTAGAGCTTTGTGCAAGCTCGTCTGGGTAGGTACCATCTACTTATCAGATATTCTACCGCAAAACAGCAGTTCCGGTGTGAAGGGTGAGCGAGCTAGTGTAATTACAGGCACAAGGGACATAAAATCTTAGTTCCCAAGGTTGGTGGTGCATTGGCTATGTAAGCGATGTTTGACATTTCTTACAATGCCAATGTCTAAGGGCGTTTGGTGACCACTTACCATCAGGTGGCCCATATGCTCATCCGCCTTCCTATTCTATAAAAAAAAAAAAATTATTGAGACGAATACAGGCAATTGATTTAAAATAAAAATAAAAAAAAACTTTCACTTCCTTTGCCCGTTTTTATCTTATCTTAGTGCAAGAAGTAAAAAGACATATTCTGGCATTAACCGAGTTTTAAGGAAGGTATATAAAAAGAAATGTCATAAAAATGACTATATACCAAAAATTGAGGCCAAGATTCCGAAGAATGAATGGCTTTAGATTTAGGTATAAATTATATGCTTTTAAAAAATAATTCTGAAAAGAAAATAACACTTTGCTAAAAGATACCTTTATAAATTATTTCTATCTAATTATTTTTCTTTTACAAGTAATATAGCCTTGCATATATTCTCAGAAAAAACACAAAAGGTATATATGACTTAGAAACATTTATGGTCAGTTGGATCAGAATTTGATGAAAAAACTATTAAGAGCAATGGAGTTATTGATATGTTAGAAAACTACAGCACATATTTGAAAGATCTTAAGCCATGAGCATTAAGACAAAATAACTGATGTGTTTGTTTCTACCTACTTGCTTACTTTACCATTTATATGTATATATTATTTACATGTATAGTGTGTATATTAAACAATATCTGTTCTCAATATGCTTTACATCTCCTTCTACTAATAAGATGAAGTATTTCCTTCCGAGTCGATAGTAGTAGATTTTTGTCAGTTAATAAGCAAATATAATGCTTCTCTACTGTATAAGTATATCGACATTTACTTAACTTACGACTCTTTAAATACTAGTTACTTTTTGAGGGGTAGAAGAGGGTACCATTTGGTAAATCTAATGATGATGGGTTTAGTAGTTAAGACGTAGGAAACAAACAATCTCACTTTCACATTTATAATATTAGTGAAGATAATGCAAGATGAATAAATGATCGAAATTCAAAATATCTGATAATATTTTCATTCGTTCATTCTATGAATGAAGGCAATTCTTGTCTGAGACATCAAAAGTTTGAACGTTCATTACATATTCACCCCTTCGATGATCAAACTGATGTTATGCAGTGCATCTAATAAAGACATTGAAGAGTCGTCAGCGTCAAGTGATGTCATTTCACTCTTTGTCGTTCCCTTCTGTCTGATGACATCAAAAACTCCTTCAGATTAACCCCCGTTTTATGCTGGTTCAGAGGATTCTTCATAATTTCCATAACATTTGTATGTTGGAAAAAGTGTAATGTAATAGTGTTTTTTTTTATTAAAGGATAAAAATTTGCAAGATTTAACAATATCAGCTGTTTTCGTAGCTTTTTCAGTTAAAGAATATCATCGAATACAGCAGTGGCTTTCAACCCTTTAGAAGTAGGGAATCCAAAATTTTTATTGATAATTTTTTACGTGGATACAGGATAGTCATCCCCTTAAAATATAAAATCCCGCAGACATTTTTATATCATGCCATAATAGCTTAAAGCTTTTAGTAAAAATACATTATGATACAAGGAATATTATTCGATAAAAATTTTACATTAGATATATATATAACACCACCTTTTATCATATATATATATATATATATATATATATATATATATATATATATATATATATATAAATGATAAAAGGTGGTGTTAGTAAATGATGATTTTATACAGGTTGTATAAAATGTAATTTTAAATAATTAATTAATATATTATTCGTATAACCTACTGAGTTTCTTGTTGTTGTTCTTTTTTAATAGAAGCTTCAATAATCTTTTGAAATAAAATAATTTAATGTAATTAGCCTTATAACTTATTTCTTGAGTTTGATTTTAAGAATAAATTTTATTATAAAAGTATAATTTTCCCAGAAGATGCCCATTTATTTTTTTAGCATTTTTTGGTAATGCATTTTTTCAGAACACTTCAAAAAAGTGCCTTCCGTGTATGCATCAACACTGGACTAGAGGGTTGACTTATGTTGTAATATCAAGAGAAAAAATGTAACGCGACATAAATACACCTGTAAATTGAATACGCTAAAGTGGTAGGTTGTAGCTTTGCAGGTTTCAGGTCCTCGAGCGATTTCGCTTAAATAATTATATTCTATCTTATAGTTTATTAATGTATATACTATGGATATATATATTAAGATTTTAATATTTTCACTTACAGATCTCCCAGCATTGTTGTTATGTACGTTGATCTTCGACTGCAGATCGTCAACTTGCTCTCGAACGTCCAGGAACTTCTTGGAGAATTCGACACCATATGCCAAGTTATGGGAGCAACCGCTCCATTCCCACTTGTTCGCCCGAGCTCGCCCTCGGTCATGGGAGGCACGGTACCCGAGAGGGTCGCAGCCACAAGAGAGCAGGCGACCTTGAGCGCAGGCGCGTGCAATAGAGTGTGCCACTCCCGCTGCTGTTAAAGCATATAGGAATGCCGTTTCGCGGAAACCTGTTGAATAATTAATTACTTAAATAAATTAATATCGACTTAAGTATTATATTAATTAATAAAATGTAAAAATGATTTATTTTTTGCAATTGAACATTAAAAAATATTTTTATATCAAATGAAAAGATAAGTGTCCCATAAAAAAATAATTACACGTTTATAGATTCCAATGCGAAATTGCCGATGTCTGCCGCATGTTATCATAGCAATGCATCTGTTATAATATCAACTATGCTTTCTCGTTCACCGCTTCGATCTACGGAACGCGGACGTCGCGATCTCCATTTATCTATTTTATTGCAATAAATTAAATAGAACCATTCGAGATGCAAAGATAAGCTATTGGCCTCGAACAATGTAATCTTTTAACCATAAAGATAGCGATTTGCATTCGACTTCGGTCGGATGCGACCGGTACTTAGTTAATTGTATTCGGTTGTAAGTAAGTTGGGTTAATAATGTGCTATTCCTGCTATTTCATTGTATCGAACTCAATGGATCGCCGTGTTGGCATCGTTGCGATTTTAAAAGCTATACTCGTTCAATGGGCAATTATTGTGTTGTAATTACGCGGTCACATATTCGAAGATAAATCAATGTTGTAATGTACACATTTAAGTTTTATTAGCGGTGTTTTGATTGGGTGCTGAAATTAGGTACATTTATTTTAGACTTAATATATAAAAAGGTTTTGGTATTGGTGTACCGTACCACGAAAGGGTAACCACGCAAATAACAATTATTCGACCGTCGTGCTTAATAAATATGATATTTGTTACCACTTACCATCAGGCTCGATTTTAAATAAAAATAAACAATATTTTGTTTGTTTCTTAGTCACCATTTATTTTAAAAATAATTATATTATATAAATTATTTAATTTAAAAATGAATACAAGTTCTTCTTGTCCAACTATTTTTGGTTTGTCGAATATAAGCGTTTTAATACGGTGGAAAATTCTCACGATACCCTCCCAATATTATCTGTCTTAGTCGATGAATCGAATAAGAATCGATTAAATTAATTCGATTGTGGCAAGTGGTTAATACTGCTACGTTATCTGTAGAGATTAGTGGGTGCAGAGCCTAATTGAGAAGGAGATACCGTTGATTGAAATAATGACTATTTTATTTTTTTAATTTAAATCATATAAAAAAACTATTTATAATTCAATTATTCAAAAGGTCTGTTGATATATCTCTTAATGTGACAACTTATTCGACTTATTCTTGTTTTTTTGTTATATACGATTATTATATATTGACCTTTTTTAACCACCTTACATTGTCAATGCCATCGTCCCTTGTGTCTTTAGTTACTTTGGCTTACTCGCCCTTTAAGTCACCCAATACAATAATACAAGTATTGCTGTTTGGCAGTGGATTTTGTGAGGAGTGACTGGTACCCAGCCTGGCTTGCATAAAGCCGTACCATCTACGTGGTGGTATGACATTGACTTATAAAAAATATATAATGTAAACATTTATTTGTGACACAATATATTCATAAATGTAGTTGAAACAAATGAACGCCAAACTTTTTGCCAGGCGTGTTTGTAAGCGCATGAAAATGTATAAAACTTTTAAAATATATCCGTCTCGGGTTTAGTTCGACCGACCTCGCAAAAAGCGAGCAGCGCATGATTTAGAATGATTCACGTATAATAATATGATAATCATTATAAATCAACCATTATCTTTGAACTGATCGTTCGTCAGATGAATTAATACGTCCTCATGATGCAAGGCCCCTTTATATATATGTATCACTTTAACAAGAAGTCAATTAGCATAGTTTTAATCAACAAAAACCTTCGACATAAATCTGAACTTAGTAACGAGCGAGTGAAGGGGGTCCTATTTTGTGTCAGAATTTAGTTCCTTATTTAAATTATTAACTGATATAAGCCGATCGTATGGACTTGCACTTAACAACCAAATCGGTCGAGATTTAAACTAGTGATAGTTTATATTATATCAGTCCTAAATCATTAAAGCTAGCCAATAAGTCGTTCCATATAAACGACCCGCTACACTATCAATTGGAATTGACTACAGTCGGACGAATGTTACGGTGTACAGTCCAAATAGGGTAGTGTTATTGTTTATTTATAAACTTGCCCGGCTTTTTCCAGTGACCGGTGACAAATTTATATTTGTCGATCGTTGGAGACGCGATGGAACAGATACGATTCGATTTACAATATGCCCAGTTCGAGTTTGATGATTCCAAGGCAACGGCATATTATACGCTACGAGACCATAGCCTGTGACGAATTAAGTTCGCGTGGATTCGGAGGTTTAATTTTTCGACTTACTGGTAAATACAAAGGGATTTAGGCTTACAATATGCTCAAAATATAATGATTCGCTAGCAGATAATTGAAGTTCCGTAATTTACTTCTCACGTAGCGAGTATTTACCGCTTTAAGAGATCCTCGAGGATGAAATATTTTCAAAATTTCCTTTGTAGAATTGCTTAGCTTGGTCGTCATCGTTCTTTTCTCATGGAAAATTATTTGCAAATCTTTGATGATTCCCAATGACATGTATTTAATCTCAATTTATTTGTCTTAATACAATTGCGTGACCGTATTGATCGGCGTGTCTTTATTGTGTGATAATTTAATTGCTTGTTTATACCGCTCGTTGAAGGATAATATGTCTGTGTGTTATAATCGTAAAGTAAATGTGATGTATTCCAGTGTGAATTGAAACTTTATGTGTTGTCGCTACTATTTGAAACAAATGATTGAATTATTCGACATATTCAATTATTTATCACCGTTTAATTTAATATAATAAAAAACATGTTTTTATATTTACAAGATCCTTAATAGTGTAATAGAATATATTTATCCCAAGAGACATTGTTTCTTAATAAGGTTGGGTTTTATCGACTCGTTCGTGCTTGTTGTTTTACTTCACAATATTGGTTACTAAAAAGCATATTTGCGACATACTATAGTAATCTACCGTCAAACAGCAATACTTTGTATTGTTGTATTTCGGTTTGAATGGTGAGTGGAGCAGTGTAAATACAGGCACATATTTCCCAAGGTTGGTGGCGCATTGACTCTTGATCTATTCTATTTTTTTAATATATTATACAGGGCAGATGAGCCTTATGGTGTGTGATCTCCACCGCCCATAGACATTGTCGCCGTATGAGATATTAACCATTCCTTACCAAAAAAAACAAGTAAAACCAAGCTAATATAATCATTATACATAAAAGTTTTTTGGATTTTTTTTCTTCTGGTTAGGGTACGATGCAAAATACCAAGAAAACTAACATCTCAAACGTTTGAGAGTGACGTAAGCTTGCAGTGCTGGTAAATTCTTCAGGTGCCTACACTAGGTGATTTTGTATTTACGTGTGAAGCGATGGATTTCTAGTACTGATTGAAACCATATATATATGTGGTTTTATTTAGCCGCTAGATAGTGCTGCGGCACATCAACTTCCTTACCGCTCAACCGAAGGCACGCGATTGGAAGATATACCCACATAAGCAGAACGTCTGCTAGGATTTGCTGGTAATTACTATAGTACTTTTTGTATTTTTAGTCTAGTCGTTTCACAATCCTCTCAATAGATCAAAGGACGGCTTGAAGAGATTCCTTATTAGGATTTGTGCACTTCAATTTACTTGTTTAGTTAAGTTTCCTCTTTGCAATGCAGTTTGTGTACAATAAAGATATATACAACAACAACATATTCCAATAAATAATTAAGCTATAATCGATTTATCGTATCATTTTATCATTATAGCAAATAAGGTTCAATTTTCCTTGATCACTTTTAAATTCTCTAATGAATTCCATTATTCATTTGTAACTTTTTATTATCGAATGCCCTGAATTTCGAACGGGTGACAGATTTTAAATTCTTCCCTTACACTTGTTGCTCAGTCCTTTTTGCCCGTTTTCGCTTCAATAATGCATGACATGTAATTATTTTCGATAAAAGTTGTGAACGAAAAACTGTTGTCGATTTACGACACGATTTCTGCAAGTGAAATTTTATTTTCGTATAATTTCGAACGAATGATAAATAATGTGCTTAACATAATGTTTAGGTGTTATACTTCATGTAAGCTCTCATATTTGGGCGTATTGTGGTTTTAGACCACATTCGGTATCGGTGCGCAGTCGGGAACAAAAACAAGCAACGCTATTCTAGTGAACAGGTGAGTGGAGAGCGCGTCAAGACCGCAGCGCCACCTCGGTTCCTCGAATCGCGGATTAAATTGGCAAATCACCATGCGGGCCATGTACGGCAACTCGGCGCCGGACAGCAAAAAAAACTTACATCGCTCCTAAGTAAATACAAATTTTAATTATCATATTGAACGTTTTATTTTCATCTTCCATTCTTTATTTAAAAATGTATAGTCGAATGTGGACATTTATTTAATGGGATGCGCATATTGATTGGTTTTTCCGATAGCCCCGGCGGTGGTCGCTTTTTCCGTGTTGTGTAACATGGTTTTTGAGACGCGCTGCTGCGCCGCCGTCGCGCCCACGCTTGCGAACATCTCGGTAATTTACGATTCTCTACTTTGTTATTTTAAAGTAGTTTTTCATGATGATTCTCGCTTCCAGCTCTAAAGGCTATAAATCTGGTGCCAAAAATGAATGAACACAAGTTCACTTTGCTGATTTCGCAAACGGAATTCACTTTATATGGTGAATATATTCGTGTTAGATTTTATTTTATTTTAATGCAGCTTATTAAGACCTCCCTGGTTGTTTGTTTAAATAGCTTTGTTTCATTAGAAATGTATTTATTACAAAATCCGATCGTATTTAATTACGGATACAGGAGACGTAACACCATGGATTCCATGATTGTTTTTAGGTAGAGGTGATCATCAACTGACGACTCACTGATGTGACTCGGTGAGGCTTTGTAGAAGGGTACAACTGACTTAGTTATTCGACAAGTTGCGAGTGAGCCAGTGTAATAACAAGTACAAATGATAAAATCTAGTAGCGGCTACTATGACGCATACAAATACGGTGCGAGGAAGGAGTTAGTGTACATCCTAATAATCAACATTTTACATCAACATATATATAAAAAAAAAGATATACAGTCAAATATCGTCTCCGATATTTTAATTGAACTTATTTTATATCATAACATGTAAAGAACGAATCGCGTATTGATGATTTACCTGTGTATCAGTAAAATTACAATTAAATTAATGTACATGTGTAGTAGCGCTTTTCATTCAAACTTTCCCTCTTCACCCCTTTTATCGCTAGCACTAGGGGTTACATTTTTATTAACCAACTGTGTGGAGCCCGTATGCAAATTTTCATGGTGCCAGCCCCAATCGTTTGGGCTTTGCTTTGATATATTATTCAATCAGTCAGTTATTATTTTATATACATTAGCCCTTATTTATATAGGATAAGGAATATTTTTGTATACTTAATAGATGTGAAAATATGTCTATTGTTAATCTGAAATTGTTGTTACTAATGGATTTATTTGTTCAAATGCGTATGAAATCAATTATCCAAGCTAAATAAAATACGCTACAAATTGAATTGTTGCAATTATAAGTAAAGTATTAAGTAAAAATATTAAATAGTAACATAAAACGATTATAATTCGTTTAAATAAAAAATATAAAACAATTCACATCGTAAAAATATCCATTAATTAGAATTAAGCTAAGAAAAGGTTTTTGACCAATTAAAGCTTGTAAGTTACCTGGGTGTTGCGAATTGCTAATCACCGAAACGATATTCAAACCACGGTTGCAGGTCCTTGTGTTACATATTTAAATTAGATACTAAATTTTTTCGTCGGCTTCGCTCAGTAAGTTAAACTAAATAATCCTTTACACCGAACAACATTAATCAGACTATTATAAATTTGTCTGTATGTTTGTTATCTTATTTTATGTTAAATGTTATTCCATAATATCGTAATATACTTAAGGACAGTAAATTTGACGCGCCTAGAGTTGTGAAGAATAGTTAACAATAATCTATTTATTTTATTGTGTAAAATAAATAGCGATTTAATTTATCATATAAGCGATTTATTTTTTTTGCAATATCATTGCGCTTGAATTAATTAACCCTCAAAAGTGGTCGTATTCCTACACGGGACAAGACTACATAAAAAACCACTTGTCACGTCCCAAGTGAAAGGTAGGGAACAGTGAATTTTCGGACAAATTCATATTTTTATGGGCCCTCTTTTGTATTGTTTCTCAGAGCTAAGAATTGTTTGAAAGAACACGCCTGAGTAGCACACCGAATGAGATGTTATCATGACCATTAGATAGTCGGGTTCACTCACCATGCAGACATTTCGACACGTCCACATCTTATTTAAACTCTTAATATGTTATTTTAGGGCGATAATTACATTATATTTAAAATTTTAAGGTCATCGTTTTTTAACTTTAATATTTGAGTATGCTGCTGCCCTAAAATAAACAGCAAGCTTAGAATCAAATAAAACATTTTTTGTTAACATTATGAAGATGTCAATGTGTTCTGAAAAAGTTCCCACGACATGCCGACAGATAAAACGGCTTATAACAAAACATCTCGTTTTTGCGCCATCATAATCATATTTTGTCGTCGCAACTTCGTCACCTGTTGACACGTGGTTGATATAAAATGCCAATAAATGTCACTTTTTTATAACACATCCGGCTCGCGTATTCAGGTCACGTGCGCTCGCGCTTCGTCAGATTTGTATCGAGGCATGCGCGCCAGCTTACCACCCGACTGGCACGGAGCGCCATTCTCTCATGTCATAGCGTCGACATTAGACTCGTCGTCTGACATGTGTTTTTATCTGACTTCTCATCGAGGACCTTTAACGCTCGAGGCGAAAACTTTTTCCAACAATTGTCTCATTAGCTCGACAAAGGTCATAAAATCGTCTACATTGTACCAGCGTCACGTAACAACAAGAGCGCTAACAACGTGTGGAGGATCACGAGGTAGCGAAACGAATCCTGCCATCAATCCTAAATTCCATCCATCCAGTTCTTTCATCGATGTATCTACACGATCGGTTAAAAAAATCCAACGGTCCGGATTCATTATTATCTTCGCCGATCATTGATCGCCATTATCCTAGTTAAAAGCCTCTCTTGATTTGTTCTTCGTTTTTTTTTTTTTTTTGGTTTCGTTCATCCGACGACGTTTCAATCAGGACTATAACAAAAGGCATGTTAAGAAAGATGTTTAAGAGTTTAGCTACGCTATTTTTTCATTATTTTTCAATTTAAACGGAATCGTGTCGTGAAGGGCCGGAAGGTGTCGTTACGGAGTGTTACCAATACTAATAGTGTTCAATCTATTGAACAATGGGATTGGTAACATATTTAAAGGTAATCCTTGTCGAATTTATGTTTTATTGTTTGTATAACAATTCACGTCACATATAGAGATTTACGTCGAACGTTTCACCTTTGGGTATAAAAGGTCAAAATAAAATTTGTGCATCTGTACAAGTACCGGGAGAATCGAGTTACTTTGAGTTCAGACAATTCCAGTTAAAATATTAATTGGTAAAGTCGGTGGGGCGCGGGGCAGGCTCGCCCGGACGGACCCACACGTAGCGTGAAATCGCGGGGTGCGGGAGCGGCCACACCTGGCCACCAAGGCCTGTCTTATTATTTGTTATCTTACATCCTCCATGCTCGTAAATTTCCACGTCAACGTGTGCGATGATTGTGGAAAAAATAAGATCGACAAAGCCTTTTCACACTCAGAGATATAGACATAAAGACTTACAGCGATCAGTAAATACCGCAAGAACATAATGCGGTCGGTCCCTTCGTCCGGTGGGTCTTAATATGCGTGTATAATTTTTCGTCGTAATAAATTCGGATTGTAATAGCCGATCGCGATTGGTTTGAATGTTTAGTTGCGTTTATTTTAATAAAATTTTCATCTCATGTTTGGGACTGGTTTGTCATTATGTTATTGATTGTTGCCACCTACGTTCTCAATGAAGAGTAAAAAGTCACTGGCGACCCATTTGCGACAAAGGTACATAAATAAATAAGTATTTTTAGTGGCGTTTTGAAAGTTTTATTACGCGAGATAATTAAATAATCAGTTTTGTGGGAAGTTATTTCGAACTGTAGTAACATTTGGTTAATGTCACTTGAAAATATTTTCGTGTTTACAAAATTAATATTCTCTCATACTCTAACTTGAGTTTAAGTGTATTGAGTTTATATTTTCTATACATATAAGTAGTAACGGTTAATTTAAATGAAGAAACTGAATGATGTTTCAAGAGCAACAAATTAATCAGCGTACAATAAAATGCATAAAATTTAATTTAAATAAAGTGCGTTTACGTTACTATGTACTCACCTCTTTTCATAATTCCACTGGAATGAGGATTGGAACTTTTTGTTAATAGACTAGAGCAGTTCCATCTGTGCCAGCGGAATTGGTGCTGACATTCTTTGACTGCCATTTGTAGACCTTCGAAAGCTATGGCTGCGGTGTCGGGAGAACTGTGGCACACAGTTCTCTGTTCTCTGGTTAAGCCCCCAATGAGACGACATGTGAGGCTTGAACTCAGCTTAAGCTGGTGGGCTAGTATGCTATCTCTGGAACTGAAAAGAAAAAAAGAAAAAAAAAATCAATCTAATTGACATACGACATAATCAATGAATTGTATAAACAATCAGCTACCCGTCCAGACTTCGGAAGTCAATTTTCCTTAAAGTTGAAATTTCCAAAAAACTTTTGTAGCATTAGCTTACGTGTTACTCAAATATACTTTTGTTCCATTTTTAAGTTTTCTAGACGCAATAGTTTTGGCTTGGCGTTGCGTAGTCAGACAAGACAAAGGATTTTGTAAGTAATAGATTTAAAAAAAGGTTTTACTTTTTTTTGGAAAAATAAGCACGGAAATGGAAAAAATATTAATATTAGATTATTTAAAAATTTAAATCAAGTTGTATATTAACCGTTCATCCAATTATAAAGGTTTCTGGTCTAATAAAAAAACCAAAAGTTTTCTTTGTATTTTTTATATATATATATATATATATTAAAACTGTCCACATACAAAATAAAGAAAAACCAATAAAATCTTACATAAATACATAAACTTATCGAGCATTCCTTAATAAAAACCTAAGTGTAACCAGAATATTTAATAATAATAAAAATGTACTCACTAACGGTAAAATGTAATATTATCTAAAAACATATGGAAAAATTGTTATGAAATTGTATCTTTTATCATCTGCTTAGATAATTAGTTACAAGGTTATTCATCTTACGTAATATCTTGTTAATTCCATTAATTTATGTTAACGGAAATTACCGTTAATTGGACGCTTATTAATGTCGTTGTAATTAATTTATTTCGAACAGATGCTATCACACGAGCCTAAAATACTTCAATAATGAAATAATTTGTATTCGCTCCCGACTTCGAACAAATATTTTTAAAATATTTCACTGTGGAATTATTTAGGGGATTTTAATTAATATTTTCGTATGGCAAAGCTTGTTCGAAATTCGGAGAGAATTCACAGTGAATATCATTGAAATTGTTCATCTTTATTAAAAGTAGTACTGTTTTGGCTAGATTTATTTACCTTACCTTACCTAACTAAATAAATAAACATTTAAGAAACATAGACTTACTGGTGATAGAGCTTTGTGCAAGCTCGTCTGGTTAGGTACCAACCACTCATCAGATATTCTACCGCAAAACAGCAGTACTTGGTATTGTTGTGTTCCGGTTTTAAGGGTGAGTGAGCAGTGCAATTACAGGCACATGGGACATAACATCTTAGTTCCCAAAGTTGGTGGTGCATTGGTGATGTAAGCGATGGTTAACATTTCTTACAATGCCGTTGTCTATGAGCGTTGGTGACCACTTACTATCAGATGGCCCCCCAAAAAAAAACTAAAACTATGAAAATAATTGAAGAATGTTAAATTTCAAAACCTAGTAATTGCCATTTCCTAATTGTTAATATATATTTTTAAACATTTTATCTTTCTTTAAGATATCAAAAACGAATCCGGAATGGTCTTAATGCTTTTTCCTTATGTGAGGAAATACACTACAATAAGTAAGTAAATAAATTACAATGCTTAATATGTTTTGACTTGGTGCTGACGTTAGAAGAGTTAACTTATAGGTATACACTTATATATTATTTTATTTATATCTAGTACGTTTAATAAAACATATAAATTTATTTTTTCTTCAGTTTTCGAGATTAGCGGTAACATAGAAACAGTACTTTATAATAATGTCCTCCAGACCGATTTCGGCCACGGCGGCCAATCTCAAGAGAGATTAGCCAACTACGCAGGAGATATTATAGTGCACAAGTGTGTGCGCAAACACAGGTGCACTCTCTATTCCCTAACTCTCATAATCCGATGGGACCGCAATCCGACATGACCGGATAAAGTTCAGGCGCAGGACCAACGGCTTTTACGTGTTTTGCGAGGCACGGGAGTGTACACACTTCCAACTTCCACACTCCGGGCTGCAACTGAGAATTTTCTGACAGAAAAACCCAATAACTTTTTAATGGCCCGACCTGGGAATTGAACCCAGGACCTCCGGGTCTGCGGCCTTATATCAAGCCACTAGACCAACGAGGCAGTCAAACAGTACTTTATATAAAAGATAACAGATGCCCTATATATTGTTAAATCGTGACACTTTTTGTCACGTTCACGCTTTGAAGGCGTATAAACGTTGATCTGATGGCATCGTTCTACGTGATTCGACACTTTAAAGTTTTTTCACTCGAGAATAGTAAATTATAAGTACACTCAACATTGTCTTCAAAGTAAAAACAAATCGGATTACAAAATGATTATATGAATTCAAATTAATTGCCTAGTTGGCTTAAGACTTTATTGTTACAAATCTCGAGTCAGGACAATTAAAAGTTTTAGGCACCGCCGTGCCTTGAAAAGCATATGAAGCAGTTGAACCTTGGTCTCATGCGATCATGTCGGATAGTTATCCCATCGGACTCTGACAACTAGTCATAAGAGAGGGCACTTGTATTTGTGTTCAAACATATGCACTTAAATATCTCCTGTGCAGCCGTGCTATTCCTTAAGAACTCCGTGAAATGCTAACAACCGACTTATAGTGACATACTATTTTGATGTGCGAATTCTTGAAATGTTATAATTATTATGGTTAATGTCGCATTTCCATTTGTGAAATTTCACAACCGTTTTCTGAAGTGAGTTTCGAGTTTGTTCTTACAGAGCCCTATAGTTCTGTATCCCTTGACAATGAAATTGTTTCACAAGGACTTCACATCCATACCTCGCTCGCTCCGATTTGAAGAGTAAATTATACTGAGAGGAAACGGCAAACTGAGCGATTAGTTTCATTATACAATTAAATATAATGTCTTTATAAATAAAATTAAGAGTTAACATGATTGACTGATGTATGTTACTAAAATTATTACGTATCAATATTTTTTTTTATATCGATCGATATTTCCAAGATAGTTTTAAATCAACTAAGATGGACAAGATAAAATAAATTTAATTCATTCTGGATGTATATTGCTAATATATAATTTTGTGTTG
This sequence comes from Nymphalis io, assembly GCF_905147045.1. NCBI lineage: Eukaryota > Metazoa > Arthropoda > Insecta > Lepidoptera > Nymphalidae > Nymphalis > Nymphalis io. The sequence goes on along the minus strand of NC_065890.1, from coordinate 3,958,789 downwards.
ACTAATTCAGATATTATCTGATTAAGAAGAAACACTTTAAGTATAATGATATTTGTTAATTTATGTTTGAAATCTAAAACATATTCTAAAACCTTGACAATCTAAAAAAAATGGATATTAGGTATCAATTAAATTTGTCAATATTACATAGTATTTCTTGCTTGTTATTTTTACAAAAAACATAAATGTACTGGCTTGCTAGCCGATAGGCAACTAAAATATTAAAAGATCGATGCAGTTCTCATATTATGTATCTGTAGTCTCTATATAAATAAAGAAATAAATATATTTCTATGATTCTCATAAATATATACCGTGATATTTTCTTGAAATCGTATTCTTTGTTCCGTTGAGGTATATACAAAATAAGGTACAATTAATTGACAATAGTTATTTTATAAATATTTACGGCCTTATTCATAAACTTTGTTTAGTAAGTAACTAGTTAAATAATCCCGTGTCTTCTTCTTTCGAGTGCCAAATCAATAATGTCAAAAAGGGAGAAATCAGTGTTTAACTATAAACCGCTAAGCAACTTACAGGCCGTTATTATTTAATTAAAGTTGAAACTTCTTGGTTTTAATGGTTCATGTCATTGGTTTCTATCCGGCTTTATGCCTTGAGGTTTTTTCTTAATTTTATTAAATATTAATTACCATTAATGATTGCTATTTTAAATAAAATATCAATTTCACAGACAAATTTCATAAGAAATAGTGAAAAAATATTAAGTTACTTTAACAGATTAAACAAATGTAATCGAAAAAAAAATATAAGGAATATTCTAGAAATATATTTTAATTATTTTTAATTAAATATTATATATACTTATCGTGCATAAAAATTAACGATTTTTTTTATCATTAATATTTTTGTCAAATTCATGGTGATAGAGCTTCGTGCAAGTCTGTCTTGGTAGCTTGGTTGTCATCAGATATTCTACCGCCAAAGAGCAATATTCAGTATTGTTGTGTTCCGGTTTGAACGGTGAATGAGCCAGTGTAACTACGAGCACAAGGGAAATAACACCGTAGCTCTCAAAGTTGGTTTGCTCACTGGCGATGTAAGGAATGGTTGATATTTCTTCGGCAATGTCTATGACCGAAGCGGTGGTGACTACTTACCACTTTTATTATTCCATTTATAAGATCTTTCGTTGTTTCGGTTAACAACTGTTTTCAATTTCGAACTAAATTGTAATTATCTGCTTACACTAATTTATTTCCAGCAAGATATGTTACGTTTTGAATTATTTTTCATTAATTTGTACATGAATTGTATATAAAGATCGCTAGCGAATCAAAATAAATAAAAACAATAAATTCTCTCATTTGTGATATATATATTACATTATGTATTGTATGTTTATATTTACACACACGAGTGCAGAGTTTAATTGTCATATAAAGATTTTTGAAGATATGCTTTTGTTTCTTGTACCACTTTAGCTTAAAGCTTTATAACTTAGGATTTGTATTTAAGTTATGTCCAAGGTGTGTACGTCTATTTAACTTCCAAGAACATGTTCCATGTGTTATCAGTTAATTTTATTTTAAAATGGTCAAGGCGAACCGTTCATGTACTTTGTGGTTCCGTGGAAGCTTTATTGTATTTTATGTAATATTATAAAAAGATTAGTGTAAAAATGTACTAAATATTAACTTTAAAATATTCTTTATTTAAATAGGATTTTCAGTTTTGAATAGTTATGTTACAATATTCAATTCAATCTAAAATTACACCGTCAAGAATATTACTTTATACTTTGTAACTTAATTAATTTTAATCAATAAAAAATTAAACACATGAGTACTATGTTAAAATTCGTGTTATTTTTTCAAGTTGGCTGAAATTTCGCAGTAAAATATAATTCTAAAAATTCGAATTTCAACTTCTAAATCATAAGTATAAAATAGACTGAAATATCTATATTGTTAACAGTTAACAAGCCGAGATGGCCCTGTGGTAAGAACGCGTGAATCTTAACCGATGATCGTGGGTTCAAACCCGGGCAAGCACCACTGAATTTTCATGTGCTTAATTTGTGATTATAATTCATCTCGTGCTTTACGGTGAAGGAAAACATCGTGAGGAAACCTGCATGTGTCTAATTTCACTGAAGTTCTGCCACATGTGAATTCTACCAACCCGCATTGGAGCAGCGTGGTGGAATAAGCTCCAAACCTTCTCCTCAAAAAGAGGAGAGGAGGCCTTTAGCCCAGCAGTGGGACATTCACAGGCTATTACGGTAACAGTAATCAGAATTGTAAACTCTTTATATTCAATTACAAGGAGTATTGCGCAACACACGTCACATTCGTTTATTTTATTTTTTTATAGAATAGTAAGGCGGACGAGCATATGGGCCCCCTGATGGTAAGTGGTCACCAACGTCCATAGACATTGGCATTGTAAGAAATGTTAACCATCGCTTACATCACCAATGCGCCACCAACCTTGGGAACTAAGATGTTATGTCCCTTGTGCCTGTAATTAAACTGGCTCACTCACCCTTCAAACTGGAACACAACAATACCAAGTACTGCTGTTTTAGAAGAATATCTGATGAGTGAGTGGTACCTACCCACACAAGCTTGCACAAAGCCCTACCACCAGTGAATATCATACCACCGTTATATCTTATCACGAATTTCTGTCAAAATTTTGACACGTAAACTTGAGTCCGATGGTAATTTCATTGTAATACGGAACACTAAAAGTGTTAGTAACAAAAGTCAAACAGCGTTTTCCGTCTTTACATAACTGTGTAACTTATCTCGACTCCTTCCCACGCTCGGAGAATGCCGGTTTCATTAAAGGGTTGGGAAGACGAATAACTGACGTTTAATGATCTTAATGATACGCACCCGCCGTCATTATTATCATTGTCGTATCATTTTTGCATTGCGATGCTTTTATTTTTATTAAAATTTAACACCTCTCTCGAGTGTGCTTTTGTATAAATAGTTTGTGTTAATGAATCGCTTTAAGTGCTGAAAAAATTATGACGGTATTTTAAGTATCAAATATTGATGAGTAGATTATAAGCGCTTTCTGTTTAAGTGAAATATTTTTCTTTAGAATTTTGCTTTGTTATTAATAAACGTTTCTAGAAATAATATATATATATATTTCATAGATGGGTTTTTTGTATCATAGACTATGTTTTTTTTATTAGATCGTCAATGTATTTAAAATATATTTTTTCACATCTTTTTTTATAGACTTGCAAAATCTAAATATTATCCAATTAGTTTATGATAATGATTATTTTATATATGAAATATATAAAATTAATTTATTGTGCGAAAACATCGTTAATTCAACATAATCATAGAAAGATCAGCCGCAGACAGCTTGGCGAGCTTCAAGATCATACTTTCGTATTTCCTAAGTCAGAAAAGCTCAATAACATTTATTTGCCTGAACCGAGATTTCAATCTGTGACCTCAGCCGTAAATATTAGCCACTAAACGCATAAGGCAGTTGTACACTATATATAATATATATCGATATTCATACAAATGAAATAAACGGATTCCTTCCAGCTCGTGGTTTTCATAATTGCGAATGCTAGTGTGATTTTAGCAAATCGTCCTGTTCACGTTTGCGATACCTGTACATTGCTGGATAAGCTAGTTTTTCCACGGAACTTTGTCACGCAGAAGCGAATTAACCAATGCAGCTAACAGCTTTTTCCGACAAGTCGTTAAACTCGGTGATCCAATTAAAACTCCGAGCTGAGCTTAATATAATTGCTTCGAAAATTCCTACCGACGAGATAAAAACAATAATTTCGTGCTTTAAGACCACGCCAGTAAAAAATAATAAATCTGATGTCGGAGTCGGGCTGATGAAATGCTACGATACTCATTCAGAAAGGTTATTTCAATACAAATTACAGCTACTTGCGTTGCTTCTCTCTGCGTGCCGACAATTCTGCAAATACTTTTCTCTTCTCTAACCCGAGGATGCATAAAGACTTCACTGTAATCCCGCTCTGCGATAAGCAACTCTATGTTAAACCTTTTAAGAGCTATAGTGCATTAATACTGTACGAAGTTACGCTCTTACGTTATTCGAGGTCTATGGTCTGATTGAAATTCCGTGTACCAACAATGTGTACTCTTGCTTTATACCTATTTGCTCGGTTTATTATCTACTCTACGGCACATACAATTTGTATATCCGTTAAAAGTGTTACCAATATATGCAATTAGTTATAGATAAAAGATTTTCTGTATCAATGGCTTAATATATTAGGCAAGATAAAGGTTTTTGTAGCGGGAACCTTATAAGGTAAAATGGTATGGAAGAATTCTTCTACTATTTTTGTAAGAATACTTTTGCTGCTCGAAACAAGCTATTGCACGAACGAGAAAATATTATGATATAACGTAAGGAATTTTGTAAATTTCGATAAACAGATTGCTATGATTGATGTCATGAATTTTGATAATAATAAAATAGTTTTTTTAAAGAAAAAATGACAAGTAATATTTACTCTGATCATTAATTAAATACGAATCGAAATTAAAAACAACTGTACAAATCATGACTGGAATTGTGGCAAGACTGCTAGCAGTATTTCCTTGTTGAATCGCAATTCCGATTGCTAAAAAAGTCAATAAAATAACCCTTATGTAATAAATACTCTTTAAACATCATGGGGCGATACAATGTGATGTTATATTAACAGATGGACATCATAATACCATCATAATAAACTAATAAGGAGACGTTGTTTTATATTACAGTAACAGCCTGTTAATGTCCCACTGCTGGGCTAAGGCCTCCTCTCCATTTTGAGAAAGTTTGGAGCTTATTTCACCACGCTGCTCCAATGCGGGTTGGTAGAATACACATGTGACAGAATTTCAATGAAATTAGACACACGCAGGTTTTCTCACGATGTTTTCCTTCACCGTCAAGCACGAAATGAATTATAAACACAAATTAAGCACATGAATATTCAGTGGTGCTTGCCCGGGCTTGCACCCAAGATCACCGTTTAAGATTCTCGCGTTCTAACCACTAGGCCATCTCGGCTATTTTTATGTAGGGGGTCCTGCTCTCCTCGGTAAGTCGTAAATACGTGTAATGACGTAGGTACGTCATGAGGTGAATTCGGCTTTGACCAAATCTGTTTTATATTGCGTAATTTTAAAAACTACTCTACAAAAAACATAAAACATATAGCAGAAGATGCAGTGCGTTTCGGATAACGTTTTAGTATAGAATACAATAGTATACTCGTGCAATAGCGTTTCGCAGTTTCACCTGCTTTAAATTTAGACAACATTTTGTTTTGATTTGAAATATCCGTTGGGATCTAAGTATAATTAAATACGCAAGAAAGACATATTTCTGATATACTTATTAATATATATATATTTAATAACATATGAATAATAATTGTTTATTATTATATATAAATATAACAATAAAATCATACATATTATATTCAATGCATCTGTTTTATTGTTGACAACTGATCAAGGCCGACTATCTTCCTACAAATATAATTTATCAGGGAAACAATTCTACTTGTCTATAACGAATTACGCTACGTTCCCGATTCAATTCCGATCCAACTTTGATTATTCTATATAGATATATAATTCTTATATATTTGAGTGCCTCGTTAGTCTAGCGGCTAGTTGCAAGGCCTCAAACCCGGAAGTCCTGGGTACAAAGCCCAGGTTGGGCCAATTAAAAGTTATTGAGTTTTTCTGTCGAAATTTTTCAATAGCAGCCCAAGTCTGGAAGTTGGTAGTATGTTAAGTCCCGTGCCTCGGAAAGCACAAGCATATATTTGAATTAGAAACAAACCGATACTATTTTAACAAGTTACGTTACGTCAAAACCAAAACTAACTGTGAACTTTAATGTCAACAGTCCATAATTTAATAAAAAAATAGGAAAACGGATAAACGGCAACGATTACGCTTCGATTGGATTGCGATAAAGTGACAATTTTTTAGTAGAATTGTCTCTCTGTATCATAATAATTAGTCGTTCGTATAAAAATATTTTACTTTTATTTAACTAACATTGTTTGTTCGTTCAAGACAAATCGTGCAACCTGATTTGGTACCGCTTTTATTCCACAGACTTAAAATTTTACATATAAGTACAGTTCCCATGACGATAAACATGACCTGATGCTAGACCCAGGCAGGACTCCAGACGGAAGAACTCAATATCAACTACATAAGCCAAAATATTTAAAAATTATTTTTACTATTAATTTATATGTATCACTAACATACCGACTTATTATTTCTTGCAAATTACAATATAAATGTTAATTTCATAAGGTAATTCCACATCACCAGGCAACTGCTAACCAACCGTTCGAGTACGATGTACTTTGTTGTTCTATTTTTATTTTTATCATTAATACGTTTCATATTGTCGATAATTATTAATGCATCTAGATCGGCCGGATTTTTTAAAAACAAAACACAAAACAAACAGACACTTTTTAAGGATTAAATTGAATGAAAAGTTATACCGGTTTGTTATATATGTATATGATTTATGATTCGATTTATGTTTTTTTTCTGTATAAATATACAACAATAAATATAAAGAATAAGCTTAAAACTTGTAAACCAATAACATTATATATAATAAAAAACATTAAACAACAATAAATATAAAGAATAAGCTTAAAACTTGTAAACCAATAATATTATATATAATAAAAAACATTATATTGTTGTTTGTGATAAATTATTTTGCGGGATTTCGAATAAATTATATAATAAGCTCAAGCTAATGCATGTCTAGTCACGAACAGACGCCATAGCTCATTCTTTTATAAAAAAAACAAACGTGTGTGAGTTTCTTAAAAAAAGAATAGTTTCAAAATTCACATTACGATATTTTTAATTCAAATTCTTTCTTTTTATATTATAAAATTCTAATAGATAAATATTTTTCAGAAAACACTTCATCTTTATTAAAAATGAACACTGAAATTTTAAATATATAAATTATAATATATTATAATTATAATTATTTTCTTTTCTCTTTTTATAATTTAATCTAATTACTTATTTGTTACAACTTAATTGTATTTTTTTAATATAACCTATTAGATAGCAAATAAATAAAAAATACTGGCACTATGATTTTTTTAATAAAACTAAATTTAGCATTAAATACCGAGTATATTGATTTGTCTCTAATCGCAATGTATTAAAAAGAATGTATATTTATTTTTTAACTATAAAAATAATAACAGTGTTCAAGCTTATAACAAATTCACACTAATTGTTAGGAAAAATTCAAAACTTGACGTAAAACTCGATCGGGAAATAAAAGTATATACGACGACTCTAATAATTATTATTTTAATATTGAAAACGATGTAAATATATAATAAATACACCGATAGAAATAATAAATTATATTTTTGTTAATTTTAATATATTTAATATAATAAACTTATGAGATCTTTTAAATTTAATTAAAACGAAATATCATATATTGTTAATTCGATGAAAGTCGTTCAGTTCTCTATTTTTATCTATGCGCGGGAAAACAATTTTTTTAATTTTATTACCAAACCAATGACGTTCTGAAACCGATTATATTTTTATTAAATTACATAAAATATAGAAATATGTAATTATTAAATATATTAAGTGAAGTAATACAATAATGTTGTAATAGTAAGTATTTCTAATATATGTAAATAGCCTTTCACATTAGGTCGGTTTACATTTGGGTCGAGCATAAAGTATGAAAATTGTTTTTATAGAAGAGGTACGCTTTGAAGTGTGAGTTAAAACGACATGAGAATACTAAATACATTATTAATAGGTTAGTCTTAAGATTTATTAGACGGTTAATTTCAAGAGAACTGTTCGCTGAAGGCAATAGCAATTCAATCGCTTACGTTTCGTTAGCGTGCCTTTGCCGATGTGTAATCAATATTCATAGTTATTTGCAGATATAGAAATTCTGGATACGGTTTTTTTTTTTTAATTTTATAAAAACTTATTTTAAGGAACAGAGAAAGTGATGTGGGTTGTCAAATAAAAAGTATTAATTATAACGTTAAAAAACAATTATTTAAAAAAAGAATATAACATATTTCATATCGAATTAAAATAGTTTTGTTTAAAATAATAAATCATATTGTTAAATAATCGCAATACGTTACCTAATAAGTGTAAAATCTTTCTCTCCAAAGGTGTAAAATCTTTTTATTTGGTGTACATTATTTATTATGTTTATTATTATATGCATAATTTAATGTTTTTTATATTTTCAATTTTGATATATATATATATATTACATCAAAGCAATTACCGTGACACATACTATTAGTAAATACTGTTAATTTTAGCTGTAATACTGTTGTGTTTTTATGATAAATTATGTGTATGTAATATAATTTTCTAAGCTTTATATTTTAAACGTTTCATCATAACTAGTTTTTTTTTAATACAAAATAACTAAAAATCATAGATCATCTAGCTCGAAGTAAATCCGTTGACTGAATATCAATCACACAGCAAACAGGCCGACGATTATGCGGCCACGTGCAGTGGCATATCGAGACGCATTTACATACTCAGTAAATCTCCGCGCCATTGGGTGGCCCGACAAATGATTGTCACCTTTTTAATTTGCATTCATTACCATGCATTATCATTACACTATCATTATTCATTAGGCGGTTGTTGCCTACTTAGGCGAGTTTTGCATGATTAGTGTCGTGATGTTTTAGTTACGTATTCATTGCGACGCCCCTATCTGTCTGAAGCTTATTGTCATTGCTATGTAAGATTAAGTCGAGTATGCGGATATAAGCCTAATTACCTTGCCTTTAGAACGATTATTGTTTATATATTATTGCCGAATTTTAAGTTGTGTATACACTAGTGGGTTAATGTATTATTTGTTATTGTATCGAATGTGTATTTATAAATATTTTACTCACCTCGCCATTTTGAAAAATAATAACAGCATAAAATATATTAATGTCGTATGCGTTTTAAGCATTCTGTGTTTTTCATCAACAGTAACTTTCAGTTTTTTCATGTTGGCAGCAAAACATCTTCTATTATAGGGTTCATCGTTTACGATGATCACTTAACATCGCCCGCGAAATATCGCCTCAAAACACGATACGTATCGAATCACAAAACGTCATTTGGTCACTCAATTCCATTCGGATATTTTAAAACCGGTTCGAATGCATCGTTTAAAATCGCATAGTTGCAAAAAGCGTTTACTCCGTATCGAAAGTCAATTAAAACGGCGATAACTCGTCCGATTACGGTCGTTAGGAGCGACGCTAATTAGACGAATGGCTCGATTTGATCTGTCACCGTCCTGCGTGAGGTTTATGTATTCGATTCGTTTCACCACTTTTTCGCATGTCCGTATTAAAACGTTTGTTTACGTTGGTAGCTGGCCGTCGGCGCGGTGCCGTCGGCTTGTCTATAGAGCGTGTTTGGCGGACGCGTTCGAGCGCGTGGGTCTCGAGGCGTGTTCTTCGCGCCGCCCAGACGTCGAGAAAAAAGTTAGAGGGGCGTGCGGACGCCTACCGGCTCCACCTACTCTCATTATCCTTGTTTACGCAATTATTACTCGATATTTCGGCAGAAAACTGTTACACTGATGAGTATTAGGCGGCCGTGTGTTCACTAAGAGGTCTCGTTTGACAGTGGCACGTTGGACGCACAATCCCTGCCTATATAAAATGCCGCCCCACGCGTTTTGTTCCCGACCATGGGAAACGATATCCCGTTGTTATTGGTTTTTAGATTTTAGATTGTTTTGTTACGAAATTCGTTCGATTGTATCTGTTGCATCGCTTGTGATGCAAATGTCGAATAATTTTATTTGTGTTTTCGGCATACAATTATTAAATATACAAATATATTATAGTAAACACATACTGTATGTAACAAAGGAACACACAAATAAATTAGATTGGATCCAGTAAAGTACTTCTATAAATTGAAGTATATTATTAAATTTAAGTACCAACCTACGTAGTATTATTAAAACTGATCGTTCTAAATGACATGGTTGACAAAATACCCGGTTTAAGATAGATCGTTGAATGATTGAGAGGGTAGCTGTCTATTGAAAGTGACCGGAGGGCGAAGGGAACCCTTCATTAGGGTGAAATAGTCGCGTGCGCATTGAATAATATGCAAATAACATGTTGTCGCGTTACCCATAAACATTTATATAGGTAAGTACTTAATTATGAAAAAATGATAACCTATCATTTATATTATGAATAAAATTTATATTATTTTTCTAACAAATTACATCTTTTGAATATTTAAAAAAAACCATTGTTTAACTTAATTTCTTAATATTTATTCTTATATACTCACAACTATTTCATAATGACATTACGGTAATACAATTATTTACAATAAATATTAATAATATTAAATATTATATTTCTATATTGTTTAAAGATATTGAGTCTGTTTTGTCATTAACAATTATAGGTTCAATAATTTTAAGTATAAACACTGGTATAATTATGTTCAATTATTGCCAATGATGCTATTCTGTGACTTGACTAACTTTGCTGTTTTATATTTAACAACATTAATTAGAGTATTTTTCAATAAAACATGATATACATAGGTAACGTTTGATGTATGTAATTAATTCATGTAAATAACTGGAAGCTTATTTTATACAACAAAGACTACTTCAGTTACATATCTATTTATTATCCTTACATATAACTCAACACAAATTGAATTCATTAACAACTTACCGCGCTATTTGTATCATGCATCTCGATCGAAGACGGACCTGGGGACCAATTCTACTAATCTATAACGATTATGATGCGTTCCCGATACAATTCTAATCCAACTTTGACTATTCTATATTTATTTAGATCGGAACCAAACCTTTATGGTGTTGACATAAACCGTTGTGTGAAAACCAAACTTAGTTGTTAACTTTTATACCAAAAGTCGATAATTAAATTAAAGAATAGAAAAAACGGTTAAAAGGCAACGGTCGCGTTAAAAAAATGAGATTATTTTGATTCTTATCTTGTTTATAAATATAATATTATAAGCCGAGATGGCCCAGTGGTAATGACGCGTGAATCTTAACCGATGATCGTGGATTCTAACCCGGGCAAGCACCACAGAATTTTTATGTGCTTAATTTGTGATTATAATTCATCTCGTGCTTGATGGTGAAGGAAAACTTCGTAAGAAAACCTGCACGTGTCTAATTTCACTGAAATCCTGCCACATGTGTATTCCACCAACACGCATTGGAGCAGTGTGGTGGAATAAGTTCTAAGCCTTCTGTTCAAAAAGGGACCTTAGCCCAGCAGTGGGACATTCAAAATATAATATTTTATATTTACCTACTAATATTAAAGATTTGTTTCACTGCCGAGCACGTAATGAATTTTCTTCACAAAAAGCACATGAATACTTAGTGGGTTTTGATCGGATTTGAACACACAATCATAGGTTAAATTTAGCTACTGGGCCATCTCGACTCTCTGTAGAGATTGTATGTTTGTTTAATAGTTTATATAATATTATGTACTTATTAAAGTGCTTATGAACAAAACATCATAAAGCTCTATTAGTGTCTCTACTTAATATTAAATTGGGTATGCTCATGTAAATACATCTGTATTATATGTATATATTAAATTATTTTACGAAACAGGGAAAGAATACATTCGCTGTGATTAGCTTTGTTACTTACGGTTGCTTATGCGCGGTCAGGGAAGTATGATAATGACCGCGCTTTGATCTGCCACGCGCCTCTCCTCTCGAGGGCTCTTCGTTCTGAAATTGGTTTTATTTGCTGGATTCGATTGATTCCATGTTTTTTTGTAATATTAAATCTGTTTATACTTTATTTTTACGTATTATGTAGATACTTTTTGGATTTTAATATTTATATTTTGTTTAAATAAAAAAAATGTTGAAATAAAACGAATTGTACTTCATATGTATAATTTAAAAATGCATGGATTGTTTATTAATACGGTTTAACTAATATAATTAAAAAAAATCTGCATAGCTGCAGAACCGTTTGTTAGCAAAACATTATAAAAACAGCTTCAACGATAAATACATAATACGACGATACATAAAACGATATATACATTAAGCTTTAACGATAAATTTTATCAATTTCATATTCTATAGAAGCGACGGGCAAAATAAAAAAACACTATGACTTCGGCTATAACCTGAATATCATAAAATAGATGTTCCATATTACACATTGATGTAAGCGATTGAAATCATTGTGCAATAATTATAATATCCAATAAAATACTGAAAATGCCCCTAAACTATTGAACTTTCGACAAATCCGTACATTAATGTCGACAAGTTTATATATTCAATTGAAATTCATTGTATCGTACAATCGTGGGATTTATCCAACCTTCCTTGTTACTTAGCATGTCCATTAGACTTGACAAAACTTCTATAGAACTAGTTGGAGCTATAAACCTCTGGTGGTCATTGAACAACATTTATTGCGTAATAAAATCTGTCGGTTATCATAAATGATAATATTAATAACGTAAGACTCTTAAGGTGACTACCTATTTAATTATTAAAATGATTCGGAGTTATATTTTCTTATTTATATTTTGAACTTATTCCTTGCAACTTATATAATGATGATATGCATGTGTGCTGTATTACGTATGTGTAAGTGTATCAATAAACTATTATTTCTAATATAATTATTCTTTGAATTCATGTAAGCACTTATGATTATACAAAAATATGGATAAGCTGTATGTCCTGGCTACAACATTGGGACCTCTTTAGAGAAACTTCAGAGAACCTTTCGTCTGTGCAAATAGGGACGAGGCTATTATTATATTAAACGAATAATTAATGAAAACAAATTTTAAACGTGACATTTTCGATAAAGTTTGAATTTGTCAGTATCCTGGAGAATCGATTGGGAATATTTTTTACCGTGTTAGCAAGCCGTGTTTTTTAGTGTTCTTCTGGTGACACAAGAGCTGGCGCTTATTTAGCCTTAAGAGTCTAATGGTGCAGAGAGGCAATAGCACCAGGGCTGGATTTTTTAGACTGCGTATTTTTTCTATACATTTGCAATGCGTATTTTGATTTTAATGTTATATATAATAAAAATGACTGCACATAGCTTAAAAATAAATGAATAAACAAAGCAGTGTAAGTTATATTATTTTAATAAATATGTTACTATAATATGAGGATAATAATGTTAATCTTCACTTTCTCGTCACTCTCCGTACATTAAAAGTTATTCAAATTCACGTGAAGGCGGGAAAGACCAATGAACAATTTCATTATTAATATTACTAGAACCAAGCTATTATCCACTTAAGTAGGAATTATTTTGTAATATTTTGAAAGAATGTTCATAAGGATTCTTAACTGGACCAAGGGTCGGTATTGATTTAAAAACTTTTCCCTCTCGGCAGCCCAATTACCGCAGAGTTAAAGAGGCTTCAAAAATTCAAATTTATCAATGAAAATATCTATTTAAAATACCGTACTATGTAAATAATAAATGACATACATATATGTATGTAAAATAATTGGAAATAATATATTTTAATGATTAAAAGACTCATAATCAATTACTTCAAAATCTAAGTAAATAGTATATAATGTTATAACAATTTGAACAAAACCAATCATTTTTTTCAATGTTTTGTTTATTAAATACGTTTGTTTTTTTTTTCCTTTATGAAATAATTATTTAAGCAACAATAAAGTATCATTCTAAATATTATTAATAAGAGATTATTTACATTTTAAATTGTACTTACATTAAATAATTTCGACAAAAAATATATTCACAATTGAATACTCACCCTTAAATATCATAAAGACAAAGTATGCAGCCACTTACACGAATACGCTAATAACCGAATGTGTACGGTTATATTTAGTGTATTTTAGTGTTTTATGTGTGGATTTAATAACAAATAAACGTGTAAGTAACACGATATACGTTTATTAATTAGTATTAATTCGTTCTTTGTCTTGCTAGATTTTATGTTACATGTTTCGAAAGTCGAATGGCAATTTGCGTATGTGGGTTTATATTATGATAAGTCGTACATATTAATGTATTTTTATTTATGTCAGATCGTAAATGTATAGCAGTTTCTTTGTCCTCTTTTCATGTAACACATATAAACGTAAAGTTTTAGACATGGATGAACAAAAAAATGGTGTCGACTGGGCTCAGATGTTTCATATCAGAAATTGATTTTTATTTAAATTAAATAATATATCATTAAAGAAAACTAATACAATAAACAAATAAACGGAGTAAAATAAATAAAAACATAGATTTCCTTTCATATAATAAATATACTTTTGTTATTATCATAATATATGAAACGAAGCTACGCACAAGGTACTAGGGAGGCAGAGATAGCCATAACGCTATAAGAAAACGTCATGCCGTTTTCTATCACGACATACGAGTCGGTTCTACCCTCAATGCTCGCCAATAAATATTTTACGTCAATACCACTTGCAGGCAATACTAAAGACGAAACATAGTTTTATTATCAAAATAACTTATAAAACACGTGTCTATCTATTGATCTTAGCTAATAAAAGACGGAACATATGCAAAATATTCTAATAAAATCATTTCTGGTAATTTCAATAATAATTACCTATATTAGACACGTTTAGAGTGAGGCATTGTGTTATTGAACTTATAATTAATCTTTTATAATCAGAAAATCGGTTTACTAATAATACACTAGGTGTTTAATTTCGGTATAATTTTCGGTAGAGCATATTTTCCTCAATGACGTCATATATTTCTACATATCTATGTATTAAAACGATGACTAAACGTAATTTCCACATACCTGTACCTATTTATTAAATGCGGCCGATTGTCCGCAATGAATACCCATTGTCTGTCATTAGCTCGTAAACACTGGTGTTTAAATAAATTTCCTCGAGCCGTGGAGGCTGTTTGAGTTGCCAGTTTGAAAATTCCCTTATTTGTGTTTCGTTTCACAATTATTGCTTAAAAGGTAGATTGTTTCTCTTCTGTACTTCATAGTCTTTTAGTTAATGCTAATATATTCATATTATTGATTAACCTCAATTAATTTTGTAATTGATTTTGTTGATAATTTTAATTGGTCGATGACGAAAACGAGAATGAAATATATTTATTTTGTCTAAATTTAATTTATATGAAGCGTGGGCATTGTATATATTGTAGTGGGTATTATAAGTGGATATTTAAATAATTAATTTGAATTTAGACACTCCAATTTTAATATTAAACTATGAGAAGATAAAAATGTAAATAGAACAAAATAAAAAGCAGTCTAATTACTCGAAACAAACGTATGGCAACATTGTAACTGAAACGCAGATATCGAGTTTGTTGAAATGTTGCACAACACCGCTGGGAGCTACTGTCATGGATCATTTTCTGTTATTATCAATTACTTTGTGAACGTCTCGCAGCTACGCCATTTGATGGGATGTTTCCCATAGCCATGTATTTGTATTGCAAATGCCAGAGAACTCTTATACTTTGTATTTATTCTTACAAATTGTGTTCTGTTTTTCTATCTTAATATTATTTTCAATATATTGACGAATAAAAAAACAGCTGCTTGTTATTACTTTTACCTATAGAGTAACGAACAATTAAAAGGTAACATCAAGAAACGTTGCATTTTAAAAAGAAGCCGTAAGTAACAAAAGAATCAACTGATTGAAATCGATTACCGCGTTTAAGATACGGAGATTTCCGTTTTTAGGAATATCCAATTTAAATTAAAAAAAATCAATGTTCCCATAGAATTGTTTTAACGATAATTTAAAAAAGCACTTTAATTATGTTAACAAGGGACATTATATAAACCAAATAAAAGTTAAATTCCTGTTATATTTTATTACTAAAACTAATGTATTGAATTAATTTCCATACATTATTATATATATCACTATTAACATGTTTAAATAATATTAAAACCATAAAATTACATGGCCGCTGTCTCATCAACGCAGAATTCTCATAACCTCACGCTAATTACACTAAAGATTGTTGAGACGACGCGATGCTACACAGGCTCAGTTAGAAAACTTTAGGGGGCCATATAAAAGGACTATAAATCAGCGAAGGGTCGATACGATGGATAAGGGAGCACGCATACTGTGCAAATAAACACAAACTGCATTTTTTTTTAAATTATAATGTTTAGTGTTTCTTTTATGTTCAAGGTATTGTATTGTTATGTTCAATGTATTTGTTGTTAAGTTTTTACGTCACGCAGCAACTGAGAATGGTCGTGTTATTTAAAAAGTCTTGTCCAGAGGGTGAAGATTGAGGAAGAAGTGAAGAATGACATTCATTTTTTACCGTAATAATACAATAAAGCGAGGACACGAGTAAGAGACAGCTACTTACATATAATATAATATATTATTCTAGTTCATATTAAGTCGATCAACTAAATCTACTACCACTTACCATCAGGTGGAGTAGAGTCATTTGCCCTCCCGGCGAATATAAAAAAAATCTTAAAGCGAATTTGACAGTATATTTTATATATACATTTTTATATTTAATGTACAAATATTAAGAATTGATAAACCTCCATTAACGGCAAACATAAATAAGAAAAAAAACTATTCGAAATTAGGTAAACGTGTCTATGTAAATATAATTTTGTGACGTTTGGTATTTATGTGTATTCGCTCTAATTCTACACTTTCTTTTCAATTCTTCGGATCATTACAGTCGGTCGCTATTGCTCCGGTGTGCGGGCCAGCTTACCGAGCCGAGGTCTCGTTAGTAAGTGCATGAGACATTTCACATGGGCTAATTGCGACCATTTTACCCATCTTGATAAACTGCCTGCGTCCGTAAGATTTACATTTGCAGATGCGTCGTTTTTTATGCTTAGTGTGCGTTGATTTCGTATTTAACTATTTCATATTGATTGCAACGCATTGAAAGGATATTGTACTTTAAATAAATTGGGTTAAGGGTTACATTAAAAAAATACATTTTGGTATTTGTATTATATTTATTTATGGGTTATATATAATATTGTGTACGATTAATTTAGTAGCATATGAAGTATTTACAAATTTAAATTAAGAATATTGATATTTAAGTTAAAAAAAATGTTATAATTGTTGATTAAGAATACGTTACATACTAGCTTTTACAAGTTTGTTTGGATTGATCATAAACGCACACGCACAATCCCTACAACAAAAAAACTTATTTACATTTAATCGCTTAATAAGACATAAAAATAATGTATAATGTCATGATAATCGTTCGATGCGTTCATAATCGACTTCTTAAAATTGCTGTATTATATACTTATACATTGATATGTATATCCAAACAGCTTCATACCTACGCCCACATCTACAGCAACCTAATCACTAAATCCGCTGGATTCGAAAACACCGATTATCGTACATTAGCATTCTACACTCGGTGCGCTGCAAAGATAATTGAATAGGTTCTGAGCTAGTGAATCGACAAGCCATTACATTATATATTTTTACGGCGTACGGTATCGATAATTTGTTGATACACGATTGTATGATAATATATAATATTATCATCGAATGGCCATCACATACTACTTCTTTATCAATTCTCAGACCCTGTGTTAATCACGGAGCAGTGTGAAATGGAAGTGGCGCGTGCCGGAAAATATCACTCAGCGCTACATTTTGTTCGGAACTCCAGTGGGTACCGTTAATTTGTCACTTCTGTTCGTTATTATAGACGTGTTAATTTTTTTTTTTTTTTTTTAACGGATGACGTCTGTTTGAAAATGATAGTGCATTGAAATAGAATTAAGAGACCAGATGGCCAGGTAATTAGAGCAAGTGAATCCTAATTGAGGATTGGTTTTAATCCCGATAAAGTGACGCTGAATTATCAGGCCTTTAATCACGCTCTAGGGTCTAGGTTAACTTTGAGTGCTATATTTTCTATATAGCCTTTGCTGCTGTTGGTCTAATAGCTTATACTGCAGATCACGATGTCACGAGTTCTCAGATCAGGCAAACGAAAAGTTATCGGGTTTATACAGACAGAAAATAACAGCAATACTTTGTTCAAAATTGGCAGCAAAGCTCGATTGCTGTAACATTTAAGGTACTGTGGTTGGCGGTAAATTGGCTGCGCTGTAAATGATGACGATATTTACTATTAAAAAGCTTCTTTGCTCATCTGTTTTTCTAAAATAAATAAAACAAATAGTGATTTCTTATTAGCGATCGCTCTTCCCTTAGTAAGTGTTAGAAAACCACCTTTAAATGTTTAATTTAACTACTAACTTGCTTATTAAGTTGAAATATAACGCGTCTTTAAAACTGAAGTACAATTACGGCTGGCTCTTATATAAAAGTCGGTAGTCAAGTGCTTTCAGATAAGCGCTTAAACATAAATCTGTCCTGGCTAAGCTCTCGTTGAAAAGCAATTTATTGACGTAACTCAACACCATAGTCGATTGCTTAATGTAAGTCTGTATATACTTATAAATTAAAATTGTACGCGATTACGTTTTAGAACTTCCTTTAAATATATCTTATAATTATTACTTTTATTTATACAGTTGTCTTTGGGTTTATTTATTTCATGTTTGGTGGTGAAGAAGAATATAATAATAATATCCTGGGACATTATTCACACAAGGCCATCTGATCCCAAATTAAGCAGAGCTTGTACTACGGAAACCAGACAACTGATACTATATATATTACTTTTCTTTTGTAAATACATACTTATATAGATAAATTCACCCAGACTCAGGACAAACAGACAGGTTCATGCACACAAATGTCTGTCCTGTGTGTGTGTCTGTGAATCGAACCCACAATCTTCGGTGTGAAAGACAAGTATCTACCAACCACGCCAACCAGCTCGTCAGTAATGTAAGGAAAGCTGCATACGTCGGATAAAAATGTATAAAATACTATATAATTTTTATACGTCTCCCTCTCTTACCTAACATACGGGTAAGCACTAATATATAATAAATAATAACAAAAATCATAAAATATTATTTATATATCGAGCTAAGTGGCGTGCCATTGGCATTTCCAGCTGTGGACTAGAACAGGATGATGACGAATAAATACGCTTAATACGAAAATCTTAACCACCTAAAATATATATATATAATAAAAAAACTTAGCCTAATAAACTAACAACTGACATATTTATGCTCAGTATACACAACGACATCGATTCAATAAGAAAACATTAAGCTTATATTCAATTTATCAAACAGACTCGCTTACTAAGTTTCGTTAAGTGCTTATATAAATTAATCAAGTACCAAGATCTAGTCACTATAAGCATTCAATGTCTTTTAAGCAGCCTGCAACATATATCAAGACTGTTCGTGATACTACATCAATCGAGCGCAGACAGGGCGTTCAGTATAATTTGTCAGTGGTATCGATACTATCCATTTATCGACAATCGATAGGTTTATCGAGTTAATCGATCTAATTTCGTCAGTTCGATCGGTGAGCGATGGAGGTCGCTGTGGGAACGCCACCGTGGATGCGTAGTCATTCCACTTGGCAAAGAATAATTAAGGTAATACTTACAGAATTTTTTTGTTGGCATTGTGGCTTTTTAGTTGTACCAAATAATGTTTGTAAATACACGTCTGTAACAATACACGAACTAGATTAGTCGGTTGTGGATGGTTAATGTTAGTGTTGAAAATTATTTGAATTGTATTGTTTCATATATAAATTAAAACGTTACTTTAAGCTAGTTTTATTATGTAGGGTGCAAATCTAAATCACTTTTATCATTTATTAATAAATTTTAGTGACTTGACGTGACTGCTATTAAGATTAAGACAATATAAAAGCTTTATTTTAACATAAAACAAAATGTTTGTCTCTCAGAGGTAAGGTAGAGTTAGACATGAAAGAATTAGTAATTATGATTAATGATGTTTGTCATTATTTTATTATTGCGACCACCGGCGAGATATCCGCCTAGAATATTTGGATTGTGGTTTAATTACCTCCTATTGTGGTCAGTGATTCGAATCTATTGTGAGCACGATTACCTATATGGTATACATAACATATTATGTATGTATTGTGTCTGTAAGTAGATTTATACAATAACCTAATGAGTAAGGTAACTACAAAACTCTTTGGTTATAATTATGTCGTCAGTATCTAAGAACCGTATCTCTTTGAAGATTAATCTTTTTAAATCTAAAAAAAAGGTTTTATATCGCTTGATATAAGATATATTTTTAAAAAAAAGATCGACTCGCCAAGAACATTGCAATGGAACGCAGTAATCTCTGAAGTATACAGCCATACTTCGTATGGAATTTTAGCGTCCAGAAATTTCTACAATCGCAGTTCGGAATTTGAAATTGAAAAAGCGGGAAATTAGGCAATCGAATGCGGGGGCGTTGGGCGTGCCGGGGCGTGGCCTGGCCCTTTCGGACGTGCTTTATCGTGCCATATCGTAACCAAATAACAAAGTAAGGTGTTTTAACATGTAGCAATTGGATTTATTACTAGAAGATATTTTATTTAGCGCAATAAATTTCATTGTTGTAAGAAATATATTTATTGCCACTCTCATGCTATTCTTTAAATCAACTTCAGACTACCGTAACAGCCTGTGAGTGTCCCACTGCTGGGCTAAAGGCCTCCTCTCCTCTTTTTGAGGAGAAGGTTTGGAGCTTATTCCACCACGCTGCTCCAATGCGGGTTCAGACTACACTTGCCTACAATTAATAAATAAAAGTAAAGGTAATCAAATATCGAAATTTTTAAATATGAAATTAATATTTCTTAATTTAGTAGTAGTAGTATCATAACACTATGTGGACTATGAATTATAAATGATAAAAAATACAAGTTATTAACAGATTAAAAAACATAAGCATCACTTAAATAAACATTATGCGATGAATAAAAAAAATATCGGCAATGATTCGCAAATATACATTATGACGCGTCAAAATCATTTTGTCTCAACGTCGATGACGAGAGCGATCTCAGGGAACGCTCCAGATACCATCGGTTATATGCACAAACTTATATTTGCTCACCATTGAATTGTATTTAAAAGGAATACGGTTCAAATTCCTTTGTTCTCTAATTTTATTTATCTTTGTTGGTAAATTAATGTGTCAATCGCCCCTCCTTCGAGAGGTGCGTTATTAATAATCACGTCTATTTGGCCGTGAGAAACGTCCCATCTCGGAGCATCTCATCTCATCTCATCTCAAGTGAGTGGCTATTCATTTTGTCGAGATTACATATTATAAGGTTATTGAAGGTTTTGCTACGCGCTTATGTAATTAATTTTATTTTATTTTCATCTTAGGATGGGAATTAGATGAGTCATTGGATGTTCTATGAATTATTATTTTTTTGTGTACGGTATATTTGTTGTGGTTCTGTTTTGTTGACGGTTTGTGAGATGGTTTCAACAATGGTAAAATAAATTACATTTTTCACTATGACTACAACGATTAATATGTATAGTTAAGAGTATTATCATTATTTGGTAAGGCATTGTAATGTTTTGAAATACAACTAATTTTTAATCCATTTAAAGTTTTGACTCAACTCTCAAAAGCGATTGCTGTTCTTTAACACTGCGAGTTGTCACTCTTATTCCTTTCTCGACTCAATGTTGATTACAACAACGAAATATTTCCTGTTGAAATTTTCAACTTCGAACTTTAAGCGAAAGAGGGTTTAAATTATTTATTTTTAAGTCTTTCTTTATTTGTTTTATTATGTAAAGTTCATCAATTACTCCTTACGTTCTTGAAAAAAAATTTAAAAAAACAAAGGTTAATAATTTATATACACACCAGAAGTTTCGCAATAAAAATACATAGAAAAAGTTTTAAGGTTAGCATAAAATAAATAATATCAAAATCTATGTATATATTTTAAATAAGTTAATTAAATAACGTTGACGCAAGTTAACGGAAAGTGAATGTGATTTTCATTTCGACATAAATTGAGCAAATTAAGACTTGGAAATTTCTTACAAAGCTATTTAAAAAAAATTGAATTTCTTTATCAACCTCCTTGCTCTATTGGATAATTATCTTCATTATATATATATATATATATATATATATATATATATATATATATATATATATTACATATTACATTATATTCTACATTATTGTAATGTAATGTGTACCTTTAAATGGAGAGGTAAATAAAATTAATAATTCTTTAAAAATAGAGTTGCTATTATTCTTTTGAAAAGAAAAATATTTATAGAAATGAGGTTAACATAATTATCTCATTTTTCAGCTAAAAAAAGATATATAATTAGATAGATATATAGATAATGAATCTATATAGACGTAAAATAACATCTAGTACACATTTACACTATATTATATTTATATTTATATTTACACTGGTGGTAGGGCTTTGTGCAAGCTCGTCTGGGTAGGTACCACCCACTCATCAGATATTCTACCGCAAAACAGCAGTACTTGTTATTGTTGTGTTCCGGTTTGAAGGGTGAGTGAGTCAGTGTAATTACAGACACAAAGGGATGTAACATCTTAGTTATTAAGGTTGGTGGCGCATTGGCTATGTAAGCGATGGTTGACATTTCTTACAATGCTATTGTCTAAGGGCGTTTGGTGACCACTTACAATCAGGTGGCCCATATGCTCGTCCGCCTTCCTATTCTATATAAAAAAACATTATGGGTTCTCTGACGTCACAAATATCGATAGTCTAATGCAGATTAGGCCCGTTACTCATATCTAAATTATAAAAACACTTTATTAAGTGTAGCAACATCTTAAGAAGAGCTTCGTATGAACAATGTTAATAGATCAAAAAGTAAAGATAAGCACCAGTATACATTCCCGGTTAGGTAAATCTCATTTGAATCACACAGATAGGTTAATGCATGTCAGTATGAAAGGGGCTTTACAATATATCGTGTAGAAAATTACAAATGACGCACATCAAGATCCGGGCACTATTAAATTTTTTTTGAACCACATTTAAAATTTCCAAAAATCATAAGATGATTCATAAATAATTTATCTGAAAGCCCCTGAAATGACTAATCGTAACTATAAGATTAACCTAAGTGCTACTACCGCAATTTAAATATACAAAGATTTTTTAATCCAATAAAAAATATATATTCTCATATCACAGAAGTTTCTATCACATAATAAAAACGCGGTGTGTTAATTAATTTGTTTAATTATCTTTAATTAAAAACGAGTATTTTATCACACTTCGATCAAAGATTAAATAACTGTCAATATGAATTTAAATAGTTTAACATAAAATACTTAAAAATTAAACATAATTATCTTTAATTTAGGAAATAGTGTCTACTATTTATCTAATTCAAATATAATAATAAAGATATCGCAGTAATATCGGAAATCGTACACGTCGTTTTAAAAATATACACAAAAAAGCTTTGCGCGATTTTAGCCACCAGTTTAAGGCTGTTAGCTATACATTAAGAGAGAAATTATATCGATTCTTGAGCTCACATTCCGATGAAATTGGTAATGATAAAATCTCCGGGTCATTAGGACCGTGTGAAGCACTGAACATCCGATATTGCAGACCGTTTCGAGTAAATCGCTAATTGAAACTATACAAAGAAAAAGGTTTTAAGGAACAAGGTTATTTAATAATTACGTGTTATTTTTTTAGATTTTAGATAATTGTATTGAGAAGACAAAAATGGTATATAGAATATATTAAGTAAATTATGAAAAAAGCCGATATGGCTTATTGGTAAGAACGCGTGAATCTTAACCGATGATCGTGGGTTCAAACCCGGGCAAACACGACTGAATTTTCATGTGCTTAATTTGTGTTTATAATTCATCTCGTGCTTGACGGTGAAGGAAAACATCGTGAGGAAACCTGCATGAAATTCTGCCTCATGTGTATTCCACCAACCCGTATTGGTGCAGCGTGGTATATATGCTCCAAGCCTTCTTCTCAAAAAGGGAGAGGAGGCCTTAGCCCAGCAGTGGGACATTCAGGCTGTTACTGTAAGTAAATTATTATTTTATGATAGTATACTATAGTTCCGTTTTTGTTTTATTAGTGGCTCGTTGCACTAGATCAACGATAACGCTAGTTTGTGAGGCAGGTCTAGACGTCCCGGGCTTAGGTCTACGTTACCGGGTCATGCTATTAAAAAGTTTAGACTTATTTTTAAGAGTTGTCAGTAGCATCTCAGTTAGATTTTGCATCTCATCGGATTATAAGAAAAGGCGTTATTATTACTGGATGCGATGGGCCACTTAGGCTCAATGCACATTATCTTTACAAATTAACATGGGAATTATGGAATATATGACACTGCTTAGAGCATAGTGCAAGCAGCGTCATATAACCTCTTTGGCCCGACTGATAGATGAAGCATATAAACGCAAAATAAGCAAAAAATTAATTGGTGCTCGCTTGGATTTGAACCTGAAATCTTCGGTTAAGTTTCACATATTCTAACCACTGGGTCATTTCGATATCACACAGTATATTAATTAATTTGGGAGTCTGGTTGGGGTTATAAAAAATTGAAAATGCACCGTTCCCTAGATTTTGAGGAATCTCGAGGAATTCTAACTACAGAATCAAAGATTAAATTTCTTCGAATACATTTTCATGTCATGGTATTTTTTATTTATAACATAATTTTATACATATGAATAAGACGATAAATTCGTTTTTATAGTATTATTATTTAGTGGTAGGGCTATGTGCAAGCCTGGGCAGGTACCACTCTTACGTCACATATTCTACCGCTAAACGCCTTGTGTTCCGGTTTCGAGGGTAAACAACCTACTGTAAACTAAAAAAAAGATCTCCTGTGAAGTGCCTATTTTTTATATTCGGCCTTTTGTATTTACAGTAGCGATTTGATCTTTACGTTCGTATATTAATGGCAATGGGCATAAATTAGGCTTACTCTCACTGTTTATATTCAAAGTGGAGCGTTTATCGTCGTACGCCCTATATTTCATCACCTTTGTTACTCATAAAAATTAGATAAACGTGATTTTAGTGTGACACCTTCACATTAAAATATGATGACTTATAGAAACCTGTTTGCGCATTTACGAGTAAGCGTGTGCATACAGACGATATGACGCTAGCTCGCGCAAACGAAATGTCCAGTAGTTAAATTGCTATAATAATAATTATTATTTATTTATTTCTTTAAGTCTACAAAGAACAATAATCCTTACTAATATTATAAATTACACTTTCACGTCCTAACCCAATCGATCATCATGACATTTTACATACACGTTGTCAAAGGTACAGAAAAGGACGTAAGTACCTAAAAACATGCCCCCCTCTCTTCTCACAGGCGGGGGAAGCCGCGAGCGGAAACTAATTAGAAGATATAACAAAAATGAATTATATTATTTGTTTATAAATTTAAGATACTAGTTTTCGCCTGCGGTTTCTTACTTACTTTAGTAAGTAAGTAAGAAACCACAGGCTTAGTAGCCTACGTACTTACTCAAGGTTCAAGCTTGTTTTATACCGAATTTTATCAAATTTGGTTCAGTTATCTGGAGTAAAGCGAAACAGACAGACATAGTTACGCATTTATGATAGTATTGAAATAAAGGTTTAGGAAGAAAAAGTAGTACATAAGTAATACATTTTAAACTAACCAACCTCAGTACTAGTATAGACTATATTACAGTAGGCAGGTATCGGGTATGTGTCTACCTCGATGGTCTAGTGGTTAGCTTATAAGGATGCCGATCTCGAGGGTTTGGGTTTAAGGCCCAGGTTGAGCTATTAAAAAGCCATCGAGTTATTCCGTCGAAAGACTCGGTAGCAAGTAGCAGCCTGATGTCTAGAAATTGGTAGTATTTCATCTTCCATTCCTCGGAAAGTATGTAAATCCGTTATGCACTGTATGCCGGGTGAAATCGATAAGAATCATTACAGCAATGCAGTAATTTTTGGCTAGTAAGGTCAATCACATAAATCATTTATTGTATTTGAAGGCTAAAATGATCTTTTTTCGCATTATCAAGGCACCTTGAATACAAACTCGACATTAACACCAGCATATCATATCCTAATTTTATACATAAAAAAATCTTTAAGCATCGTACTGATGAAATCTAACCTCATCTATTAATTTTATCGCTTGACACCTCATTCTGTTGCCACTTATCAGCCACTAAACCTATACGATTTACTTTCAAAATCACATTAATGTCAGACTCGGAAACTTCTGCTTTATGTAAAGTGCATTGATAATAATCGGAGCCATTCTCAGGTGGAGAGGCGAGATGGGGATACGTATTTGTTGGCGTGTGAGTGAGATAGATGACGTTGAATAGAAACATCAAAATTTTACAGCGTTTTTATTGCGCTCACGCCGATCAGTGTTTACATGTAAGCGTCCGGTATAGTTTCGGTCCATCGTGGTGCAGGTGGATTTTTAGTTGGAATATTGAGGTAGGTACGCAGTTCTAAACTCATTTGTTTATATATTCTGAAATTATGATTTATGATAAGTATGTAAATATACAAATATAAGTTTAATATAAGCAAAAGTTTTTTTTTAAATATTTTAGATTTTTATACTTAGAACATTTTTTTCTGCAATATTATTGAAAGGTGTGATGACTTACAACTACCAGTCTCGACTTCGTACGGATACAATTCAAACAAAGTAACCACTATAATTTAGTTGAAAACTTCTGCTTCAAATTACAGATTGCAATAAAAAAGTATTTATTATTAAATAGTATGGGGTCAACGTAAAATCCCTGCTTCGTGAGCGTCTACGTCGCAAAAAGAGTAATTATACTATATTTCAAGTCAATCGGACCTGATGAGTCAATCAGCCAGTTATATTTCGCTTACATATTATATAACTTTTATATAAAAATATGTTGTATATAGATTCTGGTGGTAGTACTGGTGGTAGGACTTTGTGCAAGCTGGTCTGGGTAGGTACCACCCACTCATCAAATATTCTACCGCAAAACAGCAGTACTTGTTATTGTTGTGTTCCGGTTTGAAGGGTGAGTGAGCCAGTGTAATTACAGGCACAAGGGATATAACATCTTAGCTCCCAAGGTTGGTGGCGCATTGGCTATGTAAGCGATGGTTGACATTTCTTACAATGCCAATATCTAGGGGCGTTTGGTGACCACTTACCATCAGGTGGCCCATATGCTCGTCCGCCTTCCTATTCCATATAAAAAAAAATTATAGCGATAATAATATTAATAATAACAACTGTATATTTCCGACTGTTTGTCGAAGCCCTTCTCTCCTCTCGAGGAGGTTTTGTAATTTAATCCAACACGTCGCTCCAAGTGTGAAACTCATTTAGCAGAATATAATCCGTTACAGTTGGTACTCTCACGATGTGATATATAAGTACAAGTTAAAGATTTACAAGCACAAGATATTTCTAGAAATTGAAATATAGCTCATCATATAAGTACTACCGTCAAGCATTAGCTGGTTACAAATTTTACACAAGGTTGAAATTATTTTGTTGGACAATGTACATATACCCTTTCACAACAACATCCCAGATGATGTTTAAAAATGTTCAAATTAAAAATTAAAAAAAAAATCGTTAAAGCACGCTTGTGTGTAACCTATTATAAAAGTTATGAGTTCTTATGAACTCTGTCATCTTCAATGTCACTAGAAAACGGGGACCAACTTAATCTGGACTCCTGAAGTTATGCTACTTTGATGTAGAAGCCATTGAAATAGAGCGGTATTGTAAAATTAGGAATGTAATATATTGTAGGTACTTGAAAATATTTTGTTTTAGATGTTATTTTCCTTTTTTGTCATGCAATAAATTATTTTCACCTTACTACACGTAGCACTGCTGGTGTAGTGGTATCATGCAAGATTCCCATTCTTGCGACCCGGGTTCGATTCCCGGGCAGTGCAGGTTTCTTTTGCCATATATTATTTAGTTTTTTTACCTGAATTTTATTTTTCTATGTATTTTATCTATCTTTTATTTTTTATTTATATTATGAAGTAAATCATAAATAAGTTTTGTGTAATGCACTAGATTTATACATATGACAATTCCTTCGTTTATCTACCTATTTACCTAGTTCCTACGTATTAACCTGAGAATCGATTAACAAATTACATTTCTTTTACTACATAATTATTAGATATATAATATAAATACATTACAATATAAAAACATCTATGTCATGCCGTATCTTTTTTAATGTTTTTTTTAAATATTATTTTTAAATATTATATGTACATTAAACAAAATATTTATTAGTCATCAAAACTTAAAACAAAAGCACTTACTCATTAATACTCATTATCTTGACAAAATACCAATCGTATTTCAAGTGTGATCGCGGTAGGTTGACATGGGAATCAAAACGCTTACAAGCGCCAGAAATACCACCGAACATTCCAACATAACTATGGGAACTTAACAAATTAGGCAAATATATTTTGGCATATTTTCACAAATGTGAGTCATTGGAGGGACCATTTATATACATATAATATTATAATATATAAGTTAAAGATGGATAAATCTGAAGAAATTCTATATATTCTTATAAAACTGACCTATGTACATACAATACAGCCAGTATTCTGTCAAGGAGTGTTTCAGCTTCAACAAGAGCAACTACTCCTTCAAATACTTTGTCTGGACCCAACGACGGTGCAGGTAATATTATTAGTAACTCATAGCAAACTGCAATTTTTGCCCTTCCTGAAAAAAATATAGTGATTCTTCCCCATTCAGTTTTATATTTATTACATTTATTTCTATAAAGTTCGTACAGTGTCGCGGATAACCTTTATAGTAACTTATTATCTATTAAAAATATTAGTTTTTAATAGGTTTAACAATTTTATTTGGCTTAATATGACTGGAAGCTTTAGCGCACCTGAAGAGGTCTGTGTCCAACAGTGAACTGCGATTGGCTGAAAGATGATGATTAAATATATAAATAGTACTGAAATGTGTCAGCCATTTTAAAAAAAAGATTTTTGTTTCGGAAAGATGTAACTATCTAACATCCTCTATAATACTTAAGGAAAGATTTTTTATAAAATGATTTTTTTGTTAGGATTGACGGGCCGGTTGGCGCGGTTGGTAGATAATTGCCTTTCACGCCGAAGGTTGTGGGTTCGATTCCCGCCCAGGACAGACATTTGTGTGCATGAACATGTCTGTTTGTCCTGACTCTGGGTATAATTATCTATATAAGTATGTATTTACAAAAGAAAAGTAGTATATCAGTTGTCTGGTTTCCGTAGTACAAACTTTGCATAGTTTGGGATCAGATGGCCCTGTGTGAATAATGTTCTAGGATATTATTATTATTATTGTGTACGAAAAGGATAGAAGTATTTTAATCCATTTTTTTTTCATAGTCGTTTGCGTGATACATCTTATTGGGTCATTCATAATCACGTGAAATAAACCACCAGAGAACATACAATATGACATGACATGAATATGACAGTGGTATTACAAGCAAGATTTCTTTATCACAGATTAAAAATATATTTTCTAACATTTCATAGTGTGAACTTTTTAGCGAACACGTAAGCTTTTTAAGTGAACAGTGTTGGTATTATTAAATAATTCCGCGTAATCAACTCGGTTCAACACCATTGTTTAAATACAACTAATTAAGTAACTCATTTCACCGCGAACTAAAGCTAATAAAATATTATGTTATTATGAAATTACTGTTGGAAGTTTGTGACTGAACAGCTTTTAAATATACCGAACGTAAGTTTTACCTGGATGTGCTATAATAGAAAATATTTAAAGTATTATATATGTATGTATAGATTTTTAAATAATATTTCAATTTATATACATTTGATGCCGCAATGGCAAAGCGTTTACAGTAACAACCTGTAAATGTCTCACTGCTGGGCTAAGCCTCCTCTCCGTTTTTGAGGACAGGGTTTGGAGCTTATTCCACCACGCTGCTCCAATGCGGGTTGGTGGAATATATATGTGACAGAATTTCGGTGAAATTAGACACATGCAGGTTTCCTCACGATGTTTTCTTTCATCGAAAAGCACGAGATGAATTATAAACAGAATATAAGCACATGAAAATTCAGAGGTGCCTGCCCGGGCTTGAATCCACGTTCTGCGAGCGTCACTAATTTTTCCAATACTTAATCTCTGCTTATAATTTATCTTGCGATCTGTGGTTGCGGAAAAAACAACGTGGGAAACCTGCATGTGTAACTTTTGTTACGTTTAGCTTTCGTTTCTTAGTAACAATTTATAAAAACTACTTTTAGTGTAAATATTTATATATATATATATTACTAAAAACGCATTTTTTTAAATTGCATATTCTTTAAATTATCATCGTTAATATTTCTCGAGATTTTTATTGAGCGACCATATTTTTGGTGCTATTTTCTCGGCCCTACTATCGACACAATTTTGAGTTAAACATTTCGATAAGCCAAAAATAAATAATATAATATAATGATTTAAAAAAATAACAATTTATAACATAATATAAACATAAACATAATATAATAATAAGTTGAGTTGAGAAAAAAGCATTAAAACTCTGGAGTCCGCTACCTAAAATACACATACAAAGTGTTCTTTGTATTGAGTTGAGTTGAGTTTATAATTTGAATTGAGTTCAGTATATAAGGGACTATCCACAAATTACTTTCGCGTCATCAAAGAACAATAACTCGTAAACATTTATCACCCGTTACAAATGGACATTTTTCAAAAGGCACTAATTATTTCCACAATCCGTTCAAATCACAAAAACAATTGATTTGACGCCGCTTTTTCACTTTGAGACCGTAATTTTTGCGATTTATTTTAATGCGAATCGATTTGAAAATTATTCTATGTTGTTCATAATATATGTTTTCATAATATATGTGTAATGTATGTTTGATCTATTTGTTAATAATATATAATTAAAAGTTTATTCTATTTATAACGTGTCGTTTATTTCTTTTAATTTGCAGACGTAATGACACGCGAGGTTATGAGACACGCATCAAAATTGACGAAAGCTAAAATGAAATGAATATCTAACTTGGTATCGCTCGCCGATTTAGTTCGCAAACATGTATGGACGTGATCGAACTAGTACGAATAAGATAATTTTTGAGCAGCAAGTTGTTTTTAACATTTAACTTTAATTGATTCATACAAAATATAAAAAATATAATTAGGAAAAGTATAAATTACAGTATACCGGATACGGCATTTAGCAATAACTTGAAATGTTAAGCGAGATGGTGAATAGCGTTGAATCCACTTTTTTTTCAAACTAAAACATACAAATAATAAATAATGGGAAAAAGAATGAAAACGGAATGCGATAGTTACAATAGTTAAGAGTAGAAATTGCGTGAAATCGCGTCTCGGTCTACCTCAGTCTGACCACTCCTTAATACACACGTATCGCGTTCCACTTTTTCTCACAATCATCTTGCTGATACATTATGAACGTGCAATATTATGATACTGTATCAATTACTCTGTGTCTTTTCTTTTAATGGCCCTTATTTGGTTTATAAAAGAAAAAGCAAGTAAGACATCAGCTAAGATGAATTCGTAATGGATTCTCCTATGACAGATGGAATTTATTTTTTGCTCGGGTATCGAGTCTCACTTATGTTCTGTCTATAATGTACAGCTCTATAATTTTGATAAAAATATAGACCTTTTTTAATTAAGATAATGATAATTGATGCAATATGTTGTATATACATACCTACACATTATATATGCACATGGACACTCACACTTGAGTATCTATAATTAAATGACTGCCATATAATATATTATATCTTTTATTGTATTGTAATTTATTATCTATATTTTCTTAGCTAGCAGACCCGTGCTGTTTCGCCTTTAAACGTTACTGCTTCGCCCACGTTAGTCGTAGCGTAAATATCTGTTGGTCTGTCGAGTTGTTACGCTTTCACGACAAACCCATTACACCGATTTCGACGAAATTTAGTATTAATCAGACTCCTTTTGTATTTTAAAACATGTAGCACGTGGACGAAAACTAGTTTCTTAATACAAGGGATTACGCAAAAAAGTCTTTCGAATCTGACTGGTAGACCAAACATTAGAGCTTTCAAACAAACACATATTTTCTTCAGCTTTATATAATAGTATTTAATATAATAATTTAAACTCTAATTCTGTACAAAATAGTAGTTGATGTCATATTTCTTTATAACAATCATTCGTATATATAACGCTGTTATTACTAATAAACAAATAAATGCAATACATATAAGATTTTATTATCTTTTTCGACACAATAAATAATGAAAGAGAGTAATTGAAAATACCATTATTTTCCTTTTGAATCATAGATGCAATTCTATTTGCGAAAAACGTTCGTATTTTCAACTTTACGATTAATTCGAGCGTTCAAATATTTTCATTATAGCTAAAGCTTGTAACTCTAATACGAAAACGTAATAAAAATATTAACATGCATGCACTGAAGTTTATAATTAAACTTTCTAACAATGGCAATCGTTAGTTATTCATAAAATTCCTGCTTCAAAGCCCATTATTCAAATCAATACAATTAGCAGTAAACAATTTTGATCAAATTACATATATATATTAATGTAGATTTAATTTTCGAATCGTGTTCAGTATCTATTAAAAGCTTTTTACAAATAAAAGTGTAGACCTCACACTTACTTGTCAAAGTTTAAATTATTTCCATAGTAAACCCCGTAATACCTATGTCTGCCAAGTTATATATATAAAAAAAAGATACGGGATCATATAGATAAAAAGCATGGAGTTTTGTATTCTAGTTTATTTTTATACAGGGTATATCTATAAACGTTTAATTGCGTATAAAATTAATATAAATATGACACAAGTGACATTTTTAACTGGTGGTAATTTTGTATTTAATTAAATCTTGTAAAACGACGATGCCTGTTAAAGTTTATTCGGATAGAGTGCATGTTGAGTCTGTTTTTTAATTTCTGCTCTATTTTTGTAAATGTGTTAGTCTATAGTACTGCTGGACGCTTGTGTTAAGGAAAAGAACTAGAAGCTTAATGCACTTCTCTGCTCCAATTTATTGTTATAAGTAAAGTCTGTAAATACTGCATACTTGCTCTCCTCTTAAGAGATGGTAAGCCACGATGGCCCAGTGGATTGAAAACGTGAATATTAATCGAAGATCGTTTGTTCAAATCCGAAAAAGTACGACTGAGTGATTGGCTCTTGAAAGAAACATCAGTGAGATATGAAACGGATGATATTCTTCCCTAGGTCACTCCACTAACTCTAATATTAATCGTAACATTTGAATCTAAGTATAAGTTTTATCTCAATTGCTTAGTGAGTGCATTACGTTAATTACAATCGCAAACATAGCACATACAAAATTAAGAAATGCTTACTCGCATTTAACTTTCCACTATCATTAGGATACAATCATTTTATCCACTGAGCTATCACGATTGACATGCCCGCTCATGACACTAGGCGTCATGAGCGGGCTTCAAACCCTCGCCCATCTGGGGGCGCATACACTTGTCGGAAGTGCGGCCGAAGGATCCTCTCTCGCATTGGTCTTTTCAGTCATGAACGCAAGTGCCTTCGCGATGCCGCTTAAATTATCTGTCAAAGATGCAGAGGCCTATATGATATCACGATTCACGAGGATCAATATGACACATAAATTATTTTAAAGTTAGAATATTCGATAGCATCTCAACTGTTCCTCCATTAAACTATACGCAGTCAATATCCTTTCTACTTGCGTCATTATAAGTCACAATTCATTAGCTTTTTCGTCAAGCTCACGATTTCAATAGGGATGTCGAGTGTCCGCTATCGCAGATATCGACATTAAGATCTAAGATCACTATCGACTTATTCCTGCACAGTCACTTGACTGGGGTGGCATCATGTCTCGTTGTATTACATCTATCTAGTACCACATTAAGCGTTTAATGTATGGAATTTAATTTCTAAAACTTGCGTCGGGTCAAAACGACAGGTTGTTTTATTAACCGTAATGGCGTTTAAGACGTTTGGTTTAGATTACAGATTATGACATTGCTCGTAAGTTGAAAGCTAATCAAAATGTTTTAATCGATGACGCGATAAGATCAGTGATGTGCCTATTACACTAACTCGCTTATCGATAATGTCGCTTTATAATCATACGTTTTCGTTTGAGATTGATAGTTTAATATCTTTATTTAAAGAAGAAATATTTAAAATATTTGAGTGCTTAATTGTATATTAAATTAGCATAAATGTAAATTAGTATAATTGTAATTGTAATAAATCTGATTATAAAAAAAAATCATGGCTATTACACTAAGCTGATTTTGACGAAATCGTGTATGAAGCAAGATTGAACCACAAGGAAAGACGGGCTACTTAACTTATACCTGTCTCCCTTCCACTAACACGTGGGCGAAAACTATTCTCAAATAATATGTAATTTTAGCAATTCCATCACCAGTGCTAACTTATAATTTATATAAAGATTTTCTTATCAGCTTTTTTAGTATATAGATGTTAATATACGGAAAATCATATAAAATTAATTTTTTATCTCAATTTTATCGGATAGATTATCAGAGGCAACACTATTTATGGACCTCCGAGGTATTTTCGATATCATAGAGAATGTTGACATGAAATATTCACATCATCAAAGGTGAATGAATTCTTTGCATTACTTTAATTGATTTGTATGATATATCTTGTTAAGTGAGCCTCTATTAATTGGTATCGGAATTCCAGAACGAACACTTGTTATTATACAATTTATATAAAAATATGAATAAAAATTCTTTTGAAATCGTAAATTTAATTTTTATGATGATATATATGTAACTGTAAACTTTAAGTGCGGTATTACAGTATTATGGATTTTTAATCGACGTGTAAACTATAGTTTTTTATTTTTATTTTGTGATGTAATATGCAATGGATCGAAATCAAAAATCCAAAAAATAATTATTTATTTCAAATAAAGAATAAGCGAAGAAATATAAGATGTAATTTGATAAAATGTATTTTATATTGTACCATTAATTTGATTGGTTATAATGTAATGAGCAATTTTAAAAGTCCATAGCTTGTTCCTAAACTGTCTGTAATTGGGATCGTTACTTTAATTAAGGCATTAAAATATAAAAACATAAATATATAATCGTTTACATAATTTTGTTAACTACCGATACCCTTCAACATATTGATGTCTCGTAAAACTGACCATCAAACATCGATACGAATACCAATCATTCGATTAGTTAGTCTTACGGTTGAGAAGCAAAAAACGTTGAGCGTTAAGTCCGACATCGGAATCGTTTTAACTCAAGAGCACTCCGTTTGTTTTGTTTGCGCGGGAGTGTTGGCCCTTTGCATTCTAGGGCTAGCAAGTGGGCTATTTAGTTTGTCGTGACAAGTGCTGTCGGTATTATGTGAAGGTTTATGCTTTCTTGAAAAAAGTATAGAATCGATTTTAAATCGATTTAAATTTTTATTTTTATAATATTGAGAAATATAAATTCGTAGTTATAGATAATAAATTATTTTAATTCGCTATACGACTTATCACTGGTCGTAACAGATTATATCATCGAAGGTCATATGTCATATTAGAACGATTTAAATAAAGAATATTAAATAGTAAAATATATATATTACACAAAATAAATAAACTACTTTATTTAATTTACCATATCTGCTCAAGGAGTTGTTTTCGCCCAGCGGAAAAAAAATACAAATTGCTATTACAGACCTAGCTAAGGTGTATAATAATACATCATATTATGTGGTTGTTTTTTTAAATCGTCTAACAAAATTTCTGTTCCTATATGAATTTAATACTTTACATTGACATAACCTGAGTGGACCATTTGTTAAAACACGTAAATCTTAACGGAAGATCAGGAGTTCAAACCTTTGCAGGAACCACTACATTTTCATGTGATTAAATTGTGCTTATATATTAATTAATTAATGACACCTGCATCGTCGGATGAAAATCTGCTATGTATCCAGCCAACCCGCATTAAAATAGCGTGATAGAATAAGTTCCAAAATTTGTCATGAAAAAGGATGAAAGCCTTAGCGTCCAGTATTCGGACAATAACAGGCTGTTACTATTTATTTAATGTATGTACTTATAATATAAAGATATCCCCAATCTAACTCGCTTACCTCTATATATAGTTTCTTGTAGGCAAGCGTGCTACATCCTAGACCGTGTCGATGCTTAACATCAGGCAAATCAACGGTCAAACGCTGGCCTATTTATTGTAAAAAAAATAAATATAATATAGCTCTATGATCTAAGATTATTATGTAACCACAAAGTAATCATGATCTCAAATAACTTCATGAAGTAACTAGGAAACAGCTGTATATTATCACCTGAAACTCAAACATAAAAACACTTCTCTCTGAACGAGATATTGTTTTATTTGATAACATCCTTTGTCGAATACTTTTCAAACAATTGCTATGAATACTTTGATGTTTCATAAAGACGAGCTGAATATTCTTTTGAAAGTTATATCGTAAACATTTGGCATTTCGTAATGGTTTCCCGCTAATGGTGCGTTTCCACTGACATAGTTGGCAATATCTTTGTTTGCAACTGTTTCAAATTTTTCAGAATGTTATTAACAATTGCACAATACTTTGCTTACAAATTAAAGTTATCACAAAATACTATATTTATATTTATTTATCGGAACAATAATTCTCGTGTTAATAACAGCCAATAAGTGTCCCACAGCTGGGCTAAAGTCTTCCTTATTTGCGAAGAATACATATGAAACTTATCCCAAGACGATGCTTCACAACACGTTTATAAATCTAAATGTTGCGGTAAGATAAAAAGAGCAAGAAAGTAATTGTAATATGATTGTAAGAGTGTTAAACTTGCAATTTAGAATATCACGTTCGTCTATTCAACACAACACAATAATATTTGATCACGTGATAAATCGAATGTACATATATATTAATTCCATAGATTTTTCCCTTTTTTACAAATGAAATCGATACTCGCTGTGTGACTTCGTCTAAGCCCGCTGTATTTATTCTTTACTATTGTGCCCTATGTGGAGTGAAACGCAAAAATTACATAGCGATACACATTATATGAATGATTTAATTTTATATTTTACGTGGTTTAGAGGGTGATCAGTTAAACGATGCTGTGTCCTTTTCTATCAAATGTCAAATTAACAATGAAAGACAGAGCTGAATCAGTGTTTAAGTAAACAGCCGCTAATTTCTCTTCAAATTGTAAAATGTGTGTCAAATTTTTAATCTTATTTCAAATTCACTTTACTTTAAATTTGTGTTTAAAAATATAAATAAGAATGAAAGTAAGATAATTAATAAATGTTTATTATTTTTATAAATTCTTTCAAATAGATGTTCAAATAAAAGCTAATAGTTTTTACTAAAATATTAACCGTACAACTTTAGGAAAGCGTGCCGCGGCAATAAATATATACAATGTTTATAATTAAGAATGCTTTTGACATTAATAGGGTAATAAAGGAATTTATCAGTTAAACGGGTTTTACACATTTCAAACTATTATATTAGCTTCGTTCGGTAATCTTAATGTACAAGGAGTTTATATAGAATTTACGTAGTTGAACAGATACTTTGAAAAAATTAACTATAATTGAATATACATATATTAACTCAAGAGTAGAGCATACCATTGAGCGCTGCGATGGTACAGCGGATAGAATACATAGTCTTAGCCGCAGGTTACAGGTTCAAATTCGTACAAGTATTACTTATTTTTTCATATGCTAAATTTTGGCATATAATTAATACCCGGCTTGACATTAAAAAAATGGGTTATTCGAAACCTGTCATATATATATTTTGCAACATACAATGAATTGAATCGTATTGGCATGGTGGAATTGATTTTAAATACTTATACTTAATAGAAGTGCCACGCCCAGCGATGGTCATGGCACTTATCAGCAACATTACCAGTTATTACTTTTTTCGTGGAATTCCGGAAATTTATAATAGGACCTCACCTCAAGTAGTAGGTATCTCATAATTCGAATTAAGCACTTGTTTGTACTGTTGCTCGATTGGTTCGTGAGCACCCCAATCACTGGTATTACTATATGGGTACCTTCAAGTCTAGAGTGAATAGGCATCTTCTAGGCAAGCGCGCTCCATCTTAGACTGTAACTCACTTTCCATCAGGTGTGATAACAGTCAAGCTCTAGCCTATACATTTAAAAAAAAGTCTTATAATTCATAACCACTACACTCACACAGTACAGTAACAGCCTATTAATATCCCACTGCTGGGCTTACGCCTCCTCTCCCTTTTGAGGAGAAGGTTTGGAGCTTGTTCCACCACGCTGCTCCAATCCGGGTTTGTAAAATACAAATGTGGCAGAATTTCAATGAAATTAGACACATGCAGGTTTCCTCACGATGTTTTCCTTCACCGTCAAGCACGAGATGAATTATAAACACAAATTAAGCACATGAAAATTCAGTTGTGCTTGCCCGGGTTTCAACCCACAATCATCGGTTAAGATTCGCGCGTTCTAACCACTAGGCCATTTCGGCTTTTACACTCACACAAATGCATAACAACTACATAACTACATAACTGACATTCCCTGTTGAAATTGTATCTAAAATGATATAATACGTAGTTAAAAGGCATTTAATATTTTTTTGTTTTATTATTGGCCGAAAATTATGCAAAAAGTTATCCCGGTGGACAATCACTTGTCCAATTTGGCATCGTTTTTCTGAAACAGCACACTACTGACGTTTGCACTCGATGTATCAATTAATACGTATTAATAACAGTCGATTGGGTACCACGACACCCATGTGGATATGGACCCGACACCAAAAAACTCGATCACCAAAGCTGACGGTTTTATTAATAACTTTGTTAATCTTATAATTTATCAATCTATATAAATATTATTGGATGAACAGGTATCATATAACAGCGCTTTAATATAACGTTATGTTTTTTTTTTTAATTATTGAAACACAGGCGAGTTAATATTCTGCCTAATTCTGTCTCCCACGCTCAATCGTTTGTAATAGTTGGTGATGACTTGTGATGGCTTTTGACCTTAACCATTGACACTTAATTATATACTTTAAAAAAGTTTATAATTTTCTTACATCATTGCCAAGGCGTTGCCAATCGTGAGATCAATGTGAATATATCTTTAATTATTGTCTTTGATTACACTGGCTCATTCACACTTCATATTCAACCAAATATATCAAATACAGATTCGTTGTTTATCAGTTCAATTATTAAAAATAGTTTTTGAAGAAAAGCTTTTTTAGACGCGCTGGAAATGAAATCAAACGAAGCAAAAAGTTTATGACAGAAAATTGTTGCACTTCTGTCACGTATACCGAAGCGAAGATGTTTTTCTTTTGTTTATTAATATATACATATATATATATATATAATTACTTTAGTATTTTTTTTTAATTGTTTATAAAAAAGATTACATTCTTATCACTTAATAACTATTTTTATATAATTAATAGTATAAAAACGACTATAAATTCTAGCTACAATAAACAACATCATTACGGAAGTTAATTTGACTCGTGCTTAAGCAATCACTAGTAACTTTAAAAACAATGTAATAATCAGTAAATTAACAGCTCATTTGATCCCCTTACTTCCTATTTACCGTCTTTCTGTATAGTTGAGCGGGCAGGTGTGTAAGTACGGAGACTGTTTGTTTAACACAATTAGTTTTGCACGTGTTGTACTTCGCTATTAATAGATGAAGACGGTTTCCCTTGTCCATCACTCCGATATCGTGGAATATCTGTTTCGTATTAGTAGCTATTCGGTTTTTTTTTTAAATGTGTAACCAATTAAACAGCTGTTTATAGTGTCGATCAAATTTACAATTGCCAGGCTTTTCTGATAGTATAATTAAAGTGGTTAATTATAACTCATATAAGATTTATCTTTCGACTAACTAGCAGAATTGTTATGTTATTCTAAATTTGTTTTTTTTTTTAAATTAAGTTTTCGTCATTTTATTTTATATAATGTATAACATGATACTGTGTGTAAAAAATATCTTAAGAATTACACAAACTGATACAAAATCAGTGATTTATAAAACGAAAACGTAACGAAAAATAAAAACCAAAAGCATCTGTTAATGTTCCAAAAATTTATTGATGTCATATCGAGAGAACAACGTATTGATACGAATTTAATTATACCCAAAACTAGATTATCAAAAACTCGTTCATTAATCGCTAAAGCGCATACCCGTATATCAGATCGCCCACGCGTGTGGTCGCAACGACAGCCAGTATCCCCACCTTAGTATTTCTAATCACGCGAAGCCTAATCCGCTAAATATTAGCCAAAATAGCGCGAAAATCGTTTTGCGCTG
Organism: Nymphalis io; assembly: GCF_905147045.1. Taxonomy (NCBI): domain Eukaryota; kingdom Metazoa; phylum Arthropoda; class Insecta; order Lepidoptera; family Nymphalidae; genus Nymphalis; species Nymphalis io. Next base: position 3,918,266 of record NC_065890.1, on the reverse strand, counting down.
CGCATGCGGCGGGGTGGGCACAGGTGAACGTCAGTCCGCGCCGCGATCTCCCGCCGACAGGGATCCACGCACGCAACGCCGCGAAATTTCGGAACCGTATCGAAAATCGAACGATATTCGTTCTATGTACGAAAACGAAATATCGTATCAGACTCGAAAAGTTATTATACATGAGGTATAATAAATGCATGAGGTGCTGCCACAGTTAGGGCCTCGGTGTAGGCTAGTGATGTCCCGAGAGCAATGCGGCCGGTCCTCATAGCCGCCTGCCTACTGCTGCTTGCGCCCATCACCGACTCTTGGTGGTGAGTCTATTGAAGATAATAGTGTCACTCACCCTTATAAATAGTTTAAATTGTTAGCGCGTCGAGAATTTCTCAAAAAGCATGCTGCTACGTGATTGAGGTTAGATTGCATCAAGGATGCTGCGTAGCGAGATTTATGAATACGGGGGTATACTCTCGTCTTATTGCCTTTTTACTAGATTAAAGTAAAGATTATTTTGTGTATTGCATGGAAAAAAGCAATGTGGTATTATTTTTGTATTAAGAAATCAGATCATTCGAACCAGTAATTTTGTAAAATATGCTCAAATTATTGAACGTAAAACGGGGATTTTAATATGAAACGATCTTTAATGTTACATATATTAATACCTTTTTGTTACATATATTAATCAAATTAATTATAATTGTTTAATTTGTAACAAAATTCTTAAAAATAACAATCGCTACATTTTTTTCCTTTTCGATTAAAATATAATTTATTTTCTAATATTCCTTAATATATTTTTAAAAATCGTATGATATTTAACACGTATTTTATTAATGGCTAACTTTTTTATACGCTTGTAGCATTAAAATTGCAGTTATACATAATTATAGGCTAAGCACCTTTTTATGGAGCCTTGATTATAATGTTAACTGAATTGATGGTTACTTACAAATAAAAACGTGATTTAAAATAAATTTAAGTATAATATGTTTAGTAAGATTATATCTCATCATTATAAACATTAGGCAATGTGCAGGCCAAACCTTACTGGCATTTATGTTTCTAAATTAATTTGTAGTAGTGGTAGGAAGATGTTATGCTTGCGACAGAATCTGCCAATTGTTCTATCTAAACAGCAACAAAGTTGGCGTGTTGAGTTACGGCAACAACGGAAACAGTTTACTGCCTCAAAGAAATACCAAATTTTAATGGTGGTTATAAGGTAATCTGTCAGAGGAACTACCTCTTTTATCACCTATACTACTGCCAAATCTTGTTGTTTTTAATTTTATAGAGAAGATGAGCCAGTGTAACAGACTCAGGCAACGCAGATTAAAAATGTTAAGAATGTTTTATACAACTTACAAGATTAATGTCTATAGTCGAAGTGTACCATTTACCACCAATTAGCTTATTCCTAGAGTTTATAATGTAAATAAATTATATAAATTTTCAACTTTATATCTATCTACATAATTATATTTAAGGGTTTCTTGCATATAATAATGAAAAAAAAACTAAAATTTTAGATAAAAAATAGAGCTTATTACTTATTAATACAATATACCAAGAATCTTTCGGCAGCCGATCATCAATTCACACCTATTTGTTCCGAGCGCCAAAACAAAATGTCAGGAGTTAATGAACAATATACGCGCTTAGTCTGCCCGTCACCCAAGAACTCATAAACATAGAACTAGACAAGCAGCAGACATACTACACATCGTTGCTTACATCTATTACAAAATAACCTCAGTTATTTCGAAGCGTTTGTTTTATCTTACATAATTATCTTTAGAAAACGATTATTTATCGGCGTATTCCGTTTAATAATTTACCTTAATTTCAAATACAAAATAATAAAAAATAGATTAATATGGATAGATTTTCATTTTGTCACAATGAACAAAGCTCAACTCTAGAAGAATTTATGTCTACGAGTATTAGTGAGCTTTCAAGCAAAGATAACTAATATACGCTTAGGAGTGTTAATATCCCAGGCTTGATATGATCCTTTATCCTATTCCTAGCACAAGTTCAACATGTATCTGATTGAGAAATTATATGTAGATGCTTTCATTTTTAATAAATCTCTATTCGTATTTTTGAAATGTAATAATACCTTTTTTTTTCATAAAATAGGTAGGCAAATATTAACGTAAGAAATATTAACCATTCTATGCATTACCAAGTTCACCAGTTAGCCAAGTTGTTCGACCTCTTTCGTGCGATTGCTAGTCGATATTCGGATCAAGAAAAATTGAAACTCAGTTCTTAGATTACGAAGCTGCTTAGCAATAAGAATGTGCAGGCGCATTTAAATAATGTATAAAAATGGCATGGACAGCACGTCTGTGAAGATACAAAAATTCTTAGAAAAAAAATTACACCGTAAAATCCAAAGGTTTGGGGTGAAGCCTCGAGTCCTCCATATTTTTTTCTTGGGCTTTTATGTCAAGAAATCCTCAGTAAAGCCGTTGGTTCTGTGCATGATTTGCTTCGTTGTTAGCAGATTTGCCCTCTTATCGGCTTATGAAAGTAAGGGAAAAGAGAGCATTACACATTTTGGCACTATAATATATTTTGCGTTGTTGGCTAATCTCCATTGAGAATAGCTGTGACGATGAAAATCGCTCTGGTGGAAATCATCCTCCTAGCTAATAGATTCAAGTTGACCCAAATGAAGTTTTCAGATTTCAGATTTCATACCCGACCTAATTGCGATGATTACATAAGCTATTACAGTTTGAAACTGCTTTTGTTTAATGTCTCTTTTATAAGAGATAAGAGCAAAAAAAAAAGTTATGTGAAAAGCGACTTTTATTTTTACTTATTCGAGCATTACCAAGCTTCGCGTTCGAAATGTGCAATATATTTTCGCAATAATATTTGTTACTGATAATATATGTATTATTTTTAATTCTTGTTTTCCATTAAATGTTTGTCGATCTCGGCAAAACTATTTCCACGCTCCTTTATGAAGCATCGCTCCATTAATCTGATTAATGTTTAAATTAAATGTAGCAATCAACGCGTTGTCACTTTATTTTTAAAACAGAATTAATTTGTTTTTAGATTACGATAAAATGGTATATTGGTATTATAAAAATAACGGTATTGATGTCTGTAAATTGAACCTGTATTTTATAAAATGTTTTTAAATAAGTTTTATTATGGAGTTACTGTTTCTTTTTTGTCTGGATATACATAATACGAGTGTATTTGACGTTCTTACGTTTGTTTTCGGATATGAAACTAAAAGTTCAGTAGTCTGAACTTGAAATAGATAAATTTTATATTGAACTAGGGAAAAATCGCAAGGAAATATACTTGATTCCAATCCACATGGCCATAGGACCTGAGTTGAAATTAGCCTTTTTAAACTTTTTTTCTGTGTAAAAGTGATGAAAGAAGTACAATGACCAGAAAAACTTATTTTTTTATTTACACCGACTTTTTCTTGCTATAGTTTTCGGACGGATAAGGTTGTTATTATTTATATTTTGTTTTTAATTTCGGACAGTAAATGCTCAATACACGATTATGATTTAAATTTAATAAACTCCTTTACTCTATGGTTAAATCAAATTATAAGACACAGATAATAAATGAGAAAAACAATGTTGACATTAGTCAGAATTTCTAAAAAAAAACATATTTAGACAATATTACAGTTAATAAGATAAGAAATAATTAATTATAAAGTAACAGCCTGTGAACGTCCCATTGCTGGGCTAAGGATTTCTCTCCCTTTTCGAGGAGAAGGTTTTGGAGCTTGGTGAAAACCACGCTGCTCCAATGTGGGTTGGTGGAATACACATGCGGCAGAATTTCAGTGAAATTAGACTCATGCAGGTTTCCTCACGATGTTTTTCTTTACCGTCAATCACGAGATGAATTATAATCACAAATTAAGCACATGAAAATTCAGTGGTGCTTGCCCGTACTTGAACCGACGATCGTCGATTAAGATTCACACGTTCTAAACACTGGGCTATCTCGGCATTTTTTTAAAATATTAATTATGAAAAAAACGTAAAACTATTAGGTAATATTAATATAATAATTAACGTATGACCACAGGCTATGTCAGACAAATAGGATAAACGAAACGGAATTATAACAAAAAAAAACATATACATATATCGTTTGGTAAAGTTTATTACTCACATTGTACAGATAACAATCAAAATTGATTTAAAACTTAATTATACAATATTTTCATGAATATCGCTGTATATCTAGCGTGCACGCATTTAATTAAAGACAATTACGATCATTTCTATATATTTTTTAGTTGTTATCGTCGTGGAATCAATGCAAAAAGTAAAAAGCGTAATTTATAGACTGGTAATATTTTTTACAACTTTATTAACATTGTAAATTTTCATGACATACTTTTTAAAATACATATATAAGTATAAAATATTAGTAGGAAATTTGTAATGGTTTGAACGTATGTTTCGAATTCTTAGTTCATATGGTGACGTTATTGGACGATGTTTTTTTTAGTAAAAACCGACACAAAGTTCATTGTATACGATAATCTTAGTTAACATTTTTTTTAACAAATCTGCGTAAAAATTAAATTAATCTACAATTTAAATACACATTAACATAATATGAGTTAGGTGATATTCGTATGAGATTTATTACTGGGAAGTGTAATAAAAGCGTTTCTGTACGGACTTAATTCGTACACACGTATGCCAATCTAGGGCACTCTTGTCTTTTATTGTTTAAATTTGATTTAATGGCCGCCGCTCGTTATTGGTCGGTTTCAATTCATTATGTCGCTTATTTGATTTATACTCTGCAGTAATGATATGTAAGATATTATATCATATATGTTCATGCGACTTTGAATCTTATTGCAAGTAAGTAAAGAATGTATTCATTTTATACTTTATGAATCTGAAGACAATGGCTGTTTGTTTAAATCGGTTGTTGCTATTATAGTCCATCCTACTATATATATACGAATATGTATTCAATACTTACGAAGATATTTTAAATGTTAATTAAATATAATTTTTTATGTAAATATAATATCTCAATTGTTATTCGTGTTTGTATACCTATGTAGATAATTAAACACATATACATGTACAATTAGTGTCATGATAACTGTGTTAGAGAAATTTTCAGTGTAGTTATTTTTTTTTAATTTAAATAAGATAGACTAGCATATATATGGCACTGCAAAAAGTAGAGAAAGTACACACAACGTCAATGCGGTGAAAATCACTGAACGTAAAATATTATCGCATATAATTACACTTACCTACTCTTTAAAACATAGTATTCTAAATGTTGATGTTTAGTATAACTAAAGGGTAACCAAACCAGCACATAAAATATATATAATAATATATATAATAATAGTGAAATACATTTTATGGACAAAAAATTCTATATTTAAGATTAAAGATAAAAAAATATCATTTTTTAATAAAATATAAAATATTTGGCTTTATAATAGCTACCCTAGCACCACAAACAACCGTTTAAAAAGTCTCAAAATTAAAAAAAATATAACATCTTCAACATTTTCGCAATTACCGTTTAACTTTCAAGGAGGTAATCGATACACCTTATCCGATAATAAATTCGCGATCCGGACAATAAATCACGAAGTATGAAATTCAATAAAGTTATATCGGACGGCCAACCACAGCGGCGGGCAGTTTAATTTGCAATTAATCAAGAATGAACCTTAAATTAGGAGTTTCGGAACAGTCAATAAAAATTGATGCCGCATAAGGCGTTGAATAAAATGTTGTACAGATGTTGTATAGCTTATATTCATTAATTTTGTGAAACTTTTTAATTACTAGTTACCGAGCGTTGTTTTGCCTATATGGAGGGGTGGGGTGGAAGGAATCCTACGATATCCTTTTCTCTACCACCAAATTTCATATTGATTGGTTGAGTAGCTAAGACGTGAAAACGTAACAAACCAATGCACTTTAGCATTTAGTATATTAGTTAAGATTTAATACTTAGCTTACTAGTAAATTAATTCTTCCTAATAGCTGAAAGTTTCTTTCATAGACCAAGACTATTTCTTTGATAATAATGTCCTCCAGACCGATTTCGGCCACGGCAGCCAATTTCAATAGAGATTAGCCAACTACGCAGGAGATATTATAGTGCACAAGTGTGTGCGCAAACACAGATGCACTCTCTATTCCCTAACTCTCATAATCGGATGGGACGGCAATCCGACACGACCGGAACGAGTTCAGGCTTCAGGAAGAGTTCCAACTTCCAGACTTCGAGCTGCTATTGAGAATTTTCTGATAGAAAAACCCGATAACTTTTTATTGGCCCGACCTGAAAATTGAACCCAGGACCTCCGGGTCAGCGGCCCATATCAAGCCACTATACTAACGATGCAGTCAATTTATTTGATATTAAATGTGAGAAGAATGGCTTTATACTAAAATGATACACACCGTCGCTATGACGTCATTAACTATAAAATAAAGATAGTTGTGAATGCTAATTTTATATATCATTAAACTTACTTACAGTATATATACTGCAATTATTACAGAAAATTATACTGTACATTCAAAAAATATACGTATATGTAAAATAGGGCTCGTGTCAATGAACCTAAAGAAAACTCCAAAGTCAAAATATAATTTTGACGTATTACTTAATTCTGATTCAATTATCGGTTAGACATTGATTAATCGATATTAATAGCAGAAGAGAACATCAACGTTTAAGCTAATTAAATTAACACAAATAATAAAAGGTGGCGGGCACCAACTGGATGCGGAAGGCGGAGGACAGGGAGCTTTGGCGCATTTTGGGAGAGGCCTATGTTCAGCAGTGGACAACGATTGGCTGTTGATTGATTGATTAATTAAAATAATAAAATCAGTATTTCTGCGATTAGTCTTTTGAAGATCTTTATATAAAGTTTAAAGCTTGGAACAACATTTTTCGTATAAAAATAAAGGTGTTTTACAATTAAATAAATAATCTTAAAGTTTTATTATATTACCTTTACCATTACCACCTGGAATGTTAATATTTAATAGTTTTCTGTCTTATATAATAGATATATGTACCGATTGAAATTAAATTTGATAAGAGGAAATGAGTAAATCAGGTTTCATTGTTGTCATAATGCTTAATAACCTACGAAAGTGATGATGCGAATTAGGATTAAACGTGGTTTCTTAGAAGATACCTTACTTTACACTAAAAATTACAACTGTCATTTGACTTTTCTGGTGATCATCTAAAAAAAATTTACTGGTGCTAGGGCTTTATGCAAGCTCGTCTGGGTAGGTACTCATAAGATATTCTACCGCAAAACAGCAGTATTTGGTATTGTCGTATTTCGGTTTGAAGGGTGAGTGAGCCAGTGTAATTGCAGGAACATAACATCTTAGTACCCAAGGTTGGTGGAGCATTGGCGATGTAAGCGATGGTTAACATTTCTTACAATGCTAATATCTACGGGCGTTGGTGACCACTTACCATCGTGTGGCCCAAATGCTCGTCCGCCTACCTATACTATAAAAAAAACATTTTTTTCAGGCAATAAAAATATTCTTCATTTTGATTTTCAATGAAACTGGTCTATTACACAGACACAGATACATATATTATAAAAAAAATTATGAATATTTTTGTATATATACATCTAAGATTGTATCGCTATAAAGCGGACTCCACTCGTTAACAATGCAACCTTTCTTGCACTCCTTGTCTTAAAGGTTTTATCAAAACACATTGCATAAATACGATTTACTAGTATATATTTACAAAAATAAAATATATTTCCTGTCTTCAGATTTCATTATTTAATAAAAATCAAAACGATAACCCTACATTTTATTTTAAAGATAACGTTGCGCGTGAACATTAAAATAACTTATATAAATTTTGAAGATAATTTCACACAATGAAACAAAGGCTTTCGTTCATAAAACAAAACACCTAATAGTGCAGATAGGATCGGAGTCATGTCAAAATAGCTCTTAAACAACTTGGTCACGTCTGACGTTCATCCAGATCATCGAAGAGACAATTTGATTACATTCAAGGTCCAGATGAATCGTGTGATAAACTATATAGTTTTGGGTTTAATGTAATAACATTTAAACGATTGGATGCTTCCTTGATAGCAACTTTTGTTTATTTGGATAATGAAAATCGGATGTCTGGCGCATGCTAGCTGCCAAAAAACAATGGACTATCATAGTTGTGTATGTTTAATAAAATTACTTCTTAGTTTCGTCCACAATAGTGGGCTAGACAAGCGAGCCAATACATTTTATACTATCTTACCCGTAGAGACTGTTTTTATAAAACCTTAATATAAGCAATGACTATATGACATAATTGAATCATTGGTAAAACCGCGTGAAGCAGAAAAATTATGTTAAATAATTAATCAGTCGAAATTAACCTACAAACACATTTGTTTCTTTATTTTTCTAGCAAATAAAAATAATGTTTTTTTTTTTTTTTAAAAGAAACTTAAGAAAAAAAAGTATCTACTTATTAACCACTTATAATTATGTCACTTATGATGTTATGTCGTTTCGTTTCATGCGCGTGGCAGTCTAAGTTGGCCGGTATAAAAATAGTCCCGAGTGTGTGCGCCGACCATTTATTTCAAAACAAACCATATAAAATTGAAAAATGACTAACGAAATCAACCAAGTCACGATGAACCATTACAAAAAGTGCTACTTATGTTTATTTGATAAAATATTTAAAGTTTTTAATTTTAAAAGTACCGTCAGAAAAATATTGCAATATAAAAAAAAAAATCGAGTCTCATAAGAGAGGCCCGTGTTAATAATCCGATTCGTGGCGAGTTGATTGATTTCAACGATTTTCAATTTAGTTGATGTAATACTCGACTTAATCATTGAACCAATCAAGCCTTTCATTAAATCATTGACTATAAAAGTTGATGTCAGCGTTGGACGTGGGTGTGGCTGATGCGCGTACACACTTCGTGACTTGGTTGATTTCATTTGTGACGTGACGTAGGAGAGTTTGTCATCTGATACGACCAAGAGCCTAAACTGAAATGATTTCTACAAGTATTATAAGCTATATGAAATCACTTATAATTTAATATAACTCATAATGTTAAATACTTCTGGTATAATATTCACATCTATATATTATGTTTTTCATTCATTCGCTACTTTATTAAATCATTCATGAAATATTTTAAGACAGGTTTACGCTTGATTATATAAATGTATAACTTGCTGGGTTATATGTACTAAGCTTTTTTTTCTATTAATTGAAGTTTCAAAAAGCCTAATGTAAACGCCATACTCGATAACGTTATTTTAAATTTTAATCTTTGTTTGTATTATTCGTTATGAAAACGTTGCGTTGTAGGTATATTATACAGATATATTTTTTAAATACTTAAAATATAATCTCCGATAGAATAAAATACCTACGTTTTGTAAATTGAAGTGAAAAAATTCTTCTCAATTCTCAAGCGAATGAATCGATTAAATTATAATCCATTTCGGTATGCCATACCTGTACGAGTCAATTTCATTCGCCCACGATTCGATATAGAGCTAAATCTTCGATTACCTAATTAATTACATTTTTATTTTAATGTATCCATCCGTATAACAGCGGATCTAACACACGACAACACTTCAAATTATATCAAACTATATATCTAGAACTCATATAATTAACGTTCTAATCAGGTGGCTGTTTATTTGATTGATACAATAAATTACTTATTAGAAAGTTTAGCTCAATTATGTAATTTTTTTACTAGCTGTACCCGCAGTTATGTTCGATATTTAAAATTTATTTATTTTTATTTTAGAAATCAGAACTATAAATAGGTTTTAATGCTGAAGTCGTTACTTTTCTAACCTCTATGGCAGCATCGGCTGTTATTTTGAGGTTTATATTCAATCAAGTATAAACCTTAAATCAATCTAATGAACTTGAAATTTATACTGGCACTATTTAAACCAGGAAACAGTAATAAAAAGTTAGGCAGAAGAAAAAAATATTATGAGGGTAGTATTTAAACATGCCTGCACACAACTATGATCCTTAATTATTTTTTTTGTAAAAAATATCATATGACTTATTTTATAAACCGTCCAGCCAATCGATCATTAATACGTATTAAACATCCAAACACGAACGTATTTATAATATTAAAGAAAATCTTCATAAATGACACAGAACATGGCATGATGTAATTGATATTATAGAAACTTTCAAGTCTTAAAAGAATAATTAAATACAATCTTATTAATGATACTACGCACAATTTACTTAATATTCATTCATTGCAAACTTAAATTTAACAGACAAAAATGTTAAATTTGTACCGAGTGTTATAAAAAACTATCTACCACTATCAACAAGACACGCTTATAACATTTAATTCAATACTAGACAAAGTTTTTCTAAACCATTATTATGATATATAAATAAAAAAAGGTGTTAGTCAAACGATATATAAATTCGTAACAAATTTTTATGACTCAATTTCCTATAATTTCGTATGATAAATATTAAAAACACATGGCGTTTAGATACAAATAATCACTAATAAACAATAATATTTAAATAATTCAGTCATTCCCATTATATTAAACAAAGTATCTGATTCCTTAATGAGGAATCTTGAATCCGCATCTCAAAGATTTATGAGGTAATTAATTTATTTATTTAACATTAAAAGCCATTTGGTCTATTAAGGCGACAGTGTTTGGAAACATTTTTTTTTTAATTTTATCAAATGTTTAAGTTCAACCTTTTTATACGGTAATTCTCATAAAATATTCTAAGATAAGGCATTCGAACGGTCAAATGTTACGCCTCGTTTTTAATATTGTGTTATCTGTGCGTGGTACATAATTTTTATGTTGTTAATTTAATATACGTGTTTTTTATTAATAAAGAAACTAAATTAACTTAAATAAATATTAGGTATTATTATTTCAAAAAAATAATAAGATAAAATTATCGCAAAGCGATACTCTTATTGTAGGACAAGTTTAGTTGACTGTTTTGAAGTATTCAAGATATCAACGTCCGACCGACTTAATCTTACAACATATATCACCAGGTAGCTGATTTACTATTATTATTTACTTTTATATACATTTTGTTGTTAATATATTAAATCGAATTAAGATATGGAATATGTGAAAGAAATCATGATTAAATTACTTAATACATTTAAAAAATAGAAACGGTGGTGAGGCCTTGTAACTAAAGAAAGTAAAAAAAGAACTTCAAATGATCAATAATAACACTATTAAGTGATTCTACCATTTTAAGGTTGATAATTTCATCATCATTGCAGGCTAATTAAAAAGAGAACACACTGTATAAGTTTTACTTAAAGTAGAACAGTGCATAATTAAGACATTTTCCATTAGCCCCGTAAAAACTTACCCTTTACGCTTAATAAAAGCTTAAATGTAAATTAATAATCTTTGTATATTTGCAAAAGCATACAACATAATATATAATAAACCCTTATAGACCTATTTATTTAACATTAATAGACTTGCTGGCCCTTAATACGTAATAAATTAATAAATACTACATCCGCTGTTCTTGAAGCAGTCCCGAGTAGTCACAACACCGGTTTCCTAATCACGGTATACTTGACAGGTAAGTCAATAATTACTGTCTAATTAGAAACTTATATTTGGCTCTGCCCTAGTAACATATATTGATAAAGCGTGCTAGAAATGCCGTTTACATTAACATAACATAAAGTGGAAAAACATATGTTAGTTTTATTTTAATATTGGTCGATTTTATTGAATTTTTCATAGTGTTTTTTTGGGCGCGTTTAGCCTAATGTTTAAACGTCAATAGTAACGTTTCTGTAAGTAACTCTTGCTTAAAACGTTTCCGTAGTGGACTAAAGTAACTATTAAACAGTTTAACTTTGTCGACGTGATTTGAACTATGTTTGACATAAACTACGTTTCCTTACATTATTTCGGTACTCAAATGCTAATACTTAATGATTGTTCATTATTGAAAAAAGACAGGAAAATAAATTCACTCGTAATACGTGGTAACTCAATATGTCGAAGCATTCCTAAATATTTTAATCATATCACATTATTGTAGAATTGTATGTTAATGCCTGCTCATTGTTGTAATTAGTATTCGAATTGAAATTGAAAATTGTACGCTTATTCTACATAAAAAAAAAAACAAAAACAAACTTATTTATTCGTATCCACACATATAGGCGGTAAATAGAAGTAGTTAATTAAGTAGTTAATGAAAACAGCATTGTTTTACTGATCACCCCTTAAACAACATTTATAGATGAAGCCGTTAATGTTTAAATGAATATCTAGAAGCATAAATAGTAAAACCATGGAATAATGCACTTGTGTAACTGGCCATTACATAAGCCCTTTTGTGTAGATAGCTGAATCATCAATTAGTCTGCCAGTAAATAGCTATACCTGGCTTTGTTGAAGGGTGAGTGAGACAGTGACATGACAAGCATATCCCTTATGACATTTTAGAACTCATGGTTGGTGGCGCATTGATGCTAAAAGAAATAGCTATAGTTTAATCTGTGTCACGGTGGACGGGTTGGTTCGTCTTATTAAATTGAATTTCCCAATGAGTTGAACATATGTAATTTGCCAAATGGCAACATTCTGACAGTAAAAGTCAGGTACCTTTTTTTCTTCTGCTTGTCACCAGTTTTTCTTTTCTTTTTGTTTGATAGATATTGACAAGTATTTGTGTTATTAATATTTTGTTTGAAAATAATGCCTGGCTTACGCAGTGCGAGTTGCTCACTAGTCAGCTGACAACTGCTCATGTTGTGTACTCGTATGTCAGTAGCTCAGCTTGTCTTAGCAGTTTTCATGATAAGAGCTGTATGGCGAGGTTTGTGCTGGACTATTACTAGGATGCTCTTGCGTCTGACTGGTATGCTGCGGAACGCGTCAGAACGCATGAGATTATATTCGAATTTCGAACACTGATCGAAATCTAGTTATATCTACTTGGTGTTGATAATGCAATAAAGTCATAAATGTATGTACCTACATTACGCTGTTAACAGTCTGGTTTTCTGGGACAGATTGAAATGTGGATGAGCATTAAAATTTTATTACTTGCACCATTTCTGTATTGATGCAAAGGTGGATAATTAAATCTAGTTTAACTATTAATTATTATTACGATATTTCAACATATGTTACTTTATAAATGATATGATTTTTTATGTTAAATTTACTCTCGAAATGAAATTAGTACGGTTATATAACATAATCGTACTCATTTGTTGAAGCGCTAATTTTTCGTTAACTGAGCTAAGATGACGCAGTGTCTAGAACATGTGAATCTTAACTCGTTCCTCGTTTCTTCTAAATTAAACCAATCACCACTAAATTTTTATGTGCTTATTTGTATTAATTATCTCATCCTTGGTCTGACACAACGTTGTATAAAGCTCAAAACTCAAAAAAGAGAGGCGATTTTAACCTAGAAATGGCAGATTAACAGATTGTTACCTTTTTTACTAATTTCATTTTTTTTGGAATCTTCTTGGTTTGATTTTATGTTACATAGCATATTTGTTTTTGTAAGTATGTTCTTTAAAATTTACTTTACCTTCCATATGTTTAAGTAGATATGTAGATTGCTAGGTTTAGTTTCTAACTTATATACTTTTAAATAAAATTTAAATTATAATTAAAAAAGACTTTTCAATATTGGTCGTGATTTTTTAATGAAAAAAACCTCTAAACTTAAATTTATTAAGCTCAATAAAATATAACATAATTGCGCTACGTGTGACCACCCCCGCGAAGTGCCAGTCGTGAGACCATAAGTGTACACACTCATCAGGACTGATTGGTTCTCATTCAACGGGTGACAATGAATGAGATTGTTTGCGGACACCGGGCGAGGCGCTAACTCGCGACTTCGACGCGATTAGCGACTACATGACGACTTAACTGTAAACATCATTACCATTACAAACCCACCAGATTATCATGCATCCATACATGGTATTTGTAACTTTATTACAATAACAATACGACTCATTTCAATTGTTTGTATAAAGTTGTAGGGTGCGATTGTCAACAGCCTGCAATCGTCAGACTAGATAGCTCTGTCACTGTATGAAAGCAAACACTTTTAAAAGTGTATGTGCCGATGAGCAATGTTGTCGCAGGGTTTTAGTGGTCGCATCATATATACTTATGGTACAGTTGTTTGTATGACTATTTAAAATTTGGTTTAAGTCGTTCGTGTATTTTTAACGTGTTACGCTTTCGAAAATGGTATGAAATGTTATTAAGCTCTAACGTACATTTACGCTATAAATATTATTGTGGAGTATTAATAATTACATTATTTACACATAGCATGAATACTAATTGTTTTTATTTAATTTGTTAACTTGACTTATTATTTAAAAAAAAAGTGTTTTTATAACTTGCGTATGTTCATGTTATATTATGTTTGGATATGTAACATTATAAATTCAATAATTTTAATATATTTAGCAATTCTGTGAAGATTTTATATATATTTTATGAGGCCTGGCCACAATAAATCGTTTCAGTACCACAGTCCACGTTTATAATGGGTTCGCGCGATAATTGCTGAAGCTACGCACAATGACGCGGTGTATCCATTGAATGGGTACAGCTACAGATAGATTAAGGGCGAAGATACGACATTTTTATACAACAATGAATCATTATTTGATTTTCATTTATTTAATATAAGTAATTTTACAATATCATAATGGAATAGTTTCCGCCCGCAGCTTCACCTGCGCTTTAAGGGTTTGTTAAGTAAAAGTATCTAAAAAAATGTTCAAGCTAGCTGCGTTTTGATGAAGATGAGAGAGAGAGTTGGTTCATCCTGACTAGCCTAGGCCAGTCTGGCTACGGGCCTCGGGTTTGCCCCCTTTACCCGGGCTAATCCTCACCGACAGGTTTATCTGCCGTGTCTTTTATTTTGGCCCGAAGGGCCAGGTCTTAATGACCCAGTGGCTGATGAAGATGATGATGAAGCTTCAAATTTAGTTTAGCCATGAAAGTGTGACAGATAGACTGAATTACTTTCGCGTTTTTAACATTAATATAGATTATCGGTGAAATATTATTTTGAACTTTATTTGAAATTTAGATAGATTTTATTATTTGAGTCACAAATGTTTATCATGGCGTTTTGAAAGTTGCGAGGTTGGAATCAACCTCATTATATCAAATTCTACTTAAAAAAAACTCAACTAGAAAGGCACAACTCAACCTGGCTCTCTCTGGTTTAATTATTTAGTCTTTGGAACTCCGTATCAGAACGACACGCATATTAGCGAGGGCACGCTAAACGCAGCACAAATATGCGGGCGGCCGCCGTGCGCGACAGGCCATCGCACTATCGTCGGTGCTAAGTGAACTAGTTCAGCTTAGTTTGATTGTGACTCCGCAACGAGATTTTGGATAAAAGATTTTAAGATATGTGTAATAAGCTCTGAAGAGTAGAGCTGTTAGGACAAAATCATTAAATGTCTGAAAGTGAGATGTAATATTGACTATAATCACAATAACATTGAAAGGATACACTCAAGTATCCTTGCCGTAAGTTGGTTTTCAATAATACATGAATAAAATACGAACTGAGTTCTTACAGAATAGCTCTGCCAGTCCTACAACGATACATTTAAAGTTGATATATATGAAAAGAAACAATAATGAGACAAAGCTTAATCTTCATTTCAAGAGTGTATTGTTATTATATGTAAATTAAATAGTTATTGTTAATATATGTACCGAATTACATATAAAATAAAACATTCTGAAGACCTTGATGGTTTTACTCAGTAAATTCCACATTCCGAACCGGTAACAAAACTTACATGGGAGTAAAATTGTAATTGACTTGTAAAATTACAATTAAAACTACTCATAAATGTATTATTAGTATTTTGATTAATGTTCTGGAAGCAAGTTTCTTGTTGTTGTCTATGTTTTTTTCTATATCAAAGAATTACCAACTTCTGTGGCATTTATTCAGTTCTTGTTCAGTAGACATTTGTTAATTTGACTTAATGTCAATTATATTTACATACTTTATTATTAAAAAACATATTAAGAAACAAGTAATTGATCTGGACATATCCTACTTGCTGAGAAAGTTACGTTAAACTGGTATATAAAGATGTTATCCACACTTTCCTACGTGTATGTACGAGTATATATGTCTATAATCTATATAGAGTATATATCTCTAAATATATGATGATGTCCTCCTGACCGCACTAAGCCATTGAGGTCATTCTCAAGGTACTAGGACAATATAGTACATAGGGCACAATTGTGCTTGCAAACACAAGGGCTTGCAAACTGTACCCTTTTCTCAAATCCAATGAGATGGCAAATCTGACAGGACCAGTAGTTTAGGCGCAGGACCAAGGGTTTACCTGCTTATCTGTATGCAATATATAGATAAGCAGGTAAATTGATATGAATTTCTCACAAAGAATAAACTATTGGAAACACAAAATTAGAATACACTATAGCTCGCCGATTCGAATCCCCGACTTTTGATTAAGATCCACGTATCGAGTGGGACGGTTTGGCTCGTTTCATCTTCAAACTAAATTAGTTTAATATAATTTAAAAATATTTATATCGCTCAACTTTAATTCATTTACTTCACACATTTTTAAACACGAGCAGAAATACATCTTAGAAATGTCATCCTTTGATAATATCTATAGTTAATCCATTCGTCACAGACGGACGTGAGATTGCAAATGCCAACATTAGTTTCAAGAAGCATCACGAAAATCGGCCAACCTTAAAGAACATAACGAGACCGAGAAATGAAAGTGGGCTAAATAAATCGCAGGGTAATTAGTGACTGCAAATATATCTGTGTGGTCTAATAAAAGTGGGCACTACGTGCCAAGTATTGTTGACGTAGGTCACGGCTCGTTCTGATGTCACGATAACATAGTGAAAGGGAAATATTCAGGGAATTCCAGTAACGAATAAAGTTTATTCGAGATGAATAGAAAATAGGAAAATTGTTATCGCATTTTCTTACAATCCATTCGTCTTTTATACATACGTAATTTCATTATGTTAATTCAAACAATTTGTTCGATTTGAGAATTATACAAAAAATGTTTATTCCGAACTTATACGATAGATGATAAAAATAATAATCAATTGTAACCTTAGAGATCTTATCGACATAGTTTGGTTTAATCAGGAATAATGAAAATACGCACTATTTTATAAAAAATATATAAATAAACCATAAAAAAATACACTTTAAATATTTGAATTCGATGGCGTAGAAGATTATAGAAAAAATGCTTTTTGGGTTCTTTAAATGAAGCAAACTCCGAAAGTAATGCGAAGACATAAGAAATGTTACAATATGAAACAGAACTGCTAAGATTATTTTAAAAAACATTAAAAAAACATGCAATCGTTATAATATTCGCGTGTCCATCGTTAGGCCACTTCCTCGCTGCGCTTAGCCGACTTTCTCACCAGATGGTGCTTTGAAGAATAATTAATTGACATACAACTTATCACAGTTAATTTATTCGTCTGGATAGACAGAGGTTTGTCACTGATTTGGCAATATTCCATTAAAATCACGTTCAAGCAATTATGATGCTTATGTAGGTAAATATAAATTTGAAAGTCATTTAATAATATTCGATACAATTTTCTTAGTTCACCGAAACTATCCTGTCAGTAAGATACACTTAAATTGAAGCCAAAATAAACCGAAACTGCTCATTGACGTATTTCGTAACTGTTCCTCGGATGCGGTGTGACAATAATTATGGCAAATACGTGACGAACTAACTGACTCATTTAGCATACAATGTGCTAAGAAATATATGTTATTGATTACTCTCTGTTTAGAAATTGCTTTTAAAGTATTTGTAACTGCCTCGTTGGCAGCTTGTCTAGAAACAGCGATCCTGAGGTTCTTAGTTCAATAAAAGTTTATGGGGAAATTAATATATATAAAAATTTTATTTTACCCGTAAGACGAAACGTATATGTACTTGTATGTACGTATGTATAAATATATTTCGTAAGGTTTTCAGGGTTATTAGAGTTAAAAATTAAAAGACAGTTGCCACAAATAAAGTCTCCTCAAACAATCGTAAAAAGTAAATCGTTTAATCGTATGGTAAATTAAATGATTGTGCATACAAAACTACTTCCATAAAAAGGATCGAACAATTCAGAAATCTTGACTCGATCGAGTCAGCATCGCGTATTTTGAACGGTGCGTATCTCAACCGAGACGGACGTCGCTAGGTGTCAACCGAAGCGCATTCAAACGCCACTCGAAAGCGATTGATACAACTAATGTAAGCGTTGGTAATGATTCTCCTGGAATCGTACCACCGTATCTGTTAGAGATTTTTAAATTAATGCGATTAAGTTACGATATTTTAAGCTTGTACTATTATATATTGTATAACGGCAAACCTTAGTCTATAACGTCAATAGCACAATGGCTTACGGGCCACCGATGTAAATGTCGCAAGTTCGATCCTAATCCCATGGGCTTATCGTTCCTACTCCTAATACAACTTGTCCGCTTTGTTAGTGGTGTAAATAGGAATATTAGTAATTCCTTGAAAAACAAAATGCTATTATTCTGATTAAAAAAATGGAAAGCGCGCGGACATAGACCACATCTTAGCCGAAGATAACGGGTTCAAACCCGGGAAAGCACTAATGAATTTTCATTGCCTTTGTTTGTAGTTTATCTCGTGCTTGGCGATTAAAAAAGACCAACTCGTATTTGAGCAGCATGGTGGATTAAGTTCCAAACTTTCTCCTTAAAAGGAGTTAAGGTCTTATATCAGCAGGAATATTTCCAGGCTGCTAGAGTAATTCCATCGCAAGGATTTCCTATATGTTTTATAAGATAACCATTCATATGTTGTGATAAAGAGCTCGTTGTTTCAAAATTCCGATGATGAAATCAGCTATAACCGCATAAACACTTTCGGCATATGGGGTTAATAAAATCATTTCGTGTGAGCCTTGCATTTCTGGAACGAGTAATAACTTACGGAGCTTCTGACTTTTACTGTTGTAGCATTTTTACTGTTGTAGTAAAACCACAAGGTCGATTACTAGTTGCTTTTAATATACGATCAAAATATTTTCTATGTAAATTCTTTGGCTGTTTTCATAATGAGTGAAACAGGTAACATCCTGACTCATACATTTCTGTCGATATTTATAAATCTATATGTAAAAAATTTGTTTTCGGAATATTAAAAATAGAAAACCATAAACGTCACATATAAAATTCTGTTATTTTTTATATTTATTATAAAAGAATGAGTTCTAATCCCCTATATCCCTATGCCCAAAAATTTAATAAATAAATAGGTTTTTTTTTTTCAAATTTTGATAACAATAATTACTAATTATTATGTGGTTGCCCGTATAGTAAACATCTATTTTTAAATTGTGTTAACGTGATATTTGCAAACATTTTTTTATTCAAAAAGGGATGTGACCAAATTAACTGCAAGGTGGAATGCAAGTCACCTGCATCTATAGACAATCGCACAATGAAAATGATAAACACTCATTACACTTGGTCGCATCCCCAAACACGCTTTCTAGCTGTTATGCCCCTTGTGTAATTAAATGGGCACTTGCAGCGGCGTAGCTACCACCGTATCAGCCGTATTAAAGATACAGGGCCCCCAAGGGCCTCAAACCGAGTAAGCAAAACTTCGTAAAAGGTTATCCAAAATCTCAATCGAACTCTAAGACCGTACGCTAAATGACCCGGAAAATTAAGGTCATTGCCGCTATTAAGATGAAGTGCACTACCAGCAATTTTGATACAGGGCCCATTAAGGGCAAGCTACGCAGGGGCGTACGCAAGGGTAAACTCAAAGCAATACGTGTAGTTGGCGGTAGAATATTTGCATGTGTAAAACTATATCGTGACGTAAAGATTAATAACAATCAATTTAACTTGATATATGATAAGAAACATGTGTTTTACATTCTAACGAACAAGATATACACTAATCTGAAAAGGATAAATCGTTCCGAAAGAAATGTTTCCAGGAAAATTTGACGTTAACTGGATAAAAAATAAGGAATACAAAATAATCAACTTGTCTATGTGTGTCTTTATATGTTAAATATATTATGTATAAAAATTAATGCTTGTTTATGTTTGAGTCGATGCGTTCACGAATCGTTTATCAACTTATAAAAAAAATATATTCAAATAAATTTTACGTGCATTCAATATTATAATTTAAGGAAAGCATACGAAGAAAGAAACGTTTACGGGCATACATAGGTACATACAAACACTTACAGATGTGTTATTTTTGTATATCTACATTGTGGGTATTGTGCAAGCCCGCCTGGGTAGCCACCCAGTCATCAGATATTCTACCGCCAAATTGCATACTAAATATCGTTGTGCCCCGATTGAAAGGGTGAGTAAGCCAGTGTACTCCAGGTACTCAGTACTCCAGGAAGGGACATACTATCTTATTTCCCAAGGTAGCTAATTCTCAATGTAAGGAATGGTTAATATTTCCACCACTTACCATCATACACATATCAGGTGACCAGTTCGCCTCCCTTTTCCATAAAAAAACAAACCTCTTTCTACAGCTTTACTAATGTCTAGTATGGGGGCCATCATAGGAAAATATTAATTACTCAGTAATACTAATTAGTATAGGATGGTGTGTCAGAGAAAACTTAATACACATATTTGTAGCTTATTTAAGATAAATTAATTATAAAGACAGTCATTAATACGCATTTTAGAAAGTTTTTCATTAAAATGCTCACCCACTGCGTATAAACTTTCATCGAAGTATTAGGCAATATCATTTTTTTTAAACGTAATTAAGATTAATGTCGGTAAAATTTACTCTAAAACCAACACAAATATGTACATTTTTAGTATATTCTGAGAATATATATTATGCTATTGAAAACATTATTGAACGAAGAAATGTAAAACCGGTTCCGTATAATAAGCGACAATCTGAGTTGAATTCAATTCTAATCGGGTTTCTTTAATCGAATCGCAAGATTAAAATGAATGTAATACAATCGATCAATATCGAACGAGACCCGATTCTCGGTAAGTCTTCAGACACGTCTAAATTTATTCGAACTAGCTTCGCACTCGGTGCTCTGACAATGAACTCTTATTGAGTAAACAATTGATCACTCAGCGCGACCTGGCGCTCGTCTCTCGTCGATCCCCGTGGCGGATCGTAAATCGATATTTACCGGTTCAGAGTACAACACTACTTGTAGTAAGTCGGTTTTTACGACCGTTTCTGTAATTAGGAACGTTCTGATTTTGAAATTGACGTGTGGATAAGATTTGTGTTTTAATCATTAAATCAATGTATATATAAATAAAATAATTATATGAAACTAAGTACCCGTTTTGACTTTGCGCGAGTAGATATGTTTTTTTAAAATGTAATAAATACCATATAAACAATTAATATTATAATATCGATCAATGTTGTGTTATATACATATTACATATTACAATACACAGTTATTCTTAAAACTAAACAACATATAAACATACTATATAGCCTATGGATATCCTGATAAACTAACCTATTAAGAATGAAACGGGAAAAATAAACTTACTTACTACTTTTACTCTTTATGATGTGCCTAATATTATAAATGCGATATTAATATGTCTGTCAATCTATCTGTTACGATTTGTAAGAAATTTAAAACTGTATGGACTATTTAGAGTATTAAAATATGACGTCTGTATCTAATTTGGCAGCTTACCTTGTTATATTAAAATACAATATGTTACGACAAATTCGCTGCACTTGATGTATGTATGAATGTGTGAAAGGATTCGCAGAGGAAATCTAAAAAAAATCACTCACTTAACACGCCGGAACAAAGGTAAACAGAATGCTAGATTAAATTTCGTCCACCATCACCTAATATATTTTGCGATTATTATGTACTTACTATTCAGATTTATCTCATTTTTATTTTCATCTCGTAAAAATTTTAATAATTTGTTATTTTGAGACATGCAAAGTTATTATCGATGTGTTGAAAATAAAAATGCAATATCGTAATGAAGCAATTGACAACGACGATATCAGCGGCCAGTGCCCAGTGATTAAAACACGACAATCTTAATCGAAAGTTGAGGTTCAAACCCCAGCCAGGAACACGGACTTTTTATATGATTATTTTGTGCTTAGATAACTTAGACTCGACGATTAATTAAAATGTCGTTAGGAAGCATGCATGTATTATTATAATTCTGCCGAATGTTTATCCACCAACCGTCATAGAAGCAGCGGGGTGGAATAAGCTCCAAAACCTACTCCTCAAGAGGAGAGGGTTCTGTAGCCCAACAGTAGGCGTTTTTTGTTCATATTTTTTTAATCGTTAATATGCTTCTCTGCATTTGAAATTCTGCTTATGACAATTGTATAAAATTTAACATATATTTATAGGGCGTCTGGCAGCGCAGTAATCCTGGATCCTCGTATGGTTTGCAAGAAAAACCGGCGCACGCGCGGCCGTCTAGCCCAGATCTGCAGGAACGAGACCGGTCTACTTAAGGAGATCAGTCGAGGTGTCACGCTGGGGGCAACAGAGTGTGCACACCAGTTCAGAAATCGTCGTTGGAATTGCACAACACAGAGACGAAGCATGAGAAAGATACTCATGAGGGGTAAATATACTGCTTATTTAATAATTACTATATAATTTTGGTCATCTCATCGGGAATACCAACACTTCCCAAACTTGTGGGTTAGTTTATCAAGTGAAGTAGCAGTCTGTAAAGGTTCGTTTTCTGGTCAAAGGCCTCCTTTTCTCCTCAGTAGAAAGCTTGTAATAAGATCAATTTTGTTCCTTTCTGGGATCTGAACTGAATGTCGCGGATTCAAATCCGTCTTGGCATTTAGTTAATATTTTGGCTTGGCGGTGAAGATAGACAATGTGAGGAAACTCGTATATCTGCCAATCTGCAGAGAAGCATTGTGGTGGAATAAGTTCTCATACTTTTTTTAAGAGAGAGAAGGTGTTTGCTTCTTAGGTAATTAGTATATAAACGGTTACTGTATTTTTTTAAAAATATCAAAATAAAATACTTAGCACATAATAAATTATGTGTTAATCTTATTACCCACAACGCAGTTATCGATCTTCATGATCCATAGTTACGTACGATATTGTCGTTTAATTATAATTGTTTGATAAAAACGTTTTTGTTACTAGCTAACAATAGACGGCCAATGTTGAAACCAACATAAGTTTTATGAGAATAATTTATTTTTAACTCTTAGTTTTATAATCCTGATAAAAACGTCAAAATATATTATATCAATAAAATTTAAGGGTTAAGCAAGTGATAATTTAAGTACGTTATTACTTCAAAACTTACATATTTACTTGGTGATAGGGTTTTGTTCAATTTTTGGGTAGGTACCGCACACACGACAGCATTACGTACGTGTTTAGCGGTAGAATAAGGGAATTAGTGTTCCGGTTTGAACGATGGGTGAGCAGTGTAATTACAATAACAAACTTCTTAGTTACCGAGGTTGATGGTGCATTGGCGATGGATGGCGATAAAGCCTCAAGGTCTATGGGTGGTATTGACCACTTACCATCAAGTCGTCCATTCAGTCTGCCTACCGCATATAAACGAATAGGTATTTCATTTCGAAGGATATTTTTGTGGCAATCATTTTTCATAACTACCTTTTTATTTCAAACATAGCGTAGACTATATTTTTTTATGAATACAATTAGATATTGACTAAAAAGTTCCTTAGATATTATATAGGTATATTATATAATGTATATTATATCTACCGAATGCTAAATTTATTGCCTTTTGTTTAGTATCTAACACCTTTGACCTTCATATGTATTTAATTTTATAATTTTATAGCACTCCTCATAAAACTAACTTACACGATTCGATTTTAGCACGCGTTTATTGTGATAAAAATAAATCCTAATAACGAAGTTTAACGTAAAATATTATTAAGTGTTGAGATTCGGTTTTTACATCGTGCTCGCTGGAAAACACCATAAGAAAATCTGTATCTAATAAAATTCTGATAAAGCTGTCCACCAATCGTCATGGAAGCAGTGTGGTGGAATAAGCTCTATGACCTACTCCTCAAGAGGAGATAAGGAACCTTTAAAAACCCTTAAATTGTTTTTATTCAAAATGACAGTGGTGACGATTTTCTTTTATGGTAGTCATTCGCAAAAGAGGCAACCCAATCATGCAGGATATATTATAGTGCACAAGCATGTGCGCAACTACAGATTACATACTATTATAATCTGATGGCATTCCGACGTTTTTAAAGGTAGTGTGTGTGGGGTTTTGATCTAAAGATGAGTGAGTGAAATGGAAATATAGCTTATTTAAGTAGATTTTTACAAATTTAAATTAAAAACGATGTAATAGCTTATATGCTTAAGTATTTAATGAACCTTCTGGGTGGGTGCCACCCACTTAAAATTCTACTAATAAACAGCAACACCATATATGTATATTGCTGTGTTGAAGGTTAGTGTAGTGCAGAGTAATTACAGGCATAAGGGACATAACGTCTTAAGTCTCGTGGTGGACATTGCAAGATGTTATATTTGTTACAGTGCCAGGTTCGGAAAGTGCAGATGGCAACGTTCCATCAGGTAGTCAATATGACCATTTGACCTCCTTCAATTAATAAAAACACAAATATTAAGATATCACAGATTGCGTTAATAGACAGCAGAAAATGCTACTAAGGTTAAGAACCTTTTCAATTCGGCATCATTTTAATGAATTTATAAACGCAAGAAGACAAAATTTGCGTATTACTTAATTCAATAAAATTAATAATATTGGCCCATTAAATAATTATAATAAATATCAATATTTTAAATTTCGAACGACTTAGTTTCAAGATACAATTCTTTTTAAGAATGATTTCAATTCGAATCGCTGAATTCGAATGTGATTCCTAAAAAACAAACCGTTGACAAACGACATTAAATACGATAATTATGATAATTAAAGGATGCAAGCATTAATGTGGGTTATCTACATATTTTTTCACATTTGAATTTCGAATTCATCAAAGACTTTGAAATATATTCTCTTTTTAATGGACTGCTGGTGATAATTAATGTAGAAGCTTGAAGAATTCATATTTTCAGTAATAGGCAAGGTTATCAAGGTTACTGGCATATTTTTATTATCTTTAACTTTTTTAAAAAATTTTTATTATCTTTAATTTAGTTGAAATTAATATACGGAGACGATTTTTTATTTTATACACAAGCCTCTAAAAATAAAGAGCAATACCCTTTATTTTTCAAGTGTGGTAATCCCATAGATAGCTAGCATTATATCCTAGGAATAGTAAATAGCTTAGTTTTTGCATTTTAATAGATAAACGTTACAGTAACAAGATACTTATTGTAAATCTTCAAATGTTTTACGTTACTTTTTGATTTACAGTAAAATCATTTTTAAAATTACTTTAAAAAAACCTAAAAATTACTGAATCAATCCAAAATTGAAACAAACAGAAATTCATTAACTTGTTTAGGTAGAACACCGGGCGGAGGATCGCTACCTGCCAGCTTTATTAGCCGATGGACAAAAGAATGCAAAATGTGTTAAATCGCACAGATAACTATCAGTGCCTAATTCGATTAGGCCAAAAGAGTTGATTTTTATGCGACCGCTCGTTTATCTAAATTCATTTTAGTGATGCGATTAAACATAATCGATAATTTTGTGGGTGTTGACTCCTTTAAGCGATTTAAATTCAATAAAATATAATCACTAAATTTAAATTACCAATTTGACATTTTATTAAGGATGATTTTTTTTGAAACATTAAAACTTTATGTTTGCCTTAAAATTGTACCCTAAAAGATCATTTATCGCATTCGAATAACTTAAAACCATGCATAAAAGCCTTCTGAATTTGTCAAAAGAAATATATATGTTGTCGATATAAAATGTTGCTTAAATTAACAACACTATGGCTCTGAACGGTGACCATTAGTTGTCGACGTGCATTCATTTGGTATTCATTAGTGTAAATTAAGTGGTATATGTCAAAAATTCGCCTGCATATTGAAAATATTTATAAACTTCACCTTAGCAAAGATCTTGGGACGTTTTTGGGTCTTATCGGAACGCACATTATCGTTTACTTTTTGTGTATAAGAAAAACAGAAACAAATTATTTTCGTCTATATATTATTTCGATATAAAATACGACTCGATTTAAATGTCAGCGCTTCTTTTTTGCGGCTTTTTTTGGGATATCGGGAGCCGTTTTGCTAATGTAAGATACATAATAAACTGCTTTATTGCTCAAAAGATAGCTTCATTTAATGATGTTGTTTAGGGGTTACAACGTATTTGACGAAACAAGATAAGAAGTGGGAACGAATAATTGATTAACGTAATTACGATTTCAAACAGATAACAATTATTTAAAGAGAATAAAATTCAAATATCGAAAATTAAGAGAACTTCATACATTATTTAGATATTTATAAAACCTTACGTAATTGTAAATCAGTCGATTCCATATTATGGTGAGTTCGAGTTGAGTTGTATTTTCGGGAGACACGTTTCAAAAAAGATCTTTTCAGATATTACGTAACTGCTTTTTACCCGCTGCCCGGGAAGGATTATATTTTTCGCGCGTATCTTTTAAGTATGTATATATGTGTTTGTAAATTTCTTTATTAATAACTCGTAACCCACAACTCACCTATTAGGGCGATGGTTTGGAGCTTAATCCACCAAGCTGCTTGGTCACTGGTAGGATATACAAATGCAAATGTGTCAGAGTTTAGTAAACATTCATGTTTCTCAAGATCATCGAGTACGAGATGAATTATAAACTAATTATGTACATAAAAAATCAGAGTTAACCATCCGGTTATGAACCACGCGATCTATCCTCTAGGCCATCTTTGCCTTATATTGGAACACGCTTTTTAAACTGTATCAAATAAAAATATTCGGATTGACTTTTGAATCATCAACGTCCGGTTTATGTAGTTCCGGGAAATTCGTCATGAGTGTACTCTTATATATAATCGTCATATGTATACGTCATGACTCAATTATTGATAGTTTCTCAAAACTATATTGTAATACTGAGATCAATCATTCCAACGTTACAATTGAATCAAAAACATAAACCGTTCGCGGAAAATGATTCATATGGTGAACCTACGAAGTATTTATTTATAGATCAACGTTTATACATGAATTTGTGGCGTAAAAGTTTATCTTAATAACTCGTGCTATCGGTATTTCATAAGAAGTAATTAACGAGCTAATGACTGGCTTGCAATGCCTCTGTATTTTTTTTTAAAAAGCATTATACAATATGACTCGCGTTGCGTTTTGTACGTGGTTTATATCAGACTGAATCTTTTATGTAATTCAACAGTAACTGTAAAAACTTTCAACTCAAGCACAAGTTATTTTTTATTTAAATAAGACTATATATTATATAATTTTAGTTTTTGAAACACTGATCAAGGACAGATTTACCATTCAGACTAAATACTGTACGTTCATTGGTTGCAAATTACGTCATCAGCTGCCATCAGCCAATTAAAACTGGAGATTAATCTATCTTTTATTATTGAACATCGATGATTGTCGTTAATTATTTTAATATTTATTATATAAATAATGAAATTTATATCATTCATAGTTTTTGTATAAAAAATTTGGCGAATTTCTTAAACTTATTATTTTTGTATTTTCACATATGTATGTAATTGCCTTAAATTATAATAATAAATTATAATCATTGTACGTTATTTAATATGCCTACAGGTTTTAATTATACTGCTACCTAGTAATTTAAATAGTTTATATGTATTATTCGAATATGTATTATGTCAAAATGAATATTTTGGAGGATTGTCGTGACTAACCGAATTCCATGCTGGCGAAGCCGCGGTTTTTGCTCGTATATAAAATAAAAACACTTTTTTTACAATACTACAGTATACTACTACAAAAAAAAACTTTAATTTATATTACATTTTTCAAATAATATAAATAAATGCACGTTTACGATCGAACGATTCTAATGAAAATCAGACATTTATCTAATGATCAACAAAAAATGCAGTAAAGATACTGATCAAATCGTTTCGTGAATCAATCGTTCAGTGATCGCAAAAACCTAGGAATTTAGTAGAGTATGCTTTAAGTAATCTTGATATGTGTAGCATAATTATGTATACATATATATATATATATATATATATATATATATATATATATACATAAAAATTAAATAAAACCATTTTTATTATTGGATTAAATTAAAAACCTTCAGTTTAAGTAGTTAAAGGACTTCAGCCTCTTAAAATCAAACTATCAAAAAATTTAATATAATACGTTCGTACATAACGTAATGAATCGTAATTTTATGTCTACGTTTGTGTATACAGGGCTATATATTACTTATAAGCGTTGTTGAGCAGGTGCTTAGTTGAGCATTGAGATTTCTCTCTCTCATTATTGATTTAATATACGAAAGAAGATACGGTATTTCTTAACTAATCACTCCTTAAACAATATTTAATTAAAATCATATATATAAAAATATAGTTGATATTGTTGATAGATTTAGTCAGATTGATGTCGTCGTCCTGCCATAGACATTTTTTCATTTGGTGACACACCGACAGCAGCGCCAGCTACCGAGTTCAATTGTTATTTCAAACCATCCAGGAACCTAATGAAATATACATAGCAAAAATTTCATCCAAACTGTTCCAGCCGTTTAGGAGGAGTTAAGTTAGGTAGATATATTCTTGTCAGTGTCACGGTAGCATACGCAAGCGATCCCGTTGCGCTCCTCGTTAAGACGGAAACGGTACCGCTGGTTTTTTAGTGGGTATTCCGATATTCGGGGCGCACTCGGCGCTTTGGACACCGGTGAGCCCCACATACCCCCCGCTGTTTCCGTGGGGGAAACGCGTAATGCGTTTTTCCAGCGAAAAAAAAAGGTAGATAATATGTTCTTAGATATACCTTAATATATTTTAAGAAATATATAATCATTTTGATACTCGAAGATATATTAAAAACAAAAATATACTTATAGAAATATGCTCCAATCAATATTTAACTCAATCATTGGTATAGTTAAATTAATGATCTGCGGAATTTCTGAATTCGTATTTGTTGAATACTTAGTCATAAAGTAAATTAGATCTTGTTTAATAATACCACGAAACTACGAATAATTTTTCGCGATCACAAAAACGTATTTCTAATCAGATTAATGTATCGATAATGTATTATTTTATCAGATAGCCTTGCCTGATTTATTTTATTACATCAAGATTGATTTTTTTGTAGAATTTGTGTTATGGTAATTGGCATAGTGAATTAGAAGTAGCAAATCAATTCGATTTGCTTCATTTAGTCGTAACATACGAACGTACATACTTAACGAAACGAAATAATTATTTTGATCTTATAAAAAATATATTTATCAATCATTTTAATTTGGTTCCTCCGTCACCTTTTTACCACAGAACTGCGAGGCATCGTAAAGATCAGCACTCGTACGTAGTTGACGTATCTTTGCTTCCTTGTTTCTGATACACACCGCTAAGATCTGAAATACCCTCCCGACCTCCGTTTTTCCCACCACCTACAATATATACCTTCAAGTCTAGAGTGAATAGGCATCTTCTAGGCAAGCGTGCTCCATCTTAGACTGTATCATCACTTTCCATCGGATGTGATAACAGTAAAGCGCTAGCTTATATATTTAAAAAAAAAAAAAAATTTTTCTAAAAAAATTGGATATTGTAATATATATAAATAGTATATATAAAGCTTAGAGATTGGAAAACCATATTATTACTTATAACCATATTACTACTATACTAATATTGTAATTTTATTCACTGAAATTAATAAATAAAATATTCCGAACTGTCTTAAATGTGTATCTATTTGCTACGAATAAGTTTTGCTAAAGAAGATTTAATTGATCTAATTTGATAGTAACAATCGCGTCTACAAACGCTTCTTCTTCTAACTTGTACATCATTGTTATAAATAAAATTAAAATTGCAAAATTCCCAGTGATTTCACATATGGCCTGCTGTAGATGATCTTAAGTCCGTTATCAATTTGACATCCGCGGTGTTCTCGCTCGCTTATATCAATATAATTTATGTCGTCAGTGCTATTGATTAATGTTGTAATTGGCTCCTATACAAAATACAATCATTAAAACATTGGAACAGTTTGCTTAAAATCGCAATAGTTCGTCTATAGAAACACAGCACACGGATTAGAATATTGTTAATAAGAGTGAGGGAATAAAGAGTGCACCTTTGTTTGTGCTCTATATGGCTATGTCTCATGCGTAGTTGGCTCATCAACGTTACCGATACCGATCAAGAGATTATCTTCATCATCACCGTTTATCATTATTATATATGGAATCCGTCTAGATACGAGTGGAGTGAATTTGGGCACAGCACTGCTAATGACATCTTAGTACGTTATCAGTTTGAAGCGTCATCCTAATCCAGGATTAAGTTCAGTTGGTTGATAAAGTTAATTCAGTAAAACTATCAAAAAATTAACGTTGAATAATTTTTATTTAAAAATTGGTTCGAATGGACGATAGTCAAGACCGTTACGACTGTTCTCCAATTTACTATTATTTAAATATGTCTTCGAAAATGTTTCCACATGTATCTCTTTAATCTAAACTCGCGTAGTTTTTTATCTATTTTGTTCAAACAATTTGCCCATCCTTTGCGATTTTTTTCTTAAGTTTTTCAACTATCTGGCCCAAAGTATAAGCTAGGGTTACACAACAAATCCACTGCTTCTAATTCCCATACCTAACATCAGGTGTTTTCATCAACTAACTACAACGAAAGCGACTAGGTTGATATATTTATACAGCAACATACCAAGTCGATTTATACCTCTATAAAATCATTACAACTAGCTTGCATCAGTTGTAGAATAAATATTTATCGTGCATAATTTATGAAGGGATATGTAATTAATACCGATCGCTAAATAAAGATGGCAGTCGCGTGGGCGGTTAATACGGGGGAGCAAAGCAACAAATTAGGTTAAAAGCCCATAAATTGATGTGAACAGCTATGGGTGGCGCACACCGCACTGAATTAGTCCCGGATTTTTATCACTTGGTGACAAGAAAAAGTAGACTATACAGCGTGCTCCACAACCTAAATGAATCATTTTTTTTATTTCTTAATTGAATCATTGTTTGTGTTTTATTAAAAATTTAACAATGAAGAAAATATTAAAACAGCTAAAGTCGGTCTTGTACGCAAAAAACTTGCCTCTCCAAAATATTAATCCGTCAACTAATTAAGCAATAAGAAATACTACCAGTTTATTAAGTAATGATTATATCTTTATATATATATTACGTATATATAAATGCAAATGTTTTAAATTTTTCAAATTTGGAATGGAACATATTATTAACCTTATTAATTTTACTATTAATAATAATTGCACAATCCCAAGTACCTAATGATAGTATTTGCATGGACAGACATACAGATACATAATAAAATGTATTTGGTATTCCGTATGAGTTTTAATATGCGTTTGTTTATTAAATCCTTAACAATTAAGGATTTTTTTGTTAACAAAAAATTGACTTAGCCGATTGTAAATCGACTTTTTGCCCGTCAAAAAGGTCAGATAGCGCATAAAAACGATGAATGGACAACTGATCTACATTTTAATTTTATTAAAAAAAAACAACTTTTTATCGTATATCATAAATAAAATCATAATTTGAAAGATATTCTGAGAGATTTATACTTATATACTATGATTTATTATATATATATGTAATTATATGTATAATATATATATGTAATTAATTATATATATGATATATTATATATATGTAATAATAATTCGAGATGGCCTAGTGGTAAGAACGCGTGAATCTTAACCGATGAACGTGGGTTCAAACCCGAGCAGGCACCACTGAATTTTCATGTGCTTAATTTCTGTTTATAATTCATCTCGTGCTTTTCGGTGAAGGAAAACATCGTGAGGAAACCTGCATGTGTCTAATTTCATCGAAATTCTGCCACATGTGTATTCCACCAACCCGCATTGGAGCAGCGTGGTGGAATAAGCTCCAAACCTTCTTCTCAAAAAGGGAGAGGAGGCCTTAGCCCAGCAGTGGGACATTTACAGGCTGTTATTGTTGTTTGTATGTATTGTATATGTAATTATATAACCGTCATTGCAGTTTCTTTTTCCTTTCAAGAGTTATCGAGGAAATCCTCTGAAATGAAACATTACAAAGTTGTTATTCGATATTAATAATATAGCTAAAAATAAAAATAAAATAAAATCAAAATTTGCACTTAGAAACCCGCTGTATCACATTAGTCATGAGAAAAAAATAATCATCGTTAATTGGTCCCTTTCATTAGTAAATCCTTGCATTCTTTACTTCGTTGTTTTTTCGGTGTCAAATCTTTATCAATGAAAAAGGATTTCATTTTTATTTAAATTGCCTTATCATATACCTATACTCTCTGTCCAATGATCGGTGAGCGGTAGTGACGTAACTCTAATGAGTTTTTAGATATATATTAATAAGATTTTTTTTATCTGGATCCTCTAAAAAACATTTATTTTAAACCCATTAAATACATTAAAAGTTTAAAATACATCTTTATGTATACAACATTTCATTCTACTTAAGAAACTGTGACACTATTTATCTCGTGGTAAAAAAGTTAAATAAATTTTATCTAATCAACATATGATAGACAGAGTAGATAATTGAAAGGGAATCGTAAATGTTTACACACAGATCCATAAAATCATGAAAATACATAAATAAACCTTTAAAGCTCCTAGTTTCAATGGTGCGGTGACATAAAACTCGATCAAAACAAAACGACTACACCGTACCCGTAATCAAAGGCAGTCGACGATATCAAATCGTAAATACCACGACACCTTATCTGGCTAGACCGACGACGGTACCAATTCCCACTTAAACAAAACAGCCTAATTAAGCTATAAACAAACCGAAAAACACGGACTCCGAAAATATTGGGGTCTCGAACTGTATACTAATCTGAGAGAGCCATTAAGTGTCGACAGGTCGCCGAGAGGAGTCAGCGGGGACTCGTAAAGATATACCACAAGATAACCCGACTACTGCAGCATTCGGACCTCACACGTAACCGAACATCCTCACATAAATACCCAGCGATGGCTTCATATCGACAAAAAACTCGGCGATAAATTTGGCGCCCCTAACACGTAAATGTTCTTAATTATAGTGTAATATTCGGGGAGTGTTTTCTTTATATCTAATCTGTTCACTCTTATGGTCGCTCCCATCCAGCCTCCATGCGGATAATGGTCGTAATTTCGACGATATCGATTATCGTTTCGGGTTCAACCACTTACAATACTTAAAATTTAAGTACATCTTAATACGTTTCCAGATATGCTAATGGCAATAATCGAACTGGTGCTCGATACGTTAGGTGCTTTAAGGAATACGTTAAAATTAATACAGTTGAGCTGATTTGCTGTTTGGTAATTAGCATTTTAAAAATAAAAATATATAATTTAAATTATGTTTCTTATTGAAGTATTTTTCCTTTTTAAATAAAAACTTCTAATTCAATATGATTCGAAAAATATTTATGTTCATCAAACACTGGTTGTCAGCTCCTTGGTCCATGTTGGCATACACAATAGCTCCAGTGAGTTATTTGAAAGTCAAACATCAAGCTCGAGAAGTAATCGACGTCTCAAGCACAAAATTATTGGTAGATATCTCGCAACTATCTCGAAGAAAATCCCCGAGCTTGTCTCTTCAAAGTCGAACGTCTCGTTCCATCTTCAATTCAAAAACATATATCTATCTCACTTGCAATGAAGTGCAGGGTTATTCTACTTTTATTTTTTCCCTTTCTCGGCGACAGCCGTCTGTCCGTCACGAGTGACAGACGCGCGCGAGCGCTCGACAATCCGCACTTGTCAATGTCGCCGTTGCCGATGCCAAATTAAAGAAAATACCCTCACTACGCTAAAATAGTCTGCAAAACTGCAATATGTTTTTTCTTTAAACGACATTAAAGGAAATACAGCACAGGCTTTGATTACTGCTTAAAGCGTTATTAAGTTAATTGTCGTGGAAAAACATTACTGAGGTCATTTGCGGTTTTTAGGCTCGCGTTTAACATCGACAGGTGTACGCTTGTCACCGACATTCTTTTATCTTTAATAAATCTACCGACACGCGATGACTAAGATTACTTTTAAAACTAAGTGAATTAAAGCTGCTATAACATTCCATTTTATTTCATTTGGAATATTAAACAGTTTACCCGGAGTCAGTGATGTAATCGTCATCAGTTTTCTCCATGTAAACGTGTAAAGAGCTAATTAGGCGTTAACTATGAGAACAAAAGTTAAATGCACGAATCACTTACAACGGAGATGTACCTTCGTTGCCGTTCCTTGTATTAACAGGGCTAATTATTCCCATTAAACGGGCACAATCCATTCAAATTAACCATTGGACGTACTTTGAATAAAATATTCGCGTTTTGTGCGCGGCTGAATGACGCTCGGCCCCTTCCGGTGGGTGGTTGCTGTCACAACACGCAATGCGCGTCGCGGACGCACCGCACCGCATAATGAGACGTTTACTCGCATTAGCTAAAGAAATTGACAAGTGAACAATAGCGGGTCGAGGGGAAAAAGGAACGCGAAAACTGCAGAAAGAGCCGGACAGTGTCGTATCGTATTACCCGACGTAAAATATCTGGGGGAAAGGAATGAGAAACGATCGTTCAATTTAAATACGGGTACGAGACGGGAGCGTTCGCGTGCGTTCGGTAGCGTGAGAATGCGCTTTATTCGGGCGGCGACAGCGGGTCCCGTCGCCCGAGCCTCGGCGGGACGTCGATAAATCAGGTGCACGGCCGACGGTCGTTGTGACCGCGCGACGCTCGTATATCGGCCAAAGGAGCCACAATGGCCTCGTGCTGTCACAGTGACACTGACGCAATTGCTCGCATGCGCCGTCCGCTGTCACAGACAGCCACGACAGCGTTACGAGCAGCGTTCACCCCCACTCACCCTGCGCGTATTTATTGCGCTAAATATTTGAATTAATCAGATGAGATAAAATGTTCGCGTTCGTTTAAACATTCCGATGCGGTCGCGTTGACAACTCGATGTATTGTCCTTGTATTTCTGATCCGCTTTTTAGTCGCTATCACTCCTTTTTTTATCGTGCTAAATAATTGCATTCTTAAAATTTCCTCTTTAATCATATAAATAGTAATTCTATTATTAAGCATTGTATTTTTGTAAGAAATCTGTTTTTATCTATTTGTTACGTGGTCACTACTAGGGTAATAAAGATAGTGAGATCGTTTTATGAGCGGGTCACGGTGCAAGCGTGGTGGTAAGTTGGCATACATGTTTATGACAGAGAGTTCGCACGACACACGATACTTGACAGCTCGGCTAGGAAACATCACATCCCATGTTTCACTCATGTCCTAAAGGTGCAGGATTGAAGACGTTACGTGCAAGAATTCGCTTTGAGACACTTGTTTAATACATTTTATGCGTACATTGTTAACAGTTTACAATCTGATGAGGGTGTTGTTTAACTCTTTTGTAAATTAATAATTACGCTTAATAATAAAAGTTCAAGAAATATCTAATTTTTGTTTTAATACTATCATCCAAAATCATGTAATTTGAAATCAGTAGGAGGCACAAAATATAAATATGTTATATAGATTTAAATACATAATGATTGGTTTAGTAACAACACATATCATCAGATGACCTATTTGATCACCTACCATCGTATGCCAATAAATAAAAATTAAAAAAGTCTTGAACAAGTATTTAATGAATCACTAAAAACAATTTACCTTGCATATAATTTATCACATAATTAAAATAAATTATCTTACACGAAATCAATTTTACAAAAAAAAACCCTAACACCTGCATCAGCGATACAAACCGTAACTGCAAAGGGCAGGCAAGTGTCGGTAATGTCGCATATCAAATCTAAAATTCCACTGGGTAGCGAGTGAACGGTTAAATTAAAGAGACTAAAAAAGCGATCAATATCGGGAGCAAGTTTCAGTTCATCGGTTTCTAGCGGGCAACGGGTACGTCCGGTCATAATATGGTAAATGCAGCTCAATACAGAGACTTTAATAGATATTATAACTAGAAATCATAAAATTGTATATGAATACATAATTCAGTTTATTTTAATTAGATATTTTACCTGTTTAGTTTTAATTGATCTGCTATTTTCTCTACAACGCTAGATAGAAATGGGAAGCTATTTTTTTACTAAATTGCCCATTCGTTTTTTAAAATAAGCAAAAACACCGAAATAAACACACGAACATGATTGCATTTGAAAATAAATCTTGGGTGCCATCGTACGAAACGATTTGCTTCCTCGTTTCTGATACGCACCGCTAAAATCTGGAATACACTCCCGACCTCCGTTTTCCCCACCACCTACAATATGGGTACCTTCAAGTCTAGAGTGAATAGGCATCTTCTAGGCAAGCGCGCTCCATCTTAGACTGTATCATCACTTTCCATCAGGTGTGATAACAGTCAAGCGCTAGCTTATATATTTAAAAAAAAAAAAAAAACAAATTTCTAAAAAATTTGGATATTGTAATATATATAAATAACATATATAAAGCTTAGAGATTGGAAAACCATATTACTACTTATAACCATAAGTAGTAATATGGTTATAATATAATTATGGTTGGTATAATTTTATTCACTGAAATTAATAAATAAAATATTCCGAGGAACTGTCTTAAATGGGTATCTATTTGCTACGAATAAGTTTTTCCTAAAGAAGATTTAATTAATCTAATTTGATAGTAACAATCGCGTCTATAACGCTTCTTCTTCTAACTTGTACATCATTGTTATAAATAAAATTAAAATTGCAAAAATTCCCAGCGATTTCACATATGGCCTGCTGTAGATGATCTTAAGTCCGTTATCAATTTGACATCCGCGGTGTTCTCGCTCGCTTATATCAATATAATTTATGTCGTCAGTGCTATTGATTAATGTTGTAATTGGCTCCTATACAAAATACAATCATTAAAACATTGGAACAGTTTATTAGGGATAATTATGTGTGATTCATACACGGAGTTGTAACAAGCCTTGAAACTGTTTGGTTAAAAGCTTGTTATTTTCAATACTTCATAAACTTAAAAATAATGATCGACTAGATATAAATATGAGCTGAATAATACATATGGCTTATATATTACGCAATGACAGTAATAGGAAAAATGTTAAGTAAGTCAAGTTGCATAGTAATTTTAATTATTTATAGTATATATATCAATAGTGATTTGAAATCTAGTATCTATTTTTTGTATTATATTTTTCAAATGACCAATATTTATATTTTTAAAAATCACCTAAATTCGAGCAATAGAAAACATAATTACTGAAAAAAGGGTTTAGCTGATTTTACAAAAGTGGTTTTAATGTCACAAATATGAGTAACATTAAAACCACTTTTTTTACAAAAGTGGTTTTAATGTTACTCATATTTATGATGCCCGAAATTTAAATATAAAAACTAAAAAAAATCTAGTAGTTGATTATTCTTGCGATTGTTTCCTGAATTGAATGTTGGAATGGTGCAAAACAAAGAAATACTGTTTTATTTCTTTGTTCTTATGCTCTTGTATGTTATTCATGCGCTTCCCTCGCATTTCCTGCAAGAACCGGTTGCAGAGTTCCACCTACCGTCATCGTAGAAGGCACTTGTTTCAAAACTAGTTGTCAATTATCCAATCCAAGAAAAGAGCAAACAACATTTTCATGAGATGGCTGCTGAGCACGTGCTTCTGATTGACTGGTTGTGAATGGCGGAACAACTCTCGAGTATTTTGACACAGCAAAAACGCGCGTGCGACGCGTTATGGAAGCCATACAATCTACAAGTGTGAATCAATTTCATCCATTGGTTTTATTGATTGATTGACAATTTCGCTGAATTATTCAGTTGGACACGAATACCGACATTCCACGCGCTTGTGGCGGATACGATAAAAACCAACATCAAGTAACCCTAAATATAAAGCTTGATGGACGTCGTGGGAGTGGCTCGATACGGGGCATATTTCGAGATTGGAGACACTAGAAAAACGGGAACGTTTGGTGATGAGAATGTCATGTCCCTCGTTCCCAACGACATATTTGCGAGTCGGGACCGCGTTTTGCGATAATTACAGCGCATAACGCGGGAAGAGCGCGAGGAATGTTCCGCTCTGAGCTCACCGCCTCGGATTTATAATGACGGTCGAGTGTCGCGACCGCGCTGTCCTATCGACAGCGCAGCGTACAGAGGAGAAAAAGCGTGGCGTCCGCAGCATCCGCGCGGGGCGGACCTGTTCTGAAGCCGCCGCTTCTCCTCCCCCTTCGGCGACGCCATTTTTTCCCCTATGGATTGCTAAGCGACTAGCGAAATATCTCGAAATTGACATTCCTTTCATAATTCCATCCGAGACATATCCTCGCCGATGTCGGACGAAATTTAATCTGTCTGATAAAAATACTCATGAAATTCACCGACGACAACAGTGACGTGATGTAATTACTGTCTGAATTCTGAGTCGGATGGGTGTGCACTCTCGCTTTTTTGTCGCACGTCAATTATATAAATTGTTTGTGCAATAAATTTCGCTGTATCTCTTTGGACGGGTGGCGGTCTGGTCATGGTGGAATGCGACGACGGTACAGCGTCGTTCCACAGTATACGGGCCCAATTAGCATGGGATCGATAGGCGCGCTCGATGCCGATCTCCTGTCAACTGCACTGCACTGCGTAAGCCTCGGTTATCTAATCTGAACTTAATGAATGCCTCGCTACTATCACAAAAATGAGTTAAACCTTAGTTATATAAAAAATCCGTGACAGGTAAATTAAAATTAATTATGATTTCCTCAAATCCTTTACTCGATAACATAATCGAGACATTTATAAGTATGTGTAGAATAGGAACGTTTTTGTTTTGTTTTCTATTTGTAGGTCGAACTGACTCCATCAAAATTAAATATGAACGTTTTAATCTTTTACTGATTATTTTAATTTTCAAAATTACATTCTTTAAATGATTCGGACATCGATACAAAGAGAAAATGAAAGTAGAATGCCTTGGTAGCAATGTCTGCAATTTCCTACCAGTGGCTTACAAAAAGTATATTACACAACAATTATACGACATTATTCAATTTCAACTTCCTGGTGTCGTATCAAATGGGATCCATTCATTTGCTTTATTAAAAAAACGGAACGAATCTTTTGCAATTGACGACATAATTAAATATAAAGAAAATTAAAGTACGTTTTATACCTGAATATATCCAGCCACCTTAATTGCTTATGTTTTTTTTTGTTAATTTATGTAATTGTAATGAATCTGCTCACCCACAATTAGTTTCTTAATCGTATATTTAATATAGTGTACGTTAATTTTAGTTATTAGGAATTATAAAAAACATTTCTTTAAACGAAAAATGAAATAAAAACGACATAATTGAAATTAAAACTACGAAACGCTCACATAAAAAATACAAGATAGAAATAAATTAATATCATTTCAATCATCGATCGTTAATACGTAGTTTAATAAAATCCACAATTAATTTAGTTACGCAAGAAAAAATTCTATGGAACCAATCTAAGCTCAAGCCATCGATATCCAATCATATGAAGTCATCGACCTAAACAGAGACCATTTAGTTGATGTCCGAAGCTCATTCAGATGGGCACAACAATTTTCACATTATTCATGCCATCTGAATATTCCAACATCAGTTTCACCCACCATTAATTGTTATAGCCAGGCCTAAACGAACACACTGTCATCGTGATCGATAAACAAATACGCATGGAACCGCTCTATGCGTTCTTGGTTTTTACAATTATGGAATTAACATTAAATAAATGTTAGTTAAAATGATTGGAGATCAAAGAGACAGTTAAAGCAATAAGTTTCTTTTAATTCAATTTAATTTTTTTTATAGAAAATTCAAATTTAAAGACCCATAAGAGATCTCACAATTTAAAATTAATTTAATACAAATCAAGCTTAGAAAAGAAAGTCGCAAATGGGTTAAATTCGATAAAAAATACAATATGAGAATACTTGGCCTGACTCGTTACTGATTATGTAAAACGAATTTAAAAAAATAGTTGAAATTACAAATCAATGTTGGTACTTAGAAATACTTTACATTCTAAACCTCTGTGTATCACGTCATGTTTTATGGATGCAGCCTTCGATTCGTGAAGCCCATCGTTGTTTATTACAGCGGCCGTGTGAATATTGATTTTTAGGTCAACAGCTTAACTCTGCATTGTATTGGTGCTTTATGCTTCAGGATTTTATTTCTGGTCAAGCCCTAGAACATCGCTGTGACGAATCGGCAGCAAAAGTATTCATAAAACACTAAAGCGTCGTTACATCATTTTTGTTAGGTTTACTGCATTTTAAACGACACATTTTATTTGTGTAGATGGCATGAAATTTATTTGAAATCGCGTAAATAGGTAAACTTAAAATATATCTACATTCCTTTGTTATATCCCCTGAAATTGTTTCAGATACAAGAGAAACAGGATTCGTGAATGCAATCACAGCAGCCGGCGTTACGTACGCTATCACAAGAGCATGTACTGCGGGATCACTGTTGGAATGCTCTTGTCAAAAGGTTTGTTTAACACCTTGAATCTCCTGCTGGACATTTCCCGCTGTTTCACTGCGGTTGAATACATATGTAGCCCTATGTACCCATATCACGAATACATTTCCAAACGATATTTTCCTTAACAGCCGAGCATAAGATTAATTATTATAATCACGAATTAATCACGTGATCAACAACGATGGCTCGGATTTTCATTAAAACCGATCTTTTGTTAGAATCCCTGTATTATATTCACTGGTCTGCATATCACCTAGCTTGTTGCCCAACATAAACATCTAGCCTAATTGTTTGATAATTAAGTAGGATATTAAATTCTGGAAATCCTATTGAACATCTTTATATTTTCTTATTCCTTGATTTTTTTAGGAAGTTCCGAAACCTCGTCGTGGGAGAGTAGCTCAAATGCCCCAGCCCCCGTCTCCAGCGCAGACTGACAGGTGGCAATGGGGTGGTTGCAGCGACAATGTTCGCTTCGGCTTGCAAAAGTCAAGAGAGTTCATGGATAGCCGATATAGAAAGAAAAGTGACATAAAAACACTAATCAAACTTCACAATCACAACGCTGGGAGGTTGGTTAGTAAGATTTTTCTATTTAAATATCTATAGCATTTTTCAATAATATTAATTAATTGATATGTTAATTATTAACTACTGCGTTACTCGGGAACAACAAATTTGGGTAAATTTTAAGATTTAAATATTTTTTTTTTCAAATATGTGGAAGCTGCTTTGTTACCAAAATCTGTCAGTTAAAATAGAGTACTGACTGTATAGAATATAAACTACACAAACTATTTTTAATTGTTATTGGTACGATATTAATTTTCAATATTTTGCTTCAGGCAATAAAAAATAATATGAAAGTGGAATGCAAATGTCACGGGTTATCCGGTTCTTGTACTCTTCGAACATGCTGGTGGAGGATGCCCACTTTCAGAGAAGTGGGTGATCGGTTACGAGACAGATTTGAAGGGGCTGCTAAGGTATAAACTATTTTATATTTTCCTTTTGATAAAAATTATCTTCTTCACGTTCGAATGGTATTCTAGAATGTAGTAATCGTCTTTATTATAGGTTATCTCAAGCAATGATGGCGATAGCTTTATGCCAGAGAGCCCTAACATAAAGAGACCCGGCAAGAAAGATATTATATATTCGGAAGAATCGCCAGATTTTTGTTCAGCAAATATGAAGACTGGATCTCTCGGCACTGAAGGACGTCAGTGTAATATAAGTTCTGCAGGGACTGACAGCTGTGATCAACTATGTTGCAGAAGAGGTTACGTACAAACAACTATAAGGGAGGCTGAAAATTGCAATTGTCAGTTCAAATGGTGCTGCGAAGTCATTTGTGAAACATGCTATGTTAAGCGAGAC
Organism: Nymphalis io; assembly: GCF_905147045.1. NCBI lineage: Eukaryota > Metazoa > Arthropoda > Insecta > Lepidoptera > Nymphalidae > Nymphalis > Nymphalis io. The sequence continues at coordinate 3,875,969 of NC_065890.1, read as the reverse complement.
ATACAAACATGCCTTTAATGTGATAGATAATAATAACAATTATATTAAATTTAAAATAAACTAATTTTAAGTAAAACTTTTTGATTTTTCTTTATCTTTTATTTATTTCATAGTTATCGTCATCAGTTTCATAATCTGATTGGTTTAATATTTTCTCTTTATTAGTCAATTTATGAGATAAAAATATTACATTTCCATTTTGTGACGAAACAGGCTTTTTTTCTGGCAAAAGGAGATATCTGTTTGGTTTTATTCTCGGTTCTAATTTAACACTGGTATTTTGATAATACTTGCCAATATTGATTCCTGGAGCAAAGAGCTTATCGCATCCTGGTACTTTCTTAGGAGTATCCTTTCGTATTATAAAATCGTAGAGCATATAAATTTTTTTCACATCTGTAGCAGACAATCCAACCCCTCTTTCATGCAACCAATCCTGAAATAATTTTAAGATATTATTTTCTCGACATACAGATATAATGAATACACACAGTTGTTAAAAATACTGATAACATTTCATTGAAATACATAATAATTTATCATAACTATTACCTTACCGGTATATGGTATTAAGATAGTTTCACCTCCATTAGATGTATACTGATGTGAACTGTAATGGCCAGCACTATTGAAATCATATTTACATTCGTAGAATAACCATTCATCATCTTTTAATTTATTGAAAAAGTACATTTTGTCTAAAACCAAAAACAATATATACAGCGTAAACTGCATATTGCTAGTTCAAAAGACAAACTTGTGTGGGCGAAAACTCCTGGGGTCAAACTCAAGTCATGCTAATAAAATGTTATTGAGTTTTTCTGCCAAGAAATTCTCAGACACAGTAAGGTCGTGTCGGAAGGTCGTTTCATTAAAAAGTATGAGTAAGGGAATAAAGGGTTTACCGTTATACACATTGCACTATAAAATTTCTAACATAGTTGGAAAATCTTCGTTATGGAAGGCCGCCGTTACTGGAAGCGATTAGAAGGACAACATCATCATTATGAAAGTGCACCAAGTTTTATTCTTCGAGATAATATGAATATATACGATATTTACTTCTAGTTTATGATAAAAAATAATTTTGATCTATGTTTTCGTACCTGGTAAAATATTTTCTTGAAATACTGTTATCTCAGTATCTCTATCTGGTGCGTTGTGTTGCGGAGGGACACCAACGAGAGACAATATGATCGCGCTTATTTTTCCAGCTGCCAAACAGTCGTAGCCTAACACGACTTTCTGTTAAATACATAATAACCATTGTTATAATCTCTTTTGGGTGATTTCTAATACAAACATTATTACTTTCATTTACTAAATTAGGATCTTACAAGCACTTTCAAATCTTTACTTTACAGGCTTTTTTCTAATAAACTTACCACTATTTTTTGGCTCTTATGAGATGAACCGATGAGACACTCATTAGTTACTGTTTTATAAGAATAAAACTACAAAATGTTTTAATTACTACACCTCACTCAATTTTAACCTCAAATCACATAATGCTTAAAATAATTGATTGTATATAGTTATTTCTTTCATCTGACAAGAATAATACTTGGAATAATACAGTTGCAATCATAATATTATTAATGTTGTTAAGCTAATGGTAAGCTCAACACAAATAATATACATTTTTGCTTTAGAGCTGACATAATTACTTCTAAGTTTCGCTTTGATTAAGTTGATAAGTATATGACACACATTTTTATTACTATATTTACAAGAATCGAATAATTTGAGATGTCGATTACATAGCAAAGCTATTTTATACGTACATACATTTAATTTAATTTCTGTCAGTTATAGTTATATTCACTTTTTATCTCGCTCAAAGATTGTTTGTTATACTTTATTCCCAAAATTAAAGGGGTTATCTAGAAATAATGAAGATTGATCGAAGTAAGATTTAATGGCACATATAAGTACACTACCTGCACACTTTTAATGGTGAAATTGCTAAACGGAATATCAACACAGCCGAGCTGACCTATTCTGTTGATGAAGAGGACCCAGCGACTCTTGTCGTCTTCAGGCGGTGTTAGTATTTCATTAAAACGAAGTCCAGTCACTAGATTTATATTGTTGAGATAAAGACGTATTCTGTCTTTTAATACCTTATCTGTAAAATAAACAATGAATTACTCGTCGTACTATAAATATATGCAAAATATTTAAAGTTTGGTTTTGTAGAAACATAAAGATTGTGGTTAACTTTCACAAAACATTCTCTCTCTGAGCCTCAGACCACAAATATGACATATATACGTTTGTTTTACACTGTAATGTGGTTTTTAGTTATCAAATTTTTCGTTAGTAAAAAATACTTTCAGGCGCAGGAGGTCCTGCTACTGCTCTTTACAAATATATTAGATTTACTATTCCGTCGTATTAAAAAAATGAGAGAAAATAGTGTAATCGTGTTTGTTGGCAAATTTTTAGTACTAGTTCTTTGAAATGATCGCTGTGGGCGAAATTGGTTAGGAGTTCATCATCGTCATGTATCTTTGTTCTCGTGAAGCTCCTAAGCCACAATTTATAGGCTTTGCCTTATAGTTTGTCATGACCAAAGTATATATTATGATGTCATATTAAAACTGGACTAATGTACATGACTTTCATATGCCAAACAATGATAATAAAAAAAGTAGTAAAAAAAATATTTAGTATAAAATGGAATGGATTTAATTTACATATTCGGATTTTTTAATAATTTATGTAACATATCATAATAGTAGTTTCATGGTATGGTTTCGTTTTTTTAACTTAAACATAAAAGTAACATTTATATTACCAAACGATAAATCATCAATATAGTACGGTATGATTCCTGAAGGCCAGATGTGAAACTTTAACTTATCCTCTTCATTAAGGTCGAAGCCTGACTGATCAGTATAATATGATTTTTCTAGTACTGTTTCAGGATCGCTTAATACTTGCATGGCCCATTCAGACGGATTTCTATAGCCCACTGTTAAGCAATATTTGATTTGTTAGATAAGCAAATCAATCCAAGTACATTAGACTCGTTATTTTAAATTAAAAAGCTCGGGCAGACGCAAATAAGCCACCTGATGTTAAGTAGTCAACATCGACATTGGCTCTGTCAGAAATATTAATCGTCAAACATTAATACTTAGTATTGTTGTGTTCCGGTTGGATGGGTGAGTTTTTTTTATAGAATAGATAGGTTGACGAGCATACGGGCCACCTGATAGTAGGATGTCATCAACGCCCATAGACATTGGCATTGTAAAAAATGTTAACCATCGCTTACATCGCTAATGCACCACCAACCTTGGGAACTAAGATGTTATATCCCTTGTGCCTGTAATTATACTTGCTCTTACACATTAATACACTCACTCTTAAAACCAGAACACAAAAATACCAAGTACTGCTGTTTTGCGGTTTGAATATCTAATGAGTGGGTGGTACCTACCCAGACCTACCTTGCACAAAGCCCTACCAGTAAAGAGAATAAGCCAGTAAACTTCAAGAACAAGTGTCATAATCAGTTCCCAATGTTGGTTGCAAATTGGCGATGTAAGTATTGCTCAATATTTATTACTATGGGTGGTAGTGACCACTTACCATCAGATGGCCCATTACCCCGTCAGCCTGCTTTTATTATAAAAAGGGGGTCAGGTTCAAACAGGATTTTCACATAATTAGGCGGACCGTTTACCGTTTAGCTATTAAGTTGTTTTTAATCGTATCACTTAAAAGTCGGACGTTCTAAATTCAAAATATTAAAATACGTTCAGGAAAACATATATATTGTATACAACATATCTTTAAAAACTTACTTTGTATATTTACACAGACTATTAAGATTATAGATAAACATGTTACGATAAATTGACATAACATTATGTGACAAATCTCTAAACGTTTTAGCGTTTCTGTTACAATTTCAGCTTAGTATTACAACCTATAAACAATTCAATAAAATTCAGTACTAAAATTTCAATTTGCCTTGTTGAAAATGAAATCTATTTATTTTTATCGCTGTTTTATATAGTATGTACGAGATGGCCCAGTGGTAAGAACGCGTGAATCTTAACCGATGATCGTGGGTTCAAACCTGGGCAAGCACCACTGAATTTTCATGTGCTTAATTTGTGATTATATTTCACTGAAATTCTGCCACATATGTATTCCACCAACCTGCACTGGAGCAGCGTGGTGGAATAAGCTCCAAACCTTCTCCTCAAAAAAGGGAGAGGAGGCCTTTAGCCCAGCAGTGGGACATTCACAGGCTGTTACGAATACGGATTAATATAGTGTGTGTATGTATATTGCGAATGTACCCACTTTATATTATTAAGTCTATCTTATTAAATACGAGTTACTTTAATATCCATATTATATTATCTTAAAATTAAATTAAAGTAAAAAGTAAAAGAAATGGCCTGTGATTGTCTTACTGCTAACCTAAGGCTTTCCCTTCTTTGAAGATAAGATTTGGACCTGATTCCACTACGATACTTCAATGTGGAATCACTTGTGACAGAATTTGATCCAACACATGCAGGTTTGCTCACGATGTTTTCCTTCATCCCCGAGCGAGAGACGATTTATAAAAACAAATGAAATTTCAAATGAGCTTGCCAGGGTTGTAATGCACAATCTTGGGGTAAAATTCAGATTTTTTTTTTTAAACGGCTGGCCCAGCTGTCAAATTTGACACTTGACGTTCCGCAAATATATTCGATTCATTTATAATTCATAATAATTAAATTGATAAGGATTGTGGTTATAAATCATTACAATTATTCCAAAAAAATATTATTGTCTTATAATCATTTGAATAAACAATTTATTTTACTTCAAATAAACTACTTAATGCGACATAGTTATGCGAACAAAACATTAGTCTTCGGAATGATGTCGTCGTTACAAAAATTCATTTGTTTTAAGAGTGTAATATTACAATCATATGATAATATAATGTTATTTAAATATAAATGTAAATTATATTCGTTCTTATCTCATGACATACAGTCATAAAAATAAGTATATATATGTATATATGAATTTCTCACTATTTTTCGTCTTAAATACAAATACCAAGTTTATTTATGTTGTTGTATGTTTTTGTCTGTATATAAATATTTATAAAAAATATTTTCAACAGATTTAATTAAGACAACAACTTCATTTTGAAAAGCAAAATACATTTGCGTGAAAAATTATTTACGCTATTTCAGTTTCGAACATGCCATTCGTATCTCTTATGACATATTTCTCAGTTCATAAACATAAATTTTCCCCAGCGCGATACTCGTGGGAACGAGCCTGGGGCACTGTCGACCACCAACACCGATCGACTTTTCACTTTCGACATTCACGTCCAAGCTAAAATCAACTCTATTACATAAATATAAAATATAATTTACGATTAACAATCTATCCTTTGTTAGAAAATAAAGCCGTTTCAGAAAATTGCTCGCCATCCAAGTCCCTACGGTTGCGTTCACAATAAAACAAAATGGCGGAGATATGACAGTTCGCATCGCGTTTTGAAATACATTCGCATAAATATTGAAATGGTAACATCATCGTATATCGACTTTGACTTCGATGGTTGTTATTAAGCAAACCTCTTGTAGCTCGCCAGTAATCATTTGATTTGTACTTTATGTTAAATGGTTACTAGAATAAATATTTTTATCTAAATATGTTTTAAATGATTGAATATTTATATAATATTCTACTAAACTGTCTCTGTCTTATTATACAAGGTATAAATAGTAATTTTCTGTTAAAACGATCAATTTAACGTAATAAGTTTTGTCGTTGTTTGATGTACAACATCAATTCAAAACAACATACAATTCTTTTCACATTTAATTAATTTTGAATTAGTTTTAAGTTATTTATCATCTTAATGTGCCGTATCCTTACGAAAGAGCTCAATCTTTATATGGATTTCAATTTTGGAAACGCTACACTAAATAAGATTATTGTGGTCTTCCTATGCCATTTTCGCGAGTTTTCAAGCCACAATATTCTTCTTCAGCCAGGCCTCCTGCTTGCCAACTGAATGATCGAAGGAGTTCATATTTATATGCGTTTCGCAAATTATTTATAAGAAATTTGACTTTAAAATCTTTTCATATCGTCTACATAGTCATCAGTGCGCGACAATATAACATCGTGAAACGAGTGATCCAGTACTTATTAGTAAATGTCATATGATGTTATTGTTACATGCACTTGTATTTAATGATGTACAAAATTAGTACATATTTATCTACATATAAATAGACAAAGGTAAAACAGCTTATCAACCGATTTTCTTTTATATTTTTGTTGTCTAGCTATTGATTATGTTATTTAGTGTTTTTGTTATTTAGTGCTTAAAAAATTGAATACAAGAGAAGAAAAAAAATGTTCTTAATATGCAAATTTATATTTTGTTCACCTCAAATTTTCAATATTGATTATGCTCGAATTTCAAACACTGGATAACAATAGTCAAATAATAAAATTGTAATTTACCCTATCGTATGAAAATATAAAAAAATTGTGCGAATATAAAGTCAACGCCATTGTGTGGTTAATACACTTGTGCTGATAAAAATATAGATATGGATTATATTTGAGAATTGAAAGGCTTAGCTGATACCGTCTCTTAAATGTGCGTGCGATAAAAAGTAGATGTCTCGACTTTTTGATAAAGTGGAGTAATTAAAATGAATATAAGATAAAGGTACCTTATAAAGTAAAATTATAATTATTTTTCTTTTATTCAATATTCTCAATTAGAAGACTCGATTTATTTTAAAATAATTAATCAAGCATCATTCAAATTCTATTCTTTGTTTAGTTTTGTTAGTTATTTTTAGTTATCAATCAGATTTACCCCTAGTTTCTGGAACGCGGCTCAATGTAATTTTTTTTAATTTAACTGTAATCGGAGTTCTGATTGGTCGATGGCAGCTGATGACGCGATAAGGGACCAATGAGCGTTCAGTACTAACTACTAGTCTTAAAACTGGAAATTATCGATTTAAATTTAAAAATGTGGGTAATGTAATAAAAAAAACCATTGATTGATCAATTATGTATTTTCAGTAACAATTAATCAATATTTTAATCATTTATAGATACTAATGTACAACCAATATCATTACAATAATACGTCAACCCCAAAAGAGTGGTCACTGGACGAAATATTTTCAAATAGGTAAATTCAATATACAATAATGGTAGTTGAGATTCAGACACGTTCAGCTGATTTAAATCGTATTGTTATCTAATATTAACAGTAAAATACTAAATTCACATAAATAACTTAAAAAAAAATACCCTACTAAAAATAATATTTACATGCGCATTTTTTACACTGGCAAATTGATTAGGGCAAGGAAACATATTAAAACTCGGGATTAACTGTCATCGATAAAAGATCAATGGTACAGATTAAATTTCGGATACGAAACGAATAAAATATTATTAAAATCGATTTTATTACATTCGATTTAAAATTAAAATTTAAAATCAATATTCTGACTACGGATAATACAAATGTGTGAATTAAAAAAAAAATCTTCAGTCTTTAAAATAGATAACTACTGACAGGAGCTGATTAAAACATGTACTAAATATGTTACACAGAATAGTATAAAAATTCATATCACAGATTAAGTAATAGCTTATTATCGCCGTTCATCATACAAGAAGCATGCATTAACATTTTTTTTTTTAAATTTTCATGTCCACGAACAATTTTCTCTGACGACAACAAGATCCTGTGATACGTGTAGCAATCATTATCTAATTACCATTATTTTTAACACGAGATTATTAAAACGAATATTTCATTTCACTTCAAATTGAACACGGTTTAAAGTAAAATGAAATAGTAGTATACATTTTAATAAATAGCTTAAAAGTATATTATGTATTAGCGTATTTATCTCCGTATCTTATTATACATATAGAAGCTCGGTGAATGACTAAATTTAACAATATCTATTTTTAAACTATTTTTATATCACATATGAAACATCATTCACGTTGATACAAATAATTATAATTAATAAAGCTTCCACCTTATTATTAGCAAACTGTCGAACATCAGTCTAATACAAAATATATTTAATTGTATAAAATATCGAGTTTTTTATACCGTCAGTAAAATGAGAGGTAACAATTTGTAAAGCTAATAACGTTAATATTTGATATCGGTATGAATATAAACAGCCGGAATCAACAGTTTGCGATATCTCCACTAATTAAAAATATATAAAAAGCGAAGACATTTTTTTTGAACATGCTTAATAAATATTGGACAATTTAAAAGCACGAACGAGCGTTTAAAATGTATAACAAGTGTCAATCGGGCTTACGTGCAACATTATCTCGGAATATCGGACGCAGCACGCATACAATAATATACGTATAATACTGATTATTTAATTCATTTAATATTTAATTAAAATTCTCGAGAGCGTTTATCTCGTAATGTGGGACACTTTTACGATGGCGCTACTTATTCACTGATAAGGCTCAAATGCAACCTTTAAGAGCGAACACCCAAGAAGACGCTTTATGCAAATGCAATTAAGTCACATATTCCATTAACCACACAAATAATTCATATAAAATTATAATTACAAGATAATTTCGCTCTCGGCTCTTACAACAGTTAATGCGACCGTGCACCCGACGCTGACGTCCATAAAATAGAAATTGAATCAATATGAGAAGCATGTATGGCTTCATTAAAATAATATAATAATATTTTTTAACTTTATAATGATATTATTTAAATATCATTAAAAGTAGTCTGATATTTCAGTCGCCCGGGTGAGGAGTCACGTTGATAAGCGCGTTACATAATATTAATAATTCATACACTTGACCGCGTCAGGAAACCAACAAGTCCAATTTCGATAGAGAATGCGGGATGACAAGCTGACAGGAATAAAGCGTCGACAAACTGGTCTCATTAGTGTCCCGACGACGGCGTTCACAAAAAATAACTCTACTAGATCACATGTTCGCACTTAATAACCAAATTAATTAAATGAAGTAGCCGTTTAGTTTAATTTCACAGCGGATCAATAATTATAAGCGTTACAGTGAAATAAACAGTGACATTATTTACATAAGTCAAAATGGATATCGGTTTCGAAGACTTCAATAGAGGGGAAACTAAAACGATTATATACATTACTGTTATCGGCCTCTGAATAATTTTACTTTTTCAAACCCACACTCAAGTCCTAGTCACAAGTCCGACACTATTTTCCTCTCGTCGAACATATAAGTGCGTGCAGGCATCATCAGCGTTAGCTTGCCTATAAACAGGTGTGAACTACTTTTTCTGTGCGACACAGTTTGCATTTTACTTCACAGCACCAATGAAAGGTGCAATTGCAGCGCTCCACAACAAGCATTGTTTCGGTCCGGTAACCTCGACCGCAACACATAAGGTCGCAGCCGTCGACGCCGATGCTTGTGTCGTTGCAGGCACGCCCGTGCGTGCCAGGAATGCCCAGTCTCGTGTTCTTCTCACAAAAACCCGGTGATGATTCAAGGTAAACTAGATCTTTTGACCCTGGTGTTTTATGATCGGGATTGTGTGGTCGAAGCTGGAATCGGTACCGATCTCTTCTCGGAATTCTTTGACGCGTTGCGTCGTTTCGCTGTATAGGCGTTTCGATTTCTGTATTAGGCTTAACCCGCGATGCTCCATCGAAGCGATCTTTCAACGCATCACCCACCGAGCGAAAACTGGGTAGTCTCATCCAACAAGTCTTAACGGTGCAGGATCCAGACATACCGTGACACTTGCATTCCTGGCGCATCTCCATTTGTACGTGCTGTGGACAAATGAAATGATTAATAATATGTCAAGAAAACATCGAATCTCTTAATTTATTCAATCGTGTGAGGGGGTCTATAATGATGTCCAAATATCTTTAAATTCCTCCGATAAGCGCCGATGCTGGTGATCGATGATATCTATAGCACACTTCATCGATCGAATCTTACGATCGAGCAAATTGTTACAAATCGTGAGGAGGTGGGCCGGTCGTCACCGCGTTTGGACCGATCATAAATCATGCTCTGGATACATTCATCATTCTGAGAAGGTAGATAAATGACGCGAGGACGGAGACAGTAAATATTTTCCTATCCTCCAAGTGTATACGCTTCGTAGAAAATTGTCGACGTATATTTTATTATCATGTAGATGGGAGGGTGCATTGTACAGTCTAGTGTCTTAATGTGTTAAACAATTGATGGAATGTTGTGAATATTCATCAGACGGACACCCAGGGTGTTTGTCGTGACAGGAATTAAGCGCGTCGGTTAATGAAGTGTTTGGGTGGCTCGAGACGCTCGACGTCCCTTTTTGATGATTTTAGGATGGTACGGACAGTGGGTATGCAAATGTGGGTGTGCGGTGGGAGGGAGATGTGTGAGCGCAACGAATGGGTGCCTGTTGCGCAGTCCTCGTGCGATGGGCCGAGCCGCTTGACGCATAATTAATTTTAGACTTAAGCGACACGTCAAGTGGCTGACAATCGATCGTCACCCGTAATGTTAATGTAAACACGAAGCGATGACATGTCTCTCGACAGCCACTCGAATTGTTTTGTTTAATGGTTGTATATGAGCTACCTTAAGTGTCGATTGGACGGATCACTGACGTATGGTTGTTCATATTATCAACTTACCATTCTGCCGGCCTCGTTATTATGCAAGTTCATTTTTTCTCTGACAGTTTTGCCCCTTTCTCCTGTGTCGACGAATTCCCTACTAAATCTAAATCCAAAACCAATGTTGTCACTGCAGCCACCCCACTTCCAGACGCGTACGTTGGCTGCGGCGGCGGCGCGGGTGCGATGCGGCGCTCGATCGACATGCGAATAGTCGCACGTGCAAGACTCGATCGAGCCCTCTGCGCACGCGCGGGACACTGCATGCGTTACACCGGCGCTCGTGATCGCATATATAAATGCTGTCTCACGACAACCTGCGTCAAAACAAATTGAAAAATATTAAAACAATTCCTAATTCAAAGATATATGGTTAAAAAAAGATGATGAATTAAAAATAAAATTATATTGCATCCGTAAATATTCGATCGATATTAACACGGATCCTATATTGAAAAATTTGGCATTTAATATGCCATTACAATTAGTGTTCTTTGTTTGGAAAGCCATATTTTATATTAAGACAGTTTCGCAGAGTATCGTGATAATAGACAGCTATAAACTTATAAAGGCAGGTATCGGACCTCGCTTCTGGCTTAATATTGTTGTTTTTGTAATAATAATACTCGGTTTATGGCATTTTAGTATAGGCATGTTTGATATTCACATAATTAATGCGTGCCAGCAACAGAGATGCCCATATTTTAATCAAATTTTATTATGGCTTAGGGCTAACGTGAAAAAACGTGATGTTAGGTGTCTACACAAAAAATATATGTTTTCATGTGTTCATTAATAATGGTAATAATTATTTATCAAAAATATACTAGCTATCAGCTCGACACATTCAAAAGAAAAAATTAAATAAAAGAACTATATTCGATTAATATTTCATTATTTCTAGATTGTTTAACACGAACGTTAAAAATACTTAATATTATAAACATTAGGTATTTATGAAGCGTCAAGTTAATATCAATTAGTGACGATATGAAACTTGATGGATATTGACTTAGTCATAACGTAATCCTGAATAATTATCGAATGAACTGAACCACAAAAGGATCGATGCATACATTCATCTCTCAAACGAATACATAAATCGATTTTCTCATCCCGTATCGAATACTATAAATAATTAATGGCCCGGCATTAGAATCAAATACTCATAAAATACAATTAAAAGAGAGAGGGTATATCTCGTCGATTGAAAATAAAAGAAGTGCCTCTTACCTACCCGGGAGATTATAAATTTGATCATTACAAGTTGTAGTGGCGCGCGCAACGAATCTCTTTAATATCGATGTCCAAGTGATCTTAACGATAACTATCGATAAAAACAGTCCTATTATAATTTTACTATTTCAATTAAATCGTTTAAAATAAATTCAATAATAATTAAATAAATTTTTATTATCACTTAATATTTTTAATTTACATATAGTTCGAGTAAGTAAATAATGTAATCTATGTGATATTTTTATTTACAGGTGGAATTAATATTAATAAATTGACTATGATATGTATTCCTGAGTCATCGACTCTCGCCGTTTCAAGGTTATAATTAAATTCCACGGAGTTTAAAACCGAAAGTAGTTCGATGGCTGGCCATTTACCTTAATCATAATTAAAATATGAACTGTTTTTTTTTCACGCAATAATTTGTCGGAGGCCACAATTTATTTATTTTTTAAATTTTAAATATTGTATCATTAAAATGTTTAAATAGCTTATTGCCCAAATCCATGCAGCTTCTTAGGTGGGCTAACAAGTCACATACAAGCAATATGTACTGATTGCAAAAACGCAAGAATTAAAAATAACAAGAAAATTTAATTTAATATTATTTAAAATAATAATGTATGGAACGGTCCCGGACCAAGCCATCGTTATTAAGGACTCAATAAGCAAATGAAATCATTTTTTTATTGAGTTGTCATCGTGCACCGATATAAATTACGGTCAGCGCATACCGCCGTAGCCGACTCACTTTTTGTGTTTCGCTTTGGGATGTTACACAAAAGTATTTTATTCAGCAATTACTTGAGACGTTCGTCCCGGAATTTTAATGTCAATTTCGCCATCATTCAATGCTCGGGGGAAATTAATTCAACTGTTACGAATACAATCCGCTCTGAAGTATTCATCATTCGTAATGAGTTGGAAAGAGATTACTCGTCACAAAAAATAGGTGTAGGTCAATTATATTTGACACATATAAATAAATTATTCCGAACTCTAATCGTATTTATAAATAAAGTAAAAACGAATTATGTATTATAATTAGTTCAATTTATTTCGCTTACTATTTATATTAAATAGTAAGCAAGTGATACTGTGTATATTTCGTATGAGTGAGTCAGAGGTCTGACCCCGGGGTGCCGCCGCCAGCCAGGTGGCACCTCACGTGCTGGGGTTTCTACGCGTCTTTATAACGCTTAGATATCCATGAGTGTCGATTTGTCGACATCTGGCTTCAAGCGGCTGTACGCCTGCTGAGATTTTAGCTACTTTTACTTTATCTCCGCTATTACATAACAGAATTATTATCTCATCAATTAAGAATATAAACAGCAACCGAAATATCATTTTTAATTGGTTCGATATATTTATAAACTTCTGTACAAGTGATTCACGACCGAATCTAACTCGTTTGACATGCTCGTGTGGTGATTCTTTGTTCTGGTCTAATATGAGACGAAATATTTATGTATTTATAAATAATTCAATAATTTATTTTGTTGCCGTGGCCGGCCATCGATTTCCTCGGATAACAAAGAGGATTGTCGCGATTTGCGAATAAATCGCGACGTAGAAAAATTATGACAGATGCAAAGTTGTTCCATTCGTGGGGCCACATTAGTCACGGCATTAAATAAAATTTAAATTCCTTCTATGGACTTAATTAACTACCCAAACAACGTTAATCTGACACCGGCTACGCATAAGCCCCTAATACAAATAACGATTAGAATCACAGTCCCATAGATCGTCTGATATAAAGCGTTTATAATTACGGCGCGCTATTATTTTATTAAGGCAGTTCAAGCGCATCAAACTACAGTCAAATAAGAACAAACATGAGTAATGTGAATCTATAAAAGTAAATTATTATTATAACTGATAATAAAGTGCTGTCGGTGGATTATCTGTGTGGATAATAAATGGTCCCGAAGTCGGTTTACAACGCGAGCAGTCGAGCGCCGAGCGATAATTTCATCCCGTCGGATTGGCAGTTAAGGCGAGGCGTTGAGAATTTATAAAAGTCAAAAACTCGTAAATCCTATAGACGATCGCACGGCCGCTCCGTAAAATAAAACTTAATCACTGTTGACATTTGATGAACACCTGGCCTCACAGAGAAAACCATTAAATAATTCGAAATTAATGCACTAATTAAATATGTTCCCGTCCGCATTAAGTCATCAAGCCGAGGTGTTTCCGAGAGATTAATTTGAAAGATTGACTTATGACGATTTCGCGCGTCGCGCCTCGTGTATCTTATTATTTATGGCAACTCGCATTATTCAAATTTGATGAGATGTAATTACTCAAAACAACCATAAATCACCTGTTTTATAATTCGGTGTTTGGCCGGTTTAGACGGGGCCTATTAAGGACGGGCGTCTACTGATTCGAAGTCATTTATAAGTGTTTTACAGAGCTTAACGACAATTTAATAGTATATTAGTAAATCATTGATGTGTATCTATCTAAATAAATAGACGTCGCTTAATATAATCGAATGCACTTGACTCAATTTGTTAAGTAAAATAGAATACGAATGTTTGAGGACAATCACTTTTGCTGTGAGGCCGAAGCGAGAAAGGGCCATAAAAGCAATAATTCATTTTCGTTATGCCATGTAAGGGTGATAATTTCACATTGAATCCTCAGCTCGAGACTTCGCTGCGACAATTCAAAATTACGTCGCTCATATATCACTCATTGTGAGTGGCACAAAGCGCTTGGGGCTACCACTCGCTACCATCCACCGTTTCAACTCCCATTCATAAAGGACAAAGACATTTGTTTTCAAACTAAGAAAAAAAAACACTTAAATAATTTCTTTCGAGATTTATATTAACTGTGTATAATAAATAATAAAACAATCCTTAATATAGAGTGTCTTGTATAAATGATATTCATATGAGTTTTAGGGCATATAAAATTCATTCGATCCTTTTTTAATGTCGTGAGCTGCTATAACTTGAACACAGTTCAAACTTCACAAACACAAAACGATTATCTAATTGAGCATTAAATATTTCGTCGAGGGCATTTTATATCCGTTTTATTTTCGGTGCCGATCGTTTTATATTTTTTATCCACCCACGACGATGGAATCTCGGGGGCTACATACGAAACCTTCAAAACAGGAAATATTTTGAGAAAGGTCGTTTTATTGGCCGAGTTACCTGCCATTAGACGCTGCGATAGGTGTAAACGTGGCTTCCGTGGAGCGTGTACGATCAGTCGCATGCTCATCGCCAAACCACGCCGCAGGAGGCCTCGCCGCGGGAATCCGGTCCATATATTTTTCTATTCTCAGGTCAACAATGAGCCGTTCTATAAAGATCGTACCATTGTCCCGTTGTCATCATTTGTGTTAATACGATCCTTGAGGTTTACACCACAATGAGATGAAGATGTCGCGTCAACTCGTCAATGGCGTGTCGACGTGTATATTAGTAATTATTCGTGTTCCATCCGGGGGGGCTTTGTATGTCAAAACTGTAATTATGGCGAGCAAACCCTATTCAAAGATTTAGGTATTCGATGAGTTGCAGCGATTCGAAATCATATTTACGATTTTTTTTCTTAATGAGTTCCGTTCTATAGGGCTCCCGCCGCGATCGCTTGTCCGTTTTTATGCGTTTCTCAAATGAACGTAATTGCAATGTATTAAAAAAGTTTATCGGCAGATATTTGCGGCCGGTCTGTAATATGGGCTCGCGCGATTCGCCCGCCCTGCCTGCCCTTAATAAAGTAATATGCTCTAAACGCACACGCATATAACATAAATTATGTATCGCCTTTTGCTCTTTTTATAGATGGAAATTATTACGACGGTGGTCCGCAGTGCTATATCTGACTTTTAATTTAGAAAAACGTTGAACAATCTTTGTGAATAGATTGTGTCGGAATAAAGTATCAATATTTATATTTGCTCTAGGCGTTTCGGTTACTGTCAGGGTATAATTATTTTATTGCCGGCCCCGTTGTTCTCTTGCTTAACTAGAAAAAATAAAATGCCGAGTAATTGTCGGTCTCGCATTAATGAACTTTATCGCTTTAATTGGATCTGTCTCAGCAATTTACATTATTCTACTTACATAAATAAGATGGAGCTAATCGCTCGACTCTAAAATGATTCTCATTGATTTAGTGAATGGACAGGTTCATTGAAGGCGCTGGCTCGTTCGTCTATGCGCCGCCGGCTAGTGACGTGGAACACGTTTTTTTTTTCGATAAAAAATAATGTTATGTAAACATATAAATTTAATTGCGATTTGTTACCAATTTACCTTTAATGAATAAATTATAATGATGTCCATCTTATCTTTTGGTGATTACGAAAAATATATGTCGTAATACCTTTAATTTGGAGTGACCTTCCTTTGCCCTCGTCCTCTCAATATATTGTTTGAAGATCGTAACAATACTAATGATTTGCTTAATTCGGTCATGTTTGGCGTGTTTTGCATATTTGTATAACAACTTATTTTGTTTTAATAATTATATCAAGTTGTCCGATATTAAAAATAAAATATATTCCCATTATGTTTACTTTACAAAAATGTGTTTATTTTTTCAATATTTTAAAATATCATTTTAAAATGGTTTCTTAACTGAGTTAAAGTGCAAGTTAATAGAGACATCATTTACAGAAAGCGTTTGCGCGTTTCATTAACGTAAGAAGCAAGGGGTCAATAACCGTGGCACACGCACGTACAGTCGGACATATATAAAACAATATCGTCGAGTTCGAAATGAGATCGAATTAGACAGAGATATCATGGCGAACGCTTTTAATTTTCAAGATAACCCCTCAATGCTGCCTGACCCCTGAAGGAAAGCTTTTATTCCAATTCTATTTTGGTCCAACAAAAATGTTACGTTCGATCTCAATCGTATTTGTTTTGGTTTGTTATAAAAAGTCGAGATAGTTTTGATTTACAATACGACTTCTTTTTTTGCTAATAGCGAATAATGTGAAGTACGGACCAGATGTTCGCAGTTTGCAGGCTCATAATAAGGCATATCGCGCACAAAGCATCGAAATCGGACACCGGAGATAGGGCAGCCCTGATTTGGAGAGCAAAAATAAATGGTACAGTCGCGATAGTGAAGTGCAATCTATTGTAGACCTTGTGGTAATAATAATAAAGTCTATAAAATATTGCATATGTAATTTAAAAACGAAAAGAACCTTGTTATAACATTTTAATTTTCGTAAGTGCACCTTTTATAAATTTAATCTCGCCTCTTTATTATAGCCTCCTACCCAATACGGCATGTTCGCCAGTTACAGGCCGATACTTTTTCTAGAAATTATCGTTTACATGTTTACATTGAAATCGTATTCGCTGATCTTTATCTTAACATCGATAATATCTTCATTCACGTCAACTTAACGGAATCGATACTATTTCGAGCAGATATTTTTAAAAATAGAACATTGTTTTCTTTTTATTTATTCAAATCCATCGGAGCGAATTAATTTACAGATAATAAAGATTTCTATTCTAAAGTCAAAATATCCGATCGATATTGAAACTGTCGCCTTCCGTTCGAAACTAAATCGTGGGTAGTTGAAATGAATTCGTAATAAGATGAATAAAAGGGCCATCGACAAACGGGATTGGGAACGTCACTCGGTCGCATGTAATTGATCCAGGATGCTTTATCTTGATGAGCCCTTTATAGGTGCCCCTGGCGCGCTACCCTCCCGGTGAATACAGATAACATCTCTTAAAAGGGTTGCCAAGTAAAGATATCACTTAATTTGTAGCCACTCTTTGTAACTCAAATTGGGTAAGGGCTTGAAGTCTAAAAATCTTTTTATATCCAACTTTTTTTAAATGCGAATTCCATATTGAAATGAAAATTTCAATCTTGTGTTTTAAATATCGCTTAAACGTCTCAATGCCTTGTAATCTGTTTCCTTGGTATCCTCGATGGGTATTTAGAGATTATCTTCTTAAGTTCTTTATAATGTTATGTTTTTTTTGGGACAAAATTGAGACAAACGGATGACGCGTGTTCTCATATTCACTATTTAAGCATTTTGTTTTTTTTTCAACTTTGCCAAAAGGATAATCGTGGCTGAGGCATTAACTTGTCAGTCTTTATCAAAATTTATTCTTAATTAAATCCATAATAAACAATTTATAAAACTAAAATTTTATGTTTATTGAGGCAATACGCTCTGCAGTAGGTAAAGGCAACACGCAATATTCTGAATACATTATTATCAAATTAAAAGCATCTTATATGAATTCTTTTGACTACATCGTTAACTGTGTTTTACTTTTATTTTTTATGTCATTACCAATAGTTCGTGCTATAAATATTTTTAAAGACTAACATTTATTTATAGAGTACTAAATATATTTAATTACATATTAACCTTCTCTTTACCAGCAGTGGGCAAACATCTCCTCCTATTGCTGTTATGTAGGCACTAATTTCTGTTAACTACTCCATTCGTATATAAGATATTTCTGATATTTAAAATATCCATACAATTGAAGTACAATTACATTGATACAACATACATACATTTACATTGAATAACATTTGATACAATTGAACAGTGACATATAACGACGCTTGCAAATGAACTAAGAAATCATTCGCCGAATGTTTATTTAAGCTATAAATTAAATTAAAACTAACCTCTGTCAACAATTTTTCCAAATAGGTTTTTCCCCCGTATAAAGTTTCTCGTGGAACAGTTCCATCTTCTATATTTGAATTGATGTTGGCATTCTGCCACTGCCATGTTGGCACCCTTGGCTACGGCTGCCAGCACGCCAGGGTTCTCTCGTGCTAAGCGTCGCTGCTTCCTCCTCAACGTTGCATGAACTCCTGGGTCCATGTATAGCACGCCCGGTGATACCGGGGATAGGTTGTTTGGTTCGCCAGCTTTTGCAATGCCCCTGGTGAGAACAGATTGAATGTAATGTTAATATTATATTGTGTAAGATAATCAAAGGTGGTGGATAAATAAAATAAATTTATAATTTTATATCAAGTTACTGATTAGAGATTTAGAATTTTGGCTGAAGGGGTTCATTTTGCATTATTGATTCGATCCTCGACACACCGCCATTAATAAATATTATAGCCATAATTATTGTCAATCATATTGGAATAATGATTTAGATTTAATAACAAACATATTATACATTTTTTTAAGTAGGTGACAAGGGTATGAAAATAATAATAAGGAAATACAATCCTCAAACTTTGAGCCAGATAAAAAGCACCTTCAATACCTACTTGTTACCTGTTTACCTACTTGTTAAAATTACCTTTATCACATCGCGAAAGACAATGCCAAACATCAACGAACGGACCCTGAGAACTTCGGAAAAAATAAAACAAACATCCCGAACGCCACTTAAGGCAATGGGTGCAACTCGAAATGAAATGCTCATTTGGGACGGTAAAGACAACAAACAATTGACGACCGAACTGTCAATCTGCAGACGTTTAGATAAATATTTGCGTCGCGCATTAATCCTCGAGGGCTGAGTGAGTAAACACGAGACGAGAGCGATCGACATCCCGGCCTGTTGACACGGCCTCGGAACTGCTACGGCTCACCTATTGTGTGCATACCCAAAGCGACTCGCTCCGAAACCGAGTCGACCAAAACCACGTACATTGCTCGCGAAGATGTCTCAAAATAAACTCTTTTGTTTAGTACCATGAGATGTTTAACCCGTAATCGATTTAAAACTGTATGGTATGAAAGATAAGTTACATAATAAACGACAGGGCCCACAAAAAGCGATGCTCTGAGAGCTGGAAATCGTATTACTTCTCTATTTACCTTTCTTTGTAGTCAAGTGTTACGTAAATATGAACGTGTTCGTCGGAAATTCTCATTTCCTTCGAAAATACATGGAGATGCTGCGACGTTTGTTCGTGCTCTTAAAACTATGGTGTGTTTTAGTTTACATACTTTGAGGCTGACCGACATGGACAAAAAGTGACGTCATAATATTATATCAAAATACTTGAGAAGGACCGATAATATATTTACAAATAGAACAGTATCAAACAATTATTCAGGTTGCACATTAATTTAAACAGAAACAAAACCAATTAACTGCAACGGTGAATGAAAATACCATTTCTTCTAATTTTAAATACAGGTCACATTTGACACTTGTTAATTTAATTAGTAGAAACAATGCAAAGAATAGCCATATTTGTGTCTGTTAAGTTACACTTGTCACGTTGGTAGGAAACCAAACAAGACACGAGGACCAAAGGAAAAATAATGAATAGCTTTCACGAGCAAGCGCAATATTTGGACAGCGATAAAGACTGTGTGAATGTGTCAAAATGACAAATATTGTCTTTTCTCGAGACGTTTTGCTTTTCGAAGACGTTCACACTAACGAAAGTAAGACCCGCTTAATTATCAATTAACTTTGTGATGTTATGTGATATGGGTTTCTCAAATGAATATGAGGTTTACACTAGATGTTACTCTTGGTTTCGCTTGGTTGTGGTTAGGCTTTTTATAATTATTAGCGAAGATTTTCGTTAAATCGATCTTACACACATATAATTTTATATGTATACATTTGAGCTGTTTATAAGACCATAATCCAAATTTTGGATCCGAATCGAAGAAACTACAACAGTTTTTGTTCAACTATAAACTGATGACTTATATAAATAAAATTCTACAAAATCAACTTTTAATTTTTATATGCACAAATCGATTATAAATATTTATATTCAACGAAATTAAAAAATTGGATAATTTCAATTATTAATAATTATATTTAAGACAGTGAATTCTAATGATATAATCATTCAATAGATAATGTAATATTTCTGTAGTAGACTTGACAGTATTAATAAAATCGTACGGACTTCCTACCATATAACCTAACTCGAATGAACCGTTTATCGACCATCCTCTTTACTGTTAAAGAGTTCTCCTATTTGTATGAGCTATTATATTATATTATAAATAATCGTGTTTTTTACATTACATTTTGTTTGTGTCGAAACACGTCTATAATTAAGTTCGTCAACTAGACTGTGATTATTTTATTACATCAAAAATATTTGTTCATCGGTGAGCCACGGTGATCTAGTTATACCTAAAACACGAAGGTCAGTATTTCATTACTGGCATGTTGGGTTGGACTCATGGTTTGTTAAATGTGTTTAACAGGAAGCGAAGTGAACGCTTACGTAACATATATCTATATATATCTATATTTATTGTTATGATTAGACCAATGTAACTATTTTTATAATCTTTACTTACATTATTATGTATTGAATTAAAACGAATGTCAATAGAATCTGCGGTAGGATCTTTATGTATTTGTTATTCTATTGTGTTTCTATTATAAGCTATTACAGTATTTTTTGTAATTTAATTAAAATTAATAGCTTAGAATTTTAGATTGTTTTAATGACATTAACTCTTGATTCGATTATGTATTCATTTAGTTTCTTACTGAGCTTACTATTAAGGACCTAATTAAAATAACTTGTTATTTTGAACATGACAAAAAAGGAATTAGATACAATTAAAATAATCTTAGTATAAACAGTTATTATACGCACAAAATCTCTCATCAGTTGTATGTGTTTTCTGCATTTCCTTACGTCTGTCGCATTTAGTTTTCATGCTAAATATCTTTCCAGTAATTAAGTTTATCTTTCATTTAACGATATTCGGAACCTTTAATGTTTAATTGGAGCTCATAAACGTTGTACGTAATCCTTAATGACGTTTTAATAGACATATAATAATAACTATAATATGTAATGTGTAATCATACTGAGAAAATAAAATTATGTATAAAAATTAATAATTGAATTATAATTAAGCTTAAAATAATATTACATATAATAAGCTAAATTATATTTTTTTATAGTATAGGCGGACGAGCATATGGGCCACTTAATGGTAAGTGGACCCCAACGCGCATCGACATTAGCATTGTAAGAAATGTTAACCATCGTTTACATCGCCAATGAGCCACCAACCTTGGGAACTAAGATGTTATGTCCCTTGTGCCTGTAATAACACTGGCTCACTCATCCTTCATACCGAAACACAATACACAACAATATCAAGTACTGCTGTTTTGGTAGTATCTGATGAGTGGGTGGTACCTGCCCAGACGAGCTTGCACAAAGCCCTACCATCAGTAAATATAAATATTTATACTATAATGTGATTTTATAAGCTTTTATTTCATTTCATCTTTCAAAATTTTAATACCGATGACAATTAATAGTTTCGTATAGAAAAAAAAAAATTAGAATAAATGAAACCTGGTTAATTTAAATTTAAATTAGAATAAATGAAACCTGGTAAATTTAACTTATTATAAACCTATTTTTATTGAATGATTTTTTTTATTTAAAAAAAATTACCGATACAACTTCTAATTAAATAATGGTGATAGTTTCTCCTTAAGCGTAGGTGGCCACGAGATTCGTACTCACCCAGCATACGAATAAGGCTTTTAATATTTAATTTGTTAGTTTCTTACGAGGCGTCAAAATATCGCTTATGTTCAACCAATAAAGAATGACCCTCAAATAAGAGTTCGAATAATGTTTTCTTTTAAGAAACTATGAAGAATAATTACAATATAAAGTTCAAATTGTTATTTTTTTATAGTCTAAAACAAATGTAATAATTAAATAATAATAACACTAATTACCTCCAAGCTGCTGCCGGAAACAAACGAATATCCCAATAACTTTATTGAAATAGGACCTCGAAATCTAGTCTATAAGGAAATCACTAGACCAATGAAAAAAGTATTTAAAATCGTAGAATATAAGAACAAATCTCCGTTTATGGAGATATTCGAAATTTAAAAATTGTGATATATTTTTTAACGTTTAATTTTTTTTGTTTAATTCGTCCTAAGATGTATTTAAGCTGGGCTCTCGCTAAGATGGTACTTCGTTATCAGTGATATCATGACGCCAGCACGCAATTTTCAACGTAATGCAATATGTGAGACGTGTGATGAATAACAATTAGTTAAGGTGTGGTGATTTTTTTTTTGGTATATTTTATTTGATCTGCCATGTGTTGCCGTGAAAAAAGCTTTTTATTCTTTTACTGAGACTAAGTTTAAATATTAAACAAAGATATGATATAACGACAAAGAGCAAATAGATAATAATAAAATTTTATTATGATATCTATCTTTTTATATAAATATACATGTAAATATACTTTGTGACTTGTATACAGATACTTGGTGGCTTTGGCTATAGGCGGTGATGCGCTTTATCAGACTTCTTATTTTAAATTTAATAAAAAAATAACTACACCAGCGACTAGGTTAGGTATAAATCTGCAGATCCTGTGGTCCTATGTTAAGATTGAAATTGAAAATGGAACTATCATCAAATATAAGAATAACTTTGTCATACATAAATATTATACTTACTTACTGGTGGTAGGGCTTTGTGCAAGCTCGTCTGGGTAGGTACCACCCACTCATCAGATATTCTACCGCAAAACAGCAATACTTGGTATTGTTGTGTTCCGGTTTGAAGGGTGAGTGAGCCAGTGTAATTACAGGCACAAGGGACATAAAATCTTAGTTCCCAAGGTTGGTGGCGCATTGGATATGTAAGCGATGGTTGACATTTCTTACAATGCTAATGTCTAAGAGCGTTGGTGACCACTTACCATCAGGTGGCCCATATGCTCGTCCGCCTTCCTATTCTATAAAAAAAAAAAAAATTATCGAATTATATCATTTTAGAAATTCAATTACCTAATGATATTTATATGTTATAATGAAACTTGACAATAAACAATAATATTACTCTTTCTTTAATAAACATAGTAATACCATTTTGGTAGAAAGATTTCTGAGTGGGTGTTACTCACACAAACACAAAATTTTCCCTGTTAAAAGTGTGCGAAAAGTGAAATCCTCGATTGTATCTTAAGAAGTAGCTATAAATAAATATTCATATATTTTTACGAAACAAATAAACTTTCAATATATTATATTTATGTTTTTAACAATTTAAGCTCAAAAATTTACCAGACGGTAAATAAAAAAAAAATAAAATGAAATAAATAATATTAAGACTAAAAAGTCTATTCTTATGTAAAGAAAAAAATGTATGAAAAGAAGTATTATACTAATTAGTTGATTAAACAAACAAACGAGCAATATTTATTTAATGCAATGCGCACGCGCTGCTGTATCTCACTGATAGTAAGTGATAAGTTACTTTTATACTACTTAAAAGTTTTAGAAGGGGCAGAAGCTTAAACACAAAAAAAATATTATCACAATTCAATATAATTTAATGTTAAAATATATAGACGTTGATTTTTATTAATGCGAAACTACCTATTAACATATAACTACCCTTCATACAACATACCAACATATGTTTATGTTGATAATAAATATATAATATAGTGTGAGAAAATATTGTAGTAACATTGTAGTAATATTTCGGTTCGTAGTACTGACTTCACTTTTGTCTGCCTCGTTGGTCTAGTGGCTTGATATAAGGCCGTAGACCTGGAGGTCCTGGGTACAATTCCCAGGTTGGGCCAATAAAAATTATTGGGTTTTTTTCAGAAAATTCTTAATAGCATCCCGGAATCTGGAAGTTGGAAGTGTGTACACTCCCGTGCCTCGGAAAGCACGTAAAGCCATTGGTCCTGGATGTGAACTCTTTCCGGTCTTGTTGGATTGCCGTCCCATCGGATTATGAGAGTGAGGGAAGAGACAATGCACCTGTGTTTGCGCACAAACTTGTGCATTATAATATCTCCTGCGTAGTTGGTTAATCTCTCTTGAGATTGGCCGCCGTAACTGAAATCGGTCTGGAGGACATTATTATTATTAGTACTGACTGTAATATAATTTACCTTTATTGTATATCAATTCAAATAAATTGAATTATATAAATGAATTATATAATTTCATGCACTTATTAAATATAAAAAATGTCTTGTTTTGTAATTACTTATGGTTAATTTATAAATGGAAACTGTTTTGGTTTAAGAATTGTTTTATATTTTTTATTTTATTGTAATTATTTCACTGTTTGTTTCCTGTACACTAAATAAATAAATAAATAAATATATTACTATAGTAGGCTAGCCTATACTCTTAGTTAATTTAATTATAGTCATAACAATGTCCCTAACTAATTTATGATTAATCTTGATCATTAATAAAATAGTTATAACAGAAATTATACTTTATTACAAATTAATTTATATTATTTGTGTATTGACACAATATATAATAATTATTATATATTTGTTGTATATCATTATTAATAAATTCAAAACTCTTAATACTCAATTAATCATTATCGGAGAATAGATAGGCGGTCGCGTTGATTGATTATGGATTACCGACGGCCACCTACTGTTTTAATCTTAAACTATATTAGTATTAATATATAAAATGCATTATTTTATGAATATTATTTCATATTAATTGTTTTTTAAGAATAGAGTGAGTTAAGGTTTATTCTATTTATTATACAAATGGTACAAAAACATGGTGTTTTAAGTCGTGTTTTATTATATTTAAGTAACAGCCTGTGAGTGTCCCACTGCTGGGCTAAAGGCCTCCTCTCCTCTTTTTGAGGAGAAGGTATTTAAGTATTAACATTAATAGTTTTTGTGTAGTATCTAATTAAATGCATATATATGATTTCTTAAGACAAAAGTCTTCCGTCGGTATTTATTTATTAAAATTTTAAAATAATTCGACATATATTATTTTTAATTTATTTAACGATAAACATTTAAGATGTTTTATAATTAATTATAAGTATCTGGTAAAGATTTGGAACAAATTAAATTTACATTATCTGCAACCTCAATTCTACACGGTGAAATGTTTTATGTTATAATAAATATTTTAAAGTTGTTAATAAAAATATATTTTCATATAAAACAAAGCAATAAACACGAAAATATATGAACCAAGTAAATGTGAGACAAATTTGCTTTGATCGTCAATTTGAGAATACAACACATATTTAAAATAATAAATAATACAATATTATTTTAATTTTTTTTATAATGATAAAAAAAAAATATTATATTATATTTTTATTAGAATTAAGAAATTAAAAATCAATGTATAATTCTAATAGACCGTGAACTCTATACTGCGGGGATTAGGGTTGTCACATACCAGGAGCCGGGCGATAGTGAGTGCAAATAAAGTTTTGTCATCCGTAACGCACGTCAGCTTAGTTCTAGTGACAGTAGTTTTTGTAACTATTTCTCTCATGTCATTTTTATTTTTGAATCGACGAATACGTAAAAAAAATATATATTAAGCATTTAACATAAAATATATTAATAAATTTGACGTTTAAAATAAAATTAATAATTTACTACAAAAAGAACATTAAATAACTTTGTAAATCCGTAGTAATTTGCGTAAATCAGGACGTTTTCTGAAACAAATCCGACATACCATTATTTATAGCGCAATAATTCAAATAATGATCGTAAGACGCAAGTTTTAGGACGCATTAAGTTTAACAGCACCATTAGCAATATCGCGCGCGTGTGTTTACGCGTTTTTTAACGATTCGCTAATTATGTCCTCCCATACAGATAATGTTCCGACTGATCGACAATGTCAACTCGCATGGAATACACAACAAATATATTATAATTGACAATTATAAATACTAAAATTTTGTTATAGTAGTTTTCATCTGAACAATTTAGCATGATTTCGTTCAGTTTACTTCGTAATTATAGTATGAAACCAATATATTTTTGTCACGAACATAGATCGAAGCTAATGAGTTTTTAACAAACCTGTCTTAATAGAAAGTAAGTTGTTGAAATAATGTTATGATAATTTGTATAAGTAAAGTATGCTTACCACCATAAGCTGCCTCGTCCTCTCCTTGGCTTGCTGGCAGCTTCGCACCTCACACACATTAACAGCACTAACAAACACAGCCACTTCATTGCGATGGGCGGACCCGCAAGATCGCATGAGCGCGATCGGTCACTGCACGATACACTCTGACGACGGCTGGCACGACCGCCGAGGCGGAGTCGGTTGGAGGGAGGTTTTACCTGCGCTTGCCCGCCCGATTTCTTGTTCGTGTTTTTTTTTTATTATCATACAATTAGATAATGAATTGTCACGGATTGTTTTTTTTTTTTAATTTTGATTCAAATGTCTAATTATATTTCGGTGTCGTTTGTGGTGTTACACTTATTATCAAATAATATATTATATATTTGATAATAAGTGTAACACCACAAACTATCAATTAAAATCCATTAGATTCTCTTTTCAGACTTTTGTTTCAATTTTTTTTATAACTTAGCATATGTACGTTGATACTATTATATACTAATATTATAAATGCGAAATTACCTCCTGCCTGTCTGTCTATCTGTTACGCTTTCATGGCTAAGCCATTGAACTGATATTGATAAACTTTGGTATAAAGCAAGTTCCAAGGAAGCTCTAAGCTAACATAATTCTTTATATATTTAAGGATCAACTTTGTGTCTTTCAACTCATCATTATGTTCTAAAGTTAAATATAATTTAAAAAACGAATTAAATGTATTAATAAAACAGGTTGTAATGAGTGAAAACATACTTAGGATTACACCTACTAACTACACTCTGTAATAAATATTGCATCCATTCAATTACAATAATTAAGTAAAACAAAATAATATGATTATATCTTACAATTCTGGTTTGATTAGTCCATCTTAAGTTATTATCTCTTAGCCTTCAAAGTTCATACAATGTCATAATCTAATATTTAGAAGATATTTGAAATTGCTCTTTGGGTATATAAAAGCAACATATATTATTAATCATAATGTTTTTATAGATATTGAAATGAGCCTGTATTTTTCACATACAAATAGACAATTAATATTATTACCTTACTTGAACATTAAACATTTTCAGCATCATTTAACCTTGTCTTGTCTTAAAAGTCATAAAATAATGAATTTATTGCAAACTGAATAATAAAATGTTTTAAACAATATTAACAAAGAAGTTTACTTAGCAAATAGGGTACTATATAGGTAAATGTATTGTCAGTCTTTGTATTCCTGAAAGAAGGATAAAGGTCATTGTGCTCTTATCTTAATGTGTTTTAAGAAAAATAAAAAAAAAATTCAGGAATATTGTTAATGCATACAGAGTACATTATTTAACAAAAACATAGGTTATTTTTATAGCATGAAATTATTTACTCAGATATTCAGTATCCAACTACATTAATATTAAAGTATATGTCGAAAAGTACATAAGTATGTACATATTCTTATTATTCTTTAATTGGATATGTAATATTGAATAATGTTATCTGAAAAATAATAATAATTAGTATTATAATTTCCTTTTAACATTTTTCTTACGTTACAACATAAATTTATTTGCTACACAATAATACACTTTCGTTAATATGTGTTAAAATTATAATTCGCTTGATATATTAAGCGCTTAATAAATGATAAATACTGTGATTATTTGCTTTCTCGCGGTGTCAATAGTGATATTGTATTGGGCCGGGCGCGTGAATCATGCGCGCGCGCAGTGGGAGGGTCGGAGGCGACCAATCGCTGAGTCGGTAGCTCGCCGCAGTTCGCGACCACGTGTACTGATTGAATATTGTAATTTTTATTTTTATTATAATTCAATACGCAATTGTAACAAGAAACAAAAATGCTGATAAGAAAAAAACTTATTGTAATAATAAAAACAATCACAAATAAAAAATTTACAATAGTTTTCAATCGACGATAAAAACTGTTAAACGCGACTTGAAAACTCTTTATAATTATCAAATACATGTTTTAATGTAGGTGTACGTATACTTAACCACCTATTTAAGTAATTATTGATAGTTTTCGCTAAATTATTTATTTTAATATATACTTACTTAAATAAATAAAACTTAAATTGTAATAATTAAGATAATTATTTTATCAACATTAATTGAAACAAGAAATTCTATAAAACCGGTATATTATCAAAACTTTTTTCAATGTATCAAAATTAAGCAATGTCTTTCTACACTTAAGCCCTCTGCTTATAAAGACATCAACGCGTGCGGTCTCTTTTAATAGTAACAATTACATAATCACATCAAGTTGAAAATAACATGCAATTGTGAAACGTAACATCATAATAATAAAGACTAAATATATGTTATTAAAATGTCCGTATATAGCTTCGACAGTCAATTTAATCGAAAATGTTAATTTCACTACATTTTGCCAAGAATTTTCTGATTATGAGATTGAAAAGTTTTATATTTTACAACAAATCTGTGACATAGAATCACGACACAATTATTGATAACGTTTAAATCTTTAGGGTTAATGAACTTAATTTAGGTTCTATATTAAAGCATATTTTCATTTGAATCAGT
This sequence comes from Nymphalis io, assembly GCF_905147045.1. Taxonomy (NCBI): domain Eukaryota; kingdom Metazoa; phylum Arthropoda; class Insecta; order Lepidoptera; family Nymphalidae; genus Nymphalis; species Nymphalis io. The sequence continues at coordinate 3,846,610 of NC_065890.1, read as the reverse complement.
TTATTTACCTTATATTGAAACATATCTTAGGTATAATATTAAATGTATGTGTAATTCGTGCATCTCGAAAACGGCTGTAACGTTTTGCTCAAATTTTGTATAAGGTATAATAAGAGTCTTGAGATAAAAGCAATTTATCACAAAAACAAAGCCAAATTATTTGGTATCAGAGCTAAGCGAAGCTCGATTAATCTACTTAATATAATATTATATATATTTTTTTATTTTTTTTATTAAAACAGATGTTACATGTTATAAACAGTTTCTTATGGGTAATCTTAAGTGTATAATATAAAAAATGGCGCGTGCGCACACATATGCTGTTCACATGACAAAGTTCTGTCACGGTTAATTGAATATTCGTGTAAGGCGTTCTATTCTACCAGCAGATGTCATACGCTTGCGTCCACAACTAATTGCTTCATCCGGAGACACCTGGTATAGATTGTACATAATAGTTTTTTTTTTCGCTTGAAAAACGCATTTACGCGTTTTCCCCACATGAAGTGGCGGGGTATGTGGGGCTCGCCGACGCTGAAGGCGCCGGAATACCCATTAAAAAAACCAGCGGTACCCACACCGTCTTTTCGGGGGACGCCACGGGATCGCTTGCGCATATTACCGTGACGTCCCGACGGTAGGCCCGCCTCTGCAGGCCTCCAAATTCTAAGGGGTTCTCGGGGTATAGACACCCCCTAGCCCTGGCGACCCTTACGACGGGCGGAGAAGGTTTGCATAGTGCCGACGTCTTCTCCCCGGTCTTCTTCGGCGAAGCGGGTCAGCGGAAGCACTGTTCTCACGCTCGTGCTCCGCGGTCTCCTTCTGCGACATGACGTTTTCGCAGAAAAAGACCATCTCCTTCCAGCACCTCTCCCTACCGATCATGGCGTTTATCACGCTCAGCAGCGAGAGGTCTCCGCCTATCCTGGACGGTCGCTGCTCGACATTGTTTCCACCCGGAACCGGTACACTTTCGCAAGCACCTCTGCCTGAAGTTCCTAAGGCGGATCGCTCGCGAGAAGTGTCGCTGCCGTCCACGACACTGTACGGTAACCACGTATCGCTCTTACCGCTATGACTCTCTGTGGTCTCCGAAGAAGAGCCTTGTTACTAGCAGTGAGAGCGTCCACCCAGATGGGTGCACCGTACAGCGCCATGGAGCACACCATACCAGCGTATAATCGCCGGCAAGGTGTTTCCGGCCCTCCTACGTTGGGTAGAAGGCGGCCCAAGGCGGCAGCGGCGTTGATGAGCTGCGGGCTGAGTTGGACAAAATGCTGCCCGAAGCTCCATCTTCCATCCAGAATCAGGCCCAGATACCTCATCTGAGCCTGCACCTTAATCACCGTCCCCTGGACTGTGATAGACGCTCCTCGAGGGGGACCCTGACGTGGACCGTGGAATAGGAGGGCCTCCGTTTTTATTACAGAGACCCTCAAGCCCAGTATCCTGATGCGATCCATCTTGAGCGACACTCCGACCTCAGCCAGGCGGACCGCCTCCTGAAAGGTATGTCCCGTCGCCGTGATGAGGGTGTCGTCCGCGTAGCACAACACCCCCATCCCGGGAAGAACGGGTGCCCACAGGAGCCAGTCAAAGCCAACGTTCCACAGGATTGGGTCGAGAAACGACCCCTGTGGAACGCCACAGCCTACTCGAAGCCGGACAAGTCGCCCATCGCCCCCCTCCCAGAGCACCACCCGATCCTGGGAGGTATGCCCCCAACAGCCTTTTGAGATAGGTAGGCACCCTGTGATATCGAAGCGCCTCCCTTATTGTCCCGAAAGGAAGACTATTGAAGGCGTTCGCCACGTCCAGCGATACCGCCAGGACCACGTCCCCTCGGGCCACTATGGTCCGGGTCTTCAGGGTGTTCAGGGCTTCGATAGTTGATCGACCCGCCCTGAACCCGAACTGAGCCTCTGAGAGACCCGGTCCCATCTCCTCGAAGTGCTGAACAAGACGGGCAGCGACAATCGTCTCGAAGAGTTTGCCCGTCTCATTCAGCAGCACAATTGGCCTGTATGCCGAAGAAGAGCTTAGTGGGCGCCCCTCCTCCGGCAACTTGATCAACTTTCCTTCCTTCCACAGCTTCGGAAACTGCCCACTGGAGAGACACTCGTCAAACAGTTCCCGAAGCCTCCCTCCTAGGTGTTCCAGGGCATCACGCAGAACACGCCCTGGAACACATAATAGGTTTACCTAACCAATAAAATATAGGTATCATGTATTTTTTTTAAATAAAGCTGTACTTCATAAGACTACTTTATTATAGGTCATTTGTTTGGTCATTGTTGTTACATGAAATCTCAGAAACTCGAGTAGCGATTTAGGATAAAATTGGTGGTTATCATTATTTTATGGGCTAGTAAATTTAAGTTCCAACTGTTAACTTATCAATAGATTATTGCAATAGATTATTGCAACACAATATTAAACAGTAGGAACAATTTAACAGTAATTTACAATAGGTATTGTTAAATATTCTAGAAATGAACCTACATTACAATAATATATCCCTAAGAAACAAACCATAGTTACCCAAGCTCATACTAAGTTTTTCATCCTCATATTTTTCATTGACAAAAGTTCGACTTTAACTGGTCAAATCCATCCATTCATTGAAACAGAAGTGTTACTAATTAAAGGTATCTATTTGTTTTTGTAATTTAATAAGCGACACTGCAATATGAAGCTTATCACGTTGGTTAAAGTCCATTATTGGTTTTTCTATGCTTCATTCAATGTCACACTTTACCATGTCCCTTGCAAAGACACCATGAAATCGACTTTTGAAGGAATAAGGACTTTGTTAGAAAAACCGGTCATTATCTCAGGAAACCTGAAGTGTGTTAAGGAAAAAGTTGTTTTAAAGTTTTGGTAATAAGTTATAATTTGGAATGTATTAAGAACCATTCAAGAAATTTGTTATGGACTTCCGAATAGCGTCAATTATTAGCAATAATTATTGTTAAGTATATGAAAAGTATTTCTAAAATTTATAGTAATCCTTAAAAAAATAATTTGTACTGTTTTCTTATATCCTATAAATAATATAATATAATTAAGTAAATAAATTTGAACATACATACAGTATAAATCATGATAAAAGGGAATGTTAGCAATAGCTACAGTGACTTTTCCATAATGGAGGCAAATCCTATTCTGTAGCTAAAATAATAAACAAACTGATTATTTTAAATTTAAACAATAAAAGGATGTTTTGTATCGATGCGAGTTTATGATACACCTAATAAAATCTTACTGTTTAAAGTCTTAGTATAATAATCGTTCTATATTGTTAAAAAATATTATTAAATGTGCAAATATGCAGTAAGTATTTTTAGATGTGTGCACATGTGCACTCCCTGTTCATTTACTCTCATCTTATAATACAATACAGAAACAACTGCTTCATAAAAGTATTTTGGCCTTACTAAAGGCCCTACCCAGGACCTCGGAATCAGCAGCCTTATCAGCTAAGTCACCACACCTAAATGTCCATGGCAATCAGTTCATATAAATTGACAAATAGATAGGCGAGAAAAGAATATATGTATGTACTTTTGTTTAAAATTCAATTTTTTAAAAATGTCAAGTAGTAGCAAAACAAATGCAAACCGAGAATGCTAGAAAGCTGAGAAAAACAATGAAACGCTTAGTTTTATTGTCGTATCCTTTGATCTTTTCCGTTTCTCGCAAAATATGATTTAATTACCTCAACAGTTCTTATACTACTAAGAAATACAAACAGTCTCCCGCTGATAAATAAATATTAAAAGTTCAAATGAATAACAAAACCATTTTTATCTTATCTCTGACGAAAGCAAATATCTTTCTAAGACAATGCGCAACTACAAATAACTCAAAAATGGGTAATTAAGAACGGCGTACTTGATCTCAACAAGACACTTAAAACATACTTTATATGGTAACAATAAAGTATACTATTGAATGTAGTAGTTGAAAGGCGAGCAGTGAAAGAAGCATTTTTACAGTACTTGCTTATTGTAAATCTATTGTTTGAAGTGAACATAAATATTAAAGTTTTATTATATTTACCGATAAAGTCGGTGCTATTGAAGTGAGTATGGCCGCCGACCAGCGTGATCTGTATGAAAAAAACCCTTCCGTCCCTTTTAAGTTTTATGAGTTCACGTTGGAAGCCGACTCTTGGACCACCATAAAATTTACCACGTAGCTGATGATTTGTCTATGTCGGGGCAGTTTATGAATTACTTTCAAAACGACAAAGACTCCTCGCTTTCGTCCTCTTGAATTTCGTTCAAGAAAAAATCTTTTCTAATACGCAAAAATGTTTTTACATTACGTTAAGATAATTTTGGCTTTCTTTACAAGGCAGAGTCGATTTTAATATAATTTTGTACAGTCGACATCAATGAGAAATAATATGTAATTTTTTGCTAATTCCTACGTTATTTCATGCATGACAATCGGGGAATGGGTTTAATTTAAAATTAATAAAATATAATTGACGGAATCTTTAAAATCTATTGTTTATTTATATGTATTTGTTAATAAGCTTTATGTACGATCATCTAATTGTGCGAATGAAACGATAATAATAATCATCAATCAGTTTCAGTTGGAATGAATGGAGGAGGAGGTTGGAACGGTTACATTGGTTCAAACAGGCAAGCGCCGATATTACTGTTTGCTTTATTTGTGATTCATATGATGAAATACTGCCTCATGTTTATCCACCAAGACTTATTGGAGAAGAGTGGCAAAATAAGGTCAAATCCTTCTCCTCACAAAAGGAGAATAGAACGTATACCAGCAATGTGACATTTCCAGGTTGTTGCTTTGCTTACATTGCAAACAAAACGAAATTGGTATAGTTTTTTAAGTATTACGTAGACACCCGTTCATTTACCAAAGTAAATAAAATTCGATATTAGATATTCCCTGATATTACCTTAACTTTAAATTTTATGACCTTTCTCAATAAATACACTATTTAACGCAATAAGATTTTTTTTTCAAATCGGACTGGTAGATCCTAAGGTTAGCGCGTTTAAACGAACATACAATTACTTTATATATTAGTATAGATGACAATCTAATTTTTGATATTTTTGTTAATTTATTTTTAACAAGATTAATGTATAAAGATAAAGACATTGGAAGCAAACTGGTCGAGCCAAAAAAATATTTAAATAACCTGTGGACATGGTAAAGCAGACTATCAGAGGAAACTATCTTGGCACATTTTATGTGATCTTTGACAGATAAATTAAAAAAAAAAACTGTTTAAATTTATACGAATTAGCTATTATTGCCACCTACAAAGTGCGAGAAACGTCAGGGAGGTCCGTTCTGAAGCCAGACGTCCGAAGCGATTCACACAAACAATCATACAACGGAATTCATTTCGCATTAATATAACGTCCGAACCGTTAATGGCAGTCCGAACATTGTTTTCGGCCTCGCAAAAACCATATAAAAAAATTGAGACATCGAAATTCCTGTCCGCATTTAGGAGCGATAAAATCACCGCCCTAAAATGATATATCGTACCTCAATCTATACTAATAGCGTTTTAATATCACGGCTTAGTCATTGGGGTGCCGCAAAAAATACACGCCGTAAAAAGTGGATCGATTTCAGTGGATTTAATAATTGCTGATGGGTGTTAGAAATGACAAGTCCGTGGCCTGACGAATACAATGTATGAATTGATTTGTTAATTGTTTTAATATTATATAACATAATCATTAATACATAATATACAAGTAACCTTGTACAACCTGGGGATACTATTATTAATCGTTTAATCTACCGCTTTACATAAATATCTTAGATAGTAAAGTCATTTTTCTTCTAATCTATTAACTATCAGATTGCTTATTTGTTCGTCTGCTTTGTTAACATACCTAAATTAAAAAACAGATACCCTTACTATCATAACTGATCTATCGGCCAGGGCTATGGATTTACCTTTTCATGCTTTACGAAACAAGAGAATAAACAATATAAGAATAATGAGTACCTCGTGCTGTGTATGTGCACAGAAATGTGTATAGTTTTTCTTAATCTGGCAACACTCTATATATTCTAAATGCGCTGAGAGATAATTCAGCGTTCAATAAAAACATACATCTATATGAAGACTATATGAAATCCTTGACTTATGAAAAAAAAAAAACATTCATTGAATATAATACAAAAAAATTACCGGGTCATACACCTCAAGGGCAATTACACACTCGGTGGTCAAACAATATTTAATTAATCTTACTTATTGCGTATTGAACTAAACTGTCATTTGTGTCAAAACCGTGTCACTATTGAAGCCGGCTATTATTATGATATTATATTAATATGATCCCAGTATGATGGTCGAATCAATTAACAATATAAAAATATATTTACAAAAACTCTAAGTGTGAGTAATTTCGTCGCAAGCGGAGGTAGTTTTTTGTTAGTTAACACTTGAAATGTTCCACAGTTTTGACATATGTATTTGTAGTGTTATACAACGGTTTCCTGCCCACACAACACGAGTTGAATGAGGTGAAGATAAAAATAAATTGTGTAATTTTAACATTATATTTAAGTTAACCTTCTTTCTTCGTATAAGTCAAATATAAATGTATTAACATTAAAAAATAATCTCGGTTAAAAGACTAAAAATATAATCTAGATTTCTAATATATAATAATTGAAATATATACAGTAAATAATAATTTTATAATCATTGTATTTTATGTCGCTGTTTTTTTTTATAATTAATAGGCCAGCGTTTGTTCGTTGACATGCCTGATGTTAAGCATCGACACGGTCTAGGATGTAGCACGCTTAACTATAAGAAACCTGTTTACTCTGGATTTGAAGACACCAACATTGTACCTATCAGGAACTACGGACTCGGGTAAAGCATTCCATAGTTTCGCAGTGCGAATAATGAATGTGGATTCAAAGCGCTTCGTACGTAGGCGGGGAATTTCCACTGTGTACCTATGGCGCTTTGTTCGCGTTTGCCTGGCCGTTCGATAGTAAAAAGGGGCTGGAGGAATCAGTACATGTAATTCCTGAGCACATTCTCCGAAATGTATCCGATAGAAGACTGAGAGTGATGCAACCACACGTCGATGTTCAAGACCTTGGAGCCTAGACTCGACCAATATGACGTCTCCTATCAGCCTTTTGGCACGCCTCTCAATCAACTCTAGTGCCTGAAGGTGGTTATTGGCAGAGCCATCCCAAAGGTTAGAGCGGTACTCCATACATGACCTCACTTGTGCTTTATATAAGCTGAGCAGTTGTTCTGGAGTAAAGTAACGTCTCACTTTGGAGAGGATACCAAGTTTTCGAGCGGCTATTGGGCTTTGGACTCAATAAAAGAGCCGAAATTTAGAGTCGACGTGAGAGTAATGCCAAGAAGGTCAAGATGGTCAGTTATAGGTACAAACACGTTTCGGAAAGAGGGAGGTAGCTGGAAGACCCTCTTTTTGGTGGAAAATAAACACGCCTGCGTCTTGGATGCATTGAACATGACCAAATTGGCATCACCAAAATCGAACACTGCCTTAAGGGTCACGCTCAGGCGCTCTACCATGGCCTCTCTCTGAGCCTGGATTTGGGCCTCACTAGCTCGCGCGTTGGACTTGTAGCTCTCGACGACTGTGCAATCATCTGCGTACCCATGGATACCGGGCATCAGCAGATCATTAATGTGTAGCAGAAATAGTGTCGCCGAGAGCACTGACCCCTGGGGAACACCGGCATTTATAGCCATTTGATCCAACGAGTGGCGATCAACCACTACTTGAAGCGATCGATTCCTCAGGAAGTCTGAAATCCATGCACACAGGCTAGCAGGCAAGCCATATTGCTGATAAGACCATCATGCCAGACCCTATCAAAGGCCTTCGAGATATCCAAAGAAACAGCAAGTGCCTCCCCGTGTTTCTCGATGGCCTCACTCCAGATGTGTGTGACGTACACCAAAAGATCACCAGTGGACCAGTTTCGGCGAAACCCGTACTGTCGGTCACTGAGAATGTCATTGGCTTCTAGGTACGTCAGGGGCCTAGTATTTAGGATACGTTCCATTGTCTTGCACATAATGGACGTAACCGAGATGAGTCTGTAATTGGCAGGGTCAGCACAACTACCCTTTTTGGGCACGGGCTGCACGTTCAGCAAGCTTCCAGGACTTAGGCACTTGACCAGTTTTAAGAGAGAGGCGAAACAGACGTGTCAGGATAGGAGACAGTTCAGGCGCACAGTTCCTCAAGACAATTGCTGGAATGCCACAGTTCCTCAGGACAATTGCTGTTACAGTTCGATTCGCGTTCTTATTTTAAACGTAACCAATACAGTTACATATAAAGTATAAACTTAAGTACCATCTACTGTTTTCAATGTACAAAAATATTCTAATTCTTAACTTCCGTACATAAAGCGATTATTATCTCACTCATTAAAAAAATCCACAAAGATATTCAAATACAAGCTCTAATTTTTAATGACAGCATTAAAGCAAGTCAATTAGTAAAACTAAAAAATAATTGAGTAAAGTAAAACAAAGTAATTAAAAAATATAAATAAATGTATCAGCCATAAAGTCTATAAAGATTAGTTCTGATGCGAGAGACGGGTAATAAACGAAAATCATGATTAATCTATAATGGCTAAAACTAGTTTTATACACTTAGCCTAATTGCCTAAACATCAATCTTAGCTAATCATAGTGTTGTTCAAGGTCGTCAAAAGGTGCAGTCGTCCTTCCACCATTCACACGTAAGCGTTTTATGCTAAATTAATATAATAAATTATATACGTATTATTAATTCAATCGCGTCTTTACTTCCCTGGATTTGGCTAGGATAAAAATAACTTACGTCACTTCAACCACTATAACCTATCTCTAACCGAAAGAATATGTCTATTTATTATTCCATTACTCCGGGATGAATCAACGACTGATACCGATATTAAAAATAAATTGATTGTGACAATTCATATAAATGACACTTATGACAATGAAAAGTGAACCTAAATACAAGAGACATTAGAGCAAAAATGTATTAGGCAAAAAAAATCGTGCCCATCCAAACACACGTGAAGTCACGATGGTTACATTTGCAACAATTTCCCGTGCAAAATTGCCTTGTACGTGGAAGTACATCTGAAAATTTCACCACCTGTGCCTGAGGCGATATCGCAGCGTGGGGGCGCAGGCTATGGGAACAACGATGTAAACAATTCGTCAAGCCTCTCCGAATACACTAAAACATGTTTTATATAACTAATATATAAAACCCTTTTGATATTAAATGATATTTAAAAATCTTTTTGAGTAACGCCGAAAGAGATGTAATCATACCGAAGCTTCCAGAATTTAAATTCTATTTTTTTTTTACTTTTCTTTTACAAAACAGATTTAATATGTAATATTATATATGTAATATATATATATATATATATAATATATATATATATATATGTAATGATCACTTTAATAATTTAGTTATTTTATAACATAATACTAAAAAGTATTTTGTTAAAACAAATATACGTATAGACGCTAAAACGAATACAATGTGGCCAATACGAATCATACATGGCATTTATGATTATATGTATTATGTATAATGATGTTGTATGTAAATACCATTTGCTGAAAGTTCATATATCCTCCGGCAGTACGAGAGCAAGAAGGCGCAATCTGTGAAACATCGAAGTAATTGATCCGTTCAGCCCGAGGCAGACCACAGTGATACAAAACATCATTTTCATGTTCAACACAGATAATAATATTCACATGTGCAGCTATTTCTATTATATTATATTGTTGTAAATACTTGTAAAGGGACACGGTACTCTACTATTATTATCCTCTTTTGTTTGTTTAATGCGCTGCTGTTGCTTATTTTTCATATAAAATAAATGAAAGCAAATTTTTTGTTGTAAATTACAATACTAATAACATTTGTTACGAATAATTATTATTTTACCTGTCTTTTTTGTAATGACCTAAATAAACAGAAAATAGCATCATTAACAGCCTCTGGTCATATATATTTATGGCTAGCAATTGGCATAATAAGTTACTATTTGCAGTCTTCGAGTTTTTAATACAAAGGCACAAAACGGCAGGTGGCGATGACGCTACTGCAATATTTATCGAAAGAGAGAAATCAGTCACAACTAGGAAGATACGGATAAGAATAAGGTAAAAAAATAGTACTTTAGGTTTAGATCAGGAGTAGTATTAAATACTATAAGATACTTAACATGACACTATTCTATCACAAATAAAATATTTTATCCAATACAAATTAGATAATATATTATATCAAATTCGAAGGTCCTGTATTAAACCTTAAGGTAGTGACAAGTTCAGCCAACTAACAAAGTAATTCAACCACAAAATAGCCTATTGCGGTATTTCCGATAACCAAAATTAATTAAGCAGAGACCGTAAAGTCGTATTAGAATTTACATAAATTCTTATTTTATCTCAACTCCAAGACCAAATTAGGTAGCCGTTGGCTCTAACTGACCGCAAAAACAGCGATTCGGGATCATGTTAATTATTTTGAGACAAAAAAATTTAAGTTCTTAATTTAATTATTTGTCATCAAAGTACTCGTAGTTTGTAGGAAATTTTATGGCAAGTTTTTGTAACGTTATACCAATTTTTTTTCAATAGTAAGAAGAACTTGAAACATTGCCTCAACACTGCCAATGATTGCAATAAGTTTTAATAAAAAAATGTTGTATCAACTTTATAAAGCTCAAATGGTCCAGTCGTCAATCGCCAATCTCACCCGGGTACACTGTTCTATATATCTCAAGGCATACAAAGTTCTCATTTCGATATTTGATTACCTAAATCATAAAATTAATTTCGTATTACATAGTAGCGGCTGTCATCGTTTGTTTCAATGATATTCTGTTGTGTGCTTATCGACCATCAATGGAGCGCCTTATGGGCCATATGGGCCACCTGATGGTAAGTGGTCACCAAACGCCACCATATATCCAATGCATATAGCCAATGCGCCACCAATCTTGGGAACTAAGATTTTATGTCCCTTGTGCCTGTAATTACACTGGCTCACTCACCCTTCAAACCGGAACACAACAATATCAAGTATTGCTGTTTTGCGGTAGAATATCTGATGAGTGGGTGGTACCTACCCAGACGAGCTTGTACAAAGCCCTACCACCAGTATTTATAGTTATTACCAGTAATCTGTTTATCATTGCGAATATATGTATTTGATATAACAAATAATTTTAAACAGATCAAAAAAATGCTGACCAATTCAATTTATCATTGAAAAAACGATTCTATTAAATTGATACCCGTGTCGTCTGGACAATAGCTAACGGCCTAAGACACTTATCAAAAATACCAATCGAAGATCGATCCATCGTAATAATAACCGATTACAAGGTACGTTTAACTAAAAATGCCTTAATACAAAGAGCGACAACGTCTCACTTCGAAGCGTGTGAATCTTTGATTTTCTGTGGAGATAAAAAATAAAAAAGGAGCAGGATGAAAATAAAAAAGGAGAGGACCATTGATGAAATGTATCGAAATGTTACTGTGGGAGCCGGCGCGGGCGCCACTCTTTGTCGTAATAATGAGTCGGTATGTCATGCAAGGTAACATCGAACACATATTAACTTCGAATAAATGATTGATTTTAAATATATTTAAAAAAAAAAAATATTCGCCAGTTCAGTGAGGCTTTTACAGACTAATATATATTTATTGATTTATTTATCATTATTCATAGCTTAATTTCGTGTTTCTAACACTGTCTTATAAAAATAGTATGAAATTTTGTGTTGCTAAATATATCTATATTTTCATGTGTACACATGAAAATATAGATATATTTAGCTTTTTTTTATATTCTCCAGCATGGCCATTTTGCTTTGTATTACCAGCGGAGTACCACAGGGAAGAGTCTCCTGTGTTTTCTTGGCATTAAACTCAACAAGATTATCAGAGCCTCATTTAGCGATGAGTTCGAAATGTCCTATCGAGTTCAATGAGAAGATCCTTCCGCCTCTCCTCAATTTCCGCTCGCCCAGCCACTGCGCGTCCGTGGTATCCACCATGCACTGTACTATCGTCTGCATAGCAATGTACGTTCCAAAGAGAGAGCATATCATTGATATGCAAAAGAAAGAGTGTGGGAGATAGCACAGATCCCTGGGGGTCCCCAGCATTTACTACATAGAATTGGAAAGCGCAACCTTCAACTAAAACACGAAGGCTACGCTTGTGTAGGAAGCTGGCCATCCAGGTGCAAAGCTGAGCAGGCAGACTATATGCCGGCAGCTTGGAGAGAAGACTTCTGTGCCAGACCCTGTCGACAGCATTGGAGATATCGAGGCTGACAGCCAACGATTCCCCATGCTTGTCGATAGCTTCACCCCAGAGGTGTGTTACGTACGCTAGAAGATCACCTGTAGACCGGCTGGGTCGAAACCTATACTGACGATTATTAATTAGACAATGATATTCAAGGTAATGGATCAGTTGGTTGTTTAGAATCCGTTCCATCACCTTACAAAGTACTGAGGTGATAGCTATTGGCCGATAATTTACCGGGTCAGACCGATCCCCTTTTTTGGGAACCGCTTGCACATTAGCTCTTCTTAACACAGGAGACAGCTCCGCCACACACTTCTTCAGCACTATGGCTGGTATTCCGTCGGGATAGCTAGCGAGCTCTCCGTACATCAAGTGATTGCAGCTCTGCACCCACATCACGTTGCCTGATTTTGATGTTAGGCATCGTATGGCCACATGAAGATATTGTTGGTGGCAGCGCACTACAATCGTCAACGACGGAGTTATCGGCAAGGAGTTTAGCCAGGAGATCGGCTTTCTCTTGCGGACTGTGAGCTAGCGATACGTCCGGATTTCTGAAGGTTGGCAGAAATTGTTTTGCACAGACTTTGCAGACGCCAGAAGCTACGGGAGCCCCTAGGATGCGAAACAATCATCATCATCATATCAGCCGAAAAACGTCCACTGCTGGATAAAGGCCTCCCCCAAGGATATCCACGTTGGCCGATCTTGCGCTGCCCGCATCCAACGGCTTCCCGCGACTCGTTCTAAGTCGTCGGTCCACCTTGTAGGGGGCCTGCCCACGCTGCGTCTTCCGGTTCGTGGTCGTCACTTGAGAACCTTTCTGCCCCAGCGGCCGTCGGTTCTGCGAGCAATGTGCCCCTCCCACTGCCACTTCAATTTAGTTATTCTTCGGGCTATGTCGATTACTTTGGTTCGCCTGCGGATTTCATCATTTCTGATTCGATCTCGAAGAGAAACTCCGAGCATAGCCCTCTCCATTGCCCTTTGAGTGACCTTGAGCCTTCTTATGAGGCCCATTGTGAGCGACCACGTCTCTGATCCATAAGTCATCACTGGCAACACACACTAGTCGAAGACTTTCGACTTGAGACACTGCGGTATTTGGGATGAGAAGATATCGTGTAGCTTCCCGAACGCTGCCCAGCCGAGTTGAATTCGACGATTGACCTCTTCCTCGAAGTTGGACCTACCTAGTTGGATGGTCTGACCTAGATAGACATAGTTGTCTACAACTTCGAGTGCAGAATTTCCAACCTTGACTTGAGTGGGTGCAACATGGATTTTCGACATGATTTTCGTCTTGTCCATGTTCATTTTTAGACCCACTTGTTGGAAAACCCTGCTGAGGTCATCGAGCTTAGTGCCGAGGTCTTCCAAGGTCTCAGCCATAATTACAATGTCATCGGCAAATCTAAGATGAGTGATGCACTCGCCGTTGATATTGATGCCTAGTCCGTTTCAGTCCAGAAGCTTGAAAAAATCTTCCAATGCAGCGGTAAAAAGTTTCGGAGATATCACGTCTCCCTGTCTTACACCTCTCTGCAGTTGGATAGGTTTTGAGTTCTGATCCTGGAGTCGGATCGACATGGTTGCGTTTTCGTACAAGCCTGATTTACCGATAATCAATTTGGCACCTTTGAAGAGAATTCAGGACGGCCCAGGTTTCGATCGAATCAAAGGCTTTCTCATAGTCCACAAACGCTAAGCAAAGTGGCTGTTTATACTCCTCAGTCTTCTGTATAACTTGCCGCAGCGAAACAAGGTCAAGACCAATCTGTACAATGCGCTGTGCATCCGCACTCGTGTATGCCTTCCTACAGGACTTGGAATTTTTATTGTAGTTTGCTTTCAGTGAGTCAATGTTAGATGCCCCGCTAATGCAGCTGTTGATCCACTCGCGATAGGCTTACTGCTTAGATGATACAGCATCGGCACATTCACGAGTGAACCAACGGTTACGCGTACTCCTACTGACGAGATCTGAGCTAGGAATGTAGTATTCCATTCCCAACATGATCTCGTCAGCAACAGCAGCGGCACTAGCTTTATGGTCATTCCCACTAAAGCAACGTTCCTTCCAAGGGACGTCGTTCCCTTAGTATAGTAATAGCGAATACCGTCCCAATCTGCCGACTTATAGTGCCAAACGTGACGTTTGCATACCGCTGGTGGCGGCAACTTGGCCTATGGCACTTCGGTAGATATAAGACTGTGATCCGAAAAACCAAGTGGAGCTTGAACCACAACCTGATATACCGAGTGAGAAGTCAACAGAAGGTCCAGTAGAGAAGGTGCTTGCCCATCAATGTCTGGGATCCTGGTGGGCTGATCACACAGTTGGGTCAAGTCATGTGTGAGAGCAAAAGCATGAACAGTCCTTCCAGCATGGTCACTTTTAAGCGATTTCAACCATGATTCATGGTGAGCATTAAAATACCCCCAAAACACCAATTCCGCGTTAGGAAACTACTCTTGCGCAGCATCTGCCACCCGACTAAGATGGTCAAATAATCGGCTTGTCTCCAAGTCACCATTGTGGGATCTGTAGAGGCACACGTAGACTTGACTCTGATGAACTAGGTCCACACGTACCACCAACATAGAGAAGGAGGGATCCTCCAAGCAGCGCAGTCGGTGACAGCAAACATACGTCCTGACGAACAAGCATACTCCGGCTTTCGCTTTGAAGGATTCTTCAAGCATGTAGCTGGGATAATTAAGGTAGCTGGTATCGGCAGGACGGAGTATTTGTGTCTCCGTGAGAAACGACATTGCTGGCCGTGCTGTCTCGAGATGGTGGTGGACAGTGTTGAGTATAGCGTGGAGTCCACGGATGTTAGAGAACTCGACCTCAAACAGCGGGGGTATGGTGGGGGTGTGCACCGCTGTACGACTATTATTTCTGTAATGCGCTAACATTTGGGAAAAAAAATGGAAGAGACGTGAAGCGAGCGACGTATTGCCACGATAGGGATGGGCAAAGTGTGGAGGCGAGTTTCCCCAAGTGGTTGCCAAAAGGGAAAATACACTGACCCGCCGGACGGAAGGGCCACCAACCGGCACGACGGTCCACCCCGAGATTCTGCGTGGCCTGGTGGGGCAGCCTCACGAGCTGGTTAGGCACGCTCGGGCCCCTGTACTATGCCACGGGCGGCCAGCAGAACAGCCGTTTCTTCGCGTCTCCCTGTCTGGCAGGTCAATACAGTTTCCCCCGGCCCCATCGCGGCAATGCTCGCTCGGGCACTGGCTGTACGCTGGCTGACCTCGAAACGCGGCTGCAAGCTACTTCACGAGTTTT
The DNA here is from genome assembly GCF_905147045.1 of Nymphalis io. Lineage (NCBI taxonomy): Eukaryota > Metazoa > Arthropoda > Insecta > Lepidoptera > Nymphalidae > Nymphalis > Nymphalis io. The sequence goes on along the minus strand of NC_065890.1, from coordinate 3,830,939 downwards.
TCTCTATGCGTACGGTGGTAACAAGCCAAACTAGTCACTGACAGATCTGGTGGTCGGATGTTTAACATCCTACGACCAGATGAGCAGATGGTCGCTCAGATATCCCTTAGTCGCCTCTTACGACACCCATGGGACAGAGAGGGGCAGTGAAATGTATTATTTCTTATTTCTCCGTCACTGCACTGCTGACATTTTTATTCTTTATACATTATATTAATTTAATCTATGTGCAAAATAAATAAAAACTAGTTTAAAATTACTTGTAAAAAAAAAGTAGCATCCTATAAATATCCTATTTTGGGCAAAAGTCCTATTTTGGGCAAAAGTCCTATTTTGTCACGAGATAATTTAAGAATGATTCCACCACGCTTCTCCACTGCATATTGGTGATATAAATGTGTTAGAACTTCGTTCAACACGTGAACTATCGCTACGGTGTTTCCCTTTACATTTTTGGAAATCTTACCTACTTAAACTTTCTATTCATTCAATATCTTTTTTTAAATCATTACATTCATTCATTCTAATTACAATAAACCTATTGAATCAATTAACTGTATGAACTGAATGTATAACACATCTGGCAGCTATCTGTAAAGTACAACGAAGAAAAAAAAATCGAATACAATTAATATCGACATTACTTCCAATATTTAAAGATTTTTTATTTATTAATTTTTTATTTATATATGTATTATACAAAGCAAGAAGCTTGGAATTTAACGTCATAAAGACACCTCGAATTTGGTATATCTTCGTCAAGTTGTTAACACGTTCACTAGTTTTATTGATGTCCGACTTATTTGTAAATTCTAAGGGTTTATGATACCTTATTTCCTCAAATTGTATGCTATTAATAACATGAAAGTTTCATTAGATAATAAATGTGAAAATGTTTTACTGAATTTTCTTATAATAACTTTTTCAATTTATATCATTGAAATAAGTTTAATGCGGAATAAAACAATGCACAAAATTTAATAAAAACGTTAATAACAACTACAAACAAACAAAATTTTATTAGTTTTTATATACTAATATAATAAGATTGAATGTTGTCTAGCATAAATACTTTTCATTTCAGATTAATCGTTACTGCAGTGCTATCATTTAAGAACCTTATAACTTCACTTGGTGGTAGGACTTTGTGTAAGCCCGTCTGAGTAGGTACCACTTATGACGTATTCTACCGCTAACCAATCAAACTTAGTATTCTTGCGTTTTCATTTGAAGGGTAATAGGCACAAAGGACATAACATTTTATTTCCCAAGAGTGGCGCATTGAAGATGTAAGGAATAGGAATAAAGAAAAAGTTTAAGTTTAAAAAATAATTCTTCAATTTGTCTTTATTATATTACTAGCAAATATGTGTATTTAAATCAAGTATAAGCAATGATATATTTAACCAATCCGCTGAATGTTCTTTTTAAACTGGGATTGAAGTCTCAAATCATTGAATAACATTTTTTTTAAATAACACAAAATTCAAAAGCTATTCCGATAATTGACTTATCACTTTCTAGTGTGTAACTGTATACAATTCGAAATAATACTATCATTAGAATCACACTTAACTTTGCACCTCGGCATTAACAAAAGTTGCAACCAGATAAAAAACTATTAACAGACCTTGAAACTTATCTAACTTAAGTAACGACTTTTAAGATACCTTAAAACACAAACATTACCGACGTCTTTGTATTGCATAAACAATGGCTAATTACTTTGATTTTATAACAATGAAGTATGGTAAACATTGCCCTTTGAATATTTAACACTGAATAAGCGGTAAGAACAACCCCTTATAAGCAATGTTTTACTTGGGGTCTTTAGGCCTTATCGATTGTAGAAAAAACTCGAAGATAGTGTTGTTGAAGTAACAATTACGCGAGTAAAATAAAGCATAAACAGATGTATCCGTCCGTTTATTAGAATAATTTAATAAATAACTATGGAATGCTTTGCCTGAGTCCGTATTTCCTGATAGGTACAATGTTAGTGTCTTCAAATCCAGAGTAAACAGGTTTCTTATAGGTAAGCGTGCTACATCCTAGACCGTGTCGATGCTTAACATCAGGCAAGGCAACGGTCAAATGCTGGCCTATTAATTATAAAAAAAAATCTTCTTGGCTTTTGTAGAAAGTTTTGTTAAGACTATATCTTCATATTATAATAACACGAAAAATTACGAGCAATCACACCTGTTACTAAAAACCGAGATGGCCTAGTGGCAACGCGTGAATCTTAACCGATGATCGTGGGTTCAAACCCGGGCAAGCACCACTGAATTTGCTTAATTTGTGTTTATAATTCATCTCGTGCTTGACGCTGAATGAAAACATCGTGAGGAAATCTGAATATGTCTAATTTCATTGAAATTCTGCCACATGTGTATTCTACCAACTCGCATTGGAGCAGCGAGACTTCTCCTTAAAAGGGAGAGGACGCCTTAGCCTCCTACACCTGTTACTTAGATTTAATAATATTGATTAGATTCATTTGAGAATTAAAAATGTTATTTAATGGCCTCGTTAGTCTGGTGACTGATCTGCTATATTTAGGCTGCAGAAATAGAAATTTCAAGAAATAATCTTTAAAAAAAGCGCTTAAGCCCGTTGGCCCTGCGTCTGAACTCTGTCTGGTCTCTTCAGTCGTGTCTGTCGCAGCGGGTTAAGCAACTGAGGAAATAGATAGTGTATTTTATGTTATTATATTTTATTTATTAAAGGTTTGTTAGCGGATGTTACATACATAATAACTTAATAAATTGTGTACTAAAACTAGGAACATTTTATGTACATTTGAAATTAAACACTACATGCAAGTGTACATGTATTTGCGCACACACTTCTGCAGTATAATATCTTAAGATGTTGCCCGACATTGGCGAAATTGCTCTGGAGGTCATGTTGTATGTCGTATGTTCTAAACGAATAAACCAGAACTCAACAATATTTATGTCAGAGTTTTTTTTTTCATCAAATAAGTAAGCAAATGAGGCATCTGATGGTAAGTGGGCGCTTTAAGACATATTAACCATTTATTCCATTTGTATTGCCAATGCTCCAACAACTTTGGAAACTAAGATTATGTCCCTTGTGCCTGTAGTGTTATAATGGCCTACTCGTCATTAAAACCGGAACACAACAATACTAACTATTGCTGCTTTGCGCTAGAATATGCGATAAGTGGGTACCTAGCCAGACGCGCTTGCAAAAAGTCCTACCACTAAATAAAGTACATATCAAAACTGAGGTCAGTGGCACAGAAAAAAGAATTTAATATTACTTATTCAATGAAATATAAGCAAAACAATTATAGGTGCGGTAGCCAATGTTTGAAATAACCGGAATAAAAACTAAATGTAACTACATAAATATTTTCCAATAGTCAAAACTTTTTACCTGGTTACATCTATGCCCACCGGTTCTATCTAACAGTTTAAGTAACAGTTGTTTTATGAGATGAAAAGTCATAAAATTTATTGGGTAAGTAACCTTGGTCCTTTTAGTTTTACAATTATTCTTGTTCGTACTTGCATTTACGATCATAACTGGATATTGTTGTCAGTAAATTTGACTTTTAATTCAATAGCTTAAGGTTTATTTTTGTATCACAACATAAGTGCTTTAAAATGAATTTTCCTATTCACGGATAATCGGGACAAACGTCGGTATGATTTCTTTTGTTTAACAGATGACGTAGATAAAAGATCTTAGAAAGTATCACAGAAACCGAAAATGCAATTGTAAAATTTAATCCCTACAATATTTGCAAACAAATAAACAACAAAGGATTATTTTGTATTGTTTCAAAAGTTACACAAAGCTGTAACAAAATAAATACGCTACCTCTTATAATGGCCCCGTTGTAAACATTATTACTAAAGGTTTTCTCGTATTGTCTTATTGGCATGTTGTAAGAAACAAAATTGTTATTTTAAGTTAAAAATAAAACTATTAAAATTTCGTTCGATTTTTTCGGCTTTACTGATCTTGACAGTGGCACTGGTTAGGGGACGAGGGGCGTATTATAAGACAACATTTTAGTAATTTCATTTTTAGAGTTAAATTTAGGGTGTCTATGAGAATGAGCCCCGTCCTAAGTTATCGGGATGATGGAGGCGCTATACGAAGTGCATGCTCTTGCCACTTCTATCCATGAGATTTTGTAAGCCAAGAACCTAATATCCGTCGGCGGATTCAGCGTAAGTGTGGTGTATATGTGTATAGCTGTCGTGATTGTGAAAGGAGCTTATTATGATCATTTTTGTATAAGTACTTTTCCAGAAACTGAAAATGATAAATTTATTGCCGCTTAGTAGTTTTTGTGCATACTCATATAAGTACAAAAAACGACAGTTTGATAGCCTTAAAATTTGTTTAAACATCTAAATACTATTTATATCATAAAAAGCCCCAAGAGGATACTAAATATAAAAACTCGTAGCTTCTTCATTTAAAAAATTAATAAGTCATTTCAATTCAACGTCAACAAATCGAAAAGTAATTATTTCTGTAACTCTTCCCGCGCTTATAATAGAACGATCAACTATGAAAAATTTGTTAAGAATTAATTCAACAAATCATTCAGTATGTGGGGGGCACATACCAGGTAGACGGAAATACAGCAGTCGAAGGTTTTAAAGGTATGAACACGTAATTAATCTTAGCCCGCAGAGAATAATAATCGCTTACTCATTTTCGTAAATGTGAAAAGGCGGAGAGATTTTAACAAATTAAGCGACAAATGCAGCACGTTTTGCGTTGAGAACATTTCTGTTATTAATGATGTGGGGCGGGACCATTCGATGCGCTCTTTTTTTGTATTGTGTTAGTTTATTTCAAATGTTATATATGTAACCGACTAAAACACCTCTATTGTATAATAAATTTTGGGGATATTTTGTATTGATGAGAAATATCAACAGCGCATTTAATATACAATATGATGAGCTAAACTTTGCTTAATTATAAACCCTCGAATCTACTCAAAAAACTTTTATTTATTGAAATTTATAGACAACAACTTGCAATTTAATACATAGATTTTAAAATACATGTAAAAAAATAAGCTTTGATTTGTATTTAGTATATAATATTGAAAATTATTGCAAGTTATAACGAAGGTTAAGTTAAATAAAATACCTAATAATCCTTTAAAATATTTCTATTCAGGCAACATTTTAATATTAAAAATTCCTTCAACATAATCAGATGACCGTCACGAATGAAGTCATAGACTGAAGGGATAAAAGAAGGACTCCGTCTCGCATTATATTATCCATCCCTTTCACTGTGCGTTCGATAAAAAGAGATGGAAGAAAGAATATTAAAACATCAGAGTTTTATTATCAACGTGTGAGTCCCACAGTGCCTTCACGCCACGAGTGAATACACAATCAAAGTAAATTATGTACTATATTAGAATTCGTTTGTAGCGCTCCATTATACAAATATGTCGGAATTTTACGCCCAATATTATGTCGTGTAAATTATGTTTTTTTTTTTTTTTCGTTTGAAGTTCTTCTATCCAATGTGAATGAGACGAATGCGCTTGCATTTTGTAAAGTCATTCATCGTTTTTATACAGAAGCTTTCTGAATTATATACTTAAGAGGATTAATTAATACCTAAAGTATTTGTGCTTAAGGAATGTATACTGTTATATAATGAGTTCACTTCGTATTTTAAAATATAATTTATACGTTTGTCAATCATATATATTTATCCAAATATTTATATATATATATTTAAAATGTAAAGTAGTATATGAATATCTATTTAAGACCTTGATATAAATAATGCTTATGTATATAAGTATTTAATATAAAAATGAGAATGACCACGATGCTTCAATTGTGGATACATAAATGAAAATATTAATGAAAAATATATATTTATTAAAAAAAATATATAATTAAATATATAATTAAAAATAAATATATAATTTTCATTAGAAATTAGAAATTTAATGATTGCTAAAACATCTTTACAATTTAAATAGTCACACATTATTTTAAGCACTCTAATATTTACCTATTTGCAGATGACTTAAAAATAATGAAAGATATACAAACTGAATTGGACGCTCAAAAACTACAAACAGATTTAGATAGGCTCTCACTTTGGTGTACAGCAAATAAGATGGTACTTAATATTAATAAATGCTACCATATAAAATTTAGCCGAAATAAGACTATAACACTTCGAAGGACAAAACCTAACTTGTGTTGACACTGTTCGCGACTTAGGTGTGTTAATGGACCGTCAGCTAAAATTTGATAATCGTATAAAGTACGTTTCATCTAAGGGTTTCAAAATGCTTGGTTTCGTTCTAAGGAATTGCAAAGATTTTAAAATATGCTCGACAAAAATGAAACTTTTTAACAACATTGTCCGGCCAATGCTGGAATACAATTGCATTGTGTGGAACCTTTACTATGATGTGTATATGAGGATGTTGGAGAAGATCCAAAAAAGATTTGTTTATCAACTATCATACAGCGATAGCTTATCTAGGGTAATTGGAGGCTATGAAGATAGTTTGAATCAGTACCATATGTCTTCACTCGCTTGTCGTAGATGTCGTACATGATCTTGTTTTCCTTCACAAGTTATTTAATGGTAGCATTGACTGCAACGAATTAATTTTATGTTTAACTGTTCATACTCCGTCTCGTTTTTTTTCGCTGGAAAAACTTGTTTACGCATTTCCCCCAATTGAAGTGAGAGTGTATGTGGGACTCGCTGGCGCTGAGCATGCGCCGGAATACCCTTTCGAGGGGCGTCACGGGATCGCTTTCGCATACTACCGTGACGCCCCGACGGTTGGCCCACCTTTACAATATTCCAAATCCTAGGGGGTTCTTGGGTACAAAGATCCCCTAACCAAAACCCCTAGGCAAAACTTTCGGCGGGTGGAGATGATGCGCATAGCGCCGACGCCTTCTCTCCGGTCTTCTTCGCCGAAGCGAGTCAGCGGAGACCCTCTCCTCACGCTCCCGCTCCGCTGCCTCCTTCTGCGACATGACACTTTCGCCGAAAGAGACCGTCTCCAACCAGCGCCTCTCGCTACCAAACATGGCGTTTATCACACTCGGAAGCGAGAGCTCTCCACCGACTAAGGCCGTCAGGGAAAAGCGCTGAAGTCCCCAAGCGGCATCATCAGAGTGTGGCACGCTGTGTCCGAAGGCGCACTCCGTCTCACTTGCCCCGACTTAGTCCCTAAAAATTCTTTCAAATAACCACATTTAAAACCAACCTCGGACACAATTTTGATATACCTCGAATATGTAGACAATACAATGAACTCGAAAAAAGCAACAACTTGGATATTGCCACTAATCTAAATACATATAAAAAAATCTTAAACAATATTTAAAATAAAGTTCATACGTTCATTCATTCACTCTATTTGTATTTTAGTTTTTTTTCTAGTATCTTTAGTATTTTTTCTTTGGATTCCTTTTTTTTTAGCTTTTCAAATTTTGTTTCAAATTTTAGTCATTTAACATAAGTTCTGTTTTTTGTTTTAGTTTTTAAGTCATATATATCATTTTATATTTGTTAATTTTAATTTTACTATTTATATTAGCTGTTACTTAGCTATATGTGATGGATGCTGTGGTGTCCTGTAACCGAGCACATAGATTTATAACTCGCATTATTATATTAAAGCTTGTCATGTGTAATCCTTGTTGGAGATCCTAATAAAATAAAATAAAAATAAACACCAAGGTATTTTGATTAAGAAATTACATGTTACAATAAAATATGAAAAAAATCTAAGTAAATAATATACTTAAGTTTATATAATACTACCTCTTAAAACCCATTTAAAAAATGAATCATATTTCATGAAATGTACCACTTACATCTTGACGTAGGGTCGCTTCGGCGCATCATAATAACTATATCCTGTCTATTGATTGTCAAAAATCAGGAATTTCGGCAATTACACCACACCTCCCACGTGAACATAAAAAAAAAAATCTCGCACCAGGCGCATCCAAATTTTCATAAAGGACCCGACATCTTATTCGTCCAGGTCATAAGATACAGGAGGTAGCGATAGCGGAGGATTTTTTTAATTGCGTTTTTAATTTTAACACTAGTTGGTGGATTTTCATATAACCAGCGTTAACTAAAGCGGCTCACTGTTTATCCAATCAATGTAATTATAGACATCACATGGATATGATTGGTATTACAGTTTGCAGCGTATTGACAATAGAAAATAAAACGATACTGCTAGCGCATGCGCTTGTGTGTTTGTGTGAATCGATGTCATCGATTCGTCATGGTATAGAGTATGAAAATATATGTAGTTAGTATTTGTATATTTTCATTCGTGATATTTATATAAACGAAATAACACGGGTATTGTTTCCAGCTGGTTCTTTTCGGCAGAATCTATAATCAGATCTTGTGATAGCTTTGTATAATCTTGTAAACTGACGTGTAAGAGCTTACCTGAATGAAGTAAATTTAATATTATTTGATTATTTATTTATTTTTATAGCAAAAAAAACTTATTCGGACCACGGACAATGTGTTCTTTTTAATACGCATTTATTAATAAAACGCTAACTCCACAGCTTATAACTTGCATCGTATTAAACCGTAACAATTTTTTTTTCTTATTTTCCCCATTGTAGCCTTTGTGCGAGCTAGCGCCGGCACGAAAGGATCCCTAAAAGGTGTTCTAAGGCGTATCTTCACGTAATGGGCCTCGGATACATATTTATTTTTGTGTTGTTCATTCTGGTCTTGACATAAATAAATTAATGTGTTTCAATCCGAAATTTCGCGCTTTCATGGTGGCCATACATTCGCATGAGAAGCTAAAACATTTGTAAAAGTTAATAATTTTAGATGACAAGATAATTTATATTGCTTTCTTTAATAACATTTTTAATAATTCTTTGTTAAAGTATTTTAGAGGATTATTTTTAATTTTTTTTTTCTAACATTTGAAAAACACCTTGCTTGATTGAAACATGTATCATATTTTTATCTAAATTAATAAAAGCATAGATACGAGAGTTAAATATGATAGAATCATATCCATTTTTGTAACATTTTAGGAATATCCTTCTTTTACTTTGTAAAATATATCTATTTACTTTTAAAAATATATTATAAGTATTAAAAATGACATAAAGTGATATTGTTTTACTAAATTCCAGTATGAATTAGCCGAGATTCGCCAGTGGTAAGAACACGTGAATCTTACCCGTTGATCGTTGGTTCAAACCCAGACAAGCACCACTGAATTTGCATGTGCTTAATTTGTGATTATAATTCATCTCGTGCTATACGGTGAAGGAAAACATCGTGAGGAAATCTGCATGTATAACTTCACTGAAATTCTGCCATGTGTATGCCACTAACCCGCATTGGAGCAGCGTGGTGGAATAAGCTCCATACCTTTTCCTCAAAAAGGGAGAGGAGGCCTTAGCCCAGCAGTGGGACATTCACAGGCTGTTACTGTACAGTATGAATTATAATTGCGAATGTAACTTTGCCTTTGCCAGTATAAATACTTGATATAAACATCAATATTCAGAACGTAAGTTAAATTACTTACACTTAATATTTGGGTATAGTTAAACACAAGAGCTTAAAAAAAATAAGTGCTTTACCCCAACGGGTTTTAAGGTGGAGACTGAATGGAGCCTTTAATTGCTACTAAATTTTGTTTCGAGACTTGTGAATGAATGTAAAACAAAAGATCAGTGGTCTAAAGTCTTAGATGATATGGCGCCGTTGCGTAACAACAGAAAATAGAAAGGTGTGATAATTAAAACAAGGGACCACCCAAACAGATATACACTTCTTAATTTTTTTTTATATATATAAGTGCGACTCGTTTGATTCATCATATAACCAACATGACTGATTGCCTTGTTGGTCTAGTGGCTTGACGTCCTGGGTTCAATTCCCAGGTCAGGTCATTAAAAAGATAATGGGTTTTTGTCAGAAAATTCTCAGTAGCAGCCCGGATTTTATAAGTTGAAAGTGTGTACACTCCCGTGCCTCTAAAAGCACCTAAAGACGTTGGTCCTGCACCTGAACTCTTTCCGGTCGTGTCGGATTGCCGTCCCATCGGATTATGAGAGTTAGGTAATAACGAGTGCACCTGTGTTTGCGCACACACTTGTGCACTATAATACTCCTGCGTAGTTGGCAAATCTTTCTTGAGATTAGCCGCCGTAGCCGAAATTGGTCTGGAGGACATTATTATGACTATACTAATTTTTTTTCCCGCATATTAAGTTTAAGTAAACAAAAACTACGACTTTTCTGTTGCTATTTCCCTCAAAATCAACACCAGAGCGATTCTGAAGCCACATTTTTTGAGTTCTTATCAGATTTAAATTTGAATAACCCTTTTGATAAATATATTGTTGTAGGAGATTTCAACATGGGAGATATTGTGTGGTCACATAACTCTGAAAATACGCTAGCTATCCAAAACCCATCCGAAAATAATTTAATTATGCAACTATTTGCTTTTATGTGCTTCTCTGGCTGGTGTCAGTATAATGGGATTTTTAATGGTAATAATAGACTATTGGATCTCGTTCTGTCTAACTGTAGTTGTTCGGTCGATAGAACAACACCATTATCTTTGCCTGAAGACGTTCATCATCCGTCTCTCTCTGTGTTGACGGATATTATGTTGAATGATTCAAATTTACGTTATGCTCCTCGAATTGTTCGTCGCTTTCATGTTGCTGACTACAACGCAATTAACAATGAGCTAAATAATATCGATTGGGTGGAACAATTCGAAACATGTGATATAATTAACGCAGTAGATAAGTTTTATTTAATAGTTAATAATATTGTGGATCGCTTTGTACCAGCTAAAACAGTATACGATATCAATAAATATCCTGTATGGTTTAGCAAGTTTTTAATTAAATTGATTAAAAAGAAATTACAAGTGCATAAACGATGGAAAATTTATGGTCATAATAGTGACTATGACAAATTTGCTGACCTTCGACACAGAACTAAATTGATGGAAAGAGAGTGTTATAATGTCTTTATTGCTAGGGCTGAAGATAATATTCATCACAGTTCTCGGAAATTCTGGTCATTTATAAAATCAAAGAAAGGTAGTAATAATATACCTGACACCATGTTTCATGACAATACGGTTGGCTCCGACGGCCCATCGATCTCTAATCTATTTAGTAACTACTTTAAATCAGTTTTTGAAGTAGAAGTGAATCAACCCGAGGTTGATTATTTAAACAAGCATAGTAGTCAGTCCTTAATTAGTACTATTAATGTATCATGCCGTACCATTGAAAGATATCTCTCAAAACTTGACTCGTCTAAAGGCAGTGGCCCAGATGGATTACATCCTATGTTTTTAAAACGATGCAGTAAATCTTTATCAATCCCTTTACATTTACTCTTTAACAAATCCATATATTCAGGCATACTACCACCTGTTTGGAAAAAATCGCTTGTTGTTCCCATTTTTAAAAATGGAGATAAGCATATTGTCAAAAATTATCGTGGAATATCAATGTTATCTATCATACCTAAATTATTTGAGAAGATTATTTACGATACTTTGTTTCCTTTAATAAAACCTCTGCTCATTACCCAACAACATGGATTCGTAAATAAAAGATCAGTTGAGTCTAATCTTGTTGAGTTTCTCGATGTTGTTCTTTCAGCCATGGAGAGAGGACATCAGGTTGACACTGTGTATACCGATTACTCAAAAGCATTTGATAAAATTCCACATACGCTATTAATTAAAAAACTTGCATATACTGGTATACACGGCGATTTGCTAAGATGGATAACGTCGTATCTCCGTGACAGAACTCAAGCAGTCGCTGTCAAGGGACACATTTCTAGTTTTGTCCCCATAACATCTGGGGTTCCTCAGGGCTCTCACCTCGGTCCCCTATTGTTTAACATTTTCATTAATGATATACTAAAAAATTTTCAAAATCCTGACATACTTCTATATGCCGATGATACAAAACTATTTAAAATCATAAAAAGAAGTGATGACTGCTCAAACTTGCAATATGATTTGGATATTTTAGTGCAATATTGTTCATCTAATGGCCTACATCTTAACTTTGAAAAATGCAATGTAATAACATTTTCTAGAAAAAAAAATCCAATTTTATTTGATTACACAATTTCCAATCATTTAATTAAGAGGGTAACCGAGGTTAGGGACCTAGGAGTGCTTCTAGATTCTAATTTATTATTTGACAGGCATGTGAATAAAATTATCGCAAAAGCTTACAGTATGATGGGTTTCATATTTCGCCAGGGAAGAGACTTTAAGCATATCAATACATATAATGTGTTGTATAACTCGTATGTAAGATCTAATTTGGAATTCGCTTCAACGGTTTGGAATCCACAATACTCTAAGTATGTTATGGCTATCGAAAATGTTCAGAATAAATTTATTAGAAGATTAACGCGTAAATTTGGGTCCAATGCTATTAATAAGCTTAATATTTTGTCGCTTGAGAAACGCAGGGAATGCAAAGATCAGGTTTTTCTTTACAAAATTGTAAATAATTTTGTCGATTCAATGTACTTAGTCAACAACATTTATATCAAGTGCTCACATTCCATTGCCCGTTCAAAACATACCTTTTATGTCCCAATGTGTAGAACGAACTATGCTAAAAATCGCTTTTTAGTAAGAGCATGTGACAATCATAATAAACGCTACACTAGTATAGATATATTTAACGAAAATTTATTTAAGTTCAAAGAAGCTCTAAAAAACTGTATTTGTCAGTAATATACTTATCGTTTTTTTTTTTTTTTTTTTTTCTGTTTTAAATTATTTTTAATACTTTATTCATATATCTTAATAAATTGTTAAATAACTTGTTATCGTTAGGTTCACTCCATGATTGTTTGTATAAGTGGAAACTTTGTTGGCTTAAGTGAAATTTATTTTGTTACTAAATTTTATGTATTATATTATGCTGTATGTTTCCCAAATAAATAAAATAAATAAAAAATAAAATAAATATCAAAGGGGGGAACGGTGTCAGGTATTCGTACCAAATTTTATCAAAATCAGTTCAGCCGAGAAATCATAACAAACAGAGTTACTTTCACGTTTCATATTAGACTCACTTTCATATTAAAATAGATAGATATGTTTATTTAACTCGTTATCCTAAATATAATGATACTCGAAACGGGTCGATGAGGTATCATCAGATTCAGGGGATATAGCTCACCCTAGATTAAAAAAAATTTTAAAACCCTCCATTAGAGTGGAGACACCTGAACCATAATGTAGAGGACATTTCAAAATGCAGGTCAACTTCAGATTTTCAGTCTATATGTCATAACTTAACTGTCCGTCAACATTTAATAAGCCAAAACATTTCGTTTGATACATAAATACTAGCCTGAGAGGTACCCGTTAGGATTTCCCTTCGGCAACATCTTAGGAATCCATCCGATTTTTCTCTAATGAGTTTGCAGGTAACCAGCTCTGCCCGTGTCTGTTTTGCCGTTAGGTCGCGGCTATGAGTTAGTTCTGCATAAACAAATAAAAATTGAAGAGATATATATATATATATATATATATATATATATATATATATATGTATATAAAATAATAAACAAATAAAAATTGAAGAGATCAAGGATTTTTCACTTTCTTAACATTATAATAATTATATATATATATATATATAATGTTAAGAAGGATTTTTCACTTTCTTAACATTATAATAATTATATATATATATATATATAAATTTATTTACTCTAAATTGTAGACGCCGCGACGTCGGCGACGACGCGTCTTAGGTAGGCCACGTGGTGACGTTATATGCTTGAACTGGATGATCGTCAATATGAAATGATCTGCTTCGTCTTCCTTGAATATCGGACGATGAAAAGGTATCCTCGATGTAGAAAATTTGCCTTTCTGCACAGGTATCCTTTGTGTGACTTGTCCACGTGGGTGCGCGTGCGCGTGCGTCGATAAGAATGACGCGTTTTTCTCTAATTTCTTCGTTATTTAATATTTCACGGGCGAAGGACCATTTGTTAGCTTCGATAGCTGCTTTTGTGGTGGTAAAAATAACGAAGACTTTGGAAATTGAATACTTGTATTAATGATAAATAATTATAAGATGAAGAACTGATGTGTGTCGCGCACGCGAGTCGAGACTACAAGTGAAGTTAAGTTGGTAGGCGCGTCCCCGCACCCCGCGATGGTAGATAGTGAAGCGCCGCAACACAGATGAATATCTGAAAACGTTGAAGCAACATATTTTAATTGCAAGCAGAAACCTAAACACCAACATATCTTCTACGTATCTTAAAAAAAACGAACATACATACGAATCATCCCTTATAATCCTGTTAGGAGTTGTCCTCCTGATATGCATTTTCAAAAGCACTGAATACAGGTATATTACATTATATTCGATATTCGAGCTAAAACAAATACAAAACTAAATAATTAAAAGCGATAAATTAATAAAAATAATCATAATTGTAACTTGGCGAATTTCGATAGGATTGAACGCTCATCGTTGAACAGATCAAAACCAGGGAAACTAAGACGTTATGTCCTTTATTCATTACTCTGAAGCTTACAGCCAGCAACGCAACTGCTAGCCCTCGGGTGTTGCAGGTGTCCATGGGTGGTAATAGTCACTTTCCATCAGGTGAGCCCCCTACTTGTTTGCTAACTCTTACATAAAAAAACAAAACATCACTGTTTTGCTACACAATAATCGATAACTTGTTGAGACCTTCCCATATATTTTTCATAAACCCAATTAGAATAGTAACCAAACACAGTTTTTTTTTTACAATATTTAAAAGAATATATTCAAGATATCAATGATCTTAAAGCGGCAACGAATAAATAATTCACAAACAAACATTGCACTCGCAAAAGATAATCAGTAGTCAGATGTTTTTATTTCGCACGCGATCTCGACTCTGGTTAAGCTTACATTAATTAAATATCATCGGCGAATGGACGTACTAATTAAAGACCTAGTGTTTACTAGATATTTTGATAAACGTCACGTTGTTTTTGTTTTCGATGGCTCGAAGACCGCATATGTTTTATACGAGTTTCAGTCCGCCACTTCACCCGCAAGTTATAATAATGAATAATAAAGTCCTCCAGACCGATTTCGGCCACGGCGGCCAATCTCAAGAGAGATTAGCCAACTGCGCAGGAGATATTATAATGCACAAGTGTGTGCGCAAACACAAGTGCACTCTTTTTTTTCCTAGCTCTCATAATCCGATGGGACGGACGGCAATACGACACGACGAATCCGACGAAAGAGTTTAGGCGCAGGACCAACGGCTTTACCTGCTTTCCGAAGCCCGCAAGAAGTAGGGGTGTTACTCTATATGTTTTTGTTAACCCCTGTACAAGTTTACAAACGTGATCGGTTGAGTATTCAATATGTTAAAGCATAACAAATAAACAAACTCACTTTCGCTTTTATAATATTAGTAGGCATTTACGTTTGCTTTGATGTGATATCTAAATACTTAAATATAAAGATTAATTTTAAAAATCAATATTACATTAATCGGATATCACCTTTTCAATTTAAATAAAACTTTTTCATTGACACATAATATGTTTGATTTTTGCATTTAACAAAAAAACTGTACCTATATTTTATATATATTATATTATTATTTTCTCATTTATTTTCTCGTTTTTTTATTTTTGTAATTTTAACCTAAACCTAATAATTTTAAATGTATTCAACATTTAGAAATATATATAATATGTACTCGTTTGTTAATTCTCTAATTTTTATTAACTTACAACTTAAAGTTCAAAAATACATACTATTTAAGATGATACAGAGTATTCAGGTCTGTCTTTGATATACAGTTCTCAAATCGCCCCAAAGCCATTCGAAGATATTAGTAGTCAACGGCAATCAATAAGCATCAGTTGATTTGCTTTTATTTTTCTGCCTGATTATTAAAAATTATTAGACGTATTTCCACATAAATGCAATTGTTGCAACGACTAAATAAGACATCTGTCTTCACAGGCGCTTGCTGCAAATTAGTCACATTCCTAAAGCAGCGTTCTTCCATACACAAATGTAATCCGTGACTTGATTGACGAAACAGTAACAGCGACAGACTCGAACCCGTTCGACTGTCAATCCGTTTGAGATGGAAAAAAAATCCACATAACGGTTTAGTCTAATTCATAAGAACCGAATGAAATAATTTAATCTTTACATAAGTAAATCTGATGTCGAATATTGGTAATAAATTCCATTGCAAAAAGTTCGACTAACTGCTTAAATTTGAAAGAATTTTGGTATAAAAGGTAAACAATGTTATAATTTTTATCTGAACAAGGAAACAAGGAATGCAATTAAATGCTATTTATAAGATGAGGTTTCAAGTTTAATTAGAGATTAATAGTCCTGCTATATAGACCTAATTAATTTAATCATTTATCATAATCATTCGCTCGTCTTTAGTCCATTTATTTGGACTCGTGAATGAAAACGTGAGGATACTTGGATCGAAAGATATTCTAATAGTGTTTACACCATTATAAAGTGGAACAGAATAGGCTCCAAACATTCTCATTAAAGGTGTATAAGTGATACATTCACGAGGATTTGCTCGATTTTTTATAATCATTTCATGTCTTAAGCTCTAGCTCATAACTTAGACCGAAGCCTAAATGGAAGGACTCTACAGGGAGCCTGCTAAGAAATGTCTCGAAACTTGGAAAAGTGTTAAATAATACATTAACGTGGTCATACATAATTGAACACTGACAGCGTAGAAGTATAGGATACAGCCACATGAAGTGTGAAAAGAGGTTACATGGAACGTTGAATGTTACTTTTTTATCGAGGTGACATCATCAAAGGATTTTTATATGCGTACTTAGATTGAAATAAATTACAACTTCATACTATGAATCTTTAGCTAGATAGAGTAAATTAAAAAATACTATTGACTAAAACCTGACCTGAAAACACGAACTATTATTTTGTTTTACAAACCTTAAATGTTTTTTAATCTTTATATATATATTTTTAAATTGGATAATCGACTGCTATTGTATTTTAATATTTTAATAATAAATACATTTATAATATTAAAAAAATAACTAATTATAAAAAACATTTGTTTTACATTTAAGTCTCTCTCTCGTAAAGCAATATCTTTAAAAATTAAACATCGAAATTTTACATCTGGAAATAAATAGAGTAATAAACTATCGATCAAGTCAAAGTGACTTGCATCTCCCTTGATATCGGATTAGAATAACTGCGCCCATACAGCCGACATCTTGCCTGATTATTGACGGTCTCTGCCGCGCCTCTTAATTAAGTAATTACACCTTTGGAAGAGTATTTTGATACATCTATATTAAGCTACAAGTCATGTGGGTTATAACTTAATAGAATTTTAATTAACATAATTAGGAATATGTTACGTGATACGAAATTATTAAAAAAATATATATTATTGTTTAATTGTATATAAAATTACTGTTTATTGTTTTTGCTTTATTGGTTTATTTTACTAATATAACAAATGAAAGTACAGTACAGTAACAGCCTGTTAATGTCCCACTGCTAGGCTAAGGCCTCCTCTCCCTTTTGAGGAGAAGGTTTGGAGCTTATTCCACCACGCTGCTCCAATGCGGGTTGGTAGAATACACATGTGGCAGAATTTCAATGAAATCAGACACATGCAGGTTTCCTCACGATGTTTTCCTTCACCGTCAAGCACGAGATGAATTATAAAAACAAATTAAGCACATGAAAATTCAGTAGTGCTTGCCCGGGTTTGAACCCACGATCGTCGGTTAAGATTCACGCGTTCTAACCACCAGGCCATCTCGACTTGAAATGAAAGTGACTGGTTGAAAATATAAAGCTGATTTCGGGTTTATATTGTACGTTAATAATTATAATCTAGAACATACTAATTACTATACATTTATAAATAAATTTCGTTATATACTAAATTAATTTGCAAATGTAAATTTTAGTATCGGTGGTTGGATTTGTGAATGACGATGATGGTACTTACCCAAATACCCATATTCTACTGCCATAGAACAATACCTGGTATCGTTGTGTTTGTATTTTATTTAATTAGTTAAGCTTAGAGATGTGTCCACCATAACTATACTAAGTTCAAAAACTCAAATCAATGATTTCAAGAAAGCATGATGTAGCAAGATTTTATTAAATTAATATAATAACGTTAGTTAAATTAAAAAAAACCTTCCTCTTGCTTCAATCTAACTATGTGCGAAGTCCACACAGTATTTCATAAGATTAACTAAATACATACATATTAACTTAGTGAGGGCCTTTATTTTTAATGTACTAACTGAACCCGGCAAAGGTTGTTCTGCTTTTAAATATACACCAAATATCACGGTGATCGGCCAAACAGTGTCGAAGTCTATTAATCTCAAATTGATATAGAAACATTCATCATTATATACAATTATATGTAACAAAACAAAATATATATATCTAATGTTAATGTTATACATAAAACACATGCCAGCGCTTTGATGTGTGTCGACGATATTTCTTAAAACATCGACAAGGAAATGTAATTCCTTTATAAAGTCGCAGTCTTATTGTGTATGTGATCAGCCGCATCACGGGCTACGGAGATGAATATAACTGTGCATTCCGTTACAAACAAATAAACTTGCATTTATCGATATTAACGACATTGTGAAGAGATTAGATGGACACGTCCATTCAAGAGGCAGGTAAGTGAGCATTAGGTGTGTGTAAGTCTTTACTTAAGACCTTATACGGATAATTGGTAGCATTCGCTTCGGTGGAGTATGATAAAATCTCCTTTGTAATGCACCCGGCTTGTGTTGAAACTGGCTTTATTGTTTGCAGGTTATCTTAATTTGTTTTTTAAAAAGTCGGAATTCTTTATAATTCGGACAAAATAATTGATCAATTTAATAATTGTTTTTATTGCGTCGAACTTTAAGGTATCACCATAGTCATCATCAGCTCATGTTCGTCCACAGCTGGACATTGGTCTCTCGTAATCACGTGGATGGCACGAACTTTGGCTCTTAATTTCCAGAAATTTACGTTTGTATTCACTCCTCACCTAAGAGCGTTCACTCATACTTTTGTATGTTGTATGTTGGTTTGTCTTAGTAAAAGCCAAGACGAGACCTTTACTCACCTGTGTCTTAAGAATACGTCTTTTCCATCAGTAATCGTTTCTGTCTCATGACCGGCCCACTGCTGTTTCAGTTTGCTAATTACTTATACCTCTATCCAATCACCGAATTTCTGAGACGGATCAACGTATTGTAAAGAAAATAACCCTTTCCATAACTATAAATCGCACTTGATTTAAATAAGGTACATAGACGGTAAGATTGATTTTTAGAAAAGATAAAAAAAAAATATCCATGTCTTAGCTGGAAAAGAACCTTTCATTCTGTACGTATTACTGGTTGCTAACATGCTCTCAGTAGCTTAAATGTTTATTTCAATGAATACTCATTTTCCGTTTCAACGGCTTTCAAATATATAGAGGTTTTGACTGCTGCAGAAATCGCAATGTAAGGCTTTATCCCTAATTAACCATAGATGTGATTTCAACTGTTAACTCATTGTACTTCTAAATACTTCAAAATGATCGCCCATATTGTTTTCTAATCCCTGTGACGACAATTTATTTAAGCCTTTAAGTATCACTCAAGAATGTTTTTCTAAAATCAATTGCGCTGATACTTTGTAAACGGCTTGGGTTAAGTGAATTTGTAGTGGCTTGGGTAAGACAAACCACCCAGTGAGTAAGTGTGGCATGTTTATTATATACTTAACAGGCGCGTTATACGGCTTATATGGTGAATCGGAAACTTTGACATTCGTACCACGAATAGAGCTAGTAATAGCTATTAGGGTCTTCTGTCTATCGACACCCTTTGATCGACACTTCACATAAATTGATATATAAATGTTATATGAATAAAAATTACCACATATAAAAAAAATCAACAACGCTTGTGTACCTCTGGAAATTGTTTTTGACATATTCGCGATCGCTCTTCTCGCTCATATAGGGCCGGCGATGAAGATTAAATCTTCGGTTTGATTATAGATATATGCCTAAAATTGTTTCTCTTTATCTATGTATCTAAATATTACACACATACAATGTTATACACTTTGAAATACCGGTACCGATTTTGATGACTTAAAAAAGCATTTATTTCGACCAATCAAGGATCATATATACAAGACAATAAATAATAAAAAGACAAAAATTACAATAATAATATTTTACAGATTTCACATATTATAAATTAGATTAATAAAAAGAAAATCATATTACTAAATTAAATTAAATGAACTATAAGATGGCTTTAATCTGTCAAGTTTCAAGCGAATTCAGTTCATGATTGCTTATATTTTAAAAGCTAATCTTAAAATGTAATAGCATACAACAAAATATTCAATATAAGGTATGATACATAATTAATTCTAAGGCCCTATTTTGAGCTTCTACTAACTAATTCTTTAGACTGTTACGAAAAACCGAATTTAAAATGAAAACCTCTCGATACGTCTTTATTTCTTATACGTACATTCTCGGAAACAATATAACCGTTTTTAATTATTCTTTCACCGAGACAATTAATACATGTATAAGGAGATTTTTGTATATAAAAAATAATGTACTATTCATATATACCTACTGATTTATCACTTAATTTAGGATAGAATCACTTTATGAACTATGCCATTAGTTTTGTTTATCATTTTTAAGAAAACACCATAAAGTGACAAAAAAAATGTTTACCTTAATAAATAAAAAAGAAACGCCAGTCTCACTCGGGACGATATATAATTCTAACGATAACTCACACATCTAAATCAGTTTAGGCATTTATAAGTTATGAAATAAACTCACATACATACACACATACATGAACCCTGAAAACATTACCCTCCTTTAAATTGGGCAGTGATGTAACTCCGAACCTATTAAGATACTTATTTATAAAATAAGATAATAATAATAATAAAAATATGCAATATAAAAAAATAAAACAAATATAATTTAATACAAAATGAAACAAATCCTCAGCCATCGATTTAAATTCAATATGAATCGATCCGTATGATGCGATATGCATAATATCGTATTATTTAACATAATTAATTAGTTCAGCGCTCCTCAACAGACAGACGGACAAAACAAAAAGGTATTATACGTCTTTATACGTATCGACAACTTCATCGGTTTAAAGATACATTAATAATCGCTCTTGACGTTTGATTTCCGCTCGATATTCGTATTAAGATAATGTTTGTTTGATTGTTTTAGCCACTAGAAATCTTGTGATTCCATTAAAGAGATTTTATATATTTCTTTTTTAATGAAAAAAAATGAAAGCCGCAAATAATACTTAGTATCATACAAGTATATTATTGTAATAAAACATAGACACTAATTTTAATATGTATTAAAATAATATATCTGTTTATGGAAAATTAATCATAACTAAATATTAACATATACTCTCTCTGAGACAATATATTATTGATATAATACGTTGATATAATACATCGATTTTAATCAAATATAAATAACCGAGATGGCACAGTGGTAAGAATGCGTGAATCTTAACCGATGATCGTGGGTTCAAACCCGGGCAAGCACCACAGAATTTTCATGTGCTTAATTTGTGATTATTAAATTCATCTCGTGCTTTACGGTGAAGGAAACCATCGTGAGGAAACCTGCATGTGTCTAATTTCACTGAAATTCTGCCACATGTGTATTCCACCAACCCGCATTGGAGCAGCGTGGTGGAATAAGCTTCAAACCTTCTCCTCAAAAAAAAAGAGGAGGCCTGTAGCCCAGTAGTGGGACATTCATAGGCTGTTACGGTATATGTAATTCAAATCAAAACAAGCACCACTTTATATGCTTAAATTATGTTTAAAATCTGTGTTAGATAAAATTACTTTACATAATATGCGTATATATTACATATTATGGATCATCCGCTAGAGGCACGTGGTAGATAGTCAAAAAAAAATAAAGCACGTGGTAGATAGTCAAAAAAAAAAGTAGATTGTCAAAAAACTTTTTATACTGAGTCATTAACTAACTATTAATTTGATTTAGTTAATCACCATCGTCATCGTCGTCATCAGCCAATTCCAATCCACTGGATGTAGCAAATCTCGAACCGTCACAGTTCCCACACTACTGCTGGGGATGATTTTTATGAAAGTATATATATCAGGTAATTAATTTTTAGTAAACTTAGCGAAACTTCTAAACTTCGACCAAAAGTTGTATTTCAAAAAAAAATAATTCTGAATTAACAATAACAGTATAATACTATGTGTAACTTTTAAATAATCGTTTCAATATACGCGTTGAAATAGCGAATAGATAAGAGGCATTTATTTTATTTACTTTCATCGACTATATATATAAAGGTTTTTATTTGAAAAAGGAGTTTCTCGAAGATACCCCCGGATTATAATGTTTACGAATAAAAGAACACAGTCGCATGGAGAACATTCTACATTGTCTCCGTGCTTGTGATAAATGGCGGCGAGCTTTGCATTGGAATAAACCGATAATTTTTTATAGCAAAGAATAACCCGGTAAAATAAAATAGTCACCTAAACTGTCAACTAACTGTCGTCGTATCCGGAGCGTTTTGCAGATGACACGCTAATAACTTAAGACGCTTTTGATTTCTTCAAATGAATATAAATTTCTACAATATCATAAGCCTAAAACTCTTCGAATTAGATAAATTATCAACTAGTATATGATCATTATCAGACATTTATGACAATAAAACAATTCTTATATTGAAAACTAATTCTTGCTTTTTTTTTAAATCAACCAGATATATAAATTGAATTCATCGAATCAAAAAAATAATAATAATAAAAAATGACTTAATAAAAACGTTATTAGTTTTTTTTTCACATCTGAATATTACATTAAGCTATAAAGGCGTTGTTTAATAGTCCGTAATTGTTCGACCTAACATGATTTTTATTGGCATTGTCCCAGTAACATGAGCCAGCGCTACTTTGAAAACTCGATTGAGAATTTGTCTCTCGAATACACTAAGCTGATATATCTTTATATTAATAAAATTATGGGTGACGACAGCATCGGATACTTTTTAGTAAGTTGCCACCATCGGCGATAGCCCAGATATTGATATTGAAAAAAATAATTACTATTTCTTACATCGCCTGCGATAAATAATATATTATGTTATTTATGCCTGAACTGTAATGACTGAAATATAAAACTGTTCTTATTTATGAAAAAAGAAATCGCAACAGTAACTACCCAGACCAGACAGTGGGGTATCTACCCAGAGGAGCTTAAACATGTCCCTTTACAAACTGACTTTATAATTTTTTGGTGACTGGATTAGTCAGTCATAGGACAGGGAAGCCAACAAACGTAATAATTCTTAACAAATTTAAAATTAAATTAATAAATATTTAAATAAAATATAAAAGATTAGAGGTCAAAATCTTACTGCAATATCACTCTAACCGAACAAACGTGAGTCGAGAATCGTTAGTAGTCCCACAACGCCTTGAGGTCAATAAATAAATAAATCTCAACGCTGCCGTTTTTTAACTTTTTTTCAGATTAATAACGCCATCGTAATTATGTACGTTAGCATCGAAAACAAACCGCAATTTTGTGGTCAGCCATTATGGTTTATGGGTCAATATTATAGGCGTCATAATTATAACTTAGACCCGTCTTTAGGATACACATAAGCGAGCTATTCATTTGTGATT
Source organism: Nymphalis io (assembly GCF_905147045.1). NCBI lineage: Eukaryota > Metazoa > Arthropoda > Insecta > Lepidoptera > Nymphalidae > Nymphalis > Nymphalis io. The sequence goes on along the minus strand of NC_065890.1, from coordinate 3,807,069 downwards.
ATGTTACTCATATTAAAATTATCGGTATTATCTTTATTTTTCATTTAAATGCAAGCCTAATAGAAGCTATTAAGAATTTATGCTTTTGCATTTAGTAACAGACTGTGAATGTCCCACTGCTGGGCTAAGGCCTCTCCCTTTTTGAGGAGAAGGTATGGAGCGTATTCCACCACGTAGCTCCAGTGAAATTAGACACATACAGGTTTCCTCACGATGTTTTCTTTCACGGTATAGCACGAAATGAATTATAATCACAAATTAAGCACATGAAATTTCAGTGGTGCTTGCCCGAGTTTGAACCCATGATCATCGGTGAAGATTCACGCGTTCTTACCACTGGGCGATCTCTTTTGCATTTAGTACAGGTTTCATGTTATTAATATACTTTGTTTATAAGTGCAAATAATAAAAAACAATATTATGATCAAGTAATGAAAATATAAATTATAGTATGCATAACAGATTGTGTTTTTTCATTAGTTTTTTCACACTATATACACTTTCATTTTAAAATTAATAAACATATACATTTTCATAAATAGATTATCAATAAGTTTTACAAACGAGTTAAAAGTCGATTAATTTTTTTTAAATATATTTAATTCAAAACAAAATGCACAATCTGTATCGTGTTGATGTTTTCCACGCATATAATATTTCACAATCGCCACGAATTAAATCGATCTTATCTCGTATGCGTCTTCATTCACGCGTTGCAAAATGTGAGAATCGCATTAATCTCGACTGGATACCAGGAATCCAGGCTTCAACTTAATGAATAATGACTTCAGAATCTTCAAAATATTTTATAATATGAAAACGTAATCGACGGTCTCTTTTTGTGATAAATACTAAGATGCGTCTACTTAATTACTTAATAACGCCATCTGTTGAAACATTTTTAAAACTATGATGAGAAATAGCAATTGCTTTACCTAGCCATATGAACAGCCCCATCTATGGTTTGTATAAAGAATATTCAAAATACAGCTTAAATTCCTTTAAAAAGGATGTCTATTTTAAGATGTAGTTTTCGAGTTCACCGAAAGATGTCCTTAGTTGATAAAAAGTATTCTAAAAAAAACAAATGTATGTGACGTTTTAATGTCTTAATTACTCAACCGATTATGATTACATTTTGATACACGTTGTCAGGTGTGCAGAAAAGGACAGCTGCTACCTCCTCCTGACACGCGGTTGAAATCCAAGCGAAAACTAGTTGCAAATAAATTAATTACTGTTCTATAAAAGCCTATTTTGCTTTAAATGTTAATAATAAGGAGGGAAGAAGAATTTTTGTGTTTATATTTATTTTATGAAATATGTAGGCGTAGTTTAAATATGAAACGCGAACAAAGAAATTTGGCAACTCCTTTCTTTGTCGCACTTCCAAAAAATGGAATTCTTTACCAGCTCACGTGTTCCCCTCCTCTTACAACCCGGGTTCCTTCAAACGAGGCGTGAAGAGGCATCTTGCGGGCCGGCAAGGCGAAGGCGGCTAGTGCAGAACGTTTTTCCCGTCTGTACTAGCCGTCGTCGCGTTTGGACTCTACTAACACTTACCATCAGGTGGAGTAGAGTCATTTGCCCTCCCGACGAATATAAAAAAAAAAAAGTACCTTGGGAACCAAGATGTTATGTCCTTTGCACTTGTTCACTCACCCTTCAAACCGGAACAAAACAATGGTACTGCTGTTTGGCGGTATAATATCTGATGAATGGGAGCTACCTAGTCGGGCTTGTGGAAAATCCCACCAAGTAAGAATATAGTATGAAGTATCCCCCAAAATGTACGAGACGGCGCTGTTGGAGCCTAGAGTAAAAGTTGAAGGAATGCGCCGACTAGTTAATTAGACATACGCTTTTTGAATTTAGACAAGTGCTTTTTAAAATTATTCCGATAATCACATTTAAAAAACCTTTATCTTAATATATAAAAGCATAAATGTTATCTGACAATTTATGTAAACCAATTTCATACATTTCGTTACACACTGTTAAGTTAATCCGTAATTGATAATTAAAATAAGTATTTGTATGCAGCGACACTTACGTTTTTCATGGACGCAAAATATGTAGTTAAGTTTTATATAAATATATTTTAAACCTTTTTTTAAACGTGTAGAAAATTGAATGTTTAAATGCACTTTGCATACTATATTTACATATTTTATAGAAAATAATAAAAAATTGCTAAAATAATCGAAATCAATTCAAATATTTTTTATTACACTAATAATATATATATTTTATTACGCAATAAATATATATAAAAAAATCACAATTTTGAAAATAATGTTTTCGATATCTTGAATTTAGATTGTATCCTCCGAATGTTTTCAAACTATCTAAAATGCCTACTTTATATCACAGCAATCATATGCTTATACCAAAAAATATAACTTAAATTCAGTATTAAAAATCGCGTAACATTTACTTGCAAGTAAAAAAGTCAACTTCCTCCACGCATGTGTCACATTTTACAAAACAACAATCCACCATTTTACATCTACATCGAGAGCTGACTGACTTCTTTCCAACAATAAAGCCACGTCCACAACAAAGCGTGGCACAGTTATGCCTGTCCTTGCATATTCTTCCTTTAGTACTGACACACAGATTCGGCGTCTTTTGTAGATAAACCATTTTTTTTCTATCAACTTCCATTTTTCTTCTCACATTGGGCGTGATGGCCCTCTTCGTTGTATAATTCACCAATTTCTTTTTAACCGCGTGATGGTAATGTTTCTTTAATAGGCCCATAGCTGAATTGAATGGGCCCAATCTCTTCCAGCAAGTTTTGGTCGTACACGATCCAGAGAAACCGTGACATTTACATACTTCTCTAAGTTGTTCACCAACAACATCAATACCAATATTGACGTCTTGCTTCAATATCTCCGCAATTTGATCAGTACCCGCCTGCTTCCATTCGAGAAAATTCTTTGTGAATCTCTTACCAAATTTGAAGTCATCTCCACATCCACCTCTTAATTGCGAAGAAATATTTTGGAAGCTTCCCAAACATGAACATCTAGAAAGCTCACCTGATGAACAGCCTCTTGCAATAGCGTGAGTTATCGAGGCGGCGACTAGTGCATGTATGAATGCGGTTTCTCTATATATTTTTTTGAATATGCTCCTCTTAGCCTTTCTATTGTAGACTAGGGAACAATTCCATCTGTCGTATTGGAAACTTTCTTCACATGCCGCTATAGCTTGTTGCTTAGCGGTGACGAGAATCTTCACAAGTCCTGGTTCCTTCCTGCACATTTTCGACTGCCTCTTTGAAGACGTAAACACCTTACAGGCTCCAAGATGAATAGCGTCAGATCTATCCGTGAACAAAGCTTCTACTGTCTTTTGTAATACAGGTTGAAATCTGCAAAAATACAGAAAATTAAAAAAATAATCGTAAAATGATATGAATGTTACTTCAATTCTTAAATCCAGCTTAAACTTACCCTTCAACATCCTTTGTTGCAAAAATTGAAACTATACAGAATATCAATATTGAAAAAACACGAGAGGTAATCATGGTTGAAAAATTAATAACATGGTAATGTTTTTGTGGATCGATCTACACAGCAATGATGACGTTCTTAAATGCAATTCTAGAATGAGCTCATAGTTAACAAAAGACAAAGGTGTAGCAGATAATGAATTTATCGAATTGGGTGTGACCTCACTAAAAAAGGTATAAGTAAACTTAGAAATCAGTGTAAATACATTAGTGCCATAGAGCAAATAATTGACTCCTTATTTCAATGAAGTTAACGTTTCTTTCACATGCAGGGCTGTCACCTTGTATGTTATTTTAAGAATGGTGCCTAGCTTTTAAGTTTAAACGAAACTAACAGGAATCCACAATCACAACTCCACAATCTTCTTAGTTACACTATAAATAAAAAATAACAAATATATATTTATCTGGTAAAATATTGCTGCATTCGTTTTACTAAAACTGAGTAACTTTTTTTATGGAATAGGTAGGCGGACGAGTATATACGCCACTAGTAATAAGTAGTCACCAACGCCCATAGACATTGACAATGTTAACCGCTTACATCGCCGATGCGCCACTAACTAAGATGTTATGTCCCTTGTGCCTGTAATAACACTGGCTCGCTCTCCCTTCAAACCGGAACATAACAATACCAAATACTGCTGTTTTGCGGTGCGGCGAGCTTCCACAAAGCCCTACCACTTACACGTGGGTTAAAAAACGATAAAGTGGGTAGTTTTTTTTTAAAAGTCCTCCAATTAAGTTTTTTACCTTAGTTATTAAATAAGGCGAACGCACATATATTTGAAAGCCTATTCATTTTAAACACTGAAGAAGAAAAACATACGAGGTTGAAATGGTAGTTAAATAGATGTATCTATTCTTCTAATGAACAAGGAAAAAGTTAATATAAAATTTAGCAGCCTGTTAATGTCCCACATGTCACGCTTGCGATGGTTCCATACTGACGAGTACGAAATTAATTATAGACACATATTAAGCACACAAAACTGGTTGCTGTTTTTGATAGTTTTTCATTTTCCAGGGATTGAACCCATCAATGGGCCATCTCAGCTCACTAAATATAGAAACTTTATTACTTATGAGGAGACAGCATTTTTTATAACAAACTTTTATTTAACTTCACTAGTAACTGTTAGGGGGTCAAATCTTGCAACTACATTGGATTGAACCTTAAACCTGAATTCCCTAAACTGATTAAGCTGTCAATTTGCACACCTTATTTGTTTATGACAATATAATCTAGTGTACCGAATAGCGTTAATGGCCGTGAATGGCCGCCATATAAACGAATTCAAAATGGCCGACAAATAAAAGTTTAAATTTCTTTTTCTTATTTTAAAAATTTTAACAATTTTCGTCCGAGATATTATCAACCCTAGTGAGTTATCTTTCAACGATACCGGTACGCTATAGAGGTTCGTAACATTCTTCAATATTAACGTTTTCAACGATCATTTAAAAAAAAAAATGTAACTATAATAATTACGATAATTATTTATTATTCTTTACTAACTTACCTTTCTGATTTTTCCAGTTCCAGTGTTTCCAGTGACGCTGTATGCTCAATTTCGTTTAATTTCAACTTTTAATTAAATATAGCGTTTTATATAAATATTTCATATACTATAAATATATTTACATAAATCACAGTATAACATAACAATACTTAGTAAATTATTTCTGCCTGGCGATAGAATATGGTGGTTCCTACACAGAAGGGTTCGCACAAAGCATCTAGTGAATTTCAACACAAGAAGAATGAGTCATCTGACGAAACGTCGTCTTCGCCCATAGACACTGAAACAAGAAAAAGTGTACACCACTCTTTCAACCGTTATTGCGTATAAGGCATCAAGCACAAAGCAACTTAAGCGACACTAACAGGAAACTCGGCTGGGCTTTATACTGTCTCCTAATTAAAACACTTAGCTGTCTCTAGACCTTGTTAAAGCACACTAAAGAACCAATCATTATTTAAAGAGGTTTCATTAAAGCTTATGTAAGCTCATTGACATTAGTTTGGTTATACTTACAATTTAGTAAATGTTAAATGAAATTGTGGTTAAACTTTACTTTACTTTATACTTTATTGTACTCTAAACTTTTACTAATTTCGGTAAATTGTTGTTTTGGGAATAATTAGTTAAACAATATTGTTGTCTTTTTACGAATGTCAGTAACCACTGAGTTTCTTGCCATTTCTCGGTAGAATCTACATTCCAAATCGGTGGCAGCTTGACATTTCAATACTGTAACTTGTCGATTAGATTTGAGTAACAGAGAAATTATTTAACTAAACGCCAGCTCAAAATCATTTACATGTTATGCCGACAATGATTAATCGATTACATTTTCATTTATTTTATATTCTATCTTTAAAGGAATTATACATAATATAGTAAACATTATTACTTTGATCAAGGATAATAAATATTAATTAAGGCCCGAAAACGTGATACTAATTCGATTATTTGATTAAGGTAAATACAGTTTCACTCTAGACCAGAATAAATTAATAGGATTAATTGATACATAATTCAAGATTAAAGTCGAAGGTAAAATGGAGTTCTTAATTCGTAAGATGTAAGAAGTTGTTTCATATTTTAAATTCAAGTCACAGTTTTGGCTTAATTAGTTTTTCTTATAGGCGTGTACAATGTAGCCTTGAGTCAGTAATTTTATATAAATATATATGCGTGTGTATTTGTAATGTATACACACACATAATTGGCTACTTTAGCATAGTTTTTCTCTATGAAATACTAGCTTTTTCACCCGCGTTAGAGAGGGAGAGGTTAGGTGTGTTAAGCTTGCTTCATACTAAAATTTTAAATTTCATAAAAACCTGTTTAGCTGTGATTGCGTAACAGATAAGCAGATAAACAGAATGACTTTCGCATTTATAATCAATATGTTGGACTTTAGTTTGCGTTAACTATTTCTACTTTATTTTGTCTTCTTCCGTTAATATGCAGATATAGCAATAATTAGTAACTTACAAATATAAAACAGCAATCAAAAATTAACATACTATAGAACAGATAGAACTTGGTTTATCAACTGAATATACTCAATAAAATAAGGTCATGGTCCAATTTCGCTGGGGAGCGCTATTTAAAAAAATTGTAACGTCTTTATATAAAAATAATGTCACACATATTATTTATGTGAATAAATATGATTCTATCAATCCACTAAACCTTACCGAAAGATATTGTATATCTTCAAAAGTCTAATTAGACTTACTCTGTAGAAGTTGTCGGAGCGGATGCGTGATACACACCGTGAACACTATCGGTGTTGTAATCACACAGACCTTTGACGTATTTATAACGATTCAAAGAACACACAAGTAGAAGCTTCAATTAACAACACTAAGACAATTTTGTATGTAATATAATTATTTAATTATTCATTTACAGAAATACATAATTTCGCCATCATTTAATAAATATAAGCCGAGAACGCCTAGTGGTTTGAAACGCGTGAATCTTAACCGACGATCGTAGGTTCAAGCCCGGACAAGCACCACTGAATATTCATGTGCTTATTTTGTGCTTATAATTCATCTCGCGCTTGACGGTGAATGAAAACATTGTGGAAAGCCTGCATGTGTCTAATTTCATTGAAATTTTGCAATATGTGTATTCTATCAACCCGCATTGGAGCAGCGTGTTGGAATAAGCTCCAAAACCTTCTCCTCAAAATGGAGAAGAGGCCAGCAGTGAGACAATAACAGGCTGTTATTGTTACTGTTAATAAATATATATTTATTAAGTTAATATAAGTAAGGAGAGGATTTACCCAGTAAATCTAAGCTAACCTATTAATCGATGGTTAACATACCATAAATATTTATTTCATAATACACGTATAAAACATACAAATACCACGTAATAACTGTATTACGGATGACTCAATGATATGTAGGTATATCAATAAAAATACACATGTAAACTGTATTAACAAATGAACATAGAAAGAATGTAACTTGAGATATTTGATTATACTTTGCACAAATGCGAGCAATTGGCGCTTTATATATACATTTTTTAATCATAAATATTATAAAATCTTTAATTATCTGATATACCTTTTACATACAATACCGATATAAAAGCTTTGGGCAGACTCATCTTAGTGGTACCACTTTTCATCTAACCAACGTCCAAGTATTAATTTCAAGCACAGCAAAACAAGAATCCGCGTAAATGAGCCAGCTTATAATAGGAGATCTTAAATCCATTGAGTAAGGGTTGGTTAAAAATGTTTGCAGTGCCAGTATCTATTTCTGTTATCCCTTTACCAGTCAGACTACCTAATATTTTTAAATTAAAAACAATATATCTTATATGTACAGAAATATATATGTTCAAGCTTCAATAATAAATCTTTACCTTACTCTTTACTTCCATTCATAAAACTGGTTTACATTACCTATTGAAGGACATATGTTTACAAATTGTTACATTTAAGTGTCATCTCTCTGTTTACAATGTCCGAGTTATTTGCGTACAAACATTTGAGTCACGTTGCGATTGAATACTGGTGCCGTTCGAATGAGTGTCAGCACACATATCCGTCAAGGATGTAAGAATTAAACTGTTTCATATTGGTTTTGCTCAGAATGTTGAGTAAGACTGCATGTGTGAGTGAGTGCCTGTGATTGTGTATAGACTTGTGTTCGTGTTCGTTTATCAGTAAAACTCACAAAGGGGAGAGTCAGAGTCTAATTTGAAATGTTTCTTGTTGATTTCAATTACAACAAGTTCTACATAATAATTTTATACTCTAAGTATACAAGAGATCATTAAATTATTACAAACATATCACATTTTTTAGCTTAAAATTGATTTTTTTACTGTAATAATTCTGGCATCATAGATTATAATACTCCTAAAATTACTTGCGATATCCATAATCTTCTACAATACTAAAAAGGATACCTTCGTAATTTGAAGTCCTATTAACAATACAGTCCGATTAGAAATGTTTGCAGAAATACAACACCCAAAAGAAATACATTCGAGTTTAGTGCTTGCTAGCTCCTTTATTGTGGTATACCTTCTCCAAAAAGGATACTTTACATATCGTTGGCAAACCGGTCGGCGCGGATCAATAATAGGCGGCGCGGCGCGCACGTGCTCTGGACGGGACCGTTGTCCGTAAACCTATAACGTATGAATAAACTTATATTTCAGAGCACATAAAAGGCTTACTCCAGACACTTGGCTCTGTGATCAGCGGTGTTAGGTTAAATACATTCGATAATTTTCGTCGAAGCGATATCTATCTTCGCTTTCTTTAGCGGTGTCTAGAAATATTCGATAATTTAACTCAAATTTTTAATTTAGAATTCTACAGATTACGTCGTATATCACGTGAGACAGAAAACATACCAAGGACTAATTTTTAAAGATTAATTAGTAACAGCTTTGATAATAGTATCGACAAGATGTTAAATGTCATAATAAATATTAAAATATCTTAATTTGTCTAATTTTTAAGGGAAACATTACGCAATGCTCTTGAGACACGATTTACTAAATTTAAGTAATTTTCTATATTCAATCGTTGACCACGTGACATATAATATGAATATCTATGATATTTCATTTTGCTACATCAAACTTAATTAATTTAGTAAAGCTTTGTGTATGCTCTTAGGTTTGATTTAATTCATAATAAATACGTTACAAAATAAAGTATCATAGACAACTGGCACTAATTATCAAGTATCATTTTTTTTCCTTACTTTTTAAGCTACGTTCTGCGGTTTCTCCTTCATTAAATCTGAATATGCCCGTTTGATGTGGTTAACTATATTGGTTAACGTTTATAGTTATCGTTCCGCTCCATAGATTCGCAATGTGAAGTTATGTCCTACCCCTTAAGTCTATGACCTACCTCAATAAAGGGACCATATAATGGCAAAATAATTATTCAATTATGTTCCTTGTGCCTGAGTAACAGTGATTAACTAACTAACTAAACCTCCCAACCGGAACACAACAATAGTAAATATTGCTTGGCGGTAGAATATTTGATGACTGGATATTACCTATTCAAGTGGCCTAAAAGAGCTCAGAGCTTTACAATATAAACATAATATGAGTTAATTACATTTTTAAATGACACTTCAATGATAATTATATTACTTTCTGATATTTCGTTATAATTATACACATTATATGTGTATAATCATAACACACAATATAAAGTTTATATTACAAAATTAGCACAATAAACAATTATCCATAAGAAAGGCAATACTTATATAAACAATATGATTCAAACAAAACAACAAATTAATTAAAAGAATATTTCAATAGACGTAAACGATTTTTTTGAGAACGAAATTAATTAACGAAGTGGTCAAAAAGGACTTATATTTCTAGTTACTGTTATTTTTTTATAAAGAATTAAGTTAGAATATTTAAAAGCAAAATCGTTTGTATAATACAAAACAATTACGAATTTATATAGAGTTTATTTGTTATTGATATTTTAACTTTGTAGGGTAACGTTTTATTAAATAATATAAAATAATATATTAAATAAGTATGTATTTATAAGCTTTTAACGTAAATTTGTGAATTAAATTATATCAATTTTGACTCTTAAATACACAATACAATGTCTGGTATTGTTTTTAATGGCAGCTACGCGGTCGATGAACCCTGGCGTAGAGCCAACTGTGCTACGCTGCTACATCCAAGATATTTATCAAATAAAGAGTCTGTACAAGTATTAGTTTAAATATAAAGTATCTAAATCAATAACATAGTTACTTTTTAGTGTATAAATATATTATCAAAATATTTTATGTAAAATTGAATTTCATAATTTTGTTTGATTTTTTTTTTGAAGATTACTATTACATGTGTTGTATTAAAGTGATAAATCATTTAAACGGGTTATTTCTATATAAAATAAAGAATAAAAATATATTATAAGATAAATACAAAAAGATAGTATCTTCTATATTGACAAAATGAAATCAGACAAACAAATATTTCTTTATCTCGTTTACGTAGTCAGTAGTAACTTCAAAATATACACAAATCTATACACTGGTGGTAGGGCTTTGTGCAAGCTCATCTGGGTAGGAATCACTCAGTAGATATTCTACCGCAAAACAGCAGTACTTGGTATTATTGTTCCCGTTTGAAAGGTGAGTAAACCAGTTTTATTACAGGCACAAGGGATATAATATCATAGTTCCTAAGATTGGTGGCGCATTGGCGATGTATGCGATGGTTAACATTTCTTACAATGCCAATGTTTATGGGAGTTGGTGACCACTTACCATCAGGTGGCCCATATGCTCGTCCGCCTACCTATACTATATATATAAGATACCTTCGATACCCTACCCTGTGAATGGATTATTGAAATCATAACACACCACTCTATAAACTACTAAAACACAAGTCTAACATAGAAATCTTGGAGTCTCAAAAATAATGACACTGAACAGAATTGAATGAATTCGAAGACTTAACACGTGCATGTGGTTTAATGCACCACTTTACGAAACGCGAACTTCTCGAAATTTCGAGCCTGGTTGTATTGTAATTTAAGCCGCGAGTTGACATCAAACAAATGAATTAGGTTTTACTTTTATGTATAGACATATAGCAAACATTTACATTTTATTTATTTGTAACTAATTTTAAAAATGGAACCCTAGCTCCTTTTAAAATGCTTCGAAAAGTAAAAGGCTTGAAAAAACAATTCTATAAATTAAAGTTAAGCGATTTCTGATTTTAAATTTTCCGGAACGTCCAGAAAGGTCAACAACATTGTTTCATTGGCACGTGTAAAGGCTTTGATCAAACTGGACGAATTTTGTACTTTTTTTTAATCAGTTGGTAAGTGAACTTATATAGTTAAGATGTTTATTATAGAGATAGTATATTAAGCAACACCGACTGTAATAACTTTGTAAATGTAATTATTATTTCATGGTACGATACGGTGTTACGTACATATTAACCAAATGAAAACTGAAGTGTTAGGGAATTCAAAAGGTAATTAATTTGCTTAACTATAATTAAAAGAATTTCATAACACAATATGATTACTAGTTGGTACAGCTTTGTGGAAGCCCGTCTGTTTAGATACCACCCATTTATGATATATTTTACCGTTATAGTAAAGAATCGTTGATATTTATTACAACGCCAATGTTTTTAAGTGTTGACCATTAACCAACAATAGGCCCATTTGTCATCCGCCTACCTATAAAACCATTAAAAAAAACATTGTTACGAGCCTTAACAGGAAAAACACGTCTAGTTGAACGCTTAAAAAAAATCCATTGTTATTAAGAATCGATTTCAAGAAGAAGTTTCGCATGACTAGGGCAATCCTTTGACTTTCATATATGGAACTTCAAATACCCTCCATGCCTAATCTTAACTCTCAACTTAGGTATGTGGCAAAAATGGGACGCATTTTGGCAAGTTTTACATGAGAAGTTAAAAACAGTTGCCATACATAATCTATAAATATCTTAAACGCTCGATTTGAAATATATAACCTAAATTACCATTCATTTTACCAGTTTACAGGTAATCAAATTAATTTTACTCCGATGATGAAAAGTAAACTTGATATAGTTTAAGGTAAAACTATTTTTCATTACATAATTTTTATTTTTTATGTCATTGTCACTAATATTAACTACTGTTTGATACTTATATAAGCATATAACATACATCATATACATCATCAACCCTTCGTCGTCCACTGCAGGACATAGGCCTCTCCAAGGGCACTGAGCTTGCGAATATCGGCCACTTTGCGAATATCGTCACTCCACCTAACCGAAGGGCGTCCTACGCTATGTTTGCCAAGGCGTGGTCTCCACTCCAGAACACGTGTACTCCAACGGTTGTCGGTTCTGCGACATCTATCCACTGCCACTTCAACTTACTTATTCTTGAAATAATATAAACATATAATTCATCACTAATGTTAAGTGATGTAACAATTATCCCTTTAAATAATCTAATATGTTTTTATTTAGCAACGCGCTGTACCGTATGTGGCTCAGTGGGAAAAATGGGAGTATTTTCAAAGTAAGACTTAATTGAAACTTGCAAATAATTATATAATACGTAAATAAGATTTTTTTTTAATTTAATGATTTGAAATAATTGTGTATGCGTACAAATACACGTTACTTATCACGGAAGTTGCAGCAGTGCTTTCCTTTAAATGCTATAATTGAATAATAAAAATAATACCGTCAAGTTCGTATATTACTTTCTGATACTTCACGATGTTTTCTGTGGTATTTCAAGTTTGTACTTACATAATAACGTTCGACATATTGTTAGACATTCATTAGGAATATGGAAGGTTTATTAAATATGGCATATTGCACAGTATCAAATGTTTCATTTACCTTATAAAATAAACAACCAATCGTAATTTTTGCAGTTGTTAGGCATAAATTTTTTTTATAAAATATTTCAACATTCTACCCTTAATCACGGAATAAATAAATACAAACTAATTGTACATTTCAAAATCTCTGCAATAATTAACTGATTTCATGTATTCAATTACCGTCATTGAAATAAGCTGGAATACTTAGATATGAACATTTCATATTGAAATTCATATCAACTTTTAAAGGAACGTTGTATATGTACGTGTGTGTGTTAAAGGTTACGTATTATAGGATTAATGAGTTCCGGGAGGCGAGCGTTTTATTGGGAATAAAAAAGTCGCCTCCCGGCTATTTGCTTGTCATATTAAAAATTGTAAGCAATTACAAAATTTTACAAAGAAAAAAATACCTGCTATGTTTCCGAAGTTCTTATTTAAAAAAAACCTTTAATAACTAATACGTAAGTGAATATAGATCGATGCATTGATAGAAGTCCACGTTGCCGATTTTAACCACGGTGAGTAATCTCATGGGAGACTAGACAGATGTGGCCTCTCTATTCCTGCGCTCTCATAAGGTTAGAGCTCAGGTACAGGATCAACGGCTGTACGTGCTTTCCGGGGCAAGCAAGTGTTAACATTGCGAACTTCGTCTCCAGTTTACTGCTGAAAATTTCTTGATAGAAGAAATCAAAAACTTACCCTAACATACAATACAAGTATTTATATATATAATATAAATACAAGAAATTCACTAGGCAACTCTGCACAAAGCCCTACCGTCGGAGGAATTATGATTGTAAGGAAAGCTCTCCGAGACATTCCGATTTTTCTGACAAATAACAGCTAGAACTACCGTCTAATTTTTATATTCCTATTAAACACTTCTAAGTTATATTTATCAATATAGTACTTAAATATTTTTTTTAATTACACAACGTTAACATTTGTACCTACACAATTACACACAAATACCTGTGCGACTGACAAGATCGTAGGTTTTGTACAAACGATTCGCTCTTATTTTTATTTCCTACTAATACTTGAAACTCTGGTTTTCTTTATTGTTGTCGCGCTTTATATTTTACAGCGAGCTCCTGATTGACATCAAAATGCTTCAACCCAGCTCACCTCATCATCGTCTGCGAGAACTTCTTCAGACAAGATAAGTCTATATTTGTTTTTTATTTTTGTTTTCTTACTACGATATTATATATGTTTTTTTAAATATATATTATTATTTTATATATATTATATATATTTATATATATATAATATATATAAAATAATAATATATATAATATATTGATTATTATTATTATATATATATATATTATATATATTATTATTTTATATATATAGAATTTTTTTAAGAAATGTCAACCATCGCTTACATATCCAATGCGCCACCAACCTTGGGAACTAAGAGTTTATGTCCCTTGTGCCTATAATTACACTGGCTCACTCACCCTTCAAACCGGAACACAACAATATTAAGTACTGCTGTTTTGCGGTAGAATATCTGATGAGTGGGTGGTACCTACTCAGAGGAGCTTGCACAAAGCTCTACCACCAGTAGTTTTTTATAGTCAGATATTTTATTTCTATATATTCTATATACCAATATATAATAGTTTTAGTAACTTAGTTTTCATTCCTTAATGGCCAGCAACGCACCTGCATGTGTCCATGGGCAGTGGTAAACAATTATCATCAAGTCTAACCTACGAACTAATATAAAAAAACACCAACTTTCAACACGATGGCACTGTGAGAAACACTAAACAACCTTTACATCGCTAATGTGCCACAAAACTTGGGAACTAACTAATGCCTTTATGGATATGTAAATTATTTTACTTTACTATAAAGTAAAGATGATATGTAAACGTAATTCAACGTTCAATCGTTTAACGCTTTTGTTGATATATAAATTACTTTACTTTAAAATTAAGTAAAGCAAAGTTGATATATAAATGTTATTGTTTAATCTTTATTATTTGTTAATCGGCGTATCAGTAGAGACATTAGGTAAATTCATTTTATATTAAACGTAATTTAAATTTACGGCGATGCGTCGATAACGCCCAACTACGAGATTTGACGATCTGCCAGAGTGACATAACAACAGAAAGTATGCTATCACTCTCGTCTAAAATTTAATAGTCTAAATCAATGACCGCGCCAAAGTCTCGCCCATGTATTTATATTACATACAGAGCAGTTGATATTTTTTTTTAAATATTGCTGACATATTACTTGCATAACATACTTATCTGAGACAAATTTATATTCCCTCGACGTCAGCGCATTAAAACTGTAAAAATCGATGCCAACCGTTGAGTATTCGATGTAATTCTATTTTAAACTTTAAAACTATTGTAATAAGGTTTACAGGTGAGTCTAGTATGCCTCTGGCTAGACAGGCAATGCCCTTATATCGCTAACAGACTGAAGGTATGCTTAAAATCAGTAAAGTGGTCGAAATGTAAAAATTTACACGAGGTATAAAGCGTTTAACAATTTATAGAAGCTTTAATTTTTCTATTGTTTAAATAAACTATTGTTCAATGAATGAAATGAAATTTATTAAAGTTTTCATATAGATAATAATCCTTTTTGGATATTATGTGTTATGTTGTTGAACATTTTATAAATCGACACAATGTATTCGTACACTCACAATTTTTAAAAATAAAAAAGAAAGCATGCCGACGGAATATTAATAGACATAAAAAAATAAACAATCATAAACAAAGAAGGCCCCTAACATTAGTTAATTTCCAAATAGACACCTTTGACTGTGTAGTTACAGATACATGGAAAGATTGATTTTATAATAATAATGTCCTCCAGACCGATTTCGGCCACGGCGGCCAATCTCAAGTGGCAACTGCGTAGGACTTATTATAGTACTCAAGTGTGTCCGCAAACACAGGTATACTCTCTATTCCCTAACTGGCGCAGGTACAGGCGCAGGATTTAACATGCTTACATGCTTTCTGAGGCACGCGAGTGTACACATTTCCAATTTTTACACTCCGGGCTGCACTGAGAATTTTCGATATAAAAACTAAATAACTTTTATTCGCCCGACCTGGAATTTGAACCCAGGACCTCTTACATATAGCCACTAGACCAACGAGACAATAAATCAATAAAATAACAACCTTTTACTTATGATACATGTAATACAACACGTGTTTGTGTGTACACTCTTTTGTTTGTGAATGCGTTTTTGTCTTATTCAAATTTATGAGCGTGTATGTGTGTATATACGTATATACATCATCAGTTGGATGTTGTCTGAAAATAGAACGAAACTATAAATGTAAATAACGTCTCGTAAAGAAAATATAAACTACAACACTTTCTATAGTGTTTGTTAGCTGTTTACTCAAAGCTTGTATTCTTGCGCTTTGGAATAAAACTTTTCAAGTTTGCAAACAGTTTTTAATCGTTAGCAAATTTTCGTTACCAAAAACAACTTTAATTTTAATCTGTACATAATTTAGCGTTTAAATATTGAACCGTGGACCGTTTAAGCCGTGGCTCCAATTCACAATTATTAATTATTTGAAAGGGTTACGCGCGGTCACACATCAGATAATTGATTAATGATTGCAATCGACGTACAAAAAGCATTTATACCTTTTAAAAAAATATTATAAAAAATAAGTTTTGTGAAGCATTCGTATTTAAAATTTAGGATGTTTACAAAAGTACGTGTACTCTGTAAAAAAATAATGCTTTCAATAATACAAGGTAATAAATTCTACCTACAAGCTGTTTGGTAAATTACTCATCATACAAGTGATCGTAACTCAAAAACAAAGAAATAAAGATTTACTCTCACTAGCCGTAGAATGAATGAGATGACAGTATGGCGTCTATTGCCATCTCATTACTGCAAAACACGGCATCATCGTTTTCATGTAATCGAATATAGATTTGAATTTTGTGCACATCGCGTATTTCATTTATTAAAATGCTAACTAGTAATTAAGTAGATTCTGCAATATCAAAATAAATTATCAGCTTAAGATGTATTTGATATGTATATTTATTATGCTTTTTATTTTATCTTATTAAATTATATAATTCAATCTTATGTAAGAATTACTATATAATAAGTTATAATTGGGTATCCCTTAAATAAAAAGTTTGTATATATTATTTGTCCCCTATTCTATTTTAAAACTATTATATTAGAAATCTTCGCCTGCAGTTTATTTCTTCAAACTACTGGCACTATAAGAACACAACTGATGCTAATTCTGAATTCTTAATTAACTGACAATCCTGCTATGAATCCTTAATCGGTGAAAAACAATGGGTGACAGTTTTGTAAATTGTGTTATTATATTAGGAAGGTAGAGTCAATTTGTCTACCGGCAACTTGGGGAATGATTACCATATGCAATACCTGACAAGTCCAATGCAACACTCTTAAATTACGCTAGATCACCTTCGAATCGAAAAATATACCAATATTTGCCAGTAGACGCCGAAAAAAAGCCGAGATGGCCTAGTGGTTAGAACGCGTGAATCTTAACCGATGATCGTGGGTTCAAACCCGGGCAAGCACCACTGAATTTTCATGTGCTTAATTTGTGTTTATAATTCATCTCGTGCTTGACGGTGAAGGAAAACATCGTGAGGAAACCTGCATGTGTCTAATTTCATTGAAATTATGCCACATGTGTATTCTACCAACCCGCATTGGAGCAGCGTGGTGGAATAAGCTCCAAACCTTCTCCTCAAAAGAGAGAGGAGGCCTTAGCCCAGCAGTGGGACATTAACAGGCTGTTACTGTTGCCAGTAGACGATGATGGGGTTATACGCAGATAGAAGACAAGAATGAGACCAAAGATATTATATACGGATTCAAATTATAGGAAAACCATAACAGTTAGACTTTCTGTTTCCTATTTATTTTTTTAATGACTTTAAACGTCTTCCATATTTCTCGTAGGTATCACCTAATATTTATATCGCATGAATTTCAAGTAAATCTATAATAATATTATTCACTATAATAGTTAGCCTGTCGTTCTGTTAAGCTTTCACGGGTAAACCACTAAGTTGATTTTAATGATATTTGGTATCGAGCAAGCTTGAACCCCAAGGAAGGACATAAGCTACTTTTGAATACATAATACCTTCCATCCCCACTAATACGCGGGTGAAGCCTGAAAAAGCCTGAAAACTAGTAACACAATAAATGTAACTGAAGTTTTTACAAATGCTAAGTACTTTTTAAACTTCGATAGCTTTTCTTATTATCTTGAACATCTCATACATTATATTTTGTCACGTAGAAAACAACTTTTGTGAAGCGAGTAATCCACATAAGATAGAAACATGCTTCGATCAGTACATATAATGTAAGTGAGAGTTAGTATTGATTATTCCCTTCAACAGTATAAAATCAAACACATCTTATATATAAACTGATGGTACGTAAACTCGTTATCACCAGGTAATATATGTCCGTCGAGCTACCTCCAACTACTTCTTTCACTTGAGCTACTTCCCGGTATTGGAAAATCGAAAGTCTGAGAAATTCTGAGAAATTCTGATTTTCCAATACCAATTCGACCTTGGCGTGCTGTTTTTGCAAGCTCGTCTGGGTAAGTAACACCCACTCATCAGCAATACTGCAAAACAGCAGTATTTAGTATTGTTGTGTTCCGGTTTGAAGTGGGAGTAAGCGAGTGTAATTATAGGCACAGGGGACATGACACCTTAGTTCCCAAGGTTGGTGGCGCATTGACGATGTAAGCGATGGTTAAAATTTCTTACAGTGCCAATATGTTTGGGCATTGGCGACTACTTAACATCACGTGGTCCATATATGCTCGTCCGCCCACCTATTCTATAAAAAAAACCAACTAGTAATTCTATAAGAAAACAGCAATGGTATTTGCGAATTATGTAGTGTTAAATAAGTAAAACATGAATAAAAAAATAATTTTCTTTTAGAAAAACTCCACTTGAAAATAATAGACATAAATGAATTAATAGATAGGTTCGATCCGAGATGGTTAGAACGCGTGAGTCTTAACCGATAACCAAACCAAACCACAAATCATAGATGCTTGTCTAGCCCCTATAAATTTTCATGTACCTAACTTGTGTTTATAATTCATTCAATTCATGCGCTCGGTGGGGAATGAATCTTTCATGTGTTTAAATTCACTGAAATTCTGCCACATATGTATCTACCAATCTGCATTGGAGAAATGTGGAATAAGCTCCACATCTTCCCCCATCCCCGAAAAGAGGAAGCCTTAGACCAGAGGTACAATCGCAGGTTTTACTTATTTTTTTAAGCAACAATAGAACGTGTGGTTCTATGGTGATCCGTGAGCCGTTAGAACAAAGGACATAACATCTTATTTCATAAGTTTGGTGCGCATTAGCAAGGATGTTTAATATTTCTTAAAATTCCAATGTCTATAGGCAGTGGTGATTACCATCAGGTGCCACTCTACCAACCTAAATAAAATAATATTAAATAAATAAACAATCATTTAACGAAACTATTTCACAGTTAGGAAATGACAGATTTTGTTTGCAGAAGAAAAGTAAAGAATGTGGTAACTTGTGCTAGAGACCTGAATACATATGTTACATGGTTAAATCTTGGAACTTATCCAAAATACGTCTTAAAATAATTAGATAATTGTCTAAGAGACACTACTATTGTTAGATAAAATAACTACAACAATAAACCATTGGACAACTGTATGTGTCGCTCATCTATATCGCTCGCAGCTATAGTATACAATCCGCTCGCTTCATCGCAATTAACAACCGAATATAACTTTTATGTCGTTAACGTAAAGTCTTCTGAAAATATGAAAGCGGCTTGAACAGTTCTCTTCTCAAACTCTAGCACACACAGACTCTGTGTCGACACAGCAATAAATAACTCTCTATAACGCAGATCAAGATGTATAGCTGGAAAGCGTTATAAGGGTGGTTTCGCATGCGCAATGTCGATAACAAACAGTCCCCTCCAAAATTCAGACGGTGCCCGTCGCTTCCACACACGAGTCTACCAACTCCGGTTACCCTTAGAACAAAGTAAACCTCAATAAAAAATTGTATGTATGAAATTACGTGTATATTTAACGGGAATTCATTTGTTTTACAATCGTTGCGTAATTAATTGTATCGATATATATATACTATTCCGTTAGAACGGTTTTTAAATGTGATGAATAAATGATAAAGTTTGAATTTCATTGCTGATACACAAGCGGGATCGCCAGGTTGGTAAGTGAATTACATTCATTTAAACTTTTTACAAATGTTGTTCTAAAAAGCGTTTTCATTTATCATTTGAAATGCATCGCTTGCAAATCCGAACGCTAGGTGAAGCTATTTGTAGGCTGTTTTAAACAGTCACAATATAATAATTGCTTCACTACTTTAAAAACGTATTCTTATTAACTTTTGTATTGGGTATTGTCATGTTCATAGAAAGTCCTAATTTTTTTTTTCGTTGTATGTTGCTCTGTTATCAAGGTTCTACGTTTAGTATTGTAGTAATGATTCTAAATATTAAGTTAATTGTACTAAGGCTAAGTTGAATTAAACAGTTTATTAACTATCAGGAAATATATAAGACATTTCAAGTTCTAATGCGGAAAACTTTTATGTATAGTAAGTGTGATTAAATTTGTAAATATCTTCTGGTCAGCTGGTTAAATAGCTATGATTAAATGAATAATGAAGTTTTTGTAACAAGTTAAAAAATGCTTATGTAACAATATGTAATAATATATAATATGATTAGCAAAAACTAATTTATTATAAATAAAATATATATGCAATAACCACAATATATTAATAGTATCTATTCATAGAATTTAAGATATTTATAGTTATATATGCAAAATATCGTTATGGTTATTTATATATTGCTATATATAAACAAAACTCGCGATCCTAGTTGGCCGGTCAGAAAATTTGTAAGTGCGCGAGATCATATTTTTTTTTATTATTATATGATAAAATATCGGAAAATATTAATATTTTAATAATTTACCATTTCATTATTACAATTAATCATTAAAATAATTATTTTTGGAAGATGATTTTAGCTCGGCTTAAAGCATAACGGATTAAGAACAATAATTGTGATTTTCTCACCGTGTGTTCTCGCTTGAAATTGCTTTCTGTATAGTTAAAATATTAATTTTTTTTTATTGTAGTTTAATTGAATAAAATAAATTTGATTTAATATGTAGCGCATGCGAATATCTCGAAGTATCTGACTTTAAGCCGGCCAACTTAAATTGCGTATTTGCTTACAGAATAGAATGTTTTGTATTCTCATGTTATTATATATGATCTCCATATATCACAAGTTGCCCTTAAATTTATGAAATGGAATGGTATTAAGCCTTGTATTCAATAGAAGATCATTTACTCGTATGAACGGTTACTGAACTGTAAATTTCATATTAGTCGGCGATTGGTATATTTCATCCATAGATTTAAACCGATTTATGTAATCTGTGATTATATCTGACCTAAATTTAAAAATCCGTCGATATGGTACAAGTTTTAACGTTTTTATAATAATTTTATATCAAAAATATATTTTCATGATTATCATAATAAATAATTATATAAATTTAAAACACTTTTCTTTCAATTAAATTGTAAAATTACTTCGAATTTTATTTATTTAGAATTCGTTTATATCCTTATAATTTTGATAGTAATGCGAAATTGAAATAAATTAACAAACAAACAAATTGTTAGTTCGTTTGTTACGCGTTCATGTCTGAACTATCGATCATCATGAAATTTGGCAAACGCGCAGAAAAGGTCATAGGCCACCTTACACCGCGCACCTTATACGAGCGAAACCGCGGTCTGAATGTAGTATAGTCTTTAAAACGTAGCGTGAATCTATACTAACACACCTTTAAAATTACCTAAATAACTTTATTATATTAATATTTTTGTTTGTTGTTTTTTATGTTAAACTAAAAATTTCAAATAGTAGGATAAATAAATAAGAAATTACATAAAATAAATATTACGTTGATGATTGTAAAATTTAACTCAATTTATTAACAATTTGGTTACGTTAAATACTATTTCTGACACAAATTGATATCACGCGTGAAAAGATTTAAATTGTGATCGGGACTTTTTACCGTAACAGATTTAATGGTAGCGACAGGACAGGACAGGATAGGCTGAGCACCCGCTATATATATAAAAAATAATGTCTCAGATTAAATCATTAATTCATTTATCTTCTCTTATTGCGCTACTTTAAGAAACAAATTATCCTCCTTATTTCAAGCTCTATGAACATGTCTTGGTTTTATAATTTTAATTTGTTCTTCTGATTATATTCTAGTTTTAGGATAAAGATTTGTTAGTTTAAGTAAACTCTTGAATCCGCCTCAAGAGATTACTTAAACTAACATCATCATCATATTCAGCCCACATTTATCCACTGCTGGACATAGGCCTCCCCACAGGCGCACCAATTCTCCTTATTTATTAAACTAGCAGCCAAAAAATAATCTACAGCCCATCATATTTTTTTATTATATTTTTAAGTTGGTCTTCCTGTTGAACCTAAAGAACATTTCGACTACTCTTGTTTTATTAGCTCTCACAAGTCATTTCTCAACTTTACTTTCACAAATTTCTAAGAAAAATAAATGTATTTAATAAACGTTCCTTACGCCTATTTTTAAGTCTACGCGTCAATTTAACATGAACCTATTCAATAAAGAATTTTTAAATGGAATCTACATGCCATAAATAAGCACAACAATTACGCTATTTTTAAGCAGATGGTATTTAGTAGTATGCATTTAGTAAGATTTATATGGTAATAATAACGCTATAAAATTAATCAAATTAGATTTAAACCCTACTCCATTAAGGGAGGGGAGGCCTTGGCCCAGCAGTGGGACATTCAGATGCTATAAGTTTACTTTACTTTAACTAATATCACACCGGTCTTGTTCTATGTTGTATTAATCAAGAAATAGTGAGTTATAATAAATATTTTAATTAAACACGTCGTTACGAAATTCAATTATTCTTATTTATGTTTATGTATTTTGGTATACATTTTACTCATTGTCATTCAAATTTTTAAGTTAAACACAGAGTCATCCATTACTTAATTTGTATTCACCAGACTTGTGCTGAGCTTCAAGGATATATTTAATGGGATGTATAAAAAAAATGACCGTTTTTTAACCAAATATTTGTATTATTATTTATTTGATATAAAATACAATTAATAATCAAAATAAAGTCCATTGTTATCAACCATCATTAGCCATCTGCTAGCCAATTGCTCGATCCCACGCTGATACCATTCCTTGGGATGGCTGTCAAAGAACTCTTGGACCGCAATTTCAACTTTCAACAAGTAGTAATCTAATGGTGCGGGGTGTGGGCTGTATGGTGGATGAGTCAGGAGTTCGAGAGGCACGAAGTTCTTCAAACTTTCTTTGGTTCGACGGGAAGTGTGAGGACGAGCATTATCTTATTGGAATAAAACTCCTTTTTGGTTGGTCAAAGCAGGATTATGCTCTGACAATTTGGCGTACAATTTATCTAGTTATTCGCAGTAGAGTTCAAAGTTCATAGAGCATCTATCAGGAACAAATTCGTGATGAATAACACCTTCAAAATTCCAAAAAACGCAAAGCATGGATTTTTTATCAAATTTCCCCCTTGAAGCAACCGGAAAAGCAGTTTGAGCGATCTAGCATACTCACGGGTATTCGAATTTCACTAGTAAGACCACTTTTCATCACAGGTGACAATCTTCCTTTAAAATCTCATATTAGAATGGTTTTAAATATTTTTTTACAAATTGCTAACCTCTTACCAGTTTGCTGAGGAGTAAGTTCGTGAGGGACCAGTCTACTGCTCTTTTTCACCTTCCCCATGGAGCGTAGATAGGCTACTTAAAGTATCTTTCTACACACCACTCTCCCTGGCAAGTTCGCGAGTACTTGTAGATGGATATGACTCAACAGCTGATTGCAGAACCTCATCAATATCCATTAATGGTTGCCCTATTTTCTTTTCAACGTCGTATCTACATTGCTAAATGTTTCAAACCAACGCCGCGCAGTGCGCTGGTCAAGGACACCTTCCCCTTCGTATTTAATAAATTCACGAGTTGCTTTAGCGGCTGTAATTTTTTCCAGTAACGCCTTAAAATTACGTGAATTTAGTAGGACACTGTCATGTTTCTTCTCTGAAACAAATAACTAATCCAGGCTTTTTTTAAAAAAAAGTCGAATAAGAATGAACAAGATTAGATAATGCGCTAAAGAGATTATTAAGTAATGGTTGTTGATAAAAAGGTAATTTTTATTGATACACCGCCATATTTATATAAAAACTGCTATTTGGCGGTATAATATGTATTAATGGGTGGTACCTACCCAGACGGGCTTGCACAAAGCCATGACACCGCGTAAAATTAGATCTAGTCTGATTAGGTTGACAGAGATTTTATAACTACTAGCTAAACGCCCCGCCCCGGCTTCGCACGGGTAGATAAGAGGAAAAACGCATTTTGGATAAGATTTGCGTAAAATCCGTTATTAGCGAGCGTCTACGTCGGGGAAGTAGTAACTGTGACATTTTTTTTATATTTCCTTGTGCTAAAACTTTTATGGTCTATTGTTCTTTTTATAAGACTTCTGACTTTAACTGATATTCGGTAACTAACTATATACGTTCTTACAGCAATAAATCTATCTGACCTTCGTTTCAATAACCTTTATGAAGCCTATGAAATGCTGAAGCCAATAAAAAGTTACGGCTAAGTAATCTCTGGTGTTGCTTCTAACCTTCGATACTGACATTGTTTCAAACTTCAACTTGTTCATGGTAACGATTATTTTAACGTCGACGCAATTAATCTTGATACTATATCTGCAAAAAATTGGGTATTTGTATGTTTGTTGACTGGACCGATTGTTATACAATTTTGTGTAGCTGTTAATTACGTTTAAGAATAGGTTATAAAATATTTTCTTAATTATCTTTATTTAAAAAATATTGCTATTTTATTTTTTGCTAAATAAAGCAAGTAACAATATTTTATAAATATAAAATAAGGTTTTATTTTTAGTTAATTGACAAAAAACAATAATATAGTTTTTTTTATAGAATAGGAAGGCGAACGAGCATATGGGCCACCTGATGGTAAGTGGTCACCAACGCCCATAGACATTGACATTGTAAGAAATGTTAACCATCGCTTACATCACCAAAGCGCAACCAACCTTGGGATCTAAGATGTTATCTCCCTTGTGCCTGTAATTACACTGGCTCATTCACCCTTCAAACCGGAATACAACAATACCATGTACTGCTGTTTTGCTGTAGAATATCTGAGGAGTGGGTGGTACCTACCCAGACGAGCTTGCACAAAGCTCTACCACCAGTGGTACTATGTTACACTATGTTCACTAAGTTAAATAATTAACGAAGAAGTTAATTAAATAATTACTAGTCTACAAATTTTGACTTCAAAAAAGTATTCTTCAGCTAATGTAACTTTTTTCCTAATTTACACACGCTGAACACAAATATAATTAAAATATTTAAAAATTTGAGTTTCGGTTTTTTAGAAAAAAAAAGGTTTTTAAAAATTAACAGAAATCATACTGTTCTTCAATTCATTAGAAGAATTGCGAGGTGATTTTTTCGTTGCCCTCTTGTATTCTGATTTTGTACATTATATGTACATTCGCAGAAAATGACATAGGCCACCTTAGAACCCTCATACGAGCGAAACCGCGGGCGGAATGTAGTATAGTCTTTAAAACATAGCGTTAACCTATACTAACACACATTTAGGTAAGTTGTTTTTCATGTTAAACTTTGGGAATATATTATTTGAAATAGTAGAAAAATAAATAAGAAGAATCACATAAATTAAATATGAAGTTGATGATTGTAAAATTTAATTTAATCTATTAACAATTTTTGTTACCTACGTTTAATACCATTTCTGACAGACTTTGATATCACGCGTGAAAAGATTTCAATTGCGATCGGGACTTTTTACCGTAACAGATTTTAAGAGGTTTCGCAAGCTGATTGCGAGAGCTTTATATATGAAAGTAAATATCGTGCAATACTACTATTTTTTTTTCTTAAACTGGCACTACAAGCTGATCGCTCGGCCGTAATGTATACAAAAAAATAACGTTAGATAAGATCATTAATTCATTTATCTACTGTTATTGCGCTAGATTACGAAACAAATTATCCTCCTAATTTCAAGCTCTTTGAACATGTCTCGGCTTAAACGGTTCATGGATATACTTTTTTGTAATTGTAATTTATTCTTCTGATTTTATTCTAGTTTTAGGATAGATAGAATTGAGAGGTGTGTGCCATAAAAGGAGAGAGAGCTGACGATATACGCAAGGTGGCTGGCAGCGGTTGGAGATTAAGAGCTAAAAATCGAGCTCAGTGGCGTGCCATTGGAGAGACCTATGTCCAGCAGTGGACGCGAAAAGGGTGATGATGATGATGAGAATTGAGAGGTGATTTTTTCGTTGCTCTCTTGTATTCCAATTCTGTACATTCTATGTACATTTAGAAATTCAGTACAGTAACAGTAACAGCCTGTTAATGTCCCACTGCTGGCTAAGGCCTCCTCTCCCTTTTGAGGAGAAGGTTTGGAGCTTATTTCGTCACGCTGCTGCAATGCGGGTTGGTAGAATACACATGTGGCATAATTTCAACGAAATTAGACACATGCAGGTTTCCTCACGGTGTCTTTCTTCACCGTCAAGCACGAGATGAATTATAATCGCCAATTAAACACATGAAAATTCAGTGGTGCTTGCCCTGGTTTGAACCTACGATCGTCGCTTAAGATTCACGCGTTCTAACCACTAGGCCATCTCGACTTTTCAGAAATTCAGATTATTCAAAATATAAGCACGTTAGTGAGTTATTGTGATAGTCATAACATAAACATCGTCGGTTACTCGACTGTATAGTGTTCATAGGAAGGCATATCGTACTCTGCCTCTATTTCTAAAATTAATATATACAAAAGTTTTTATAAAAAAAAGTTAATCTTGAGAATGTGAAAACTTGGGAAACGATGATGAAACTTGTCTAAAAAAACGATGAAAGAAACTTAGCGTAAGTTCCTTTAATCGTTAATTTTTAACTCTGGATGTTAGTAGTTAAATGTAATTCTTCAATAAAGTTTGAATTTTCAATTAAAATTAGTTTAAGGAAAATTGTACTATTATCTAAAAAAATTGAGCAATTACGATGACATAGCAACGCTAGGTTTTAATATTTCATAACATATTTAATCGAAATTGTTTTAATTTTTTTATCGAATTATTCATTGAATATTTCTTTCGAATGACTATTTCGAGGAATGACTATTTTTGAGAAATAGCCATTTAATGAAAAGTCGTCTCGTTAATCGACCGATATGTAAATCTAGCATATAGAATAGTGGTATAGACTTATGTTTATATACCTATAAAGACTGACCCGGCCGACGTCGTCCTGCCACACAAACATTTTTTAATTTGTTCAATTGTGTTTTCAAAACGTCCAGGAACCCATTGAATGTGTGTATATGACACACAAAATTTTATTCAAATCGGTACAGCTGTTTAGGAGGAGTTAGGTGACAAACACACGTACAGAAGTTTATATATATATAAACTGCCTGCCTAATAATAAGGAATATATATATATAAAGGCACTTTATATCTATAATTACTCTGGCTTATTGCTTTATATCGAAAAGTTTTGTCATTATTTCTCTAGTACTTTTTATTTATATTTAATGTTCTTAATTTTTTTTAATTTCTTCTATTTGGCGTTCAATAGCATGTACATAATCTAACTTACAACATTAGTGCACTATTTCTCTTTTAGATAAATAAAAAAAAATTTACAATTTATTGCAATAATTTTACAATTATATTTTTGTACATACATTACTATCCAGAAAAGACATATTCATATAATTTACTTTATGAATAAATCTCTTGTTGTCTAAATTCAAATCAGAATAATAAATACTTTGTTCGTGCACACTCCTACTTTTGAATCGAAACGACAGACTCAATTTTATATTTATAATATTAGCATATATGAATTATAAATAAATTATATGTAATTTTCGTCGTCTTATATATTATCAACCAATCATGGTCAGTCTGTCTACCGAAATAGTTCCTTTTACTCCCACGAAGCTTTTTTATCCTGAGATATACTTTTCTACTCTTCTTGACCGGTAACTCCGTCTGTTCCTACCCAAAAACGTTGTTGAACGTTTTTTTAAAGGAATTATTATCATTTTGTATAAGTTTTAATTCCAATCTTTTGAATTTTAAGATGTGTAAATATTTAACGTTTTGACCTAAAATCACATTTCAAAGGATTTTAAAGCACAAATTTAATAGAACATAAACATTTTAGTTCATAAGCTACAAGGTTAAGCTATTTCGTTTAACCTTTTTGCTACCTGGTTTCAGGTAAATTTTAAATGAATAGACTAAACGAAAACGAAATTAGTTTCAAGCTTAAATTCCGTTCTAAAATAAGAGCAGGGCTAGTAGTTGAATAATCTTGATAATTTAACGAGCCGGTTGGCGAGGTTGGTTGATACTTGCCTTCCACGCCGAAGGTTGTGGGTTCGATTCCCACCCAGGACAGACATTTGTGTGCTTGAACATATATGTTTGTCCTGTGTCTGGGTGTAATTATCAATATAAGTATTTACAAAAGAAAAAGTAGTATATGTAGTATATCAGTTGTCTGGTTTCCATAGTACAAGCTCTGCTTAGTTTAGGATCAGCAGCAGGGATAGCCGTGTGTGAATAATGTCCAAACAAAAACAAAAACAATTTTTACTTTATCAAATTTTATGATGAAATTATGAAGAATGATCAAAATTATACGTGAATTCTAAAGTTATACGCTCCAAGTTGGGCTAACAAGATGATTCAAAAGTGAGAATATTCGTTATATTTTGCACTTGTATATGAAGTGATATTTTTCGAATGTGCGAATTATAACTTCTTTCGTCAATACAGCTGAATGGGTTGCAATACAATGTTTGAAATATATAATGCGTATTACCTTTATGTATGTGTAAGTTTTTATATAATTGTATGAATTAATAAGAAATAGACTCATGATAGTGTGTGGTGGTTTTTATTTGCTATTATTGTTAAAGTACTGGTTAATATTTCAAGTGGATGGTAACCACTTGCCGTCAGGTAGTCATTTACCTTTTCGGATATATAGTGGGTATATAAAAAAAATGTACAAGTGACGGTAGTTCAATGATGTTTTGGAAAATCAACCCCAAAGGGTCAGAAAGGTATCGTTTTCTCGTTCGTATATAAAACTTTATAGATCAATTAACTCAAAGTTCCTTTTAAAACGAAAAAATAGTCTTATTTGGTTTTATCCTAAAATAATAACTTGTTAGGTGTTTGTCAAAACTATCTACAAAGAATACGAAATTCACTTAACGAAATAATTTCTTCTTTTACGAACGGGATTAAACTTCTATTTATTATTGTTTTAATTTATAAAACAACACAATCTTTAGAAACAAGATTTATCTATTTCTTTATTTATTTTTGGGAATGACTTTGAGTACTTTCTTCGTTCATAGAGGAAACTGAATAGCAACGTTCCTATTGGTTAGACGCGCGACTACAGCGCCACATGCGTTGAACTATTCTCTTCTCGTGGATATTCGAACTCACAAGTCGATATTTTATGTGCTTTTATAAAAAACTGTAATCTGTGTTTTCTGTGAGTTCTATCATCAAATATAAGTGTGGACGACACTCCTTGGTTCCTTTAGCAACTGTTAACCTATGGGAGACGTATAAATAGGGGGACCGAAGACACGTACTTGGCTCAGTCTACGTAAGCTAGTTGGTGCTGTTGAAGGTAAGTGCTTAGGCTCAATTTCCTATTGTATGTTACTTACAAAATATCTATAAACAATATGATAAAGATGTTATGTTACCAGTTTTTTGAATAGAATAGAATGATTATCCAATGCTAATAACAACATTAATAATGACAACATTTCCAAATAGTTTGATTTCGTTTCTCCGATCCGTTTAGCGGTCAGACAATTTAATTACGTTCGGAACTGGAATGTAAAACAATATTATATTTTAAATTTATTCTGTAATAGTTTCCGCCACCTGCTTTACCCGCTTATTGGGGGGGAGAGGAGCTGGGTATCCTCTGTCCTTTTCAGTCCGTCTCATGCAAAATTTCATGATGATCGGTTGAATAGTTATAACGTGAAAGTGTAACAAACGAACTAACAAATATACAAACTTTAGCATTAAAATATCAGTAAGGATTATATTAATGTTTTTTTATGACGTAAAGGAAATAATAAAATCACGATAAAAAAAGAAGAAATTCACGTTTTTTCTTTGAAAAATATTAGCTGTTACATATTTATGTTGAGAAGCCTAGATTTCATGAAGGACCTGTCCTACATCTCATAGAGGACTTGGAACCAAGATATATAAAAGTGTTTCATGTCTACGACATATATAGTTTTTTTAAAAAACATTAAATTACTTATGAATCAATGTGGTATGATGTTAGAACCAATATGGCCCAGTGGTACACGTGAATCCTAAACGATGATTGAGGGTTGAAACCCAGGAAATCACCACTGAATTTTCATGTGCCTAATTTGTGTTTATAATTCATCTTGTGCTCAGCGATAAAGGAAAACATCGTGAGTGTAGTGCATAACTTGTATGTGTCAGATGAAAATGTACCACTGTGTACCGACCGCCACCACTAGCCCGCATGATAGCAGCGTATTAGAATAAGCTCCAAAACTTTTCCACAAAATAGGCCCTAGGCGTGTACACACTGTTACTTACTCACAATATACTAAATTAAGTAAACAGTGTGCATTTTATTTTTTATAAAAGACATAAAAAATCAGGTACATGGCTTGTGTTCTAGAAAATACGTTACTGCGGATGTGAGCCTTAATCATTTGTTCTCGTTTCCGTCGCGTAGCTCAGACACGGAGCTCTGGAAATGTTATTTGCATACATACGTTGTACTCAACTTTGCATAATATTCCGGTTATATCAAGTAGGTTACACAACCTGTACGGCTGACATCCTATACCTTCTTCATAACAATTAAATTATTATTATATGTTTACATCTTGAATTCTACTGCCAAATAACAATACTTAGTATTGTTGTATTCCGGCTTAAAGGATGAGTAAATTAGTGTAACTACAAGTACAAGCGACAACATGTCAGTTCTCAAGGTCGTTAGTGCATTGGAATAGCGTAAGGAACGTTTAATTTTTGGTTCAGCGCGAATGGCTATCGGCGTCTGTGACCACTTACCATCAGGTGGCACCACCATTTGCCCGTTCGCCAAACTAGATTCAAAAAAATATTTGTCGTTCATTAATCACAGGTGCTCTTCTTACATTAACCCCGGAATGCATTGATTGGTGTAATAGAGCTCTAGAGTACGATTTACGATTTACGCCACATAAGTCTGGTAATCTTGCAGTTCAGTCTTAAAATGCTAAGTATTTTAATATATTTTTAGTTATAATATAGACATTTCTGTTCAAATTCTAAACCGTAACAGCCTGTGAATGTCCCACTGCTGGGCTAAAGGCCTCCTCTCCTCTTTTTGAGGAGAAGGTTTTGGAGCTTATTCCACCACGCTGCTCCAATGCGAGTTGGTAGAATTCACATGTGGCAGAACTTCAGTGAAATTAGACACATGCAGGTTTCCTCACGATGTTTTCCTTCACCGTAAAGCACGAGATGAATTATAATCACAAATTAAGCACATGAAAATTCAGTGGTGCTTGCCCGGGTTTGAACCCACGATCATCGGTTAAGATTTACGCGTTCTTTCCACAGGGCCATCTCGGCTTTTTAAAACCTAAACCATTACATTATAATTTTGAATATCATTACATCGTTTTAGCAACGAGTAAACGAAATATTCTAGCGAGTAAAATATTACGGAATTATTGTATTTTATTATATACTGCGTCGACAATTTCCGTTTCCAGCTCGCTTCGATTTTAAAATAAAGTTTATATATAACTGAAATGAGTTTCACAATACTCTATAGTATGTTTCATATAAATGCACCTTGTGTGACGACTGCCAGTGATGTACTCTGCCTCTTGGATCAAACGTACCAGCCCTTCCTGGAAACGCTTTCGTTTTCAAAGACTTTGTGATTTTGTCGTACGAGTCGAAGTGTATCTTTTCCGGTTCAGCGGTTTAGCCGAGAAAACGTAACAAACAGACGGACAGAGAAAGTTACTTCATGTTTATAATATTATTAAAGATAGTTTCCATTACAGATTCCGACTTTACAAGATGTAAATCTTATATATCGGATGATAATATACCGTTTGAATATTATCTGTTTATTGAAATTGTATTAAATGACGTTGCTATACTACATTTATAGAAATATTTTATTAGATTATGTTAGTACAAATTGTTATTATGACTTGTCAGATATTAACACGTTCACTGTTGTTCACATGAACGGTCTCAAATACCTCTACGTCCGTATTTTTTACAAAGTTATGGTATTAAATAATTATTTTATATTATAAAATAATTCTAATTACTTACTTCGTCCCGTCGGTGTATGAGAGATAATGAATAGAGAGCGCGCCAGTGTTTGCGCACACACTCGTGCACTATATGTCCTGTGCAGTTGGCTAGTCTTCCTTGAGATTGGTCGCTGTGGCCGAAATCGGTCAGGAAGACATCATCATCACCAATATTAGAGAGAAACAGCTAATAAATACTAACATTTTTTAAGAGACCAATATTTTTAAACAGGAACTGTATATGGTAATATACTATTAAGTAATAGTTTTAGTATTTTTAGAAATAATATTTGAAGGTTAAAAATTAAATTATATAAAATATATTATTAGAAAGTAAAAATATGATAAATTACGGCAGTACATGAATGAAAAAGCCGAGATGGCCCAGTGGTAAGAACGCGTGAATCTTAACGGATGATTGTGGGTTCAAACCCGGGCAAGCAACACTGAATTTTTATGTGCTTAATTTGTGATTAAAATTCATCTCGTGCTTGATGGTGAAGGAAATCATGGTGAGGAAACCTGCATGTGTCTAATTTCACTAAAATTCTGCCACATGTGTATTCCACCAACCCGCATTGGAGCAGCGTGGTGGAATAAGCTCCAAAACTTCTCCTCAAAAAGGGAGAGGAGGCATTAGCCCAGCAGTGGTACATTCACAGGCTGTTACTGTAGTACATGAATGTATTAGCGCTAGGTGATATATATATTTTTTTTCGCAGTGGAAATCTTCTGAAAGGTACTCGGGGGTCCCATGAGGGTGGAACCAGGTTATGTGGGATTCTTACCCACTAAAACCACTGCTATGGCCATCCTCAACAATGATTGGAGAGGCTGCGGGATCGTGTTGATATAACGCATCCGCGGCCTCTCCTGTGCTGTGCTCCGCTCGAGGCTCGGTGGAGCTCTCCTCAAGCGCTAGGTGATATCTGGCTTATGCACGCTAGAGTAGGGTGGACACCTGAACTATTATATACTTTTTCTCTACCTACGCTAAATACAATGTACATATTTCATTTCTATCGTCAATATAAATCTCAACAAATCATTACTTATCAAATAAATTATTCACAATCAACTTCTCACATTTTGTGGTTTACCTAGAAATCAATGTTCGTAAGCACGGCCAAAACAAACGCAAAATTCCAAACGAAATATACTTGTATTTTACAAATATAATTTCGGAGATCTCGTTGTAAGTCAGTTGGGGAGTAGAACTTCGCTTATATATATATATAGACAAGCGAGTTTGTACTTGTGACGTTAGCCAATTGTAATGAACGCAAAAAAAACGACGCTGATGCGAAAACAAATATATTTATAGTGACAGCCCTAGTTGAGACGGAGAGATGATGAGCCTTGAAACGTAATCACTATGATTAAACGTGTGCCTGTGATAAATATATATATATATACTAAGTGATAGTTATTTATATAAATGACACGACAATTATATATTACTATAATATTATAAATGCGAACGTTAATGCTCCTGGATGTTAGTGTGGGTAAATGGCGTTATAACCGCTTTTTGTAAGATGCAATTGTTTGTCAATATAGTTTAAATAAATAAAATGTTACTTAAACACACACTAACAGCTAGACGAATTCTAAAATATATATTGGTATTAACTTCGATTATGTCGTGAAATTTAATATAAAATACAATTATTTGATTAAATTTACAATTTTAGTATGATAATTTATTCAAAGACAATGGTGAATATCACTGAACGTAACGTAACGAAAATAAAATGAAAATATTATTAATAATTATGTGTTATGTTAAATGTTATATATGACAATAATAAGTAATACTTTACTTTACTTTATTGTACACCACAAAGAGAAAAAAAAATACAAAACATTGATACAGCCTAAATAAAAGTAGCATACAATTTTGGAGACCTTATCCATACATAGCGATCTCTAAGAGGCAACCAACGGAGTAAGTAATTACTCATATGATATGAGGTAGGTGGTGCTGTAATCATAAATAAAATAATATTAATCTATAATTAATAATAAGTAATACTAAGATCTAGTGATCGAAATTGTGCCACATGTATATTCTACCAACCCGCATTGGAGCAGCTTGGTGGAATAAGCTCTAAACCTTCTCCTCAAAAGGGAGAGGAGGCCCTAGCCCAATAGTGGGACATTAACAGGCTGTTACTGTAAGATGTTATTTTATACATATTGATCATCGTATATATTTCCAGAATTATACATCACTATGTGTAAGGTATATATTACAGCTATTGTGTAAGGAATAACTTCGTATTTCTCGTGAAATGTTGAAAACCGATTAACAATGATTGACGTTATTTTAATGCTTGTATCATTTAAATATTAGGTATAATTCTATTATTATAGGCAAAGTCGCATATCACTTTCTAATATTTCACGTTCGTTTCTTGCGGTGATTCGAGTTAGGTGGCTTCCATTTTATATGTGAACGCGTTTTAAATGTATTTCATACATATATTTCTCATTTCTTTACCATATTCCTCGCCTTTTTAGTATTACTGGATGAATGTTGGCGTCATATCCGACCTCGGACTGGATTATGAGATTTCCACTGAGTATTAACACTTTCTGGATTCATCGTTGAACCGAATGATAACCTCTTGCATCATATTAAGGAACATACTGACTGGCTATGACTAGCTGAGTGGCTCGCTTCCTTATTGTGTTTGACGAAACTCACATTAGTCCTATTCTATCAAAACCCAAAGGACTTTAATCAATAAAATAGAACACCTTTATGTTTTCCGGATGAAGACTATAATTGTATATATTTTTTTAACAGCCTCCTCTCCCTTTTTGAAGAGAAGGTATGGAGCTTCTTCCACCACGCTGCTCTAATGCGGGTTGGTGAAAAATTGTATAATGTGGACTACCAATTAACTTAAATTTTACTAAAATGAGTATACTAACTTGTACTAAAAGTTATTCTAGTAACTCAACTTGATACAGATTTGCTTACTTAGTAAAAGATCAATAATTAGTTAAATCCTTAGCTTATTGCCTCTACTGGTTACAGGAGGGCTGGTTCATATTTCGCCAAGAGGATTGGTATTAAGGGAAATGCTGCTAACATTCTTGCCACTTTTCCAGGCACTCATGATTTGTACAGAAGCTATTTTTATTTGTATACATTTAAAGCTTTAAAATAAACAATTCTTATGTAAATATATTATATTTAATTTATATTATATATCATTCATGTAATATATAAATGAGTAAATATCAGATAAAAATAAGCTAACCATTGACATTAAAAAAGGATTAATATTTTATTTCTTTTATAACAAATATTTATTGATTTGACCTTTTCATTTAATTGACTATATACTTATATATACTATAACACGATTATTAAAATTATTTCATATCTTTAAAATTATTCGTCAACCTAATAATTATCCGACCTTTAAGTAAAGTTATCACGATATTTACATATGTTTCTGGAATTATATAAGAACCATTATTTAAATAAAGAAAGCCAGATTTTAAACTGTCGAATCTAAAGTCTAATTTTTTAAAAACCCTGACGTAAAAAGATGGGTGTTATAAGTTTACCGTGTCTCTGTCTTAGCACATTTGATTTTTTACTTTTTAAAGGTTATTTTTTGTGTCGCGGTTTATTTAAATTTGTAATATTTTAATATTATTAACTTAACGTTAAACCAGTTTCACTAAAATTAATAACAAAAAACTAACTCGAATGTTCCGTTCACAAATTATTTCAAATTTATTATCTGTTTAAAATTCATGATAAAAAAAGGGTTCTTAAGATTTTACGTTGGCATATATACTTTTAAAACTGTTTTATAATCATATATTAAGTTCAGTACCAGGAAAAGCTAGTTTTTACAAATATTATTACGAGAATCGAGCAATGTAAGCACACCTCATTAGGCCTGCTATATGGCCATAGAGGACAAGGTTGTTTAACAGGAAAAACTGATTTATAGGTTAAGTTACATATTGGAGCTGAAATGGCCCAGTACACATGAATCTTAATCTAAGATTGTGGATTCAAACCCTGGAAAATATAATTGAATATTCATCCGCGGCGATAACGGAAATTATCGTAAGAATGCTTGCACGGTTCGAAAATATAATCGCCACTTGTGTATCTAGCCATTTTCAATGGAGAAGTCACCACAAAAAAACATCCTGTAATTCCACCGAATTACAGGTGTTTTTTAAAGAAATTATAGCAATAGTCAGAATCGAACCTACGAGTTTCACATAGCTAGGCGCCGTTAACCATTAAGCTTTTGACGCTTTATTGTCGCGTTTTATGTAGTTATGTATGTACATATATTGGTTAGGGTTATATATATTAGAGGAGGAGGTGGAGACTCTGTCGGACCACAGGTACATCCGGTTTGAGATCTCTACCTCTCGCAGGCACGCTTCGAAGGTGGTCTCTTAGCCAGCTAGATCGTGAGCTGGCCAGGGAGGCTGCCATCGTACAGCGATGGGGTTCCACAGGAAGATGGGAGGGCGCCAGTGCAGAAGAGCTAGCGGGCCACATGCGCAGTGCCCTCAAAGAGGTCTGCGATGCTGCCATGCCTAGGTTCCGGCATAAAGCTCCGCGCCGGCAGGTGTATTGGTGGTCGCCCGAAATAGCAGAGCTTCGGGCGACGTGCAGCCGGGCGCGAAGGGCTTACGTCCGTTGTAGGAGGCGCAACGGTTTTGATGTGGACTTGGAGGGACAGCTATTGGCCGCTTATCGTCAGCTGAAAAAAGACCTACAGCTGGCGATAAGTCAGGCCAAGGAGAAAGCTAGGGAAGAACTACTGGCGGGCCTGAACCGGGACCCCTGGGGGCGTCCGTTCCGCGGTGTGCGTGGAAAATTCCGCACGCAGGGTGCCCCCGTGACAGAGACAATGACATCGGATCTCCTCCTGCGCCTGGTCGGGGAACTTTTCCCCCATTCAGGTGAGCATGTCCCTCCACAGATGGTCCCTCGCTCTATGATTGACGACACAGTGGCTCCACCACTGATCACGGAGCGGGAGATGGAGGTGGCCTTCGACCGCTTGAGGGCCAAAAACACTGCGCCGGGCCCAGACGGGATTCCAGGGCGTGTTCTATGTGACGCTCTGGAATACCTAGGCGTAAGGCTTCGGGAGCTGTTCGACCAATGTCTGTGCAGCGGGCAGTTTCCGAAGCCTTGGAAAGAGGGAAAGTTGGTCTTGTTGCCAAAGCAAGGTCGACCGCCAGATTCTTCCTCGGCATACAGGCCGATTGTGCTGCTGAACGAGACGGGCAAATTCTTCGAAAAAATTCTCGCTGCCCGTCTTATTCAGCACCTCGACGAGGTGGGGCCGGGTCTGTCAGAGGCTCAGTACGGGTTCAGGGCGGGTCGATCAACTATCGACGCCCTGAACGCCCTGAAAACCCGGACCACGGATGCGGTGGCCCGAGGGGACGTAGTTCTGGCGGTATCGATAGATGTTGCGAACGCCTTCAATAGTCTTCCTTTCGAGACTATTGGGGAGGCACTCCGATACCACGGGGTGTCTTCCTATCTCAGGAGGCTGTTGGGGGCATACCTCCAGGACCGGGTAGTCCTCTGGGAGGGGGGCGATGGACGTCTTGTCCGGCGTCGGGTAGGCTGTGGCGTTCCACAGGGGTCAGTTCTCGGCCCAATTCTGTGGAACGTTGGCTTCGACTGGCTCCTGCGGACATCCGTCCTTCCCAGAATGGGGGTGTTGTGCTATGCGGACGACACTCTCATCACGGCGACAGGGCGGAATTATCAGGAG
This sequence comes from Nymphalis io, assembly GCF_905147045.1. Lineage (NCBI taxonomy): Eukaryota > Metazoa > Arthropoda > Insecta > Lepidoptera > Nymphalidae > Nymphalis > Nymphalis io. Next base: position 3,768,665 of record NC_065890.1, on the reverse strand, counting down.
GCGGCTCGCCTGGCCGAAGTCGGTACGTCGCTCACAGTGGACCGCATAGGAATGTTGGGCTTGAGGGTCTCCATCTCAAAAACGGAGGCCCTCTTATTCCACGGTCCACGTCGAGGCCCCCCTCGAGGGGCGTTTATCACCGTCCAGGGGACGGTGATTAAGGTGCAGGCCCACATGAAGTATCTGGGCCTGACCCTGGACGGAAGATGGAGCTTCGGGCAGCATTTTGTCCAACTTGCCCCGAAGCTCATCAACGCTGCTGCTGCCTTAAGCCGGCTCCTACCAAATGTAGGAGGGCCGGAAACGCCATGCCGGCGATTATACGCCGGTGTTGTGCGGTCCATGGCTCTGTACGGTGCTCCCATCTGGGTGGACGCTCTCACCGCTCGGAACAAGGTTCTCTTGCGAAGGCCGCAGAGAATCATAGCGGTGAGGGTGATACGCGGATATCGTACGGTGTCGTGGACGGCGGCAACACTTCTCGCGGGCGATCCGCCTTGGGAGCTTCAGGCGGAGGTGCTCGCGGAAGTGTACCGGTTCTGGGCGGAAGTGAGGTCGCGTGGCGACCGTCCAGGGTTGGAGGAGGTGCTGCGAATCAGGACTCTCGCCCAGCAAGCCCTGATTCGCAGGTGGGAGGAGGATCTGAGGTCCCCATCAGCAGGCCTGGCGACAGTGGAGGCGATCCGTCCCCACTTGAGTCGCTGGGTAACGAGAAAAGGCGGCACACTGACCTTCAGACTGACTCAGGTGCTTACTGGACATGGGTGCTTCGGTAAGTACCTGCTCGGAATAGTCAGGCGGGAGGTAACGCCCTCCTGCCACGAGTGTGGTGCGCCTACGGACACGGCATGCCACACTCTGATGGAGTGTGCCGCTTGGGGGCCTCAGCGCCTTTCCCTGGCGACTTTAATTGGCGGAGACCTTTCGCTGCCGAGCGTGACAAATGCCATGCTTGGTAGCGAAAGGTGCTGGATGGAGATGGTCTCCTTCTGCGAAAATGTCATGTCGCAGAAGGAGGCCGCGGAGCGGGAGCGCGAGGAGAGTGCCTCCGCTGACCCGCTTCGTCGAAGAAGACCGGGGAGAAGACGCCGGCGCTATGCGCATCTTCTCCCGCCGTGAGTGTCGCCGGGGCCAGAGGGTCTCTGTACCCCGAGTACCCCCTAGGATTTGGAGGCCCGCAGAAGCGGGCCAACCGTTGGGACGGCACGGTAGTATGCGCAAGCGATCCCGTGACGTCCCCCGACAAGATGGAGTGGGTACCGCTGGTTTTTAGTGGGTATTCCGGCGCCTTCAGCGCCGGCGAGTCCCACATACCCCCCCACCTTATGTGGGGGAAACACATAAATGTGTTTTTCCAGCGAGAAAAAAAAAAAAAAAAAGGGTTATATATATTGGCTAGGGTGTGTTAAATTAAACTTTTATTCTTTTTTTATAGTTTAAGTAGGCGGTAGCATATAAGCCACCTGATGGTAAGTGCTCACCAAACGCCCATAGACATTGGCATGTAAGAAATGTTAACCATCGCTTACATCGCTAATGCGCCACCAACCTTGGGAACTAAGATGTTTTGCCCCTTGTGCCTGTAATTACACTGGCTCACTCACCCTTCAAACCGGAACACAACAATACCAAGTACTGCTGTTTTGCGGTAGAATATCTGATGAGTGGTACCTACCCAGACGAGCATTGCACAAAGCCCTACCACCAGTACAAAAAAAAATATATTCAATACTAGCGAAATACCTGGCATGCGATACAAATGCATCTTTTAAATATTTGAATTGATTATACCTTCTGCTTATAGGTTACGCGGTATACCATATCCCAAGTGCAAGAATAAAGAAAAAGTTCTATAAAACGTAGATATAATTAAAACAAATTTTATTTTTTAAAACATGACCAGTTATTTGTTATAAAAAAACCCTATGTGACATATATTATATATTATCGAGTTAATATTATATTAATTTTTTATTAATTAATTTAGCGCTAAAATAACACGACCAATATTTATTGCTCTTATGTATTTATTTCAAACATTTTTATCGTCTCGTCACAGAGTTATATGGCAAGGTATATGTCAAAAATAAAATAAAACTACCGTTCATGTTTTTATTTTCCAACCTTTTAAACTATTCAATGTTGTGACAGTAGTGCATTCGCCGTCGAGAACTGACTGACTTAAAGCTGTATAACATTTGTTACAGAGTAAAGTATGTTTGTTCGATGGTCCTAGAATTTTATCTAATAGCAATAAATAATAAGCGATGTTACAAATATAGAAGGGACAATGGGACTGACGTACCTGTGTAGGACAAAAGTCCCTAAATTAAATAAGTGAAAAAAAAACAACTGTAACAGAGTATACTTTCTCTGGCGCTCGCTACAAAATAGAAACCGATGATTTTTATCTTTTTAAATTTTAATTTCATATAATATACGACGGGATATAAAATGAGTGCTTATTTTGACAATTACTCTCCTATGTTGTTGTTAACGATTTGAAATATAGGAATAGTTAATTTAATAAAATATATATCAATTATCTGTGGATATTACTTGATAAAATTAAATCAATTTAATTTTTTAATTTTGGAAAATAAAAAATATAATTATATTTAATCCAGTTTGGATATTCATATCACGCAATATCATTTATTGTCATGATGTCAGAATGTGTGTATTGTATGTAAAATGAATCAACAAAATTACATAAATAAATTAAATGTAGAATAATAATCACCGCGGTGATATAACATACAATAAATTAATCATTGATTGCATTATTATCATTTAAATTTGATCAAAGTCATGGGTGTCAAGAAGCCAGCATAGGTTTAAAGAAATACATCCGGCCTGAGAAGAACCGGCGAAAGAAATATGTATATAATATTTTAATTTAAAATAGCCTGGAGGGCGATCCTTCTATTCCCAATGTGTTCCATCATTTAAAAATTCATTATTCCATTTATATTGGGTCGAGACAGCTTGTACGCTCTACGTACAGAGTATACGCTGTTACTACGTACGACTTAGCTTTTACACCTTATATTTTATATCCTCTTATAAATATACAAGGAGTTAATTTATACGCGAAACTTAAATCAGTTAACAACAGAGCGATGGAAATCATAATGGAACAACACTGTAACTTCAATTAGAACAAAGACACAAAACGGAATAGAATGAATTACCGGCTGCCGAGCAACTGAATATTGGCAATTTCGTCTACTACGTAGAGATTACGCTCAGCCGATCACAATAATCAAGCCCTTTACCTTTGAAGTGATAACTTGTCGCGTGTTTTATATAAGACTTATAGGTGTGGCATGGGTTCAGCTAGCACGGTATCCTCTATGCTTAGGGCAAGAATCCTAGTGCCTATTAATGTAAGGAATAATACAAGCAGGGCTGATTATCCATATTATTCTATGCCCCATTTTTTTCATTTGTCTTCCGCGTTTTACTAGCCATTTACAAAAAATGGCTACTTTGGCACAAAGCTTAAGCTTAACCGTTGACATAATTCTGTTGGAGATCCGTATTAATAAATATTGCTTCCTGAAGTAGATTCGGCTGGACTGAAGTTATTTTATCGCCGTGTGTTCGATTTCGAGGGAAAGTGATATCGTGAAATTACAAGTTAATTGGACGAAGCATCTGAAAGGGATAAAAGCCATAAGATATGGCTTTTACTTTTTTAAAGTACCAGTTTTAATAGGCAAAAGCCACCACACCAAGACTTTACCTCGTTCGTCTTCATAAAATATATAAATATATGTATACGTCCTAGACTTGAGTAATATTTACAACCTCCTAACTAAACCACACGCAAACAATTGTCACTCGAGCAAACACGAATAAGGTACTGAACTCTCTATCCAATAAACGTATTCGTGGAATTAAACATTCCTACGATTAAAGTAACCACATTATCGCGTGATTAATGAAATTGCTTGCAAAACTTTAATATTAAGTATATAACAGCTAGTAACATTGACAAATTTGGAACTAAAACAGTTAAATACAAATAATTCACATCATTATCAATACGTGAGACGTGTTAAAGAGTTATTGAAGCGAAACTTGGTTGAGCGCGTTACGAGTGGAATTTCAAGGTTAAATTTGAGTGAATATTGGTAAAAGTTTTCATTCATTCCATGTATACTGAAATACATGTGATTTCATTTTTAATTATAATGTTGTTTTAAATGTGGTCATTAATTTAGATGATTGTAGAGTTATGTATGACCACAAACATACCTGATGGTAAGTTCTGATGTACTCTAAAATATAAAGACCTAGGAGATGCATTGACGTTTCAGCTGTGCACTTGAGAAATGAAGACAATAAAGCGCTTCGAGCAAATGAATGGAATTACGATGACGTAGCGATGTAGGCTCTGACGGCACCTATTTATCTTATTTATGGTAAAAATTGTTTCTAAAACGAATTATGGTTCAATTGTAACTGATATTCCACTTATTTTATAGTTCAGTCGTTATCGCGGGGCTTATCTTTAAATCACGTCTATTATATGGCGGTTTCGGTTGGGTTGGTTGCCTGTACTCGTCTACACATTTAGCTAAAATAAAAATTAAAGTCAACTTTATTTATGAACGCGGCTTAGGTGAAGGTTAAATTGATCATTTTTTTTTTAAATTGTTCTAAGCTCCAAGATTCTCTATATGAATATCTTCCCTCTCACATACAACGTCCTGTAAACATGAAATTTCTTTTAACATTAATTTATTCACCGTTTATAAAATAAATAATAAAAAATATTATAAAATTTATAATATAAAATAAAATTATAATAAAATTTATTGTAAGAAATAAATTAAAAATATAATTATTATGTATTTACATTATTTATATGTTGTGTTTAATTAATTATTCGTTTAGTTATTACACAGTTTCTACTCATTATCATTAAACGCTGCAAAATTTCAAACTGTGTTTGACCAAAAACCAAAAAAATGATCTCATATAATAATTATGTGTCATCTCTAATATACGTGAAATTGGCAGAATATTTTGCACTTAAACAGCAATAGATACACGCCAGAAAAGGAAAAAAATTATTAATAGTGTAACACTGCGAAAAATATAAATTATATAGGAGACCGACTACTAGGAGCCAGGCTACTTTGTGTCAAGCCGCCTGTGATGTGAACGTCAAAGATTCGATCCTGCCCTTCAGGCGATAGGAGTGGAGATGAATAGCATATCCACTCCTATCGCAAGCAAGCTAGAAACATTACACACACATACACTATTACACTTTTTTGTTGATTTGGATCGAGACAAGATGGCCGTGATAGAAGTGATGACGCTTAAATCCTAACTGATGATCGCGGGTTCAAAAAAAAATTTTTTTTTTTATAGAATAGGAAGGTGGACGAGCATATGGGCCTCCTGATGGTAAGTGGCCACCAAACGCCCTTAGACATTGGCATTGTAAGAAATGTCAACCATTGCTTATAGCCAATGCGCCACCAACCTTGGGAACTAAGATTTTATGGGACATAAAATCTTAGTTCCCTTATTAGTTCACTTATTGTGCCTGTAATTACACTGGCTCACTCACCCTTCAAACCGGAACACAACAATATCAAGTATTGCTGTTTTGCGGTAGAATATCTGATGAGTGGGTGGTACCTACCCAGACGAGCTTGCACAAAGCCCTACCACCAGTAATTGTGAATATTTTCGTCCTCGACTTGAGTAATATTTATAACCCCATAACCACACGCAAACGATTGTCACACGAGCAAATAAAAATAAGCCACTGAGCCCTAAATCTAATAAACGTGTAACGTAGAATTAAACATTCATACGATTAAACACATTAACCACATTATCGCGAGCAGCACTGAATTTTCACGTACTTAATTTTGCGAAGGAAAACGGTAATTTCATTGAAATTCTGCCACACGTGTGTCCACGAACTCGTATTGGAACAACATTTTGGATTAGCTCCAAACCGTTTTCTCAAAGGGAGTGGCGACCTCAGTCTAGCAATGGGACATTAACAAGTTTACTTTGTTGTTAAAGTTCGTTTATTTGGATGTGTCTCACGCTGATCGTAAAAACGGCTAGTCTTAAAGAGAACCATTCATTAGCGTCAGTACCGCAATGTTTCGTTTCATTGCCGTCATTCTACTTTACGTTACTTTCACTTCGTCGTATTTTATGATGAGTACGAATATGAGTGTTCATTAAAACGAAATTTGTGTCTCTAAATTTAATTGAGTATTTGCTTTCAAGTAAATCGATTAATTATTATGAATAATATTATTGCTGTCAATCACATGTACTTATATTTAAACATTAATTACATTTGTGGAAAAAGGCGTACTTGCCTGCAGGCAATATCAAGCCTTAAGTTTAATAAAACAATAATAGCAAAATCATATAACTAAAATCTATTTTATGCCTACAAATAGTATATGATTACCAAAACGTAATTAATTTTTTTTTTTTATAATATAGGAAGGCGGACGAGCATATGGGCCACCTGATGCTAAGTGGTCACCAAACGCCCTTAGACATTGGCATTGTAAGAAATTTTAACCATCGCTTACATCACCAATGCGCCACCAACCTTGGGGACTAAGATGTTATGTCCCTTGTGCCTGTAATTACACTGGCTCACTCACCCTTCAAACCGGAACACAACAATACCAAGTACTGCTGTTTTGCGGTAGAATATCTGATGAGTGGGTGGTACCTACCCAGACGAGCTTGCACAAAGCTCTACCACCAGTCAAATTAAATTAACAAAGGCTGTGACAGAAAGAAAGATAGACACGAGAGATTCCAAGGGGATTCCGTTTATTGATCGTGTGTACAATACAGTTACAAACAACAAGCTTATTGTAACACAAAATTGTTACCACGAAAAAGATAAAAAGACGTATCATTCCTCTTCAAAGAAATGTTGATAAGGTAACGAAAATGTATTATACATAAACCGATCCACAAAGGTTAAAATTATGCACAAAAAACGCCGTTTCATATTCAAGCTCTCATTTTCTCCGTGAAAATATCAGCGACAGCAAATAATATTTTATGTATTATATAATACGTATTTGTTGAGTTTATCACATACTAACATTTTCTATTGCTTTTGGCTGTGTGGAAGTTGAGCCACTCTGAACGCAAGAATCGTTTAAAGTTATATTTAATTACCGCAATTTACTTAACACAATATAGCATTGATAAGTAAAGTAAAAAACGTAATTTTTCCCACGGTTGGGCTTATTTAAACAGACTATTCAACGCGCGTTAGCAAAATTACATTCGATAGATGCAGGTTTCCTCACGATGTATTCTGACCTTTCCGAGCATAGAATGAATAATAAATACAAACTAAGCACACGAAAACTCAGTGCTGCTTGTCCGGATTTGAACCCACGGTCTTCAGTTAAAATTCACGTATCCCCTAAGCGATCTATGAACATCAATTTGCGCTTAATAATTACAGAAATTACTTTAATAAAAAAATATTAGAGTTCAATGCCCGTTTTTAAGGAATTACTAATATTAATATATACCTATAATACCCCTCCAATTAAGCGTACAGCTTGTTTTAGAAGTGGGGACGATTATTATCATCGCAAGGCGGCTCGTAAACCATTGCTCCATTGACGCTTGTTATTTAAGTCATTCAAATATATTATATTTAAGATCTAATTTAAAAATTCTTGATAGGACAAGCTATCATTTATGATTTTTATTTATATAAAAATCAGACTCAAATCACTAGACAATAACTGTATGCCTTAACCGCCTTTATGAACTAAGAATTCATTATTATTACTCTGTGGCATTTGAATTTGAATCCTACATCACACACTTAGACTTCATTTTTCTATGGATCAGTTCAAACTTAGCTCTATTTAGTGGTCGCACCAGAGGTAAATAAATAAGACCGATTTAATGAAGTCTTTCAGCAAACAACACACTAATGGTGTTCTTTGTTAATAAAATTCATTTTAAAGTCAAGATTTTCTATTAGTCTTAACGGTATGATCTTAGGTTTTTTAGACATAATTGTCGTCAAGCGCAACCCCATAGTTCAATAAAAAAATCTTTCTTTCATCATTGAAGTCATGTTTGTGCATAGATAATTTATGGATCAAAGCCGCCTTTTAAAACTAGTACTATAATATAACGTTTATATTTAACAATCACAAAATAAAACTGGCAGACTAGCGAGGGTTTGTCAGAAAATATAAAAGTAAATAACATAAAAAGGATTGTGGAGATAGAATAAAATATAACGGACGTGACATCGATGCTCGATGAATAAAATTACTCTTCCAAATTTTATTTTTGGGAATTTTTTTTTTTGCTCTTCATACTTTAGTAATAAACATAGATTGATACATTTACAGTTACTACGTACGTACGTACGTAGAAAGATAAAGACTTATATTTTTACTAAAGAGATCCAACTACGGGAACCTCAGTTTATATTTTTAATCTTTATTTTCCCAAACCTTTGATGGGGAGTAATCGCTAAAAGCTTAATCCAACAAATAGAAATTTGAATCTGAATGTGACAATTACATAATAGACCACAGACCGGAAGAACATTTCTGTGCGCGACAATCACACACAAACATATCAGATCATATAGATCAGGTGTTTTACGTGCTGTCCGAGGCACGAGAGTGATTCGGTCGATCGTATGATATACGGTACTATGCGGATGGTTACTCTTCGCTGTAAATTTCGTTCTGCATCCACAGTCTGTGAGACCAAACAGGCGTCAAGTAGAGAACTATCGATCATACATGAGTGTGACGAACTTCCTTCCTCAATCCTCCAAGATTAGGGCACTCGAAGTGTTCTCTAAAGGTTGGTGGCCTACTTCTCAGGAGTTTTGGTACTATACCGAAGGGTAAAATCTCGGATCTTAACTACGACAATGTTCATCACAAACTGGGTAAACCCTTTGGTCCTCTCGAAGATTTTCCTCGCGAGCACCAAACTTTTGGTCCTCATAACGAACGAACTAACACCGTCGGGTATGATCTAGTGAAATAAACGAGCTCGTCGATTGGGCTGTATATCATTTCTATGACTGGTTAATAATCAAAACCGTTTAGTGATTATTACGCAACCGAAACCGCTAGAGCAAGTGAGCATTATATACCTACGTAATATATTCAGACACGCTCTGAATTTATATAAAATCACCAAGAACAGTATATTTATTTTTAAAGTAGATATTCCTTTCAACCTTATACTGAAATTGCTCTTTTCACGCCTTCAAAGGGGTGTCATTATTTCATCCCTTTTTAATATAAAACTTTTTAGAGAATCTTTTAATCCAATATTACATTTAGAAATACTTCTGAATGGCCAGCCAGATAAGCCAAAGTATGTAAATAATTAATTTATCATTTTTAATTCATTTTCACAAATAAAAAAAAAGTTAATCGTGTGGATTGTGATAACATTTATATTATTAATTCAAAATTAAAATATCTTAATATAAGATACATAATAATATTGACTTCTTATTATGTGAATTAAATACTGTTGAATTTATGTATGTTTGTAACTACCAATGGTTCTAATAAATAATAATATAGTGGACCGCTAGTTCTAATCTTGGCATGCACTATTAAAGCGACTCGTACTCGAAATATTACAAAGGAGAAATTGGCAATGAACCCCTTATATTCGTTCCATGTTTTCGCGACAGAGTAGTGTTGTGTACTATATATTATATTTTTATTGTAAAATTAAAAAAAAGACGCGTTTAACTCAGTGAGTTTATGTGTGCGGAAGAATCGTTTCAAATGCTAGATATAAAACATTTGAAACGATTATATATAATTATACTGGTAGTAGGGCTTTGTGCGAGCTCGTCAGGGTAGGCACCACCCATTCATCGGATATTCTACCGCAAAACAGGAGTACTTGGTATTAAGGATGAGTACCGTAACAGCCTGTGAATGTCCCACTACTGGGCTAAAGGTCTCCTCTCCTTACCATCAGGTGGGCCATATGCTTGTCCGCCTACATTTACTATAAAAATAAAATGTTGCCCTTAAATTTGACCATTCAACCATTTTATCATGTCTGTATTAAATATGTCTCAAATATATTTAAAAACGGAATCAATCTCGTAATCTTACAGGACATGCATATTCACTCACATATTAACATATATATAGTACCCGTTCGCTTAAATTTAAGAACATTTTAAGCATTGTTTTCTTTCATTAAAAATATATGAATTTATTCTTGATCCATTTTGATATATTTTCATTTATATATTGTTCCATGTAACATTATATTAATCCGTTCAGTTGTTCAAGCAATCAAGCCACTGAACCGAATATAATGAATTTTGACATTGAACTAAACTGGACATATACATAGGCAAGTATTTTTTTTACACTTTTACTCTTTTACACTTTTTTAATAAGCAAGCGTTTGACCGTTGACTTGCCTGATCTTAAGCATCGACGCGGTCTAGGGTGTAGCACGCTTGCCTAGAAGAAACCTGTTCACTCTGGATTTGAAGACACCGACATTGTACCTAACCTGCACCTAATATAAGTAACGACGTGAACAATATTATGAAGAAAAGCTGCTTGTAAACATATTGGAATTTTAATCAGTTTATAATGACGTTCTTGCTGGTTCTTCTGCGAAAACCATATTTCACATAGCGTTAGTTACTTAGCGTACTTTAATTATCTTGTTAAATCTTACTTAAATAAAGTGTGACTTTGATTTTGATATATACATTTCTGCAGAAAATAAATTGAAAAAAAAAGTTATAAATAAATAATACTTAATTGAAAGGGGTCATGTTCCCCAGACCACGACCATACATAACAAACATTTTGTCGTAATATGACTATACATTTACTTGTATACTATTGGATCTAAGTTGATATATTTTTTATGTTATTGGCAGGCCAACGAGCAAATGGCATACCTGATGGTAAGTGGTCACCACCGCCCATAAATATTGACGGTTAAGAAATAATAACTATTGCTTACATTGCCAATACGCCACCAACCTTGGGAAGTGAGATGTTGTCCCTTGTGCCTGTCGTTACACTGGCTCATTCACCTTTCAAACCGGAACGCAACAATACTAAGTATTGCAGCTTAGCGGTAGAATATATGATGAGTGGGTGGTACCCACCCAGACGGGTCTGCACAAAGCCCTACCACCAGGTAAATTATATATATATGTTATATCCCTAGTGCCTGCTCACTCGCTCGCTTATCGAACTGTAATACGCAAGTATTAATATTATTCCTGTTGTAAATACTTCGTGAAGGTTGTTAAGATATTATTTCTCTGAAATTAGCGTTTTTGCCAGTCATATTTTAGATAATTATAGATACTGAAACTTATTAGAATAGATAATTCAATATACTTGTATCAGAACCAGAGGAGACCGCACTTGCTAAACCATTACCCTACGAGTATTACGTGCACACGATTTAGTACGACGACGTACGAGAAGTCTATGATTTATTATTCAAACATAAAATGTAAATGACGGCTTTAATATAATTTGGAATAATTTATCATATTACTAACAAATTTCTAATATGTGCATTAAATATTCAAAATAAATTAATATAAATTGCAATTGTAGTTTCTAGTTTGACTACTATAAGTAAATGTAATGTTTTAATTTTAAATAAAGTATTTTTATTTTGAATTATTTCAGTATTTTTATATTGTGGATGCTGCAATAATGACAGATTCAAATAAGACACATTAAGTTATATATGCGCGAAATCACAATTGATGAGTCAGCTCAATTATTGTGTGAATAATCGAATTAAAAGAGTCATGTTACGTAATATATAGGATTTAATTTATTAAGTTATCTCTACGAATTTTATATATTCACATGGTAGCTATTGCATAGCCGAGATGGCCTAGTGGTTAGAACGCGTGAATCTTAACCGATGATCGTGGGTTCGAACCCGCGCAAACACCACTGAATTTTCATGCGCTTAATTTGTGTTTATAATTCATCTCGTGCTTGACGGTGAAGGAAAACATCGTGAGGAAACCTGCATGTGTCTAATTTCATTGAAATTCTGCCACATGTGTATTCTCCCAACCCGCATTGGAGTAGCGTGGTGGAATACGCCCCAAGCCTTCTCCTCGAAAGGGAGAGGAGGCCTTAGGCCAGCTGTGGGACATTAACAGTCTGTTACGTTTTTTTTTTTTTTTTTTTTTCTACTCCACCTGATGGTAAGTGGTAGTAGAGTCCAAACGCGACGACGGCCAGTACAGACGGGAAAAACGTTCTGCACTAGCCGCCTTCGCCTTGCCGGCCCGCAAGATGCCTCTTCACGCCTCGTTTGAAGGAACCCGGGTTGTAAGAGGAGGGGAATACGTGAGCTGGTAAGGAATTCCATTTTTTGGAAGTGCGACAAAGAAAGGAGTTGCCAAATTTCTTTGTTCGCGATGGAATTGATGTCACAGTTAGGCGGTGACATCGAGAACCAGCTCGCGTGGACTTAAGAAGGAAGGGGGAAGCAGGAATTAGAGAGAATAATTCCTCAGAGCACTCGCCGTGATACAGTCGATAGTAAGCGCTCAGTGCTGCTATCTCACGACGCAATTGTAAAGGTTCAAGGGTGTTTGTGACCTTTACGTCGCCAATAATGCGTACGGCACGTCGCTGCAACCGGTCCAAGGCCTCAAGTAGGTACTTAGCGGAGCCATCCCAAAGGTGCGAGCAATATTCCACGCAAGACCGTACCTGTGTTTTGTACAGCAGGCACAGTTGTTGTGGCGTGAAAAAGCGACGCACCTTGTTCAGAACTCCGAGTTTTCGTGAAGCTGTTTTTATAACAGCCTCGATGTAATCCCTTGGACTAAGGTCGCAGCGAACGTCAATCCCCAGCATGGCGATTTTGCTTTGCATCACCAGCGGAGTACCACAGAGGGAGGGAAGAGGGGAAAATGTTGACTTTTTCGCCGTGAGAGCGCATACCTGTGTTTTCTTGGCATTAAACTCAACAAGATTATCAGAGCCCCATTTGGCGATGAGATCTAACGTCCTATCGAGTTCAATGACAAGATTCTCCCGCCTCTCCTCAGTTTCCGCCCGCCGAGCCACTGCGCGTCCGTGGTATCCACCATGCACTGTACTATCATCTGCATAGCAATGTATGTTCCCAAGGGAGAGCATATCATTGATATGCAAAAGAAAGAGTGTGGGAGATAGCACAGATCCCTGGGGGACCCCAGCATTCACTACATAGAATTGTGAAGCGCAACCATCTACTAAAACACGAAGGCTACGCTTGTGTAGGAAGCTGGCAATCCAGGTGCATAGCTGAGCAGGCAGACCATATGCCGGTAGCTTGGAGAGAAGACTTCTGTGCCAGACCCTATCGAAAGCCTTGGAGATATCGAGGCTGACAGCCAACGATTCTCCATGCTTGTCGATAGCTTCACCCCAGAGGTGTGTTACGTACGCTAGTAGATCACCTGTGGACCGTTTTGGTCGAAACCCGTACTGACGATCATTAATTAGACAGTGATCTTCTAGGTAATGAATCAGTTGGTTGTTTAAAATCCGTTCCATCACCTTACAAAGTACTGAGGTGATAGCTATTGGCCGATAATTTGCCGGGTCAGACCGATCCCCTTTTTTGGGAACCGCTTGCACATTAGCTCTTCTCCAAGCCTCCGGCACACTTCCCGAAGAGAGAGAAAGTTGGAACAGGCGCGTTAACACAGGAGACAGCTCCGCTGCGCACTTCTTCAGCACTATGGCTGGTATTCCATCGGGACCGCTAGCTTTCCGTACATCAAGTGATTGCAGCTCCGCACGCACATCACGTTGCCTGATTTTAATGTCAGGCATCGTATGGCCACATGCAGGTATTGTAGGTGGCAGTGCACTACAATCATCGATGACGGAATTGTCGGCAAAGAGTTTAGCCAGGAGATCAGCTTGCTCTTGCGGACTGTGAGCTAGCGATCCGTCCGGATTTCTGAGCGGTGGCAGCGAAGGTTGGCAGAAATTGTTTTGCACAGACTTGGTCAGACGCCAGAAGCTACGGGAGCCCCTAGGATGCGAAACAAGGTCATGACCAATCTGTATGTGTATGCCTTTCTACAGGACTTGGAATTTTTATTATAGTTTGCTTTCAGTGAGTCAATGTTAGATGCCCCGCTAATGCAGCCGTTGATCCACTTGCGATATGCCGCCTGCTTAGCTGATACAGCATCGGCACATTCACGAGTGAACCAACGGTTACGCGTACTCCTACTGACGAGATCTGAGCTAGGAATGTAGTATTCCATTCCCAGCATGATCTCGCCAGCAACAGCAGCGGCACTAGCTGTCGGGTCATTCCCACTGAAGCAACGTTCCTTCCAAGGGACCGACGCATAGTAATCGCGCATACCGTCCCAATCCGCCGACTTATAGTGCCAAACGCGACGTTTGCATACCGCTAGTGGCGGCAGCTTGGCCTGTGGCACTCTGGTAGAAATAAGGCTGTGATCCGAAGAGCCAAGAGGAGCCTGAACCACAACCTGATATTCCACCGGGTGAGAAGTCAGCAGAAGGTCCAGTAGAGAAGGTGCTTGCCCATCAATGTCTGGGATCCTGGTGGGCTGATCAACCAGTTGGGTCAAGTCATGTGTGAGAGCAAAAGCATGAGCAGTCCTTCCAGCATGGTCAGTTTTGAGGGATTTCAACCAGGATTCGTGGTGAGCATTAAAGTCCCCCAAAAACACCAATTCCGCGTTAGGAAATTGCTCTTGCGCAGCATCTGCCACCCGACTAAGATGGTCAAATAGTCGGCTTGTCTCCAAGTCACCATTGTGGGATCTGTAGAGGCACACGTAGACTCGGCTCTGACGAACCAGGTCCACACGTACCACCAACATGGAGAAGGAGGGGTCCTCCAAGCAGCGCAGTCGGTGACAGCAAACATCCGTCCTGACGAACAAGCATACTCCGGCTTTCGCTTTGAAGGATTCTTCAAGCGTGTAGCCGGGATAATTAAGGTAGCTGGTATCGGCAGGACGGAGTATTTGTGTCTCCGTGAGAAACAACATTGCTGGCCGTGCTGTCTCGAGATGGTGGTGGACAGCGTTGAGGTTAGTGTGGAGTCCTCGGATGTTAGAGAACTCGACCTCAAACAGCGAGGGGATGGTGGGGGTGAGCACCGCTGTACGACCGTTATTTCTTTTTTGTTGCGCCATTTGGGAGAAATTAAATGGAAAAGAGACGTGAAGCGAGCGATGTATTGCCACGATAGGGATGGGCAAAGTGTGGAGGCGTGTTTCCCCAAGTGGTTGCCAAAAGGAAAAATACACTGACCCGCCGGACGGAAGGGCCCCCGAACCCCCCCGGAAGTGGCCGCCGGGACCCCACCTACCGGTCACCAACCGGCACGACGGTCCACCCCGAGATTATGCGTGGCCTGGTGGGGCAGCCTCACGAGCTGGTTAGGCACGCTCGGGCCCCTGTACTATGCCACGGGCGGCCAGCGGAACAGCCGTTTCTTCGGGTCTCCCTGACCGGCAGGTCAATACAGTTTCCCCCGGCATTGGTTCAACAGCCGTCTCCAACCGGACCAACACCCATCGCGGCAATACTCGCTCGGGCTCTGGCTGTACGCTGGCTGACCTCGAAACGCGGCTGCAAGCCACTTCACGAGTTTTTCACCATGCGTACGGTGGTAACAAGCCAGGCGGATGTTAGCATCCTACCACCAGATGAGCAGATGGTCGCTCAGATATCCCTTAGTCGCCTCTTACGACACCCATGGGAAAGAGAGGGGCAGTGAAATGTATTCTTTCTCCGTCACTGCACGGTCAAAACGTGGTAGCATGTACTCTATAAAAGCAAAAATTTGTTACTTATCTACAACACACGTATTCAATTGTTAAACGTTGATATCACTGAATGTAACTTGAAATCAAATTTATTTGAAAGCTGTTTTTTTAATCGTTGCGGGAATCAATGATCAATTTGCGTACCTTTGTGTGTCGGTCCGTTTTACGATGGTAAACAAAGAGATTAGTTAAAACCACTAACAACAAGCCCAAAACCTGTAACGTTTTGATAAAAACGCTAAAATAGTATTCAGTTAAAAACTTTATACTTGAACGATGTGATTTTTATGAAATTTTTACTCAAATACAATGAAACAAAAAAAAGAGATATTAAATCTACGAAGGAATCATTTTTTACATTTGTAGTTAATTTTATCCATATTGAAATAAAATATAATTTGAATTTGTGTATAATTCATCAGCGCTATTCTGTAAGGACTCAACTCACTCGTGAAATTTTGAAAGCCTCCTTAGTAGACTAGTATAAAAACGTAATGAACTATTCTGATGCGTGTATACTTTAAATGTTACGAATATTATCATAGTCAATGTGGCATTTACTGTCAAACATTTCAGTAGTAGTCAGTTTGTATTTTAGAGTAGATCTCTTGTATATGCTATAGAATTAAAAGCTTTTTCATCAGAATTGATGAAACGTTACATACGTTTGATGCTTGGTGGTTGGGATTTGTGCAAGCTCGTCTGGGTAATACTACCCACTAATCACAAATTCTACCACCAAACAGCAATACTTCGTACATTTTGGAGAACACTTTATATTATGTTCTTACTTGGTCGTAGAGCTGTGTACAGGCCTTTTAGGTACCTCCATTCATCAGATATTATATCGCCAAATAACAGTACTAAATATTGTTGTGTTCGGGTTTGTATAGTGAGTGAGCCGGTTAAACTATAGGCACAAGGAAAATAAGATCTTAGTTTCCAATATTGATGACGCTTGAAACTTGATGCAAGTAATCTTTTACAAGAACTTATAAACAAGCCTAAATTAAATGTAAATAATTAGTATGGAATCTTGGCTGTAACGAGATTAACCAGCAAGAAACACAGTAGTTACATTATTCACCGCTTAAATTACATAATGTATGAAATATATACAATATCTAAATACTCATACCGATTACTTCAATATCAAGAAGAAAATATCAAGAAGATACAAATAGAAAGACAGAAAATAAATTATGAAAGCGCCGATATTGTCTACGGAACCCGAATAAAAAAATTAAGAAAGTCCAAGTACTCCATTTTCGCCCTAAGTGCATACAACAATAGAGACGATTTTCAATTATATATAAAAAATTTAATAACCAATAATATTTATAGCCAACGTTGGGGTTTCATTAGTTTTTTCAAGTGACCCTCATAACACGAGTACTTATTTTTTAAAATATCCCTTGTGAATAATTTAATAAAATCGGGAATCCTGACTTCGAAAATAGCGAAGGTCTGAGAATTCTCGGTGAGTACTAAACTCATTTATTATGGACGTTTGCTCCAATATTTAACATAATTGTACAAACTTTATTTATACCTTTGTCCGTTCTACCAATCTTACCCAGAATTTATCAATTACTTAGAAAGAATAAGAAACAAATATTTAAGTGGTATTGAAATTCGCTTTTCAGATTGAAAATTAATGTTTATTCAAAAACAAATAAACAATTTCTGAAATATATACTTCTGTATTGCTATTATTATTAGGAGATAGTAGAATTTCACTGCTGGGCAAAAGTCCCACTATATATCTTTCTCCACAGAAATGTGCGTCGTGCATTGAGTTACATATTTTCCTTAATATTAAAAATGTTCTGCTAATAAAAAAAATATCAAAATATACACCAAGTACATCAGTGACTTATAAAATTAATTACATAACACTAAAACTGTAAAATCCCCGACTTTGTACGAGTAAAATTCAGACAAAGTAAACCCTATAATTTTATTTACTTGAAAACTTATCCAAATTACAAATGATAAAAAATATTTTGGATAAGATTTGCGGAAAATCTTAGTGAGCGTTTACGTTGCCAAAGAATCAACTATGCTTAATATCTAGTCAATCCGTGGTATTTCGCTTATGTATATAAATTATGGTTATATAATGATACACAAGGCATTAAATGTTTTATACGCTATCCTTTATACGGCATGAGTAGTTGACTCATATTCAGGTAATGTTTAATACATGAAAGAGCGGAAAACAACGTAACTCTTTTATATGTCACATCAGGCAAGCAGAATGTTTTTTATACTGAACATTGCACAATATAATATTTATCAAAATCTTGTATTAATAAATAATAAATTAATAAAATTTTAAGGGCTTAATGAAGTTATACATACTTAATTATATTATAAATGCGAAAGTTGATTGTTCGTTTATTTCGCTTACTACTATAAACTTACTACTCAGCTGATTATCATGACACTTGCATAACGTGTATGGTCAATTGGTCACCAAATACCTCCCAACCATTACTTTATATTAGCAAGTATTTAGAAATATAATATAGACAATTGTTTTATAAAATGTCCTCCAGACCGATTTCGGCTACGGCGGTCAATCTCAAGAGAGATTAGCCAACTACGCAGGAGATATTATAGTGCACAAGTGTTTGCGCAAACACAGGTGCACTCTCTATTCCCTAACTCTCATAATTCGATGGGACGGCAATCCGACACGACCGGAAAGAGTTCGGGCGCAGGACGAACGGCTTTACGTGCTGTCCGAAGCACAGGAATGTACACACTTCCAAATTCCAGACTCCGAGCT